>NC_140987.1:198067167-198747500 GCF_052327205.1 Somniosus microcephalus
GCTTTTTCGAGTGCATGTTGTTGTTGGAAGAGAGAGAGAGAGCGACTGGGGGGGAAGAGAGCGAGCGACTGGGGGGGAAGAGAGAGAGCGACTGGGGGGGAAGAGAGAGAGCGACTGGGGGGAAGAGAGAGAGAGCGACTGGGGGGAAGAGAGAGAGCGACTGGGGGGAAGAGAGAGAGCGACTAGGGGAAGAGAGAGAGCGACTGGGGGGAAGAGAGAGAGCGACTGGGGGGAAGAGAGAGTGACTGGGGGGAAGAGAGAGAGTGACTGGGGAAAGAGCGAGAGCGACGGGGGAAGGGAGAGCGCGACTGGGAGGAAGGGGGGAAAGGGGAGGGGGGAAGGGGAGGGGAGGGGGAAGGGGAGGGGAGGGGGGAAAGGGGAGGGGAGGGGGGGAAAGGGGAGGGGAGGGGGGAAAGGGGAGGGGGGAAGGGAGGGGAGGAGGGGGGAAGGAGGGGGGAAAGAGGGGGGGAATGGGGGGAGGGGGAAGGGGGGAATGGGGGAGGGGGAAGGGGGAAAGAGGGGGGAATGGGGGAAGGGGAATGGGGGGAGGGGGAGGGGGGAAGAAGGGGGAATGGGGGAAGGGGAATGGGGGGAGGGGGGAGGGGGAGGGGGAAGAAGGGGAGGAGAAGGGAGGAGGGGGAGAAGGGAATGGGGGAGGGGGAGGAGGGGGGGAGGGGGAGTTCCCAAGCCCCGCCCCCGATCTCCCGATGTCCCGCCCCCCAATCTCCCATGCCCGATCTCCCGATGTCCCGCTCCCGATGTCCCGCCCCCCGATCTCCCAATGTCCCGCCCGCGATCTCCCGATGTCCCGTCCCCCGATCTCCCGATGTCCCGCCCCCTGATCTCCCGCCCCCCGATCTCCCGTCCCCCGATCTCCTGATGTCGCGAGCCCCGCCCTCCGCCCTCCCGAGCACCGGCCTCCCGCTCTCCGGAGCCTCGCCCTCCCGAGCTGGCTTCAAGACCGCCGATTGCGGCTGTGAGAGACGGCCGGCGGGCCCGGTTGCCGGGGTAACCCTTCCCGCTCTCCAAGCCCCGCCCGAGCCCCGCCCCCCCACCCGAGCCGAGTGGGGAACAAAGAGAGACGCCGCGTCTCAGCTGCTCCTGCTGCGCGCGCACCCTGTGTATGTCCCGTGACCCTCGTGGCTGACGCCGTTGCCCTGGGTAACGTGACGGGGGTGGGTGGGGGGGAGCTTAGCAGAAGCCGTGGACAATAGCCTAGCTCGGGCGTGGCTGGGCAGGAGAGGCCCAGGCTTTGAGGCCTAGGTTCTGAGGCCTTACAAAAACGGGGAAAGGTAGGAAAAAGAATCTTCAGGTTAGAGAAAATATTTACAAATGAATGAAGTTTTTTTAAAAACAATTTAATAAAAGCAATTTTTTTTGCTGGAAATGTATATTTGAAAAGAAAGACGCAGAAAGCTGGAAAAAGAATGGAAGCAAGATGGCGGCTACTCACCTCGGTTCAGAACGATAAGGCCCGCCCACACATGCACCAATTGGTCGACTGTCAGGTCACCAAAGCGTAGGATTGGTCAATCGTCCCATCACTCGACTGTAGGAGGGCCCGCCCACACGCGCCAGGAACCCGGCGTACGATTGGTCGACCTCGAGGTCACTCTATCGCTAATGAGCGGATAATGAGATGCTAATGAGCGGATTTTGAAAGTTTCTTGGATACCGCGGGCGCAATTTTTGTCCGGCCGAAACGTAAATACGCTTACGACCGTTTTGGAACGGTAAGCTTTCTTTTGACGTAACGCACGCGTAGGTATGCTCTATAACTTTCGAGTGCATAGCCGGACAGACGCACACCGGAGGACAGACTGACAGACAGACAGATAGACAGACAGACAGATCGATCCTTTTATATATATATAGAGTAGCTGAAGTGCCCGGCGGTGCCGAGGCTTTTTCGAGGGCATGTTGTTGTTGGAAGAGAGAGAGAGAGAGAGCGACTGGGGGGGGGGAGAGAGAGAGAGAGAGAGAGAGAGCGCGCGACTGGGGGGGGAAGAGAGAGAGCGACTGGGGGGGGAGAGAGAGAGAGCGCGACTGGGGGGGGAAGAGAGAGAGCGACTGGGGGGTAGAGAGAGAGCGCGGGTGGGGGGAAGGGAGGGCGGGGGGGAGGGAGGGGGGAAGGGAGGGCGGGGGGAAGGGGGGGAAGGAGGGCGGGGGAAGGGAGGGTGGGGGGGAAGGGGGAAGGGAGGGCGGGGGGGGAAGGGGGGGCGGGGGGGAAGGGAGGGTGGGGGGGCGGGGGGGAAGGGAAGGGGGGAGGGAGGAAGGGAGGGCTTGAGGCTGAGAGACAGGCACGGCCACGCCCGGTTGCCGAGGTAACCCTGCCGCGCCGCCCTGCACTGCCGAGAGCCCAGCTCTCCGAGACCCGCCCCCCCCCGGCCGAGAGCCGCGCTCTCCGAGCCCCGCCCCCCCGGCCGAGAGCCGCGCTCTCCAAGCCCCGCCCCCCCCGGCCGAGAGCCGCGCTCTCCAAGCCCCGCCCCCCCCCGGCCGAGAGCCGCGCTCTCCAAGCCCCGCCCCCCCGGCCGAGAGCCGCGCTCTCCAAGCCCCGCCCCCCCGGCCGAGAGCCGCGCTCTCCAAGCCCCGCCCCCCCGGCCGAGAGCCGCGCTCTCCAAGCCCCGCCCCCCCCGGCCGAGAGCCGCGCTCTCCAAGCCCCGCCCCCCCCGGCCGAGAGCCGCGCTCTCCAAGCCCCAGCCGGCCCGCACTCCCGTTGCTGGGGTAACCCGATCCGCACTCTCGAGAGCCCCGCCCCGCCCCCCCCCGCCCGAGCCGAGCGCGGAACAGAGTCTCACCTGCTCCTGCTGCGCGCGCACCCTGACCCTCGTGGCTGACGCCGTTGCCCCGGGTAACGTGACACAGGCGGGGGGGGGTGGTGAGGAGCTTAGCAGCAGCCCAGTTACCTAGCTCGGGCCTGGCTGGGCAAGAAAGGCCCAGGCTTTCAGGCCTAAGAAAAAAACGGGCAAAGGTAGGAAAAAGAATGTTCAGGTGAGATAAAATATTTACAACTGAGTGATTTATTTTAAAAGAATTTAATAAATTGAATTTTATTTTGCTGGAAATGTATATTTGAAAAGAAAGACGCAGAAAGCAGGAAAAAGAATGGAAGCAAGATGGCGGCTACTCACCTCGGTTCAGAACGATAAGGCCCGCCCACACACGCACCGATTGGTCGACCGTCAGGTGACCAAAGCGTAGGATTGGTCAATTGTCCCGTCACTCGACCGTAGGAGGGCCCGGCCGCACGCGGCAGCAAGCCGCCGTACGATTGGTCGACCTCGAGGTCACTCTGTCGCTAATGAGCGGATAATGAGATGCTAATGAGCGGAACGTTGAAGGTTTTTCAGATACCGCGGGCGCGATTTTAGCCCGGCCGAAACGTAAATATGCTTAAAACCGTCTCGGAAGCGTAAGCTTTCTTTGGAGGTAACGCGCGCGTAGGTACGCCCTGTAACTTTCGAGCGCATAGCCCGACAGACGCACAGGCGATGACAGACAGAATGACAGACAGACAGACAGACAGACAGACAGATGTACCGATTTATATATATAGATATCACAATATATATTAATGATCTAGACGAGGGAACTAGATGTAATATCTCCAAGTTTGCAGACGACACAAAGCTGGGTGGGTGTGTGTGCTGTGAGGAGGATGCCGAGAAACTCCAGTATGATTTGGACAGGTTGGGTGATTGGGCAGAAGCATGGCAGATGCAATATAACGTGGATAAATGCGAGGTTATCCACTTTGGTGTCAAAAACAGGAAGGCAGATTATTATCTGAATGGCAATAGATTGGGAGAAGGGGAAGTGCAACGAGACCTGGGTGTCCTTGTGCACCAGTTGCTGAAGGTATGCATGCAGGTGCAGCAGGCAGTTAAGAAGGCAAATGGTATATTGGCCTTCGTAGCGAGAGGGTTCAAGTACAGGAACAAGGATGTCTTGCTGCAGTTGTACAGGGCCTTGGTGAGACCACACCTTGAGTATTGTGTGCAGTTTTGGTCGCCTTATCTGAGGAAGGATGTTCTTGCCATGGAGGGAGTACAGCGAAGATTCACCAGGCTGATACCTGGGATGGCAGGTTTTGTGTCGGTACCTTTCTACCTAGACACAATTTAGGACTCAGAACTCAGAGATTCAAACATAAAGTGCTTTATTCAGGAAGGACAGGAAGTTCTGGAAAGTTCCGAACAAAGAGAGCTAAACTTAACCAAGAGAACACCCAACCATTTATCTGCTGTGACAGTGCCACCACAGGTGGGAGGAGAACACACAATACATAACATATTCCTCCCCTCTTAAATGAAAGGTCCACATTATTGCTCAACAGGTAAGTTACTTTCAATGCACTCACTAACCAAGGGTAGAGGTAGACTGCCTCAACCCTGACTTTACCCTGGGGCTTATTCTGCCCCAGTCTTGTGGGTAAGTCACTAAGCCTACAGATCCAAGCGTCTTGGAGGCTGCCGCTCCCTGACAGGATACCGGCGGCCATCGCTGGCTTGCACAGCAGTAGGCATTGACACAGGCCTGGATGGAGAAGGTGCCTGTGTCAGTCGAAAGTCAGGAGTTTGCACAGGTGGAACAGTCTCTATGACTTCCTGTGTTGGAGAAGAGCACTGTGGCAAAGGATGCTGGTTTGCGGTATCATCCGGAAACAGTTCAGGCCAACCAGCCATTGGAGCCTCTGTGGCTGTCTCTGCTGCTAGCAACAGTTGATCTGTGTGTCTTCTCCAGACGACGTCCTCGGCAGTCTCAACCGTGTAAGACACAGGGCCTGTCTGCGCGATCACCGTAGCAGGAACCCATTTCGGTCCAGTGTTGTAGTTTCGAGCTAGGACGTGCTCTCCAGGGTGAAACCGTCTCTCCTTGGCTCTTTTCTCTCTCTTTTCAACTTGAGCTTGTTGTTGACAATGGACAACCTGTTCTGCCCTTGGAGGTTTGAGTAAGTCAAAACTTGTCCGCAACTGCCTCTTCATCATGAGCGAAGCGGGGGAAGTTTTGGTTGTGGCATGCGGCTCGTTTCTGTAGGACAACAGGAAGCTGTTCAGACGTTGGTGGATTGAGCCCTGACCTTGCGATGCCTTCAAGGCGTGCTTCAAAGTTTGCATGAACCTTTCTGCCAGGCCGTTAGTAGAGGGATGATAGGGTGCAGACCTGATGTGTTGGACACCATTCACATGCAGGAAGGTTGCAAACTCCTGTGATACAAATTGTGGACCGTTGTCACTTACGAGTTGTTCCAGTGAGCCATAACGGCTGAACATCTCACCAAGTTTCTCAATTGTTTTCTCTGCTGTTCTAGACCTCATCACAGCGACCTCCGGCCACTTGCTACGAGCGTCCACAATCACCATAAACATCTTCTCTTCGAAAGGACCAGCAAAGTCCACATGTACTCGCTGCCACACTTCTGCAGGCCAATCCCAGGGGTGTAGGGTTGCCAGCTGTGGAACATTCCGGACCCTTTGACATGGGGAACATGTTTTGGCTTTCTCCTCAATATTTCCATCAAGACCTGGCCACCAGAAGTAGCTTCTTGCCATTTCCTTCATCCGAACCATCCCACTGTGGCCTGTATGAAGTTGTTGCAGTATAGGTTCCCTCAGAGGTGGCGGAATGATGACACGGTGTCCCCAAAGAAGATAACCTGCCTGGACGGAGAGCTCATTTCTTTTTGAAATGTAAGGTTTCAAACTAGGAGAATCTCCTATAGCTCTCCCTCGAATGACATTGTCCATTACCTCAGACAGGACTGGATCATTGTGGGTGTACCTTCGCACCTGAACTGCAGTGACAGGTGCTCCCTCCACTTGTCTAAAGTAGAAGATGTCTATCTGACGAGGCTCTGGGGGAGTAACAGGCAAGGGTAGCCTCGAGAGACCGTCTGCGTTGCCGTGCAAGTCTGATTTGCGATATTTGATGTCGTATGTGTGTCCTGACAACAGTAAAGCCCACCTTTGCATCCTGCTTGCAGCAAGAGACGGAATTCCGGTGTGGGGCCCGAAGATTGAAGTCAATGGACGGTGGTCCATCAGGAGTGTGAACCTTCTCCCAAACAGGTACTGATGAAATTTTCGAATTCCAAAAACGATTCCCAAGGCCTCGCGCTCAATCTGTGCATAGTTACTCTCGGCCTTGTTCAAGGTGCGTGATGCAAAGGCGATAGGTTTCTCTTCACCAGAAGGCATGATGTGGGATATGACTGCTCCCACACCATATGGTGACGCATCACATGCTAGCTGCACGGGTAGCTTTGGGTCGAAGTGTGTCAGGACCTCCGATTTCAGCAATACTTTCTTTGCTTGGGCGAAAGCTTCGTTGCACAGTTCAGTCCATTTCCATGTTTTGCCTTGACATAGCAACTGATGTAACGGCTCCAGCAATGTTGCTAAGTCTGGAATAAACTTCCCATAGTAGTTAAGTAGCCCCAGAAATGAACGTAACTGGCTCACATTCTGGGGTGCTGGGGCCTCCACGATCACCTTGACCTTTGACGGTGCCTTATGCAGGCCAGTAGCGTCAATCACATGCCCCAGGAACTCAACTGAAGACTGAAAGAATTCACATTTGTCCTTACGAACTCTTGAGTCCGTACTCTTTCAGTCATTGTAGTGCCGCATCCAAGTTCAGAAGATGATCCTCCTCATTTGTCCCAGTGACAAGGATGTCGTCCAGGTAGCACTGGACTCCTGGCAGTCCACTCAAAATCTGATCCATTGCCCTTTGGAATAGAGCAGGGGCCGACGTAATTCCAAACGGAAGGCGGCAGTACCTGTATAGCCCCTTGTGTGTCACAATTGTCAGCAGCTCCTTTGATTTGTCATCGACATGCATTTGTAGATAAGCCTGGCATAAGTCTATTTTGCTGAACTTTTGCCCTCCGACCAGGCCCGTAAAAAGATCATCAATGAGGGGAAGAGGGTACTGTTCCGCAGACAACACCGGGTTAATAGTCACTTTAAAATCCCCGCAGATTCGAACAGATCCATCCTTTTTCAGGACAGGAACAATGGGTGTGGCCCATTTGCTCATGCTCACAGACTCCAGGACTCCATTCTCGACTAAGGCCTCCAAGTTAGCCTCAACTTTTGGCCTAATTGCATAGGGTACAGGTCGGGCTTTGTGAAACTTCGGCTTGCTGTCAGGTTTAATGTCCAGTCTCACGCTGATCTTTTTCATGCTCCCAAGTTCCTCATTGAAGAGTTCTGCATGTTTATTTAACACTGCAGTCAGACCTGACTCCCCTTTTGACATCATGCGGACTGCAGGCCAGTCCAGCGTGTTTTTCTCTAGCCACGCACATCCCAGTAGCGATGGGTAATTTCCCCTTACCACATATAGTGGCAGTTTTGCAGTCTGTCCGTTCAATTTAACTGTCACCTCAATGGCGCCTCTCAGGGCCACAGGTTCGCCGGTATACGTCTTTAGCACAATGTTTGTTGGCTGAAGGGTAAGATGCTTTAGCATTTTGTTGTAGACAGTGTCTGAAACAAGGGACACAGCCGCGCCTGTGTTCACCTCCATCCGCACTGATTGTCCCTCCACCAGTGGTGATACACAGTAGCCATTTGAACCACCTGCAACCGTCAGTATGTGCACCTCTTCCTCCTCAGAGGTATCGCTCCCCTCTGTCTTGCTTGTTCCATCATACTGCACTGAATGAACACTCCTTTTCCTCTCTTGTCCAAATACAGACATTTTGCTTTCATGCTTCCCAGCTCTGTCCTTTTTTTACCTCTACAGGCGCGTTCAATGTGACCCTTTTTGCCACAATTTCGGCATTCCAGCGCCGTACACCAGCAGTCATTAGCGTGATGGCCCGTTTTCCCACAACGGTAACATGTGCCGTTCCGCGCACCTTTAGGCTCAGACGACACCTTGTGAACTCTCCCTGTTGAACTCAACTGGTGAGCCTCCTTTTCCGCCATCTCCATGGAGACACTAACTTCAATGGCCTTTTCAAGAGTAAGGTTGTCCTCAGTAAGAAGGCGCTTCTGTGTGGCTGCATTTTGCAGACCACACACGAGTCTGTCTCTAATGGTGTCATTCAGCACCTCCTTGAACTCAGTGTTCTGACAACCTTTTTAAAGCAGCAACAAACATCGTCACTGATTCCCCCTCCTCTTGATTCCGTTTGTGAAATGTAAATCCCTCAGCAATAACCAGAGGTTTTGGTGAAAAATGTGCTCCAAGAATTTCCACTAGTTGCTTATATGTTTTAGTTCCTGGCTTATCTGGCTGCACAAGGCTGCGAAGTAAATTGAATGTCTTCCGTCCCATTACACTCAAAAAGGTAGGCACGACCTTTTCGTTTGCCACTGCATTCGCCAATACAAAATAGTCAAAACGTTCCGTATATGCGCTCCATTGCTCCACATTTTCATCAAAATCACCGATGTTTCCTAATATAGTAGCCATCTCATGTTTCAAATTAAAATTTCTGTTTACTCTCGGCCGTAACGTTAATGTGATGCTGCAATCTCTGTTCCGAGTGTTTTGTAGTCGAAAACAAGAAAGTTCCCACAACGCAGATTCATCCGATCCTCGTCGCCACTTGTTGTGTTGGTACCTTTCTACCTAGACACAATTTAGGACACAGAACTCAGAGATTCAAACATAAAGTGCTTTATTCAGGAAGGACAGGAAGTTCTGGAAAGTTCCGAACAAAGAGAGCTAAACTTAACCAAGAGAACACCCAACCATCTATCTGCTGTGACAGCGCCACCACAGGTGGGAGGAGAACACACAATACATAACAGCAGGAATGACATATGATGAGAGATTGGGTCGATTGGGCTTATACTCGCTGGAGTTTAGAAGAATGAGAGGGGATCTCATTGAAACTTATAAAATTCTAACAGGACTAGACAGACAAGATGCAGGAAGGATGTTCCCGATGGTCGGGGAGTCCAGAACCAGGGGTCACAGTCTAAGGATAAGTGGTAAGCCATTTAGGACAGAGATGAGGAGGAATTTCTTCACCCAGAGAGTGGTGAACCTGTGGAATTCTCTACCACAGAAGGCAGTAGAGGCCAATTCATTAAATATATTCAAGAAGGAGTTAGATATATTTCTTAAGGCTAAAGGGATCAAGGGATATGGGGAGAAAGCAGGGGCAGGATACTGAATTTGGATGATCAGCCATGATCTCTTTGAATGGCGGAGCAGGCTCGAGGGGCCGAATGGCCTACTCCTGCTCCTATCTTCTATGTATCTAAAACCATTAATCAGGAATTGTATATTTTCTATGTAATTAAAAGTTATGCACCCGGCACATATTTAGTTTATGGGAGTGTCTGTAGGGATGGAAAGGTGTCCAACCAATCAAATCTGGAAAACCTTTTTTGAAAGACCTTTCCCCAGCCATCCTTGCCAATGTGTATAACAAAAGACAATTGCAACTTGCATTTATATAGCACCTTTAACATAGGAAAATATCCCAAGGTGCTTCACAAAGGCGTAATCAGACAATAATTGACACTGAGCCAAAGAAGTAGGTATTAGGAGGGGTAACTAAACACTTGGTCAAAGAGATAGATTTTAAGGAGTGTCTTGAAGGAGGAGAGAGAGAGAGATAGAGAGGTTCAGGGAGGTAATTCCAGAGCTTAGGACCTAGATAGCTGGAGGCACGGTTACCATTGGTGGGGTGAAGAGCATGTAAGATGCACAAGAGGCCAGAGTTGGAGGAACGCTGAGTTTTCAGAGGGTTGTAGGATGTTAAAGAGATTGGGAGGGGAAAGGCCATGAAGGGATTTGAGTATGAGAATTAGAATTTTAAATTGGAGGCGTTGGGGAACTGGGAACCAATATAGGTCAGTGAGCACAGTGGTGATGGGTGGGCGAGAATTGGTGCAGGTTAGGGTATGGACAGCAGAGTTTTGGATGAGATGGTTTATGGAGAATGGAGGATGGGAGACCGGCCAGGAGGGCATTGGAATATTCGAGTCTGGAAGTGACAAAGGCATGGATGAGTATTTCTGCAGCAGATGGACTGAGGCAGAGGCAGAGGCAGAGATGGGCGATGTTACAGAATTGGAAGTAGGTGGTTTCATCTCATCTGATGGAGAGTTAATGGGATCGGAAGCTCAACTCGGGGTCAAATATAACTAAAGACAACATACATAATGACCCAGATTTTGCTTAAAAAGTAACAGCATCTGAACGACGCATGTCGTTATTAATCCTCAAATTGGCCAGCAATTTATGACAAGGAAGAGATACCCCATAAATTATGAATTGCCACAAGTTGCTGGCTGATTTGTGCTGCTCCACCATTAGCTTCGTGAATAAGATATCTTGTTCTTAACCTCCCCATGATTTTCATGAAGTTGCTTCATTTGCACATAAATTGCCTTTAAACTCACCACAGAAAATTAAGTCTAGTAATTACCTGCGTAAGTACTCTTTTACCGGCATGATAATTGTTAATGACTGCCAATCAACCTCTCTTGGCCAGAAATGGAACAATTAAAAGTGTGAAGACTCATTCCTTCAGGTTGTGAATTGTTCTTGGAGATTTTAAAAATGTTAAATTTTTAATTTAACGTTTTTTTTTCTTTTCCTTTCTATCTTTTTTTTGCCTCTCTCTTAATCCAATCTTTCTTTCCCTCTCTTTATTTCTCTTACTCTACCTGATTTGACATTGAATTCACCCACTCTAATTCACACTCCTTCTCGATCCTTCCTCTGTTTATTTCTCAATCCTTTAATTTCATTGGTTAAGGAAATACACTGTTTGTCCCGTTGTTCACCAAGGTCCCAGATGTCCTGTTGCCCTCGCCATGCTATTATCAGCTCGTACTTACAGCACCTTTATGGGGAAAAATTTGAAAACCTAAATGTGCACGAATAGGCATGTCACAAATGCCTCGCTCCAGCAAAATCTGGGCCAATAAAATAATAAACATGTGAAACTAAAATACTCTGAAAACATCTCTAAACCTCAGCCCCACAGTGTTCAGAAGCCTCCTAGAGAGCTTCTGTCCCAACCCGCAAAGTCCTCCAATCCAAGCCATGAAAATTCAACCAAAACTTCAGCCCAATGAGTGCTCTAAGATATCAGTTCCCCTGTGTGTTTCTAACTAAAAGCCATCCTTCCCCAGTGCTTCCAGATTCCAACTCCACCAATGCTCCCAGATAACAGCTGCCCTTGTGGAATTCTCCATTGTTCTGACTCTGGCCTCTCGTGCATTCCCCCTCCCTTTGTCCCTCCAAAGGGGGAAGGGGCATCTGTACAAGATAGGGGGTATGGTAGCATCGTGGTTATGTTACTGGACTAGTAATCCAGAGGCCTGGACTAATGATCCAGGGCCACGAGTTCAAATGACAGCTGGGGAATTTAAATTTAATTAATTACTTAAATAAATCTGGAACAAAAACAAAGTATCAATAATGGTGACCAAATTGTTGTAAAAACACAATCACTAATGTCCTTTAGGGAAGGAAATATGCTGCCCTTACCTGGTCTGGCCTATATGTGACTCCAGCCCGCAGCAATATGGTTGACTCTGAACTTCCCTTTGACATGGCCTAGCAAGCCACTCAGTTGTATCAAACTGCTACGAAAATCAATAATAAGAATAAAACAGGACAGACCATCTGGCATCGACCTAGGCACTGGTTGCAGACACGACATAGGCACACCCAGCCCAGTTGACACTGCAAAGTCCTCCTTACTAACATTTGGGGACTTGTGCCAAAATTAGGAGAGCTGTCCCACAGACTAGTCAAACAACAGCCTGACATAGTCATACTCACAGAATCATACCCTTCAGCGCCCAGGACTCCCCCATCACCATCCCTGGGTATGTGACGGCAGAATGGTATATAATCGGGAGGGCCTGGGAGTCCACATTGAATCCGGACCCCATGAAGTCTAATGGCATCAGGTCAAACATGGGCAAGGAACCTACCACTGATAAATCAGTACTCCTCCATGTTGAACACTATGTGGAAGAGGGCAGCAAGGACAGAATGTACTCTGGGTGAGAGACATCAATGTCCAGCACAGGGTGAGAGACTTCAATATCCATCACCAAGAGTGGCTTGGTAGCACCACTACTGACCGAGCTGGCCGAGTCCTGAAGGACATAGCTGCCGGGCTTGTGGCAGGTGGTGAGAGAACCAACACGAGGGAAAAACCAACTTGACGTCATCCTCACCAATCTACCTGTCGTAGATGCATCTGATCATGACAGTATTGGTAGGAGTGACCACCGCACAGTCCTTGTGGAGATGAAGTCCCATCTTCACACTGCGGACACCTCCATCGTGTTGTATGACACTATCACCATGCTAAATGGGATAGATTCAGAACAGATCCAGCAGCTCAAAACTGGGCATCCATGAGGCGCTGTGGGCCATCAGCAGCAGAAGAATTGTATTCCGCAACAATCCGTAACCTCATGGCCCAGCATATTTCTCATTCTGCCATTGCTGTCAAGCCATGGGACCAACCCTGGTTCAATGATGAGTGTAGAAGAGCATGTCAGGAGCAGCACCAGGCGTACCTAAAAATGAGGTGCCAACCTGGTGAAGCTACAACACATGCAACAGCAGAAGCAACATTCAATAGACAGAGCTAAGCAATCTGACAACCAACGGAATCAGATTAAAGCTCAGCAGTCCTGCCACATCCAGTCATGAATGGTGATGGACAATTAAATAATGAACAGGAGGAGGAGGCTCCATGAACACCCCATCTTCAATGATGGTGGAGCCCAGCACATGCATGCAAAAGACAAGGCTGAAGCATTTGCAACCATCTTCAGCCAGAGGTGCCGAGTGGATGATCCATCTTGGCTTCCTCCTGAGGTCCCCACCATCACAGAAGTTAGTTGTCAGCAAATTCGATTCACTCCACGTGATAGCAAGAAACGGCTGAGCGCACTGGATACAGCAAAGACTATGGGCCTCGACAACATCCCAGCTGTAGTGCTGAAGACTTGTGCTCCAGAACTAACCATGCCTCTAACCAAGCTGTTCCAGTACAGCTACAACACTGGCATCTAGCAGACAAAGTGGAAAATTGCCTAGGTATGTCCTGTCTGCAAAAAGCAGGACAACTCCAGTCTGGCCAATTACAGCCCCATCAATCTACTCTCAATCATCAGCAAAGTGATGGAAGGTGTCTTCGACAATGCTATCAAGCGGAACTTACCAATAACATGCTCACCGATGCTCAGTTTGTGTTCCACCAGGACCACTCAGCTCCAGACCTCATTACAACCTTGGTCCAAGCATGGACAAAAGAGCTGAATTCCAGAGGTGAGGTGAGAGTGACTGCCCTTGACATCAAGGTAGCATTGGACCGAGTGTGGCATCAAGGAGCCCTAGTAAAATTGAAGTCAATGGGAATCAGGGGGAAACATCTCCACTGGCTGGAGCCATACCTAGCACAAAGGAAGATGGTTGTGGTGGTTGAAGGTCAATCATCTCATCCCCAGGACATTGCTGCAGGAGTTCCTCAGGGCAGTGTCCTAGGCCCAACCATCTTCAGCTGCTTTATCAATGACCTTCCCTCCATCATAAGGTCAGAAGTGGAGATGTTCGCTGATGATTGCACAGTCTTCAGTTCCATTTGCAACTCCTCAGATAGTGAAGCAGTTTGTCTCCGCATGCAGCAAGACCTGGGCAACATTCAAGTTTGGGCTGATAAGTGGCAAGTAACATTTGCGCCACACAAGTGCCAGGCAATGATCATCTCCAACAAGAGAAAGTCTAACCACCTCCTCTTGACATTCAATGGCATTACCATCATCGAATCCCCCACCATCAACATCCTGGGGGGGTCACCATTGACCAGAAACTTGACTGGACCAGCCACATAAATACTGCGGCTACAAGAGTAGGTCAGAGGCTGGGTATTCTGCGACAAGTGATTCACCTCCTGACTTTCCAAAGCTGTTCCAGCATCTACAAGCCACAAGTAAGGAGTGTGATGGAATACTCTCCACTCGTCTGGATGAGTGCAGCTCCAACAACACTCAAGAAGCTCAACACCATCCAGGGCAAAGCAGCCCACTTGATTGGCACCCCATCCACCACCTTAAACATTCATTCCCTCCATCACCGGCGCACCATGGCTACAGTGTGTACCATCTACAAGATGCACTGCATCCACTCACCAAGGCTTCTTCAGCAGCACCTCCCAAACCCACGACCTCTACCACCTAGAAAGACAAGGGCAGCAGGTGCATTGGAACACCATCACCTCCAAGTTCCCTTCCAAGTCACACACCATCCTGACTTGGAAATATATCGCCGATCCTTCATCGTCGCTGGGTCAAAGCCCTGGAACTCCCTACCTAAAAGCAGCTCACTACCACCTTCTCAAGGGCAATTAGGGATGGGAACTAAATGCTGGCCTTGCCAAAGCCACCCACATCCAGTGAATGAATAAAAGAAAAACTTGAACAGAGCCAGGACCAATGTTCTTGCTAGAGGTTTGGGAGAGTTTGAACTAATTTGGCAGGTAGGGGATGGGGCGGGAGGGACCAGTAAATAGCAGAAAGGAGCAGAAATGAGACTAGAGGATTGAGAGATATAAACAGCAGTAAAATTAGAAGTATCCCAAAAATTGCAGGGACCAGATTGATGAAAATAGCAAACGTGATGAAGGAGGTATTACATTTTATGTTTGTCAATGTCTGTAGTGTAACTAATGAGGTTGGTGAGCTGCAGGCATAAATTGCTACAAGGGATTAAGACATGGGCCCATATTTTCCGATCCCTACGGGTGAATCCTCTTGGCAGATCGGACGCCTGCCCTGGAGAAGGGCCTCTGCGGGTGGAGATTTCCACTTTCCGCAGAACCTCCGCCCACTGAAAACTCTTAGAAATCTTACACCTGGTAAAAGCAGCCTAGGAGTTTAAAAAAGTTTTTTAAAAATTAAAAAATTTCCACTCATTTATAATTTAAAAATATTTTTAAAAAAAGGTAAGTTTATTTTTAGCCCTGTAAAAACTTTAATTATTTTTTTCAAAAAATTAAATTTTTGTTTAAAATATTTAATTTAATGGAGTTTTAACTCATTTTAAAAACATGATGGTTTTTTTTAAATTTATGTTTTACTGTCTTTTTTCAGTGATCCCCATTCATACTTTTGACAGTTCTATCTGTCAAAAGTATGAAGGGAGATTCGCTTCTCCTATTGGCTCGCCTGGCCCACGTGATCCCAGGGACACTTGTGAACTGCCTGCGCCCCAGGATACGTGGGCCCTGCGCATTTCGACTGTGGAGAGGCCCAGGATCGGAAGTGTCCGGACCTCGGGAGCCCTCAGGTAAGTGCGCAGGACGCCTCCTATCGGAAATTACGGGCCATGGTTGCACTAACAGAGACATGGCTGAAACAAGGCCAGGAATGGACTGAGATGAGAAGGAATTTCTTCACCCAGAGAGTGGTGAACCTGTGGAATTCTCTGCCACACAAGGCAGTTGAGGCCAATTCATTAAATATATTCAAGAAGGAGTTTGGTATATTTCTTAAGGCTAAAGGGATCAAGTGATATGGGGAGAAAGCAGGGACTGGGTACTGAGTTTTTATGATCAGCCATGCTCTCATTAAATGGCAGAACGGGCTCGAGGGGCCGAATGGCCTACTCCTGCTCCTATCTTCTATGTTTCTATGTTTCTATAACATTAAAGTGTTTTTTTTCTTCTAGACTCCATGCCATTTGTAAAATGTAAAAAATGCCAACACTTCTTTTTGATGGTGAGGCCAAAACAATCTCCTACAAACAGTTACAAAGAAGTAGAGTTGTGGCATACAGCTGATAAAAGTGGACATCAAGTGAATCTACCAGCACCAAAAGAAGTAAGGTGCACACTTTTCTTATGCTGATATTTATTGTACATTTGAATTATGATGCCTCTCTCATGAGTCATTTTTCTACTGGTGTTGTTTAGGTTAAATTTCAGTATACCGGCATCTGTTATCTGGCTCCTGGCGTTTACACTAAAAAAAGAAAACGGGGCAATTTTACCTCCAGAGCGGGAAGCCAGCTAGTGGTGATTGAGTGACAATGGTGACAATGGGGGTAATTTTAATCCGCCCCACCCACGACGTGCGGTTCAATCTGAAAAACATTATCCCCACTAAACCCCAATCTTCTCAATTGCCGAGGACTGTCCCCAGCAGTCCCCGGCTGCTGCCTTATACCGCAGGCTTTTCCAACTGGCAGCCGGCCAGCCTTTCAATTTGGCTGGCTGCAAAATGGAGTCAATTTTTTTTAATAAGGTCCTGTTGTTAAATTTGGCAGGATCTCTGCCTTCCCGTTATTTCCAGCTTTACCAGCTGCTGACAGCGCTCCTGCTCCCTCCCCGCCTCTTCGTAAACATCAAGGCCAATAGCACAGATTTCACATAATATATGGTAGCATAGTGGTTATGTTACTGGACTAGTAATCCTACGAGGTTTGGATTAATGATCTAGAGACATGAGTTCAAATCCTATCATGGCAGTTAGGGAATTTAAATTCAGTTAAATAAATCTGGAATAAAAAGCTAGTATCTTTAATGGTGATCATGAAACTACTGGATTGTTGTAAGAACCCATCTGTTTCACTAATGTCCTTTAGGGAAGGAAACCTGCTGTCCTTACCCAGTCTGGCCTCTATGTGACTCCAGACCCACAGCAATGTGGTTGGCTCTTAAATGGCCTAGCAAGCCATTCTGACATCTAATTGAAAACTGCTATAATTAAACAGTTCACCACCACCACCTCGAGAGCAATTAGGGATGGGCAATAAACGCTAGCCTTGATGGCGACACCCACATCCCATGAATGAATTTAAAAAACAGCTGAAAATAGCTTTTTCCCTGGGGGTTCTGCTAGTCTTCCATTGTAACTTCCACCAAAGTTATAGCAGGTGATTGGTAGACCCCCAAGAATTTCAGGACCACTTTTCTTTCTGAAACTTGCATATTGACGATAACTACAAAATGCAATATTAATTTTAAACCTCCGACATCTAATTGAAAACTGCTATAATTCAACAGCTCATGCTGCAGCAATCTAAGTGAACATGGTAACATTTGAGTCCAGTTTTCAATTGAAACTATTTTAAATTCAGTTTAATGACTTGGTACTTTACAAGTTGTGGTAAATTGTTAAATGTTTTTGGTTTCAGCTCCATAGATTTTTGGATGAATATGTTATTGGCCAAAACCAAGCTAAGAAAGTTCTCTCAGTCGCTGTCTACAATCACTATAAACGACTTAACAACAATATTCCATCCGAAGGCACACAGCATACTGAGGTTTATGGTGATGGCTACTCCAACTCTTCTAAAGGTAAATTTAATCTGGGGCTTTTGATCTTTATAATTGTAAATTACTACAGTGTTTCTGGTTAAAATTGCTAATACTTGGCAGCATAGATCGATGGCCCTAGCAAAATCAGCAACTTTAAATCAATTTTGTTCGAGGCATTAAAATGAAAAGCTTTGTAGTTATATAGGAAATGAAGGTCCCAGGTTCATTCTCTGGTCTGTGCTGAATTAGCCAATTTCAGCCAGGGGGACAGTGGGGGTTACATCAAGGGGAAGGGAACAAAATCAGTTATGATTCTCTCTCCTGATCCCAATCAAAATGTGTTTGGGTGTTAAATTGGGCCACGTAGCACCTGTTTTTTAGGCACTACGCAGCCATCCAAGGTTTCAAAATAGGGTTAGGGTTAGGATTTTGACAGGATCTTGGTAAACCGGTTTGCACGCACGCATGTAAAGCAGGCAGATCCTGATACTAATCAATGTACAATGCTGATTTTAAGCCACCGCTGCCATTTTGGAACTCCATACACCAGCCAATGCCCTGCAAGATAGATGGAAGTGTGTCAGTGAGTGTCCTGCAATATGTTTGGGTGATGTGGCTTTCATGGTTGAATAGCTGTCAGTGTGCGTGTGAATAATGAGTTGTGGGTGTGAGGCTTGCAGCAGTGCTAAGTGTGTGAGGGTGAAGTAAACTACTGATTGATAGAGAATGTTGGTAGGTGGGTGATGGGGTGTAGTGAATTGAATAGATGAGGAGGCTAATTGTGCAGCTGGTAGGATATGCCATTTGAAGATTGAACTCACCTTGACAACTCATGTCAGATCATTAAACTTCTTCTGGCAGTGCATCCACATTCTTGGAGCTATACTTCTGGCATTGACCTCCGCCGGTACTTCCTGCCACTGCCTCCTGAGCATATGTCTTGAGCGTCTCCTGACCACTTGCAGATATAGAATGTCCCTCCTTATCTCCACCTCCTGCACCAAGGTCTCCAGTGCAACATCAGAAAATCTTGGTGCTCGCTGTCTCGCATATTGAGCTATTCTTCAAAATATTAGAGCACAGATTCAGTTCACAAAGGACTCCCACCACTTCTTTAGCCACAATGCACCTCCCCTTTAAGAGGTGCAGGCTGCCTTTAGGTAGCACTAACCACTCGTGATATCGGGCCCCCTGCTGATGTGTGCAACCAATAAACAGTGCACATAGTAATCATGTGAACTAGCAGGCAGCACCAATTTAACGCTTGTAATGCAATGAACATGCGTACTGCATTCCCCGTGCCCGTTTTCAAGGGTTATCCAATTCCCCCCCGCTTTGTGTTTATATTGATCAGGTGAGGACAGGTTTGTGGCTGGTTGTATGCCTCCCCCCAGGATGAATAGCTTTGCTAATGGTCACTGTCTATACCCACTTGTGAAGAATGCTTTCTTGGGTTTGATATGAAGGCTGCTAGCGTCTGTGGAACTATTCCAGCATAAGTCACCAGAAAAAGAGGGATAAGGAGAGTAAATAATTATTTCTTTACATTGGAAAGTTTGTAGGATTTCCTTTGCAGTATTCAGTCTTTATCACATTGGTGCACATTACATTGCAGGTCACAGATCAAAATCACTCTGTGTTTAAATACCGTACACTAAGTCACACACTTCCTTGTGATGGTGCCATTGCTGGTTCAAAGTGCAATTCCATATGCTTTGCACAAAATGTAAACATAGAAACATAGAAGATAGGAGCAGGAGTAGGCCATTTGGCCCTTGGAGCCTGCTCCGCCATTCAATGAGATCATGGCTGATCATCCAAATTCAGTGCCCTGTCCCTGCCTTCTCCCCATATCCCTTGATCCCTTTAGCCTTAAGAAATATATCCAACTCTTTTTTGAATATATTTAATGAACTGGCCTCCACCGCCCTCTGTGGCAGAGAATTCCACAGGTTCACCATTCTCTGGGTGAAGAAATTCCTCCTCATTTCAGTCCTAAATGGCTTACCCCTTAGCCTTAGACTATGACCCCTGGTTCTGGACTCCCCGGCCATCATAAACATCCTTCCTGCATCTAGTCTGTCCGGGCCTGACAGAATTTTATAGCTTTCGATGAGATCCCCTCTCAATCTTCTAAACTCCAGTGAGTATAAGCCCAATCGACACAATCTCTCCTCATACGTCATTCCTGCCATCCCAGGTATCAGCCTGGTGAATCTTCGCTGCACTCCTTCCATGGCAAGAACGTCCTTCCTCAGGTAAGGCGACCAAAACTGCACACAATACTCAAGGTGCGGTCTCACCAAGGCCCTGTACAACTGTAGCAAGACATCCTTGTTCCTGTACTCGAACCCTCTTGCTATGAAGGCCAACATACCATTTGCCTTCTTAACCGCCTGCTGCACCTGCATGCTTACCTTCAGCGACTGGTGCATAAGAACACCCAGGTCTCTTTGCACTTCCCCTTCTCCCAATCTATTGCCATTCAAATAATAATCTGCCTTCCTGTTTTTGCCACCGAAGTGGATAACCTCACATTTATCCACATTATAGTGCATTTGCCATGTTCCTGCCCAATCACCCAATCTGTCCAAATCGTACTGGAGTTTCACGACATCCTCCTCACAGCTTATCCTCCCACCCAGCTTTGTGTCGTCTGCAAATTTGGAGATATTACATCCAATTCCCTCATCCAGATCATTAATATATATAGTGAACAGCTGGGGTCCTAGGACCGATCCTTGCGGTACCGCACTAGTCACTCGGAAAATGACCCGTTTATTCCAACTCTTTGCTTTCTGTCCGCCAACCAGTTCTCTATCCAAGTCAATACCTTGCCCCCAATCTCATGTGCCTTAATTTTGCACGCTAATCTCTTATGTGGGACCTTATCGAAAGCCTTCTGAAAGTCCAACCATATCCACTGGTTCTCCCTTATCTATTTTACCAGTTACATCCTCAAAAAATTCCAGTAGATTAGTCAAGCATGATTTACCTTTTGTAAGTCCATGTTGACTTTGTCTGATCCTGTCACTGCTTACCAAGTGCTCTGCTATTACATCTTTTATAATAGATTCTAGCATTTTCCCCACTACCGATGTCAGGCTTACCGGTGTATAATTGCCCGCTTTTTCTCTACCACCTTTTTTGAATAGTGGGGTAACATTAGCTACCCTCCAATCCATGGGTACTGTTCCAGAGTCTATCGAGTTCTGGAAGATGACCAGCAATGCATCTACTATTTCTAGGGCCACTTCCTTAAGTACCCTGGGATGTAGATTATCAGGCCCTGGGGATTTATCGGCCTTCAGTCCCATCAATTTTCCTAACACCATTTCCCTACAAATACTGATTTCTTTCAGTTCCACCCTTTCATCAGGCCCTATGTTCCCCGGCATCTCTGGGAGGTTATTTGTGTCCTCCTTTGTGAAGACAGAACCAAAGAATGAATTTAGTTGGTCTGCCATTTCTTTGTTTCCCATTATAAGTTCCCCTGATTCTGACTGCAAGGGACCTATGCTTGACTTCGCCAATCTTTTTCTCTTCACATATCTATAAAAGCTTTTACAGTCAGTTTTTATGTTCCCTGAAAGCTTACTCTCATATTCTATTTTCCCCTTCTTAATTAATCCCTTTCTCCTCCTTTGTTGATCCTCAGGATTATTGCTT
This sequence comes from Somniosus microcephalus, assembly GCF_052327205.1. Taxonomy (NCBI): domain Eukaryota; kingdom Metazoa; phylum Chordata; class Chondrichthyes; order Squaliformes; family Somniosidae; genus Somniosus; species Somniosus microcephalus. The sequence continues at coordinate 198,088,100 of NC_140987.1, forward strand.
TTTCTGGCCAATTTATATGTCCTCTCCTTGGATCTTATGCTATCCCTAATTTCCCTTGTTAGCCACGGTTGAGTCACCTTTTCTGTTTTATTTTTATGCCAAACTGGGATGAACAAATTCTGTAGCTCATCCATTCGGTCTTTGAATGTTTGCCATTGCCTATCCACTGTCAACCCTTTGAGTGCCATTCCCCAATCAATCCTACCCAACTCGCTCCTCAGACCATCGTAGTTTCCTTTATTTAAATTGAGGACCCTAGTCTCTGAGTCAACTACTTCATTCTCCATCTTAATGAAGAATTCTATCATATTATGATCGCTCTGACCCAAGGGGCCTCGGAGAACAAGATTGCTAATTAATCCTTTCTCGTTACATAATACCCAGTCTAAGATGGCCTGATCTCTGGTTGGTTCCTCGACATATTGGTCCAGGAAACCATCCCGTAAACACTCCAGGAATTCCTCCTCCACAGTATTATTACTAATTTGGTTGGCCCAATCTATATGTAGATTAAAGTCACCCATGATGACTGCTGTGCCCTTATTGCACGCTTCTTTAATTTCCCTTTTAATGCCATCCCCAACCTCCGCCTCACTGTTGGGAGGTCTATATACCACTCCCACTAATGTTTTTTTCCCCTTAGTATTTCTCAATTCTACCCATACAGATTCCACATCATCAGAGCTAATATCCTTCATTACAATTGTATTAATCCCTTCTTTAACCAGTAATGCTACCCCACCTCCCTTTCCTTTTTGCCTATCTTTCCTGAATATCGAATACCCCTGGATGTTGAGTTCCCAGTCTTGGCCATCCTTGAGCCACGTTTCCGTAATCCCAAGCGGTGAGGTGCAAAATTGTCTTATGGGGCGAGACTGGAGTGGTCTCTAAAAATAATTCAAAAATGTGCTCTCTAGTCTCTAGTACTGCATTCATAAAATTCTCACTATTCATAATAGTCCACCTCAAAAGCCATATGCCTTCACTGTGGGAGGGCGGGAGAAGGAGGAGGCAATGTTGCGTGTGGCTTGTATGCTGTTATTTAGCAAAAATGCTAAAGAAATTTGCTTTGACAGTAATTTAAATAAAACTAAATAATATGAGGCTGGAGTAAGTGAGGCAGGATCACTTCTGTTTATAGTTTCATTGTTGGATTGAACTTTTGCAAGAATATCAAAACAACATAAAGAGCAACGCTACAAAATAAAGTTTTATAAGGTGTTCATCTATTTTTTTCTTACAGAACTGCTGCAATTAACAGGATTGATTCCGCCTTCACCTTATTTATCACAACAGCCATTACCACAGAGAAATTTCCGAAAGAATTTTGACTCTGACAATGATACTGTTCATCTAGACAAAAGTAATATCATTCTGCTTGGACCCACAGGTTCAGGTATAATGGAGTTTCAGCAGGATCAGAAATACAAATCTAACTATTGTATCGTTTTCATGTTAACTTTTTGTTTCACTGGCCCTATATAGTACAAAGAAATTTACCTGTGTAGATAACATAGGTTCATATCAAAAATAACAACAGAAAATGCTGGAAACACTCAGCAGGTCAGGCAGCATCCGTGGAGAGAGAAAAACAGAGTTAACGTTTCAGGTCTGTGACCCTTTGTTAGAACTCATATCAAGTTTGGGTAAGAATGAATCTGGCATGTAGATTGAAAGAATTTGCATTTATATGATGCCATGCCTCTCAGAACAGCCCAAAGGCATCACACCCAATTAATTAGTTTTGAAGTACAAGCACAGCAGCCATTTTGCACACCGGAACATCCCAAAACAGCAATGAGATGAATGACCCATTAATCTGCTTTTGGTGGTATTAGTTGAGGGAGGAATATTGTCCAGGACACTGGAAGAACTCCCTGCTGTACTTTAAATAGTGCTATGAGATTTTTGCATGTCCACCTGAATCATTGGAGCAGGCAGACAAGACCTCCATTCAACATTTCATCCGAAGCATGGTACCTCCAAAAATGCAGCATTCTCTGAAATGTCTGGCTAGGTTATGTATGTGCTCAAAGCACGAGTGGTGCTTGAACTTACAACCTACTGATTCAGAAGCGAATGTTAGTATCAACTGGAACTGTACTCCCTGCCAAAATGCCATTTCCAGCTTCATTGCAGGATTGAAATGAAGGCCTCTTACTTACTTTTCTTTGGCAGAACCACTATAGATTAAAATTGTGTTGTGCGATATTAGTAACGAATGTGCTAACATGCTCCTATGAAATTCCTTTGTCCTCTATTTTAACAAAAGCATTAACCTAGTTAAAATAAATGGGTTAATGCCTTTGTTAGGATGGTGGATAGAGAAATTTCATATGAATATTTCAATACCACACTTTCAATGATTGTGCCACGAGCAATATTAAATTAGTTCATACAGATCCTTTAAAGTTGCCTTAATTGTTTGGGAGTTAACTTGGATAGCCCATGAAAACATGTGCGGGGATTGCAGTACACAATTAATCCGCGCCTGTTCATAGCGATGCAGGCAGCACGTTAAATTTGTGCTTCCAGCTGATTTTAATGATTGCTGTGTGTAGCCAGCGCTACCTGTGCTATTGATTGGCTGCATACAATCAGGAGGGGGCCTGACATGGGGAGTGGACAGCGCTATTTAAAGGCAACCAGCACTTATTAAAAGGAAGGTGCATTGTGGCTTTAAATGGAGCGGAAGGCAGGAATCGTGATTAAAAGTTGGAGCAATGGCAGAAGTGTGCACCAAGGTTGTCTGATACTGCTCTGGAGACCTTGGTGCAGGAGGTGGAGAGGAGGAGGGACGTCCTCTATCCGCCAGGGGGCAGGAAGCCTTCCCCCACATGATGACTGACGTAATAAAACTCACTACGCACTTGGTTTGAGCATAAAGCAAGGCTTTAATCAACTTGTTTCAGAACATGGAGGTCTAGTTGTATCCACTGGCTCCTTGTCTTTACAAAATGTCCCTGGCATGCTAGGGCCTTCGCCCGAGTATTTATACTCCTTGGACAGCGCCACCAGCTGGCCGTCCAGTGTTATTTCATAGGTAGTTTCTCGATGATGAGATTTATGACAATGACGAAATAGTGGGAGGAGATCGTGGCCCAATTTAACCATTATATCTCTTAAGATTTAAGTTGATTTACAATGATTTTTTTTTTAGTGACAAGAAGTTCTTAGTTTTTAGCCACTTTTTCAAATTCAAATGTTCTATTTGTTTTTTATAGGGAAAACTTTGTTGGCCCAAACACTGGCCAAGTGCTTGGATGTGCCATTTGCTATCTGTGACTGTACGTGTCTAACGCAAGCAGGATATGTTGGAGAGGACATTGAATCGGTTATTGCTAAGCTACTGCAGGATGCAAACTTCAATGTTGCAAGAGCTCAACAAGGTATAATCATTTTTATTTTTTGCCAAAAAAAAAATCAAATGAGAGCGATTGGTGAATATTAGTATTTGATTTTTCTTTACCATGTTTGTATTTGTTCAAATGCATCAATACATTTGTGCTTTTGCTCATGGTGACGTCAAGGATGGAGTGTTTTATAACAGGAGACTTATATCCTGTCACAAATTACTACATAAGGCAAGTTCTTATCATTGCATGGCCTGGAGCTCATTACTTGCAGTGGCCTCCATTGTTTTACGGTGATCAACAGTTGGGAGCAGGTTGACTTTACTGTTGCCATTTTAAACAAAAAACATGAGCAAAAGTGTATCCCAAAGAAAGGGAAAATGGTAAAAATCACAGTTGTTCCAACAAAATCAATCTGGGTGATAATTGCATAGTGATGCTCAAGGTAAGTAACTGGACATCTTTAATATATTGCACTATTAGAAGCTACTTGAGTATTTATTTTCAAAAATGAAATACAAAATAAGATGACTTGGTGGAAGTTAAAAGCTGTATGAAGTTTCACTCTGCCACTGAACCTCTGTAATTATATTGCTGCTGCGTTCTCAATGTTATACAATCTTCAAAGTATTAGCAAGAGTGATACCATTTACAAATCTGTTTAAATATATGGAGCTGTTTTATTTTTTAAGATTACATTTATCAATACAGATCAAAGGAATCATAATCAGTGACATTTGACAGAATGTGAACTCCTTTCATTTCTAAATTATGCTCTTGTACCCTTTCTGATGTAAGCCCCCAAAGTGAGGACCAAGTGATATACAAGGTCGACGTCACCGGCTTGTTGTAAGAAAGACAGACCAAATAATTGAAGTCACAATGGTTTATTCAGGCCTGGGGAGAACTTCTCGCGTCCCTACGCGAGTCCAAACTCCAACGAGCCTCTCAAAAATCCACATAGTTATACACATTTTGCCAGCCATACCTCCTCAGAGATCCAATCAATTTAAAAGTTTACACATTAATCACTATCCGGGAGTGGCTGTTCATACAGAGTTGACATATAGTATAAGTTTCGTTTCTCTATGAATGGGTCATGCCTGGCCTGCTCATTTCTTGGAAATGAGTCATACCCCTTATGGCCTCTATAAGTTTCATTTCTCCGGAAACGAGTCATGCTCCTCTTGCCTTTGCAAGGTTCAATTTCCTGGAAATGAGTCATACCAGTATCACCTTTGTAAGTTTCATTTCTCCGGACTGGTAGACGTCATTTCTGTAAGTAAGCATACGGGTGATTAGTACACTTCATCCTTAAACATTCTGTGGCTTTGCCTGTTATAAACCTGCTTTTCTGCAGGTGAGTCCTGTTTGTCTTGCCCTTTTATGTCCAATTTTTAATATCTTATTTCACTTTCCCTTCTGTTCAATTAAATGTCCATGACATGGTAGAAAGAATGGAAAAGCAGAATATATTTCAAAAGGTAAGAGATTAGTAAATGTTGGGATGCAGAGGGATTTAGGTGTCCTTATACAGGAATCACAAAAAGTTAACATGCAGCTACAGCAATCAATTAGGAAGGCAAATGGTATGTTAGCTTTTATTACAAGGGGGTTGAAGTATAAGAGTAAGGAATTCTTGCTGCAATTATATAAGGCTTTGGTGAGACCACACCTGGAGTACTGTGTGCAGTTTTGGTCTTCTTATCTAAGTAAGGATATACTTGCCGTAGAGGGGGTGCAATGAAGGTTCACTAGGTTGATTCCTGGGATGAGGGCAGGGCAGGTTGCGAAAGTGGTTAAAAAGGCATAAGGGATCCTGGGCTTCATAAATAGAGGCAGAGGCCGCAATGTTGCCATCGGAGGTGGGATCGCGCGGGAGAGGTCGTTGGTGGGTCCTGGTCTGGCTCCCGGCTCCAGCCGCTCTGTGAAAAGGATTTTACGATGATTGGACTTGTTAAGCCTGCCCTGTGAGGTTCCTGGCCAATTAAAAGGAAGCGGGTCTGATGACATCATTTGATGACCGGCATCAGCTGGTTTCCTTAAAGGGACCATGGCCACATTGATTTTGACAGTTGTTCAGTCAGTGTTCTACAGCATTGACGTGCTGCAAACACTGACAAGCACTGCACAAAGGTGCACGGCTGCACCCAGGCTCCCACACGACTCCCTCCATATACTTATGGAGAGAGTCACAGCATGCAGGGAGGTTCTCTTCCCTTCCAAGGGCGGAAGAGACCTCCCCAGGACACCAACGCAGCCTGGTTGCACATTGCACAGGAGGACACAAGCAGGGATGTCATCAGGAGGACCAAGCTGCAGTGGCGCAAATCTTTCATTGATTTCAGTAGATCACGAAATGTCACCCTACTGTGCCACTCATCACATCCCCATCACTCTGCCTTCCCTACAGTACTCCTGCACATCTTTACTCACACCAACTTACCTTGCACCTCCATCCATCCCTCTCTATCTACATTATCAATTCCCCATCTCACCAGCCACCCCTCACACTCACCCTCATCCTACTGTAATCATATCAACTAACAACACAAAAGGGTAGGCACTTGGGTGTTTTATGCAATGTTCATGTAAAGTTTCTGTTAATGTGTTGTCAAACATTGAAATCTTTATTTTCAACACTTTACCTTATTGTACAGATCTGTGCTGACCTTTGGAAGTGTCTTAGTGAGTTCCAGTGAATGTTGAGACATAACTTCCCCGCGCCAACCCCCCCCCCCCCCTACCCCCCACCCCCCAATTGTGATGAGTGTGAAAGGAATGGCTTGGACATTGTAGGGATGCTTTATGGTGCTGGTGTGGGGTGGTGTCAACCTGGTGCATCATGTGGCAGCCAGGGTGTACAGCGTCAAGTGAAGTAAATCTGGCCATGGTGATGCCATCACTGGCCTCTTGGGCAGCAATGTTGTCGGGTGCTGATGCCCTGTGTCCTGTGCAGCATCAGGTGATTACGGATCTTATGTTCATTAATAAATTGACATTCTTATTATGAACACAGCTAGCTTTTGCTAGACACTTTTATTGAGCACATGTGGACTAGGTACAGTATCTGTAGAGGCATCGATCTTGACTGCTGCCTTGTGGGTAGCCTAGTGCCTCATGGGTAATGTAGTCTTAATATACATACAGCTGGGTAGTGTAGTCTTATATACATACAGCTATATACAGCTCTACACAGCTCTACGGCTCCACCTAGTGTCCACTATAGAATGACATGTTATTGATCATTACATCCCCCTTTCTTTGAGGTTTAACAAAATCAATATCAATCGACTTTCAAGAAAACAATAAAGATAATATCAGTAGCACTTTTGTTAGTGCTCCATAAACATAAACATTTTCAAAACAGTCAACACATTTTCAAAGCTTTACATTGTACTCAAAGATTAAGTCTATCAGGCTTTTTTACTTCACGTGTGGATCTTCTCAACATGGGTAAGTCTGATGTGTCTTCATGAGATTGTTCTGGCGGTGAATGGCAAGATGCAGTTGCGGCATTGTCATCAATCTGCTCTTGAATAGTCTCTTGTGTTTTTAGGAGGGAACGGCGGTTCCTCCTGAGAAGCTGTCCTTCCTCAGTTCTGACAGTGTATGACCTTGGTCCTACTTCCTCAAGAACTGTAGCTTTCCTGTTCCATGCATCTGGATCCTCAATCCTGACAACATCATCCCTTGTCAATGGTTTTAGAGTTTTGGATGACTTGTCATAGTATGATTTCTGTTTCAGCTTTAACAGTTGAAGCCTCTGTCTCAGTTCCTCACTTTGCTGTTATTTTGCACAGCAGGGTAGCGTGGTGCGCAACTTGCGACCCATTAGTAGTTCAGCAGGTGAAGAACCACAGTCTAAAGGTGAGGCTCGGTAGCTCAGCAGGGCGCGATAAGGATCAGACTTGCTTTCTGTCACTTTCTTCAGTAGCTGCTTGAGAACTTGAACACCTTTCTCTGCCTTACCATTTGACTGAGCATACAAAGGACTGGATGTGATGTGTTGAAAGTCATAATGTGCTGCAAACTGTTGCCACTCCTTACAGTTGAAGCACGGACCATTGTCGCTAACGGCAATCCTGGGAATTCCATGTCTGGCGAAGATGGATTTCACATGCATTATGACACTGCTTGCTGTGGTGCTTGAGAGCAGCGCCATCTCAGGATAGTTAGAATAGTAGTCAATCACTATGAGATAGTCTTTACCACTTAAATGAAAAAGGTCCATACCAACCTTTTGCCATGGTGCTGTTGGTATGTCAGCTACTATCATTGGTTCCTTTGCTTGTTTGTTTTGGTGTTTCTGACATGTCTCACATTTGCCTGTCATGTTCTCAATGTCCTTATTTATGCCAGGCCAATAAACAGTGTCTCTTGCCCTCCTTTTGCATTTTTCAATTCCGAGGTGTCCCTCATGAATCCTTTTGAGCATGTCTTGACATAGAGCCTGTGGAATGACTATTCTGTTCTGTTTTAGTAATAGTCCACTTGCGACACTCAATTCTGACCTTATGTGAAAATATTTTGGACAGGAACCTTTTGGCCAACCATGATGAATGTTCTCTATTACTGTTTGTAACACTGTATCTTTTACTGTTTCTTCTGCCATTTGCTTTGATTTTGTGGCTGACACGGGCAGCGCAGCAGTGAGCATACTCACATGAACATCCACATCTTCTTCAGTAGAGCTCACATGACTCATTGTGGGTGCTCGGGATAGTGCATCTGCTAACTATGTATTTGCCTGGTGTGTAGATCAGTTCAAAGTCATATCTTTGCAGCTTCATCATGAGTCGTTGAATCCTTGGAGACATCTCATTCAGGTTTTTTTTTATGATGGCAACCAGAGGGCTGTGGTCTGTCTCAACTGCGAAGGTGGGAAGTCCATATATGTAGCCATGAAACTTTTCTAGTCCAACTACCAAGCCTAGACATTCCTTTTCAATCTGGGCGTATCGACACTCAGTATCAGTCATAGACCTGGAGGCATAGGCAACAGGCTTCCAATCTTCACCCTCTGCTTGTAGCAACACCTCACCTAGGCCATCTTTTGATGCATCCGTTGACACTTTGATTCTTTTTGTTGGGTCAAAGAAGGTGAGTACAGGTGTGGTTATCAGCACTGTTTTGAGGTTTATCCACTCTGGTTCATGTCTTTCTGTCCATGCGAACTCATTTGTTTTATGTAGCAGGTCTCGCAGACAGGCTGCCTTGGCTGACAAGTTAGGAATGAACTTTCCAATGAAGTTTATCATCCCCATGATGCGTAGCACTCCTTTTTTGTCAGTGGGTCGGGGCATTTTGAGTATGGCGTTTACTTTTTCCATATCTGGCTCTATTCCTTTACCAGATAGATTATCTCCTAGGAAAGTGACTTCCTGGATGCAAAATGACACTTGGCTTTGTTGAGCTTCAGTCCATTCCGGCGTATGCTCTGTAGCACTTTAGTCAGTCTCTCATTGTGTTCTTTCAGTGTGGAGCCCCAGATGATGATGTCATCAACATAGACCCGAACTCCTTCCAGACCTTCAATTATGTGTTCCATCGCTCTATGAAAGATTTCAGATGCAGATATTATCTCGAAAGGCATTCTGAGGAAACAATACCTGCCAAATGGTGTGTTGAAGGTACAGTATTTGGTGCTCTCTTCATCCAGTTTTAGTTGAGGTTCCTGGCCAATTAAAAGGAAGCGGGTCTGATGACATCATTTGATGACCGGCATCAGCTGGTTTCCTTAAAGGGACCATGGCCACATTGATTTTGACAGTTGTTCAGTCAGTGTTCTACAGCATTGACGTGCTGCAAACACTGACAAGCACTGCACAAAGGTGCACGGCTGCACCCAGGCTCCCACACGACTCCCTCCATATACTTATGGAGAGAGTCACAGCATGCAGGGAGGTTCTCTTCCCTTCCAAGGGCGGAAGAGACCTCCCCAGGACACCAACGCAGCCTGGTTGCACATTGCACAGGAGGACACAAGCAGGGATGTCATCAGGAGGACCAAGCTGCAGTGGCGCAAATCTTTCATTGATTTCAGTAGATCACGAAATGTTACTGCAAATCAACACCCAACCTCACCCTACTGTGCCACTCATCACATCCCCATCACTCTGCCTTCCCTACAGTACTCCTGCACATCTTTACTCACACCAACTTACCTTGCACCTCCATCCATCCCTCTCTATCTACATTATCAATTCCCCATCTCACCAGCCACCCCTCACACTCACCCTCATCCTACTGTAATCATATCAACTAACAACACAAAAGGGTAGGCACTTGGGTGTTTTATGCAATGTTCATGTAAAGTTTCTGTTAATGTGTTGTCAAACATTGAAATCTTTATTTTCAACACTTTACCTTATTGTACAGATCTGTGCTGACCTTTGGAAGTGTCTTAGTGAGTTCCAGTGAATGTTGAGACATAACTTCCCCGCGCCAACCCCCCCCCCCCCCCACCTACCCCCCACCCCCCAATTGTGATGAGTGTGAAAGGAATGGCTTGGACATTGTAGGGATGCTTTATGGTGCTGGTGTGGGGTGGTGTCAACCTGGTGCATCATGTGGCAGCCAGGGTGTACAGCGTCAAGTGAAGTAAATCTGGCCATGGTGATGCCATCACTGGCCTCTTGGGCAGCAATGTTGTCGGGTGCTGATGCCCTGTGTCCTGTGCAGCATCAGGTGATTACGGATCTTATGTTCATTAATAAATTGACATTCTTATTATGAACACAGCTAGCTTTTGCTAGACACTTTTATTGAGCACATGTGGACTAGGTACAGTATCTGTAGAGGCATCGATCTTGACTGCTGCCTTGTGGGTAGCCTAGTGCCTCATGGGTAATGTAGTCTTAATATACATACAGCTGGGTAGTGTAGTCTTATATACATACAGCTATATACAGCTCTACACAGCTCTACGGCTCCACCTAGTGTCCACTATAGAATGACATGTTATTGATCATTACATCCCCCTTTCTTTGAGGTTTAACAAAATCAATATCAATCGACTTTCAAGAAAACAATAAAGATAATATCAGTAACACTTTTGTTAGTGCTCCATAAACATAAACATTTTCAAAACAGTCAACACATTTTCAAAGCTTTACATTGTACTCAAAGATTAAGTCTATCAGGCTTTTTTACTTCACGTGTGGATCTTCTCAACATGGGTAAGTCTGATGTGTCTTCATGAGATTGTTCTGGCGGTGAATGACAAGATGCAGTTGCGGCATTGTCATCAATCTGCTCTTGAATAGTCTCTTGTGTTTTTAGGAGGGAACGGCGGTTCCTCCTGAGAATCTGTCCTTCCTCAGTTCTGACAGTGTATGACCTTGGTCCTACTTCCTCAAGAACTGTAGCTTTCCTGTTCCATGCATCTGGATCCTCAATCCTGACAACATCATCCCTTGTCAATGGTTTTAGAGTTTTGGATGACTTGTCATAGTATGATTTCTGTTTCAGCTTTAACAGTTGAAGCCTCTGTCTCAGTTCCTCACTTTGCTGTTATTTTGCACAGCAGGGTAGCGTGGTGCGCAACTTGCGACCCATTAGTAGTTCAGCAGGTGAAGAACCACAGTCTAAAGGTGAGGCTCGGTAGCTCAGCAGGGCGCGATAAGGATCAGACTTGCTTTCTGTCACTTTCTTCAGTAGCTGCTTGAGAACTTGAACACCTTTCTCTGCCTTACCATTTGACTGAGCATACAAAGGACTGGATGTGATGTGTTGAAAGTCATAATGTGCTGCAAACTGTTGCCACTCCTTACAGTTGAAGCACGGACCATTGTCGCTAACGGCAATCCTGGGAATTCCATGTCTGGCGAAGATGGATTTCACATGCATTATGACACTGCTTGCTGTGGTGCTTGAGAGCAGCGCCATCTCAGGATAGTTAGAATAGTAGTCAATCACTATGAGATAGTCTTTACCACTTAAATGAAAAAGGTCCATACCAACCTTTTGCCATGGTGCTGTTGGTATGTCAGCTACTATCATTGGTTCCTTTGCTTGTTTGTTTTGGTGTTTCTGACATGTCTCACATTTGCCTGTCATGTTCTCAATGTCCTTATTTATGCCAGGCCAATAAACAGTGTCTCTTGCCCTCCTTTTGCATTTTTCAATTCCGAGGTGTCCCTCATGAATCCTTTTGAGCATGTCTTGACATAGAGCCTGTGGAATGACTATTCTGTTCTGTTTTAGTAATAGTCCACTTGCGACACTCAATTCTGACCTTATGTGAAAATATTTTGGACAGGAACCTTTTGGCCAACCATGATGAATGTTCTCTATTACTGTTTGTAACACTGTATCTTTTACTGTTTCTTCTGCCATTTGCTTTGATTTTGTGGCTGACACGGGCAGCGCAGCAGTGAGCATACTCACATGAACATCCACATCTTCTTCAGTAGAGCTCACATGACTCATTGTGGGTGCTCGGGATAGTGCATCTGCTAACTATGTATTTGCCTGGTGTGTAGATCAGTTCAAAGTCATATCTTTGCAGCTTCATCATGAGTCGTTGAATCCTTGGAGACATCTCATTCAGGTTTTTTTTTATGATGGCAACCAGAGGGCTGTGGTCTGTCTCAACTGCGAAGGTGGGAAGTCCATATATGTAGCCATGAAACTTTTCTAGTCCAACTACCAAGCCTAGACATTCCTTTTCAATCTGGGCGTATCGACACTCAGTATCAGTCATAGACCTGGAGGCATAGGCAACAGGCTTCCAATCTTCACCCTCTGCTTGTAGCAACACCTCACCTAGGCCATCTTTTGATGCATCCGTTGACACTTTGATTCTTTTTGTTGGGTCAAAGAAGGTGAGTACAGGTGTGGTTATCAGCACTGTTTTGAGGTTTATCCACTCTGGTTCATGTCTTTCTGTCCATGCGAACTCATTTGTTTTATGTAGCAGGTCTCGCAGACAGGCTGCCTTGGCTGACAAGTTAGGAATGAACTTTCCAATGAAGTTTATCATCCCCATGATGCGTAGCACTCCTTTTTTGTCAGTGGGTCGGGGCATTTTGAGTATGGCGTTTACTTTTTCCATATCTGGCTCTATTCCTTTACCAGATAGATTATCTCCTAGGAAAGTGACTTCCTGGATGCCAAACTGACACTTGGCTTTGTTGAGCTTCAGTCCATTCCGGCGTATGCTCTGTAGCACTTTAGTCAGTCTCTCATTGTGTTCTTTCAGTGTGGAGCCCCAGATGATGATGTCATCAACATAGACCCGAACTCCTTCCAGACCTTCAATTATGTGTTCCATCGCTCTATGAAAGATTTCAGATGCAGATATTATCCCGAAAGGCATTCTGAGGAAACAATACCTGCCAAATGGTGTGTTGAAGGTACAGTATTTGGTGCTCTCTTCATCCAGTTTTAGTTGCCAAAATCCTTGTGAGGCATCGAGCTTTGTAAAGTATCTGGCACCTGACATTTCACTGGTGATTTCTTCTCGCTTGGGAATCTGGTAGTGTTCACGTTTTATGTTTGCATTTAAGTCCTTTGGATCCATGCATATTCTTAGATCATTTTTCTTTTTCTTTACCCATACCATGGAGTTAACCCAGTCTGTTGGCTCTTCGACTTTCCTGATGACTCCTAGTGTGGTCATTCTGTCCAGTTCATTCTTGAGCCGGTCACGCAGGGGTGCTGGAACTCTTCGTGGAGCATGTACCACTGGCTGAGCATCCTCCTTTAGCTGGATCTTGTAAGTGATTGGTAGAACTCCAAATCCTTTGAACACATCCTGGAAATTATTCACTACAGAATCCACCGAGTCATCTGGTCTGCTTATGGCACAGTTTATACGGTAGACTCCCTTGACCAGTTCTAAGTCCTCACAAGCTTTGTCACCCAGTAGTGAATCAAGTCTTTCAGCCACAACAGAAAACATGAGATGATGCACTTTGTCTTTGACTGTCACTTTAAGTCTGCATACACCTAAGCTATCTATTTTCTGTCCATTATAGTCCTTCAGTAGTACTGACTTTTTCTGTATTTTGGGCTTTTCTTTCATATTGTTAATGTCACTCATACTGATTTAGTTTGCTTTTGCCCCAGTGTCTAGTTTCAAGGTAACTAATGCTCCATTGACCTGCAGTGGGATCATCCATTTGTCCTCTTTTACTGCATTAACTTTATGTTCAGCATTGTCCATTTCTGAGGGCTGCACATTTTCTTTATCCTTTTTGATATTATCACATGACACCATTCCTACAAAAAATGTCTCACTTAAATCAGTGTCCTCAATTACATTAACTCGTTGCCCTTTCTTAGTTTTTACATTTGAAAAGCATTGTTTGGCAAAGTGATTCTTTCCATTACACTTTGTGCACATTTTTCCAAATGCTGGGCATTGTCTTAACTGGTGTTTGTAACCACAGCGTTTACAATTAAAAATTTCATCCTTCGATTGCTTTTCATTTCTGTTCTGCCCACGTTTCTTACCCTTGTAGGACACAGCACCGACAGCAGCATTATCACTCATTACAATCGCATCATTATTGATTTCACTGAAAGTCTTCGCGTGCTTTCGAGCTAGCTCGCTGGCTTGGCATATTTTCACCGCATTTTCCAAATTTAGTTCGGTTTCTCTCAACAGACGTTCCCTGACTTTTTTGTCATGAATACCAAACACAATCTGGTCACGAATCATGGATGCTTTGAGCTCAGAGAAATTACATGTCTGTGCTTTCAGTTTCAGATCAGTTATAAAGCTATCAAAAGTCTCATTTTGCTGCTGTGTCTGAGAACGGAAGATGTATCTTTCATAGGTCTCATTCTTTTTGGGAGAGCAATGTGCATCAATTTTTTTTAGCACATCTTCTAATTTTTCTCTGTTCTCCTCTGGATTAAATACAAATGTATTAAATACCTCTATCGCCTGTGGGCCTGCAACTGTAAGCAGCAACGCCATCTTCCTTGCATCTGGCTTCGTTCCGAATCCGATGGCTGAAATGTAGAGTTCGAATTGTTGTTTAAGAGTCTGCCAATTGTAGTCGATATTTCCTGTGAGTTTCAAATGCTCTGGTGGCTTCAAATTCTCCATGTCGCTTTTCACAATTTTCAGCAGATCTTCACCATCCTGGTACCATCTTATGTTCATTAATAAATTGACATTCTTATTATGAACACAGCTAGCTTTTGCTAGACACTTTTATTGAGCACATGTGGACTAGGTACAGTGGGCTAGAAATTCAGTGGGCTTTGCGCCCAGTTACCGCCCAAATAGGGTTTCTGCGCCAGTGTAAGAGGGTGCGCTGATATTCAGCGCTGCGGTAATGGCGGCGGTAGCCGGTAGCGCTGCGCCGACACCGATGACGTCATCGGTGTGCGCAGTGCCCCGGTTCCGCCCCGCTTCCGGCCCAAACCGCATATTTAGTTGCGGCCGCCTCTTCTGCAGCGGCCGCAAACAGCGATTGAAAAACGGGGCCGTACTGCTGCGCTACTGGGGCGCTTTAAGGTGGAGGTGCGGCCGGCCGCTTTTTCAGTGGCCGCCTGCCCGCACCTCCTTCCCCGGCCTCCTACCCCCCCCGCCCCGCGGCATTGCCGGCTGCTTTCCGCGAGCCCGGCACTTCTCCGTGGTGCCGGTCTCATTTGCCGGCACAATCCAGCGGTGATCTCGCTGTTGCAGGCACCTCCCCCTTAAGAGAAGGAGGAGGCCTGCAGTACCGCAGCCTGCCGCTCCGCAGCGGGTGGCGCAGCGGGGCCTACAGCGCAGAAATTCAGTTTCAGCGCCCCAAGCGGGGGCGGGCACACCCTGGAATAGCGCCCGGTTCCGACTTGGGGCGCAAAAGCCGAATATCTGACGGGCGCACCTGGCTCCGCGCGCAGCGCTAACTTTTGGGCGTTAGCCTGCTGGCGGGCCTTAACTGAATTTCTAGGCCAGTATCTGTAGAGGCATCCATCTTGACTGCTGCCTTGTGGGTAGCCTAGTGCCTCATGGGTAATGTAGTCTTAATATACATACAGCTGGGTAGTGTAGTCTTATATACATACAGCTATATACAGCTCTACACAGCTCTACGGCTCCACCTAGTGTCCACTATAGAATGACATGTTATTGATCATTACAACGGAGAAGGCTGGTGTTGTTGGTGATGTTGGTGTGCCTGGTGATGTTGGCATTGGGGCTGATTGTGGAGGGATTCAGAGGACCAAGGTGAGATTTTTTCAAGGGCACTGATGTTGCTGGAATAGATGGCAGCTGAAGTTGAGATGACAGAAGCGATCTGTCAATGGTGAGAGAGCTTGCTCCAAGGAGGTGACAGTGGATAGAGAGTTTATTCCAAGCACTTCCAAACTGCATACAGCTCAAAAGTGATGTTGGAAAGTGAACAGCTTTCATACCAGTTTTGCAGCTGTCACCTATTCACAGCAATGGGGAGACATAGAGAACCCGACCTACTTACCTGACGTGATCTCCGAATGACGTGAACCTTGTTAAAAAAGTGGTAAAATAGAAATAGGCTGGCAAAATAGTAGTTAACAAATGTTTACCAAGCATTTAACTATCTTAAATGCCTCCCCCACCGCTTGGCGTGGTTCAGAGCGGGCTCCCAACTCGCTGTTATAAAGTCCGCACCTCAATAATAAACGGACTTCGGGAGAACAGTTTAACAGGTACTTTACTGAACAAGAGGCAGCTTGAAGCTGAAACTACAGAAGCCTGCTAGGGCCTTTTATACAGGGGTGGTCACTGCCGGTACTGCAGTCTAAGACCAGTTATTCCCTTAAAGGTACATACACAACAATTCCTCCCCTTTTAGATAAACAGTACATAACATTTAACAACTAAATAATAACTAATTACAATTACAATTTTCTCAGTAATATATACATCAACTGAAATAGTCATTTATAAGTTCAGTCTTTGAGGAGGCTTCCTGATCCGGACTGGATAGCGCCTTTCTCGAGTATCCTGTTCTGGCGGTGGAGTCAATTCTGGCTCATTGTCATTGGTTGGTTCGTCAGCTTCCAATACCCCTGCTTCTGAGATAGACGCAATCTGTACTTCAGGCTCATTACC
The DNA here is from genome assembly GCF_052327205.1 of Somniosus microcephalus. Taxonomy (NCBI): domain Eukaryota; kingdom Metazoa; phylum Chordata; class Chondrichthyes; order Squaliformes; family Somniosidae; genus Somniosus; species Somniosus microcephalus. The sequence continues at coordinate 198,104,495 of NC_140987.1, forward strand.
AGGTGCACATGCTTGTGGTACAGGTTTGGCTTGTTCCTGTGACTCTAGAATCTGGTCAGCATGGCATCTCACGATGCTCTCTCCAACGTCCACTGTGTACATTAGTGGTCCCTGCTGTGTGCATAGCGTGCTTGGCTGCCATTTTTCTGTTCGGTCGTCGCGGGCCAAGACTGGTTGCCCTATCTTGAAGCTCCTGATTGGCTTCTCATTTATGTGCTGGAACTGCTTATCCTCAATATCTCGTCTTATGTTTGGTTTGAGCAAATCCAAGCGACATCTTAGTCTCCGGTTGAAAAACAGTACGGCTGGAGTTTGGTTGGTTACTGCATGTGTCGCATTCCGGTAAGCAAACAGGAAGTTATCCACCTTGTGTTGCAGTGGTATGTCGTCATTATACATTATCTTTATGGCCTTTTTAAAGGTCTGAACAAACCTCTCAGCCAATCCATTTGTGGCTGGATGATATGGGGCAGATGTGTAATGTTTCACCCCATTATTCTTCAGGAACCTCCGGAAATCCTCAGACACAAACTGTGGGCCATTGTTGGAACAGATCTGTTCTGGCAACCCATTCCTGGCGAAGATGGTCCTTCGGACTGCAATAGTTTTCTCCGTGGTGGTGGAGGACATTTTAATGACCTCTGGCCATTTCGAATGGGCGTCCAAAGCGATTAGAAACATTGAGTCCATAAATGGACCAGCGAAATCAATGTGTACCCGTTGCCATGGAGATGAGGGCCACTCCCATGGATGTAACGGGGCCTGTGGTAGAGCGTTTTGGACCTTCTGGCATCCTGTGCATCTCTTGGTCATATCCTCGATTTCTTTATCGATTCCCGACCACCACACAAACGCCCTGGCTTGGCTCTTAATTTTTACCCCTCCCAGATGACCCTCGTGAAGCTCATTGAGTACTCTATCTCTCAACTTGGGTGGAATTACCACTCGGGATCCACACATCAAGGTTCCCCGGCACACTGACAGCTGTTCCCTCCTTGGCGGGAATGCTGGCAACAGTGAGTCGCCATATGCTGGCCATCCCTTCACCATCAAATCATAGACCCGAGAGAGTGTCGGGTCATTTCGGGTTTCCTTCTCAATACTTACGTTTGTAACAGGCAAACATTCGACTATGGTCGCATGGAATATCTCCACCGGGTCCACTGTAGGTGCTTCTTCCGCCGTAGGCAACTGTAGGCGCGACAGCCCATCAGCATTTCCATGTTGTTTCGTACCTTTGTACTCTATGTCGTACTGATGTGCCCCTAGAAAAAGTGACCATCTTTGCAGCCGTTGCACCGTCATCACCGGAACGCCCTTCTTTGGGTTAAAAATTGAGACCAGGGGTTGATGATCAGTCAGTAGGGTGAATTTCTGCCCGTGCAGATAGTGATTGAACTTCTTCACCCCCCACACCAGGCTGAGGGCCTCCCTGTCAATCTGGGCGTAGTTACGCTCGGCTGAGGTTAGCGAGCGCGATGCAAAGGCTATTGGCCTCTCTGAACTGTCACGGAATTTGTGTGACAGCACCGCTCCAATGCCGTAAGGTGACGCATCACATGCCAACTGAATCGGTAGTGTTGGGTTGTAGTGGGCTAATACTTCTTTTGAAGTGATTTGGCATTTACATTCCTGAAAGGCACGCTTACACTCATCACTCCATTTCCATGTTACACCAGTTTGAAGGAGGGCGTTCAGTGGGTGCAGAATTGTAGATAAATTCGGCAAGAACTTATGGTAGTAGTTCACCAACCCGAGGAACGACCTCAGTTGCGATACATTTTCTGGTGCTGGAGCCTTGACTACAGCCTCAATCTTGTCCGGCGACTTATGCAACCCTTCCTCATCAATCATGTGGCCACAATACGAGATTTGTCTCCTGAAGAACTCGCATTTGGGACGGTTGGCTCGTAGCCCATATTCCTGCAATCTCGTGAGCACCTGTTCCAGGTTGGCAAGGTGTTCATTGTCATTTTCGCCCGTAACCAGGATGTCGTCCAAATAACACTGGGTCCCCGGGATCCCTTGCAGGACTTGTTCCATTGCCCTCTGCCACATAGCCGGGGCCGATGCTACCCCAAATACCAGTCGATTGTACTGGTAAAGGCCTTTGTGAGTGTTTATCGTGAGGTATTTCCTAGATGCTTCTTCCACCTCCATTTGTAGATACGCTTGAGCCAGGTCAATCTTTGTAAAACGTTTCCCTCCAGATAGTGAGGCGAAAATATCTTATATCCGCGGAAGCGGATACTGTACTGTGTGCAGGACTGGGTTCACAGTCACCTTGAAGTCCCCACAGATGCGAACCTTCCTTGGCTCCCCAGGCGTGCTGCTCAATGCTTTCTTCATTACAGGAACGATGGGTGTGGCCCACTCGTTCCAGTCCACCTTAGACAGCACCCCCGAACGCTCCAGACTCTTCAGTTCAGCTTCCACAGCTGGGCGTATCGCGTATGGCACCGGTCTGGCCTTGAAAAATTTTGGGGTTGCGTTATCCTCAATCTTTATGGTTGCCTTTACTCCTTTTAGAGTCCCAAGTCCTTGTTGGAACGCCTCCTCCGCGTCAGATAGAATTTGTGACAGACGTCCAGGTGCGACGTCATCATCGTTTTTGTCAGTCACAGTTAGTGCCAGAATGGAATGCCAATCCAATTGTAATCTTCGGATCCATTCACGTCCCAATAATTGTGGTCCTCCATCTCGTAGTATATACATGTATAGTTTCTGTGTTTCCTTTCCGTTATATTCAACTGGCACCCTTATTTTTCCTCTGGGGTAGACCTTTTGCCCCGTGTATGTCTTCAATACAATGGACGTGTCCTTTAAGGGTATGTGTGAGAATAGCCGCTCATAGTCTCGTCGATTCATGACAGTTAGGGCTGATCCTGTGTCCAATTCCATCTTCACTGGGGACCCTGCTATCATGAGGGTGACCCAAATGGTTCGGTGATCTTCTTTTGCGATCACGTTGTGTAACTTTAAACAACTTAGTCGCCTGCGCCCGGAGTCCTTATCACTCTCCTGATCTTCTGAACTGCTATCTGTCAGTTTCTTTACTTTCCTGTACTGTTCCTCAGTAGTTCTTGTCGTGTTGGTCTTCTTTCCTGACCTGCAGACTCTTGCTATATGTCCCATCTTCCCACATTGCCTGCATATTTTGTCTTTAAACCAGCAGTCCTTCTGCTCATGGGTTGTTCTGCCGCAGCGATAGCACTTTTCGGCTCCATACGCCATTTCGTTAGCACTGTATTCTTGTGGTTTCTGTTGTATTTCCGCAGCTCCCCGTGCTGCTGCTTCGTAGGATACTGCCACGCTGAAAGCCTGTTCTAGCGTCAGGTCCTTTTTTGAAAGTAGTCGTTTCTGGGTTCCTTCACTCTGGAGCCCGCAGACAAACTTATCCCGTAAGGTGTCTGCCAGTCCTGCTCCGAACTGGCAGTGCTTCGATAACTTGCGTAGTTCCGTAAGATAGTCAGCATTGCTCTCATCTTTGTGCTGGTTTCTTTTATGGAACTTGAATCTTTCTGCTATCAGCAGTGGTGTAGGGCTTAGGTGTTCCTGTAAGATATGAACAATCTCCTCAAAACTTTTCTCCATTGGTTTAGCTGGGGTAATTAAGTTCCACAATAGGCCGTACGTATTCGCACCCATCAGACTTAATAATACCGACGCCCTCTTTCCATCGGCCACCTCATTTGCCTTGCAGTACACTTCGATTCTTTCTACATACGTGGTCCAGTCTTCTACCTCGTTGTCGAAAGTAGTGATGCTGCCACTTTTCGGCATCTTGGGCGATTTAAAATGGCGCATCCCATGCTTTTGCTTCTTCCCCAGTGGAATAAAATGGCGCCTCCCGCGCTTTTGCTTCTTCCCCAACGTGATAAAATGGCGCCTCCCGCGCTTTTGCTTCTTCCCCTTACTGCCACGCTGCTCCTAGCGTTCTACGGGGTAATGGCGGCGACCCGCAGCTTCGGCGCGTCTCGCTTTCCTTCCCCCCCCATTTAGTTTCTCTCCGCTGTCCTGTTCTCGAGCACCGACCACGCCCTGTGCGCTCCACCCTCTCTCCCTTGTTTTCTTTTCCCGGCAACGCTGCGCGGCCCGATTTGTAGAGCCGCTCGATCGAGCTTGAGCCCGCCACAGTCCGGAAGGGTCAGCACGCTACCTGCTACCAGCACGATTCGCTGGAACCACAGTCTCTCCCGCAATTCTCCAAACACCGATGAACTCTTTGGGCGGTTGCCCTCGGTCGACGCCCGTTGCTCAGACTACGACCTTCCAGGACCTTCCTTTCAGGCGAGATCCCCGTGAGATGATGCCACACTGCAGGTGAGTTTGAACTTACTCGTCGCCACTATAAAGTCCGCGTCTCAATAATAAACGGACTTCGGGACAACAGTTTAACAGGTACTTTACTGAACAAGAGGCAGCTTGAAACTGAAACTACAGAAGCCTGCTAGGGCCTTTTATACAGGGGTGGTCACTGCCGGTACTGCAGTCTAAGACCAGTTATTCCCTTAAAGGTACATACACAACAGCTGTCAATCATTTCGATTTTGACAGCGGACCTGCCTCCGAACCCGCCTCTGAGCGCCGGCAAAATCGCGGCCGTAGAGTACAAAAGCAAGGAAGTTATGATAAACCTTTATAAAACACTGGTTCGGCCTCAACTGGCGTATTATGTCCAATTCTGGGCACCGCACTAGGAAGGACGTGAAGGCCTTAGAGAAGGTGCAGAAAAGATTTACAAGAATGGTTCCAGGCATGAGGGACTTCAGTTACGTGGATAGACTGGGGTTGATCTCCTTGGAGCAGAGGAGATTGAGAGGAGATTTGAACTTCAAGGGCCATTGACAAAGAGGATAATTCAGGAGGGGCAGCAAAAAATGTGTGAGGCTCTGGCAGGATTTCCAGCCGCGATGTGCATGCTTGCAGACAGAACGGTGGAGCCCATCTCAAGCATAACTGGCATGATGTTGCAGGCGTAGCTATGCGTTCGTCCATGGAAAGGGTGGCCACCTGCATCAAACCATCAAATGAATGCATGCTTGCCCTCACCAACAGCTTACCCACTCTGAATGCTACCGTAAGTAGGATGGATCAGAACCCAGCCTTGGCCATTCATCGCCCCACCAATGTGTAGCAGAGTGCTCTCCAGCTCATTGCTAGCAGGGAAGTGTGGGTGGGCCATGAGAGGGATGATGGCGAAAGGGGACACAGAAGTGAGAACTCTGCTTAAAGCGCTTCCACTTCTCACCTGTTGCCCACCCCTGCCCCTAGTCAGTGCCCCACATGCTGCCTCCTGTCCCGGTGGCTGAGTCTGCCCCTGCACAGGTGCAAGTGGAGCAGACTTTGGCGGGGCCCTCATGGGTTCCAAAACCCAGAGGACGTCAGCCAAGAGCATCTGAGCAGTCAGAGCAGGGAAGTGAGCAGCCGGCCTCTATGTCTGCTGAAGCTACAGGGGTTGGATGTTGTAGGAGTTATAGGAAAAGGAAGGTGAAAGATTGGATTAGGCCTGAAAACGGGCAATGGCAAGGGCCAGCGCTATTTGCCTGCACCCGTTGAGAATGGTCCAGGCAGCACTCAAAACTCGTGCTGCCTGCTCGTTATAATGATTGCAGCGCTAATCTCAGTGCTAAACGTGCTGCTGATGGCTTAGCGCTGAACAGGTGGCCCAATATCAGGTGCAGTCTAATGGCCAGTAATGTTTGGCTTAGGCTCGCTGCACCACTTAAAGGGGAAGTGCTTTGTTGCAGCAGCACCTTTTTGTCAGTCAGACTGAAGACACAGCTCAGCAACCCAGAGAGAGAGCATGATGGTTTTTGGATGCTGCACTTGAGGCCTTAGTCATGGCCGTCCAAAGAAGGCAGGCTGTATTGTTCCCACAGGGTGGCAGGAAGCCATCCAAGGTAACTTCCAGAAGGCTCTGGGAGGAGTTAGCTAACTCCGTCACGGCCACCAGTGTGGTTCTAAGGACCTTACCGCTCAACAGGTGGGCCAATATTGAGTGCAGTCTAACTCCAAGTCATGTTTGGCTTAGGCTTTCTCACTACTTAAACGGGAGGTTCTTTGATGCAATAGCATCTCATTGTCATTCCATTTGGAGCGCCCCTTGGAAGCAGAACTGATTAGGAAGAGATGGCTGAGTGGCAGCAGAGGGAGAGAGCAACACAGTTCTCAGATGTGGCTCTGGAGGCACTGGTGGTGCCATGGGGAGGAGGCGGGCTGTCCTTTTCCCGCAAGGCAGTAGGAAGCCATTGGCCCATATGTCCAGAAGACTGTGGCGGGAGATATCTGAATATGTGACGGCCAATAACGTGGTCCCCAGGTCCTCGATCCAATGCCGCAAGAAGTTTAATGACCTCACACAGCAGGTCAAGGTGAGTGAAGGCTTCAGCAAATACCATATCCCACCATCTGCACCACAAGCCTCACACACTGCTCAAAGCACCACATCCCCATCACTCATTTACCAATAATCTCTACCTATCACCACTCATATCTCACAATCATGGCTTCATTTCACCCTCACAACCTTACCACTGCTGCAAGCCTCACACCCACATCTCACACCTTGCACACACTGACAGCTATTCAACTATGGCAGGCACATTACCCAAACACATTGCACTACACTCACCGACATACTTCCCTTTCTCTTGCAGGCCAAGATGGCACATAACCAGAGAGAGCTGCGGCAGACAAGAGGCAGCCAAGCCGCTATACAGGACCTGAGCCACCTGACGGAGTCCGTGCTCAACATCAGTGGAGGGGCAGTGACCGAGGCCGTGGCAACGGGTGAAGTTGAAGCCCTTGCTGATAATGACGGTCTGGTCATTCCTAATCCTTCTTCTCACATCCCACTAGCCCTCATCCCACAATCTCTTCTCACTTACAAGCTGCTGATGGTGTATGCATGGATATATTGCTTTCCCCCCTCCCCTCACCACACCCCGCCCCTTGCGCCTTCCTGCTTTCAGATAACCAAGAACTTACCAGCAGGCCAGCCTGTCCCTCATATTGTGGAGGAGAGTGATTCAGGAGAAGACACACTGTCACTGCATCTGACACTTGCAGACACCAGCTCAGAAAATGTCATTGTGCAGAATGTAGAGGGTAGTATAGAGACAGGATCTGCATGTGGTGAGGCACTGGGCACGAGTGGGCTGCAGCAAGGCCAGAGGGGAAGGGTCACTTGGGGGCCAGCTCCCCGGTGGGTGAGTTCACGCACGAGTTCTGCTGTACAGGACTCAATTGGTGACCTCGATGGGGCAGCCTTCAGAAGAAGGGTGATGGGCATGCACACTATCCTCGTGACACACTGTCTTCCCAAGCCAATTGGAAAGTGAATAGACTTCATGACTCAATTGGATTATTTTTGACTGTCAAACAGCCTTTTTTCCTCCAACTGCTATATTTTTATAACTAATAAATGAAACTGGTCAAGGAAAATTTTTAAAAAATTGCTTAATGCTCGTATGATTTTTCTCCTGGGTTGCGCGCAGCAGTATCCTGGAGATTAATCTTCAATTCCTGGAAACTCCAGGGCAACCATGGAGGGTTGGCAAACCTACTCCAGCGGTCCCTTTAAGGACTGCCGGTTTGGCTGCCAAGTGCCTAAAGAAACTAACGGTAGCATCCACGGCGCTCGTTGCAGTCAGTTGCAATCGAATTTTGCAAAGTTGGCCTCAAACAGTTTTAGGCCCTTTATTTGCATATGCAAAGGGACTAATGCCTGTTTCAGGTACGTGCCCGAGACGCCTACGAAGGAGTCTTTACCAATATGGTGCACAGCACACTTCCAGCATAGAATGAGCACGCACTCGCTATATTGAAACCAAAGGCACTGTTTTACGCCTGTAAAATGAGCATAGCTTGATCTAATTTCTAGGCTCAGCTCTCCACAATATTAGGTGGCCAGCTCAGAGAGTGCTGGGAGTTTGCTTACAAGCTGTGCTCAAAGTTCATTAAGCCCTCAAAAATTATTTAAAATAGGGGACCTCCCCGTCATGCAACTGGAGCACCTGAGCGGAGCTCAAGTCACCCAATACTTGTTTGGAACTGGCACTGAGGGGAAGTCCTAAAAGTAAGCCTACCTTTTCCCCACCTAGTGGTCTCCCCCACCACCTATATCTTCCCATTCCCTCTTTTCCAACCTCTCCCCCTGTCCAGCCAGATGAAACTGCCAATACTCACTGGGCAGTTGGAAACCCTTCACTGGCTGCTAGTGCCCGATATTACGGTCCCTGCTCACCTGGAAGGATGTGCCTCGAGCAACAGTAAAACATTCAGAAGAACTGACCTCGGGCTATTAGGTAACATCAGCTTATTTCTGAATAGCTGCCTGGGGAGCCTGAGGAGCATGGGGTCACCAGCATCAGCCCCAGAGGGTACATCTTCCTCTATGGACATAAACAGCGCATGTTGTGTTGCAGGCTGTGATACGAGTGTATCAGAGTGTGTCATAGTGAGACAGTACTGTTTTTGAATATTTATTTGTGTCTTTTTTAATCCATAAGGAATTGTGTTTCTTGATGAAGTGGATAAGATTGGAGCAGTTCCAGGAATACACCAGCTTCGTGACGTAGGGGGAGAAGGTGTGCAGCAAGTGAGTGATAATATCCAATGATACAGCAGAGAGGCAAGTTTTTAATTGATGGTGCGGACCTGCTGTAGAAATATAGCTCAGATCATAGAAATGGTGATGGCTAGTTGAGAACAATTTAAAAAATAGCAACTATTTGAGAAATACTTTTTCCATATTATTTGTCCAAATACTTTTTTATGTGGCAGGTTAGTAGAAGTAACTACAACTGAAAGTTTTTAGATGGCATGTAAATAGAAAACAATATCTTTATGATAATTACGTTTACGTAATGTTTACAGCCTAAATTGCACAATTTTTGTTGCTTGCGCATTTTAGAGAAGATTTTCCTGGGTTTGCTGCCCAGGTGCACTGAATCACACACCTGTGAAAGAACCCACCTGATTTTACTCCGTTCATTTAAATAGAGGGAAATCTGACAGATTCCTTTACTGGCAGCATGCCGACCTGCTTGATTTTTCTGATATTCCAGGCGGTCGAGTACACCTGGGCACAGACCCAGGAAAATCTCCTCCATTAAGTGATGGAGGTATTTGGGTCTTTGATTTGCTGGTATACATCGGATATACGGCACAGAAACAGGCCATTCGGCCCAACCAGTCCATGCTGACGTTTATGCTCCACACGAGCCTCCTCCCGTCTTTCCTCATCTAAATCTATCAGCATAATCCTCTATTCCCTTCTCCCTCATATGCTTGTCCAGCCTCCCCTTAAATGCATCTATACTGTTTGCTTCAACCGCTCCCTGTGGTAGCGAGTTCCTCATTCTCACCACTCGCTGGGTAAAGAAGTTTCTTCTGAATTCCCTGTTGGATTTTTACATCACAACAGTGACCACACTTCAAAAAAAATACTTCATTGGCTGTAAAGCACTTTGGGATGTCCTGAGATTGTGAAAGGCGCTATAGAAATGCAAGTCTGTCTTTCACCTGCCCTAATATCTCCCTATGGGTGTGAATTTTGTTTGTCAGAACGCTCCTGTGAAGCACCTTGGGGCATTTTACAATGTGAAAGGCGATGTATAAATGCAAGTTGTTGTTGAATCCCCCAACCACTGGCGCACCAGGTGCTATAAAAATGCAAGTCCGCCTGTCCCAGGCCTCGACAGTTGCCTCAACCCCACCGCCCCCCCCCCCACAGGCAGCAACTCACAGGAAGCTGCAGAGCACCAGCAGGGAGCTGGGGTCGCGGTACTCGAGCTCAGTGTGGTTGGGCCCGCTCTTCCTGGGCTCGGCCAGCATGCCAACCCGGCCCTGCAGCAGGGCGGCGGCCGCCAGCAGCAGCACCCGCACCAGCTGCCCGCACAGCGGCAGATGGCCCAGCGACACACCCGACATCCTCCTCCTCCTCCCGGCCGCTGCGCTCGCTGGCGCTTCCCCTCAGGCCACCATCTGTGTAGGTCTGTGTAACTGGTAATGGCCCAGAACTTGGTGTCGGGGGCTTGCCGCGCGTGTAAGCCCCCGATGTGCACTTACCCGGCGCGCCGACATCTGAAACCTGGCCCGCAGTGGATTTCCTGTCCCTGGCCCGGTTCTGATGTCGGCGCGCTGTGCTAACCTGACCCAGCGGCGTAGTTAGTGCGATGTGCCGGCTGGGATCAGGTGAGCACTGTTCAGCCAATCAGGGGAGGGGAAACTTCATTCATAAGTTTGAGAGTAAGAACTGTCAAACTCATGAAAAGTACTGCACCCCAAAACACTACTTAAACTTTAAATAAAATTTTAAAAAACATCCCAATCATTAAATTAAGTATAAATAAGTTTAAAAAAATAATGTAAACAATAATTTTTTTTTTGAAAAAAATTAATTTTTCATAAAAAGGGTCTAAAACTAAACTTACCTTATTGTAAATTCTTTAAAATAATAAACCTGTGGGAAAAAAAATTCTAAATTGCACTAAAACACCACTTACCTGTAAAAATAAATACTTACGTGTGCTTTTTACAAGCGTAAAGACCGGAGGCCTTTACACATGCGCAAATCCCCCAAAACAGAGGAAATCCAAGACGCACGCGCTGCCCCCTACAGCGCACGCGCTAGCCTCTTCACCTCTTGGGTTAGAGGAGAGGAAATGCTGGTTTTCAGCGCATGCGCTGTGCATGCTGAAAACCGGCAGTTCCTCCGGCCAGACGCGTGAGTACCCCTTCCGTACTCACGCGTTTGGGGAGGAATTACTGCCCCAATATCTCATTGAAAACCAAGTAGAATGTAACCTAAAAATGCACTAGTCAGTGGTTAACGTGGTTTACTAAAATTTTTGGTTAACAAAGCCTGCTAGTTTATACATGGGGAATGATAAACCACTGCTCCTTGGATGCTGCACATCTCTGTAGTGCAGTGATCTGACCTGCTGCTGTAGTACACAGTCAGCTTATTTAAATAAATTGTCACCACATCCAGCCCACAGAGCATGAACTGCTGGGAGTGCCCTGGGGTCAAGGGACAGGTTATCTGACACCAGCAGCTCTTAAAGGACTCCTGGTCACTCTTAAAGCTGTCCTGCTCCTGAAGAGGGGGAAAAGATAGCTGCTGCAAATGCACAGACTAGAATGGCTCCTTGGAAGTGCTGCTAGAAGAGGTCCTGCAAAGGAGCATGGTCCTTTGGAGTAGCGGGCCACCCTACAGTAAAGATAGCACCTGAACAGTCTGGATGGAAGTTACATAGAATTACATCAATTTTAGAGAACAGAAATAGGCCATTTGAACTAACTGGTCTATGCCGGTGTTTATGCTCCATACAAGTCTCTTCCCACCCTACTTTATCTAACCTTATCAGCATATCCTTCTATTCCTTTCTAGCTCATGTACTTATCTAGGTTCCCCTTAAATGCATCTATGCTATTCACCTCAACTACTCCATGTGGTAGTGAGTTCCACATTTTAACCAGTCTCTGGGTAAAGAAGTATCTCCTAAATTCCCTTTAGGATTTATTAGTGACTATCTTATATTTACGACCACTATTTTTGGACACCCCCACAAGTGGAAACACCTTGGCCTAGAAATTCGGTTCCGTAGCATCTGTTGTTTTGGCGCTATGGGTGCCGAATTAGGACCAAAATGGCTTCCAAGCAGTGTGCGCACATTTCTGGTGTGGGCCGCACTGGGCGCCATCTTGGTGAGGGCGGTAGGGCAGCTGTTGGGAGTGTGCACTAGAAGTATGGTAAGTAGGCAGATTGTGATGTCAATATTTGACGCCAGCGCTGCCATTTTCACCCTCATCGCTGGAGCTAACGCCCTCTCCTAACCTCGCACAGCTGAACATGCATTTAGCAGCAGGAAGGACCTCCAACAGTGATATTTAAAGGGATCAGCAACAACTTACAGGTAACTTGCTTTTTGATTTCTACTGGCTCTGTGTAAGTTTGTGGAAGTGTTTGAGCTTTCTATAGTTATTTAAAGTTGGTGAGGTGACAGGGAGTGGTGTTGCAAGTGGAGAAGGTCTTACTTATGACTTCAAGGGTTCTGGTCAGACCACTTGCTCCCAGTCATGGGTGCTCTAGTTGTCATCCCCCTTGGCCTGGAGCATGACAGGGAGATGGAGCAGAGGCAGCGAAGAAGAGGACAAGCTGCTCGCAGAGGGAGGAGGAGGAGGAGGGGGAGAAGGGCTCTCAGCTGAGGCCTTACCCACCTAGGGTCTTCCGGATGAGACGTTAAACCGAGGCCCTGTCTGCTCTCTAAGGTGGACGTAAAAGATCCCACGGCACTATTACAGATAAAACAGATTATCTGGTCATTATCACATTGCTGTTTGTGGGAGCTTGCTGTGCTCAAATTGCCTGTCGCGTTTCCCACATTACAACAGTGACTACACTTCAAAAGTACTTCATTGGCTGTAAAGCACTTTGAGATGTCCGGTGGTCATGAAAGGCGCTATATAAATGTAAGTCTTTCTTTCTTGATCACGCATGTGAGGTTATTAAACTTCTTCCTACACTGTGTCCAGGTCCTCAGGGCTACACTGCTGGCATTGACCACATTGGCTGTCTGCTCCTACTGCACTCTCGGTTGTTGCCTGGAGGGTCTCCTGGCCCCCTATAGGAAGAGGACATCTCTCCTGGAGTTGACCCCCAGGACCAATGCCTCCAGTGCTAAATCGGAGAATCTTGGAGCCCTTTTTCTTGTCTGTTGAGCCATTACCCAATCTTGTTTTTCTGATAGCAGCCTTCACAATCACTTCCACCACCTGTTGCAGGTAGAAGGCATTGCCCCTTTAAGAGGTGCAGACTGCCTTTAAGTTGTGCAGGCTTGCTTTAATTGGAGCTAGCCTTGTACTATCTTGTGCCCCCTGCTGAGCGGTCAGCCAATCAGCAGTGTGTTCAGCGCTCAGCTGAATGCTCCAATCATGCAAAGTAACAGGCAGCATGAATTTTACATGCTGCCAGCAGGCATCCGAATGGGCGCGGGTTGCTATCGCATCACAATCCCCATGCCTGTTTTTGGAGGCTACCAAATTTATAGGCTCTTCTCTATGTCTACCCTATCAAACACTTTCATAATTTTAAAGAGCTCTATTAAATCACCCTTCAGCCTTCTCTTTTCGAGATCAAAGTGCCCCAGCCAGTTCCGTCTTTCCTGATAGTTATAACCACTCGGTATCATTCTTGTAAATATTTATTTCATCTTCTCCAGTGCCTCTCTATCCTTTTTATAATATGGAGACCAGAACTGTGAATAGAAGTAGCAGAGTCAATGCTGCCTCACCCGTGCACCAAACCAGGGAGCAGGTGGTGAAGAAATTTTCTGGTCTCAGGAAAGTTGCCAAGCTAAGGACTGCTCACGTTTTATTTTATTTTATCATCTGACCTTACAAGGTGTCTTAACAGCATTGCAGTTTAAGTTTAGGGCTGGTACATCACTTGTGATATGCAAATCGGTGTCCTAACATACATAGGATCCAAATTGCAATTTTAAAGTACAAATGAGTGGAGTGTGATAATGGTACTTATCTTATTTTTCAGGGTTTGTTGAAACTCATGGAGGGAACAATAGTAAATGTCCCAGAACGCAGCTCGAGGAGATATCGCATGGATACCATTCCGGTGGACACCACCAACATTCTCTTTGTAGGTTCAGGAGCTTTTAGTGGACTGGACAGAGTAGTCAGCAGGAGGAAAAATGAAAAAGTCAGTTCTTAACTCTGTAAATACTAAATGTTCTTTCCAATGTTCATGTTAATTTAACAGACTGTTCTCTCAATGGTGGTTCTGCTGGAATATTCCTGTAGCCTTTATGATATCTGAGACGGAATGTTTCACAGGCTTAAGGTCCACAGTGGAATTTTCCATAATTCAACAATCTTGAACAAAATTTTACTTTTTCTCATATCAAAATGATATTAAAAACCTGGGCCCCTAAAATCCACAGCCATTCTGGTGGACTCCCCTGTAATTTCAGGGGGAATTTGCTCGTTTAGCTGGAAACTAGGCCGGGATCCTGCATTGTGCCCAAGGGAAGGGCGGATCTTGGCACTTACATCTATGTAAAGGGGTGGGGACTCCAGACATTGGAGTTCTCAAACCCTGAGTCTTCTTTGGAATCCAGTGTAAGTGCACCTGATGAGAATGCCATCAAATTATTATGGGAAAAAAAAATCTAATTATCTGAGGTTCAGGCCCAATTTTCTCTCATACAAGGTTTCTTCAACATCTTCTCATTTTTCTTCTCCTCCACGTGGCACATGAGGTAACCTATTTCTTGCAATGCCTTTACATTCAGCAGATGATACTCTGGGTCATTTCCATAATGAAGACCCCCTTTTTGTTTTATGTGGCCAGGTTGTTAGCCAGGGAAGACTAGTTAAATGCCATGGGGGAAAAATTGGGTTGCTTTGTGCCTCCCGTTTGCGCCCTAAGAGGTAACCGATAGCGCCCCGCTTCCTTCTTGGGGTGCAACCACTCAATTTCCGGTGCCGGGGCACTGCCCCGGTGAAGTAAATGGGGTGCTACTCAATTTTTAGCCCACAGAGTCACCACTCTGCCCCCATCAGACATGAGTACCCCACTGGATGTCAGGCCAGTAATCAAAGACTGGAACTCTTGTCTCCTTTTGCTGTGGCTTCATAAACTTACCTCCCACAAAACTGATCCTACCTCTGGTCTTCCATGCTTCAAACTTGTGTCTCCCAGCTCTGAGTGGCACTGTAAGTCTAAGGCCTCCGAATTGGGCCGCTTGCCTGACCTGACACGCTGCCGTGTTCCTGCAAGCTGCCCATCACCTACCCAAAGCTTCTAAACATTGGGCCTGTCACCCAACCCAACCTCCTGCTACCTTCTTGCTGGTTTCCCAGCACTTAGTTCATGGAAATGCATGTTGCATTTTTGCTGTATATTGGGCCTGTCTCCTGACCTGACCTGCTACACAATGCTCCTGACTCCCAACTTGAGAACTCACCATGATGCAAATTCCCAACTTTGATCCAGGAACTGGTATTAAGCTCCTTTAAGCACTTGCTGTACTTTGATTTATCTTTCCTTACTCATGAAAGATAATAAAAGCACAGTAAGCACTTCAAAGAATTAGAACCAGTATTGAGTCACAAGTGGGAATTTTGGCATTGTGGCCTTTCTTAAGGTGGGGGGATGTTAAAAGCATGGCTTTCACAGCACTGAGTTGGAAACTGTAATTTAGTTGATTAAAGTGCGAGTGCGTTTATTGTTTATTTACCAATGTGTTGTAAAAATGCACTACTTTAATCAAATGATCAGCTTCCAGAACCCCATCCCCATGCTACTCCTGCTTTCTGGTTCCCTCACAATACTACCAGAAGTCCGAAACCCCCTTCCAAAGCAGCCACTCCCTAAGAGCCCCCTCTCACCACTGCCAGACACTCAAGACACCATTCCTGGTATACACTAGAAGACTCCTTTCTCACTACACCTCGACCCAGTGACTCCTGCCTCCCATTACTCCCAGAACCAAACATCATACTGCCAGCACTGCCACACCCTAGTACCCCTTTTTACCACAGCCACACTCCAACATATATTACCACACCATACTGCCCCAACCCTTCTGGATCTCAATGTCCTTATCTCCAATCCTCCCAGACCCTTACACCCCCTCTCCACAGTACTCTTGCATCTCAGAACAAGTTCCCTACTCCAACATTCCAGGATCCCATTCCACTACTCCCAAACAACTGACACCCCTTTCCTGTGCTCCCAAAGTCAACAACTTTACACACAACAATACAACATCCCGTTACTGTCAGATCCCCCTATCAAATTGTCACTCCCAATACCCCACACTAGGGGGACAATTTTGCCAATGGGGGCGCGTTGGAGGTGGGACTGCTGCTTGTCGGGTCGTTGTCCCGCCTCCATCGACTTGTGGCCAACCCACTCTATTTTCCCTTGATTGACCTTGATAAGCCCACCCAGCTTGTTGTAGTGGTAGATACTGTTTTCTGCAGCTGTGACTGGGAGTTCTGAAGACTGTGTTACCTGCCTGGTGCCAGGGTTAAGGATATCTCCTCATGGCTGGAGAAGAACTTGCAGTGGGAGGGGGAGGATCCAGTTGTCGAGGTCCACGTAGGAACAACAACATAGATAGAACTAGGAATAAGGTTCTGCTGGGAGAGTTGGAGGAGCTAGGGTTGAAATTAAAACGCAGAACCTTACAGCTAATAATCTCTGGATTGTTACCTGAGCCAAAAGTAAATTGGCATAGGGACAAACAGATTAAAAGGTTAAATGCATGGCAGGAGTTTCAATTCATGGGCACTGGTGCCAGTACTGGGGAAAGAGGGAGCTGTTCCGTTGGGACTGGCTCCACTTAAACCGTGCTGGGATCTGTGCCCTGGTGAATTGAATGAATAGGGTGGTAGATAGGTCTTTAAGCTAACGAAGATGGGGGTTGGGAGGATTCAGGAAAGGGTAAATTCAAAAGCAGTCAGAGAAATGTCAAGGCTGTAGAGTAGTGATTTAGGTAAAAATAAGCAGTGTGGGTCAGAAAGGGACAGAGAGCTTAACAAAGGTAACAGGGCATCAGTGACTAAAATAACATCAGGGAAAAATAAAAAAATGTTAATGCTAAAGCCACTTTTTCTGAATGTGTGAAGCATTAGCAACAAAATAGTTGAATTAATAGCACAAACAGAAATAAATGGGTTTGATCTAATAGCCATTACGGCAACATGGTTGCAGAGAGTGACCAAGGTTGGGAACTAAATATTCCAGGATACTTGACTTTTAGAAGAGATAGGCAGAATGGAAAAGCGGGGCGTAGAACTGAGAATAAAGGATGGGATAAAGACAGGAGAGAGAAAGGATTTTAGCTTGGAAAAACAAGATGTAGAATAACTTTGGGTGGAGCTAAGAAACAACAAGGGGCAGAAAACACTGGTGGGAGTAGTTTACAGGCCCCCTAACAATAGTTGTAGTGTCGGCACAGTATAAATCAGGAAACTGGAGATGTATGTAACAAGGGTAATACAGTAATTATGTGGGACTTTAATTTTCATATAAACTGGGCAAACCAATTTGATGTAATAGCGCAGAGGATGAGTTCATGGAATGTTTTCAGGATAGCTTTCTAAATCGGTATGTCAGGGAACCAACTTGGGAACAGGCTATTTTAGATCTAGTATTGTGCAATAAGACTGGGCTAATGACTAAACTTGTAGTAAAGGAGCCTCTGGGGAGCAGTGATCATAATATGATAGAATTTTATGTTGAGTTTGAAAGTGAATAAGTTAAGTCCAAAACTAGGGTCTTAAATCTGAACAAAGCAAACTACGTAGGTATGAGAGACGAGTTGGCTAAGGTAAGTTGGGAAACTAGATTAAAATATATGATGGTAGATAAGCAATGGCAAATATTTAACGAAATAATTCATAATTCGCAACAAATATATATTCCCTTAAGGAATAAAAACCCTACAGGAAAAATGGTCCAACTGTGGCTAACAAGAGAAGTTAAAGATAGTGTTAGATTAAAGGAAGAGGCTTATAATGTTGCCAAAAAGAGTAGTAAGCCTGAGGATTGGGAGGAATTTAGAATTCAGCAAAGGAGGACAAAGAAATTGATAAGGAGAGAGAAAATAGAATATGAGAGTAAACTAGCAAGAGACATAAAAACAGATTGTAAAAGATTCTATAGGTATGTAAAAAGGAAAAAAATAATGAAAGTAAACATGGGTCCCTTACAGGCAAAGACAGGAGTAAGTATAATGGGGAATAAGGAAGTGGCAGAGACATTAAACAAATATTTGTATCTGTCTTCACAGAAGAAGACACAAAAAACATTCCAGTGATAGTGGGGAACCAAGGGTCTAGTGAGAATGAGGAATTAAAGAAATTAGTATTAGTAAAGAAATAGTACTGGAGAAATTAATGGGACTAGAAGCTGACAAGTCCCCTGGGCCTGATGGCCTACATCCTAAGTTGTAAAAGAAGTGGCTACAGAGATAGTGAATGCATTAGTTTTGATATCCCAGAATTCCCTAAATTCTAGAATGATCCTGCGGATTTGATGGTTGCAAATGTAACCCGCGATTCAACAAAGGAGGGAGAGAGAAAACAGGGAACTATAGACCAGTTAGTCTGATATCAGTATTAGGGAAAATGCTAGAATCTATTATTAGGAACGTTGTAACAGGGCACTTAGAAAATTATAATATGATTGGGCAGAGTCAACACAGATTTATGAAAGGGAAATCATGTTTGACAAATCTGTTAAGAGTTTTTTGAGGTTATAACTAGCAGGATAGGTAAGGGGGAACCAGTGGATGTAGTGTATTTAGATTTTCAGAAAGCATTCGCTAAGGTGCCACACAAGAGTTATTTCACAAAATTAGGAATCATGGGATTGGGGATAATATATAAGCATGTATTGAGAATTGGTTAACGGACAGAAAACAGAGAGTAGGAATAAATGGGTAATTTTTGGCTTGGGAGGCTGTAACTAATGGGATACTGCAAGGATCAATGCTTGGGCCTCAGACATTTACAATCTACATCAATGACTTAGATGAGGGGACCGAGTGTAAAGTATCCAAGTTTGCTGAAGATACAAAGCTAGGTGGGAAAGTAAGTTGCGAGGGGGATGCAAAGAGATAGAGACAGGTTAAGTGAGTGGGCAAGAATATTGCAGATGGGATATAATGTGGAGCAGTGTGAAGTTATCCACTTTGGTAGGAAAAATAGAAAAGCAGAACATTTTTTAAATAGTGAAGGACTGGTAAATGTTGGTATTCAGAGGGACCTGGGTGTCCTTGTACATGAATCACTGAAAGTTAACATGCAGGTACAGCAAGCAATTAGGAAAGCAAATGGTATATTAGCCTTTATTACAAAAGGATTGGAGTATAAGAGTAAAGACGTCTTACTGCAATTATATAGGGCCTTGGTGAGACCTCGCCTGGAGTACTGTGTACAATTTTGGCCTCCTTACCTAAGGAAGGATATACTTGCCTTAGAGGGAGTGCAACAATGGTTCACCAGACTGATTCCTGGGATTGTCCTATGAGGATAGATTGAGTAGACTCAGCCTATATTCCCTAGAATTTAGAAGAATGAGAGGCGATCTCATTGAAACATATACAATTCTTACAGGGCTTGACAGTGTAGATGCTGGGAGGAAAATTCCCCTGGCTGGGGAGTCTAGAACCAGGGGTCACAGTCTCAGAATAAGGGGTCGGCCATTTAGGACTGAGATGAGGAGAAATTTCTCCACTCAGAGGGTGGTGAATCTTTGGAATTCTCTACCCCAGAGAGCTGTGGATGCTCAGTTGTTGAGTATATTCAAGACAGAGATCGATAGATTTTGGGATATTAAGGGAATCAAGGGATATGGTGATAATGCGGGAAGGTGGAGTTGAGGTAGAAGATCAGCCATGATCTTATTGAATGGCGGAGCAGGCTCGAAGGGCCAAATGGCCTACTTCTGCTCCTATTATGTTCTTATCTCATGTTAACTATATCCTACAGGAAGGAAGGGCGAAAATTGGTGAAGGGGAAATATGAAAAAAAACTTTTTTATTCTTAAAAGCCTAACTTTAAATAAAGATTAAAGCTACTTTAATTCTCTACCAAATATTTACCATGAGATTGATAACATTTTGAAAAGTTTTTCTTCAATACTCTGAGAATTCACCAAGCACATTTAATGTTAATACAAAAACAAAATACTGCGGATGCTGGAAATCTGAAATAAAAACAGAAAATGCTGGAAATACTCAGCAGGTCAGGCAGCATCTGTGGAGAGAGAAACAGGTTTAACATTTCAGGTCGATGACCGTTTCAGGTTCTGACGTTTAATGTTAATACTTTTCTCATGATTTAAACTGCAAACTATTGACATTTTATTGGTGTACTAAAGCTTTGATAAATCAAATGGAAAGTAAACTAACCTATGTTTCTTCACTCAGTACCTAGGATTTGGTGCAACATCTAGCCCTGGCCGTCGAGCCGTAGCAGCAGCTGGCCTGGCTAATTCCTCTGGAGTGAATACACGTGAAGAGTTCCAAGAGAAAGACAAGTTGCTTTATAATGTGGAGGCTAGGGACCTGATAGAATATGGAATGATTCCGGAATTTGTAGGAAGATTTCCTGTGGTTCTCGCACTGCATAATTTAAATGAGGACATGTTAGTTCATATTTTGACAGAACCACGAAATGCAATAATAACTCAGTACAAGATGTTGTTTGACATGGATAAGGTATGAAGAAACTGTTTGACATGGATAAGGTGTGAAGAAACTGTTTGGCATGGATAAGGTTGCAGAAAACAGAAACAGAAGTCTGGGCCTATATGGCTGCAGAGGATAAAAAATTAAATGGCCTAATTCTATCTGTATAGGTGCAAGCTGAAGAAGAGGTGGTGGCAGTGTTTTGAAGCAGCAATATATGTTGCCAGAATTATGGGACTTGGGTTCAAGCTCACAATCTATGCTGCTACATTCCCAATCACTGCATCACTGTGGGCAAGCACCAACCAGAAGTCAGGCACTTTCTCACAGAAAGGGAAATGAAACTGGATGGAGTCACCTTTCCGTGTGCTCTTATGCTGCTACTAATGTCTGGTTCAGAGCGGCATTGACTGAGGGCTGGGAATAGGTAGTTGTCTCTATTGGCTGCAGTTTCTGCATGGTTAGAGGAGAGGAGGGGGAAAAGATCTTATCCTCAATTAAAGAAGCAGTATTGCCACCGCACTTCAATTGCACCCATCCCCTTCCTCTTTCCTGTACCAGCAGGAGGAAGCTATGGCCAGGGATTATGTAAGGAGTATTCTGGTATACATCTAGATTGGAATTCCTGGAGATCCAAAACTGATTTTTTTTTTTATTTGTTGGTATTGGTAAACAAAGTAGTGATCATTTTAGCCAATGGTTTTAATTAAGGCTGCTGTCTGGTATTTTGTAATAGAAGATGCACCCTTTTAATATTTAAAATAAAATTATAATAAGAAAGGATATTCCAGTTAGCTGTGGCATTCAAGCAAAAACAAAAATAACGGCTGTCAAGGAGCGCAATACACAACCAAAATATCAGATACAGTGTCTTGTGTTAAATGAATTATTCAGTGTTAACATGTAAATCGGATAACATAATGATGTACATATGCAGGCACTCATCTATATTAAATACAATTGAGTGAATGAATGTTCTGAATGACGCTTATGAGCAAGTTGATTGGTCTATGGGATATGAGATTAGAATAAGCACTGAAATGGGCCTTTTAAATTTAAAAAGAAAAGTTGAGCATCTCTGCCTTTTTCCTCCCCTGACCTTCTGACATTGATGCCCCTTGTGCCCCTCCCCTCGTCCTCAGCCCAACTCTCCTCCCCTTTACACCATTAAAGCACCTGGTGCACAATGCAGCCCTGGCACTCCTGGTGCATTGAGAGATGCCCGTGGGGAGCCAGTAAACTATACAAACTGACTGATCACCATTATCCAGCGAGGGAAACCCAATTAGTCATAGGTGCACACAATGCCCGTGTGGCGCCAGTGGTGGGGTGTTCAGGCAGTTTTATTAGGTCCCATGAGGCAAGACTGGTTCCATTAATTTCCTTGGGGGAGGTTTTCTATATGTGTTACTTTGTAACAATATGTACTAAACAAATAAAAACATGGATCTATGACATTCATCAGGTATGTGGTATTCTGGATACAATAGAAAGCTGGGAGCGAGTTTGTTGAGAGGAAAATAAGTTGTGATTAGTGCCTGTGATCATTTGAAATATTTAACTACTTTGACATTAAATGGCAAATGGAAAACAAAAGCAGAAAATAAGTGGTTAACCTCTTGAGAGTAGGATGTTCCTATTTTATGTGAAAAAGCACAGACCAGCTGCTCTCGCTCAGGACATTTAGTTCTTACAGAAAAACAAAATGAAAGAAAAAAAACGAGGGGCGTTCTCCCAATGTCATGGCCAACATTTATCCTCAACCAACACCACTAACACAGATTATCTGGTTGTTTTCTCATTGCTATATGTGGGACCTTGTGTGCAAATTGGCTGCCACATTTGCCTATATTACAAAGTGACAACACCAAAAGTACTCCATTGGCTGTGAAATGCCTGAGGAAAGAACAGATGCTATATAAATGCAAGTTTGTTTTTTCTTTCACCACAAGATGGCTGAAGGCACTGTCCCTTTGCATTCCCCTTCCTGCACTCACTGCCTTCTTCTGACTGAACAGCTGAGATCAGGATGTACATGGGTGAAGTTGCTACAATATAGTTCCTGATATTTGGAGGGCCAGCCTATTTGGGCAAGTCCCAATCACATGCTTTTATATTGATAATATTCCTGTATAGTTAGTGAAGTATCTGAGATGTGTGTATATTTGCATTATATGTGATATGTATTCAAACACAGTGAAAAGTATGCCTATGGCAGAGGAGGGGGTCATGCTTAATGAGACAGGAAGTGTTGTGCAAATTAACCTGATTTTTTTTAAAACAGGCACTATCAAGGCCTGATTGTCTCTTAGTGTCATTACTCAGCTGATTCAGTATACTCAGCCTGCAGTCATGAACTCGGTGGCTCTGTAACTCCACCAAGATTTGGATTCACTGCATTATATTTCTTATGGCAGAAGAAAACACAAATAATAGATTTTGATCAAAGCCACACATTCTGGCACATGTCTCACATGCTTTATCATCACCAGTATTTGTTTGCAAAGCCTCTGTTACGAGTGCAAGTACTTAATGGATCGGTATTCCTAAAACGATGTTGTTGATTGTAGAATTGCTATACTGTCATTAAACTGCAATAATTTAAAAATACTGCAATTCTGTCACCAACAATCCTTAAATTCATTATATATATTTTAAGAGAAATTGCCAACCACCCTGCCAGGGCCTCCAATCTTATGTAAGGAGTAAGCAGATGGCAGCTACTTTCTCCTGTCCATGTGACTCTCTCAAGCAGCACATAAGGCAGAGACAGACCCAATAGATTCAGTGTGGCTTCTTGACATTGAAACTGATATGGAGGGTGTTTATCCTTCTGTTCTGAGGTACATTTGAGCAATTAAAAAAGTATCCTCCAAAAGAATGAGGTAGAATATATTTTTTTTAATTAAAAACTAAAAAAACAACAATAATTTAAGCATACTGATCCTTAAAGTATTTTTGAACCTAAATAATAATACAGCAGTGATAAAGGATATTTCTCAGAAGTCTACCTGGACCTTTCATTTCAGTGTCATTTCTCTATTACTGAGGCAGCCCTGCGTGCTATTGCATGTAAAGCAATTGAAAGGAAGACGGGGGCCAGAGGACTGAGATCAATCATGGTATGTTCACTTTTACCAAACTTCATGCATCTATTAAAGACTGTAGTTGCATTTTGGAAGTAAAATTTAAAATATTTTAGGACCAAGGTCATAACCAGTCGCTGTCATGGTAGATCCATGGGCAGTCAGCCAGAAAGCAAAACCAAAATGTTTCTCCTGAGTTCTGTTGTAAGATAGCACACTGGGCTGTAACAAAGACCCAGCTGGGAAGGACAGGTGAACAATCAGAACTAGTGCTGTCCTTCCTGCTGGCCATCATGGAGTTTCAGAGTTGTAGGCCAAGTTGGATTCTTAAGGTGTGCACCTTATGATAATAGAGTATTTGAAGAAAACTTGTATCTGTTTCTTTATCAGCTAAAACGCATCTTCATCAGCTGCTCACATAAGCAAATCAACACCAGTAATATAGAAATGTATGATCCTTGCAGCTGAATGAGGTGATTGGGAAAATCAGAGAAAAACATTCACAATTTTCCACTATTACTCATAAATTGTTTTTTAAAATTAATTTTGTGTTGAAGTTATTTAATATTTATTTTGATAATCTACAAAATGATAAACTTGTGTGAATGAAACATATCTACACATTGTTCTTTACATTGTTCTGTTTAAATTTATGAATTTATAGAACAGAACAATATAAAGGGACTACTTTATCGTCAAGAATTTTAAAGTTGCAATCCCAGATACTCCCATTTATGTGATGATCGTACTTCATAAATCCCTATATGGTTAAACATTTTAACAGACTCCTTTTCTGATGCCATCTTTTATATTATTTTCCTTTTGAGGGCCTACTTCCTCTATTTTGCTCCTTGTCTTTCCGTGACCACATACCAGCTGCAGCTAAGCAGGCAGATGATGGGTCTGCTTCCAGGTCTTCACCAATACTGCTCTGAAATTCTGGGAAATACGAGAGAGTGGACCAGGGATGAGTTTTCTGGGGTTTATTCTGTGAGGAAACAACTAGAGTCCTTTTATAACATCAGTACTACTGGGATCCAAAATCACAAGGGACTGTATCATCCTGCCACTCTGTGATGCTGTGTATTGATGCTGTTACATCAGTACCACTGCAACTACAGTGCCATCTTTTAATGAGCGAACAGTCCAAGTTCTAGGTCCCTAATGTCACACTTTGCTGTCACGTTAGTGTTCTCCATACACCTGTGAAACAACGTAATCACATTAAAGTCTGTGCAGTGCTTTACTTCTAATCAGATTTGCCCTCTCCCCCTTGTACTTATTGTATCCTCCCCCCCCCCCCCACAACAAGTGTTTCCCTGCATCATTCCCAGCTGAGAGGGCAGGAAGGCTGCCCCCAGGGCACTCCATCACTCACCATTTTCTTTAATGTCATGGGTGGGATCGGGAACTCATGCGAAAAAACATGGCCATAAACTATGTCCTACTCCATGGTCTACTGCAATGAAGCAGTGACCATATGTTGTGTTCTAATTTTGTTTTTTGCAGATAATGTACTTTCATACTGATGCCTATGTGCTACAAGGTGCAAATATAATGACGACTATAAGCCCTTTAAACATGATAAAAGTCTAGCTAAAGTTACATTTTTGAAGGATGGTGATGTCTGATTTTATTTCAGGAACAATTACTGCTGGAACCTATGTATGAGATCCCTAATTCGGATATCATTGGCGTTCATGTAGATAAGGATGTTGTTGATGGTAAGAAGGGTCCACAATATATTAGGTAAGCTTCCGTACTTGTACCAACTAGATTGTTCTGATTATTAACTATTTAACTGTGAAGGATTTAGATAAGCATGCTAAAAATCAGAAAATTATATTGGTATGATACAACAGTAACTTTGGGCTGGATTTTGCCAATGGGGAACTTTTGGAGGCGGGACTCCCACTTGTCGGGTTTTAGTCCCGCCTCCATCGACTTCTGGCCAACCCGCTCTATTTTCCCTTGATTGACCTTGTTAAGCCTGCCCAGCAGGCTTAGCAGGCCAATTAAGGGGAAGCCGGTTACAGAGACCATCAGCGTATGACATTTCATCTGTCAAAAATTTATGACAGATGGATTGTCATAATTTGACAGCTCTGTGAAGCTGTCAAACACTGACATTCTATGTTGTTTGATGAGTCCTTGTATTCAAGACTCATCAAAACTCTTTTGTGAGCAGAAATTAGATGGTTGTTGCATCGGGGAATGCAGCAGCTTTCTGTCATCTCTGCCAGTGAGATGCGAGACTCTCTGCATCCCCAACGTTTGAAGTCTGCATGAAGAAACAAAGGTAAGTAAACATTTTCTATCACTTTCCACTCACCTCACATACTTTCCTCTCCACACTTGCACCCATCACTTACCTTCACAGCGCACCTTTGCACCCAATCCGACCCCCGCAAACCCACTGCTCGCCTCGCTGACTCTGGCGGGGTTCGCAGCCTTTGGGAAGCCCGCACTTGTGTGGGTAAAATGGGGATAATCCTCTTATCAGGCAGTTAAGTAGCTGTAATCCCATTCCTTCCTCCAAGGAGATGGGACCCAGCGCAGCTCAGCTACCCGCCTCCTGGCAAGATGGCATGGAGGCGGGTTGGGGGTGGGATGGGCACCCGCCCCCAGATTCTGCCATTTTCCCAGCAGTCCCGCCTTCATACCTGCCTCCCCAGGGCTGGCAAAATCGTGCCCTATATATATATATTTACTATAGAATCACCATTCAAATAGCCAGAACACCAGCATCTAGGACCATTCTGGCCTGTATTTCTTGTATATACTACGGCATATTTTGTTCTATGTATAAAGTTAAAGAGAAATGTTTTTACTAAGGTGTTATTGTAGACCAATGACAGTTTGGTAAAATATTTTTTCTTTAACTTTACACAAAGAGAAAAGTATGTGCCACCGTGCTCTACCATTTGTTCTATGGTACTTCAAACTCTAACTGACAATCCGTTCCTTGTGAACTGTGTTCAATATACATTGCTCCCAATTATCCTATTTTGGAAATCAGGACTGAAGAGACCTAACAATAGTAACATATGTCTATATCCTGTTGACGACACTTGTGTTTTAAGGTGTGTTTTCTTAGCTTCTAGTTTCCATTGCTGTGTGAACTGAATTACAGTGATTGCTTCTTACAGGGCACCACAAAATGTGGATGACAACCACAAGTTGAGTAGCCATGATCCTGGCTGGATGAAAAGAGTTAACACCAACAAATGATCAGCCAACTGAATACTACTTGTTACAATGCTAAACAGGCAGTTTTGGAGGAAACAAGTAAAGCACACACATTTGTGATCAATAAATGTGAGAAGTTCACACATTATATAGTGTCTTTCCAATTTATTTAAGCTGTGGGGAGGTTGATTATATACAGTAAAACTTCTTAGAAAATAATACTTAGAAGTTTCTCTTTTACAATCCCCAAGAATAATGAAACAAAACTTCATTGACTTATGTTTGTAAATAACATTTTATTTGCTCATTTGTCAGAGAGTGATTAGATCCAATGTTCAAGAATGTAGAACAAAACAGCATCTTTTACATGCCTGTACATCTGTAAATATGAATCATAAGTGGAATGTATTTCTGTTTATTATTGTGTCTTTTTCACTATTTTCGTACAGAAACACAGTTCTGTATTACAAGCAATCTAAAACAATAAAGAGCCACCATATTCACGATTGGCAAATCTTTTCTCATTTGCTTACAAGCATCTATTATGATGACTTAAATTGTGGCAAGATGTATCATTGTGTCACATGTGCAATGTCATTATGGCAAAAATGACATAATGCTCTTCTATTTATTCCTTCCCTCAAATGGTTTTCAAAATTCTTTTTATGAAGATAGTGCCCGGGCCCAAACTTCCACTGCTGGAAGTGCCATGGAGGAGGACTTGTGGTGTCCCACAACAATCAATGTAGATCCCTTCTCAAATTACAGAAACAGGGTCATTTCCATAATCTGGGCAGGTGGCTGTTATTCATAAATAAATAGACGTTTTCATTATGAACAGCTAGCTTGAGCTAGTCATTTATTCAGCCATGTGGACTAGTGTACAGGCATCCATCTTGACTACTGCCTTGTGGGTAGCCCACCTACTAAACATACAGCTCCACCTAGTGTACCATTCTAGAATGACATGTTACTGATCATTACATCCCCCTTCCTTAGAGGTTAAACAAAATCAATATCAATCAATCATAATGACATGAACATCTTCACAACAGTCAACACATTTTCAAAGCTTTACTTTATGAACTCTAAGCTTTTCATTCTTTTATTATAGTTTTCTTTGTACACAAAGATTAAGTCTATCAGGCTTTTTTACTTCACGTGTGGATCTTCTCAGCACAGGTAAGTCTGATGTGTTTTCATGAGAGCCTGTATGTGTGTTTGTGTTAGATTGTTCTGGTGGTGAGTGACAAGATTCAGTTGCAGCATTGTCATCGATTTGCTTTTGGATAGTTTCTTGTGTTTTCAGGAAGGAACGGCGGTTCCTCCTGAGAATCTGTCCTTCCTCAGTTCTAACAGTGTATGACCTTGGTCCTACTTCCTCAAGAACTGTAGCTTTCCTGTTCCATGCATCTGGATCCTCAATCCTGACAACATCATCCCTTGTCAATGGTTTCAGAGTTTTGGATGACTTGTCATAGTGTGATTTCTGTTTCAGCTTTAACAGTTGAAGTCTCTGTTTTAGTTCCTTACTCTGCTTTTCTTTTGCACAGCAGGGTAGCATGGTGCGCAACTTACGACCCATTAGGAGTTCAGCAGGTGAAGAACCACAGCCTAAAGGGGAGGCTCGGTAGCTCAGCAGGGCGAGATAAGGATCAGACTTGCTTTCTGTCGCTTTCTTCAGTAGCTGTTTGAGAACTTGAACACCTTTCTCTGCCTTACCATTCGGCTGAGCATACAGAGGACTGGATGTGATGTGTTGAAAGTCATAATGTGCTGCAAACTGTTGCCACTCCTTACAGTTGAAGCACGGACCATTGTCGCTAACGGCAATCCTGGGAATTCCATGTCTGGCGAAGATGGATTTAACATGCATTATGACACTGCTTGCTGATGTGCTTGAGAGCAGCGCCATCTCAGGATAGTTAGAATATTAATCAATCACTATTAGATAGTCCTTACCATTCAAATGAAAGAGGTCCATACCAACCTTTTGCCATGGTGCTGTTGGTAAGTCAGCTACTATCATTGGTTCCTTTGCTTGTTTGTTTTGGTGTTTCTGACATGTCTCACATATGCCTATCATGTTCTCAATGTCCTTATTTATGCCAGGCCAATAAACAGTGTCTCTTGCTCTCTTGCATTTTTCAATTCCGAGGTGTCCCTCATGAATCCTTTTGAGCATGTCTCGACGTAGAGCCTGTGGAATGACTATTCTGTTCTGTTTTAGTAATAGTCCACTTGCGACACTCGATTCTGACCTGATGTGATAGTACTTTGGACAGGAACCTTTTGGCCAACCATGATGAATGTTCTCTATTACTGTTTGTAACACTGTATCTTTTACTGTTTCTTCTGCTATTTGCTTTGATTTTGTGTCTGACACGGGCAGCGCAGCAGTGACCATACTCACATGAACATCCACGTCTTCCTCAGTAGAGCTCACATGACTCATTGTGGGTGCTTGGGATAGTGCATCTGCTAACACGTGTTTGCCTGGTGTGTAGATCAGTTCAAAGTCATATCTTTGCAGCTTCATCATGAGTCGTTGAATCCTTGGAGACATCTCATTCAGATTTTTTTTAATGATGGCAACCAGTGGGCAGTGATCTGTCTCAACTGTGAAGGTGGGAAGTCCATATATGTAGCCATGGAACTTTTCTAATCCAACTACCAAGCCTAGACATTCCTTTTCAATCTGGACATATCGACACTCAGAATCAGTCATAAACCTGGAGGCATAGGCAACAGGCTTCCAATCTTCACCCTCTGCTTGTAGCAAGACCGCGCCTAGGCCATCTTTTGATGCATCCATTGACACTTTGATTCTCTTTGTTGGGTCAAAGAAGGTGAGTACAGGTGTGGTTGTCAGCACTGTTTTGAGGTTCATCCACTCTTGTTCATGTCTTTCTGTCCATGCGAACTCATTTGTTTTATGTAGCAGTTCTCGCAGACAGGCTGTCTTTGGCTGACAAGTTAGGAATGAACTTTCCAATGAAGTTTATCATCCCCATGATGCGTAGCACTCCTTTTTTGTCAGTGGGTCGGGGCATGTTGAGTATGGCATTTACTTTTTCCATATCTGGCTCTATTCCTTTACCAGATAGATTATCTCCTAGGAAAGTGACTTCCTGGACGCCAAACTGACACTTGGCTTTGTTGAGCTTCAGTCCATTCCGGCGTATGCTCTGTAGCACTTTAGTCAGTCTCTCATTGTGTTCTTTCAGTGTGGAGCCCCAGATGATGATGTCATCAACATAGACCCGAACTCCTTCCAGACCTTCAATTATGTGTTCCATCGCTCTATGAAAGATTTCAGATGCAGATATTATCCCGAAAGGCATTCTGAGGAAACAATACCTGCCAAATGGTGTGTTGAAGGTACAGTATTTGGTGCTCTCTTCATCCAGTTTTAGTTGCCAAAATCCTTGTGAGGCATCGAGCTTTGTGAAGTATCTGGCACCTGACATTTCACTGGTGATTTCTTCTCGCTTGGGAATCTGGTAGTGTTCACGTTTTATGTTTGCATTTAAGTCCTTTGGATCCATGCATACTCTTAGATCATTGTTCTTTTTCTTTACACATACCATGGAGTTAACCCAGTCTGTTGGCTCTTTGACTTTCCTGATGACTCCTAGTGTGGTCATTCTGTCCAGTTCTTTCTTGAGCCGGTCACGCAGGGGTGCTGGAACTCTCCGTGGAGCATGTACCACTGGCTGAGCATCCTCCTTTAGCTGGATCTTGTAAGTGAATGGTAGAACTCCAAATCCTTTGAACACATCCTGGAAATTACTACAGAATCCACCGAGTCATCTGGTCTGCTTATGGCACAGTTTATACGGTAGACTCTCTTGACCAGTTCTAAGTCCTCACAAGCTTTGTCACCTAGTAGTGAATCAAGTCCTTCAGCCACAACAGAAAACATGAGATGATGCACTTTGTCTTTGACTGTCACTTTAAGTCTGCATACACCTAAGCTATCTATTTTCTGTCCATTATAGTCCTTCAGTAGTACTGACTTTTTCTGTATTTTGGGCTTTTCTTTCATATTTTTAATGTCACTCATACTGATTAAGTTTGCTTTTGCCCCAGTGTCTAGTTTCAATGTAACTAATGCTCCATTTACCTGCAGTGGAATCATCCATTTGTCCTCTTTTACTGCATTAACTTTATGTTCAGCATTGTCCATTCCTGAGGGCTGCACATTTTCTGTATCCTTTTCTATATTGTCACGACACCATTCCTACAAAAAATGTCTCACTTAAATCAGTGTCCTATTTTACTGCATTAACTTTATGTTCTTTCTTTGTTTTTACTTTTGAAAAGCATTGTTTGGCAAAGTGATTCTTTCCATTACATTTTGTGCACATTTTCCCAAACGCTGGGCATTGTCTTGACTGGTGCTGGTAACCACAGCGTTTACAATTAAAAATTGCATCCTCCGATTGCTTTGCATTTCTGTTCTGCCCATGTTTCTTCCTCTTGTAGGACACAGCACCGACAGCAGCACTATCACTTACTACAGTCGCATTATTATTAATTTCACTGAAAGTCTTTGTGTGCTGCCGAGGTAGCTCACTGGCATGGCATATTTTCACAGCAACCTCCAATGTTAGTTCGGTTTCTCTCAATAAACGTTCCCTGACCTTTTTATCATGAATACCAAACACAATCTGGTCATGAATCATGGATGATTTCAGTTCAGAGAAATTACATGTCTGTGCTTTCAGTTTAAGATCGGTCACAAAGCTATCAAAAGTCTCATTTTGCTGCTGTGTCCGTGAATGGAACAAGTACCTTTCATAGGTCTCGTTCTTTTTGGGAGGACAATGTGTATCAAACTTCTTTAGCACATCGTCCATTTTTTCTCTGTCCTCTTGATCAAATACAAATGTATTAAATACCTCTATCACCTGCGGGCCTGCAACCGTGAGCAGTAACGCTATTTTCCTTGCGTCTGGCTTCGTACCGAACCCGATGGCAGCAATGTAGATTTTGAGTTGTTGTTTGAAAGTCCGCCAATTGCAGTCGACATTCCCCGTGAGTTTCAAACCCTCCGGTGGCTTCAAATTCTCCATGTCGCGTTTCACAATATTCAGCAAATATTACCAATCCTGGTACCATGTTATGTTCATAAATAAATAGACGTTTTCATTATGAACAGCTAGCTTGAGCTAGTCATTTATTCAGCCATGTGGACTAGTGTACAGGCATCCATCTTGACCACTGCCTTGTGGGTAGCCCACCTACTAAACATACAGCTCCACCTAGTGTACCATTCTAGAATGACATGTTACTGATCATTACAGTGGCCTTGAGATCTATGGGTGCATCAGAGATGCCCTCACTGCAGTGCATGTGAAAAAGCGATTACCTTTTCCTTGGACACTCGTGAGCCCTTTACTAAACCCAAAATGGAGCTTATGCCAGCTCTCAGCTGGTGAGAATTCTGTTGGCCTTATAGGGGTGTAACAGGCCCCTTGAAATGAAAGAGGGGGTGGGCAGTAAAGTCGCCCACACACTCTCCAACTGGAATTTGCAGCATTGGCTATTGGGGTGGAAACACAGCAAAACCAGGTTCCACCCTAATTTCCTCCCCCCCACCCCCCAGCAGATGATGTGCTTGCTGTCCGTCCTCTCTGGCCCCCACAATTTCAGGACTTTAGTATCAAAATGTGCCCAAAGTTGGTGGAGAAACGGCTCCATGCGTCAGTCCATGCCAGCTTGAGGCCTGAGCTAAATTTGGCTTTGGTTTGGGGGGGGAGGGACTGCAAATGTTCTACTGCACCCACAAAAATAAAAACTGAAAATTTCATGGGCCTTATTTTGAGTGGTCTCCAGTGTACAGCGCAAACTCCGCCAATTTGTAACTGAATTTCACTTTTCGGGTCCTCCAACTGGAGTGGTACCCCAATTTGCATACTTAAAGAGCATGACATCTGCTTCAGACCAGAATTTTCCTTACCTTGGTGGGTCCGATGCGGCCGGTGTCCGTGGCAGGTCGCGACCCACTGCAGAAAATGAACTTACCTTAATGGGGCCTATTAAGCCTGCCCAGCGTGTTACCTGGCCCAATTAGATGAAGCGGGTCTGGTGACATAATTCATGGCGCATTTTAAGCCAAGATCACTTTAAATTTTAAGTTTAATCTAACATAGTGGGAGTTGAATCTTTACAATATAATAAAAATTATATACGAGTGACAAAGAAATATTTAAATAATATTATCATTAAGTAATATGACTTCATCTACAAATACGATCAAGAACATAATTAAAATAGTACATTAATTGGAAAGTTCTTGGTGCTTTAGTCACAAATCTACAGACTTTTGTATCAATAACTGTTATAAATAAAAGATGCCTGTGTATAGATAAGACATAAAAGCAGATTTTAAATGTAATTATAAAGGTGTGGATTTACAATCTTATGCAAGATCAGCGGAAGAGCTGCGGAATCCTTGACAGTGTAAGTGGTACTTACAAGGTGTTTCTGGGAGCTCTTCCGTTGAAGTTAAAAATGGACAAGTGAGAGAACCTCCGCAGAAATTCACCCTAAAGTCTCAGACTGAAAAATTAAATTAGTCATATTCAGGGACTGAAAGCAAATTGAACCAGTGGAATGAGTGATGAGAATGAAATTGTTACGGTTGATGACTTGATTTAATGTGTAACTGGACAATCACCGTATACGGTGAGAAGAACCTGACCAGAAACAACACAAAAATTTATTTAAAAGGTATATGTCATTTTTTATAGTGCAGATCAATTCACTGCAATTACTGTTGAGTTGGAAGGCAACAGCCGAGAATGGCCAATGAAAAATGTATTTGCCTCACCATCCAGGGTAGCACTTACTCCCCTTCAGGAATTTTTGAATTAACATTTCCCAGTAGCTTTTCAAGTAGAACAGAATCTCCATCAATCTGTTATCTGATGTAATCAACATGTTTTTATTTTGGTTTGTTTTCCATGCTGTCAAGTAATCAGCTGGAGCAATGGCCACGGAACTCATGCCTCAGGTTGACAGACGTGGTTCCAGAGTTGCATGAGTCCTGTGACAATGCAGGGAAATTTAAAAAGTAGGGGGGAAAAGGCTCTTAAGTGCCTGTAAAGTACCTCATAATGATTTCAATTAGGTCCCCCGCCGCTGCAGATCGTGGTGGCTCCACGATGGCAGATGCGTCTGTGGGAAAGGCACGTGGGAGCGAGATAACAGTGAGCTCCCAACCCGCTGTCAAAAAAAACAACTTTCCCACCCGACTCGCCATCCATTGCACCCGCTACCACCACGGAAATTCAGCCCTAAATGTCACCCTAGCGATATGGTGTCCAGCACATTTCCAATGCAGTGAAGGCATGGTCGATCACAAATTGTATGTCAGAGATCCAACACCAATTTTATGCCTGAAATATGGGCGACACTGAGTTGAATTTCTCCTCCATCGCATGTAACTTTAGTATTAATATCCTATTGCTGAAGGGGGATGGGTGTGGGGTGGGCCGGAGAAGGTCCTATTGGAAACCAGCTCCATTTAAAAAAAATCTATTCTACTGGTTAACAGCACTAACAACATTTTCAAAGTAGGTCTTTTACCTATCATAATAGTTAGAAGATACATCTTCATAGAATCATAGAATGATACACCACAGAAGGAGGTCATTCAGCCCATTGTGCCTGTGCCGGCTTTACCCTGGCGTTTCCCCATAGAGCTACAAAATTTCCCCCTTATTATTATGTACCCAATTCCCTTTTGAAAGTTATTATTAAATCTGCTTCCACCACCCTTTCAGGCAGTGCATTTCCAATCTTAACAATTGCTACATAAAAAAATGTTTTCCTTATGTCATCTTGGTTCTTTTGCCAATTACCTTAAATGTGCGTCCTCTGGTTACCGACTCTTCTGCCACTTCAAACAGTTTCTCCTTATTTACTCTATCAAACCCTTCATGATTTTTAACACATGTATCAAATCTCCCCTTAACCTTCTCTGCTCTAAAGAGAACAGCCCCAATCTCTAGTTTCTCCACGTAATTGAAGTCTTTCATCCCTCGTGCCATTCTAGTAAATCTTCTCTGCACCCTCTCTAAGGCATTGACATCCTTCCTAAAGTGTGGTGCCCAGAATTGGCCAGATTTTCCAGCTGGGGCCTAACCAATGTTCCCGCTAAGCTGTGCAGTCGTGTAGCGGTCTGGAGGTCCTGTGTGGGCTGATCACCAGCTTTTATATGAAGAAACCGCGCATGCGCGAAAATATGAATGGGCTGCACAGCCAGTTAAAAGGACTGTGCACCTAAAATTAAAATTAGAGGGAACGTTGTGCCTAACCAGTGCTTTATAAAGGTTTAGCGTAACTTCCTTGCTTTGTTACTCTATGCCTCTAATTATAAAGCCAAGGATCCCATATGCCTTTTTTAACAGCTGTCTCAACTTGTCCTGCCACCTTCAAAGACTTGTGCACATACACTCCCTGGTCTCTCTGTTCCTGCACTGCCTTTAAAGTGGTACCATCTAGTTTATATTGCCTCTGCTCATTCTTCCTACCAAAATCAATCACACCACACTGTTGGGGAATAGTCCTTCCTGAGTGTTACCCTCATGTTTGAGGTTAGATGAAATAGATCTTAGGCCTATGTCATCTGTCGTGTACCAGGAACCAGTGGTTTATGGGAAATAAACTATTAGATAACACCATCTGTGTAGCTCTTAAGTGTTGTAAACATGTTTGAGTTATGCTGGTGCCAATAGAGTGATTTAATTCCTTGA
Source organism: Somniosus microcephalus (assembly GCF_052327205.1). Taxonomy (NCBI): domain Eukaryota; kingdom Metazoa; phylum Chordata; class Chondrichthyes; order Squaliformes; family Somniosidae; genus Somniosus; species Somniosus microcephalus. Next base: position 198,139,763 of record NC_140987.1, read on the forward strand.
AAATGCCAGTCCCAAACATATTGCTAGAATAGACCGACATAATAAATAGTAATTGTTATATGTTTTAAATAGATATTGTGTTAATTTATTGCTTTTTTGGGTGCATTTACTACTTAAATGTGCATTTAGTGAATTTAAGTTTTGTTTTCTGTGCTGGTTTGAGGTTGGAGCCCAGACGATGAAATTGTACACCAAAAGGAAAAAAAATCAGGATTTTGTGGTTAGACATTTTCAGGAAATGTTTTGTTGATTTGATTTTCAAATATATTGGTTAAGGTTAAGTAACAAAGAAGAACTTTTTTTTGCAAATACTTTGGCCTAGAAATTGCCTCTTGCTGACCTGCCGAACTGGGCACAGGGAATAATCCCTGCGCTGGAATGGGTAGGCCCGGCACACCCAATATGAGGCCTCAGGCCTTATTTACATGAGATCAGCAAGCTGCCATTGCCGGCAGCTCTCCAGTAAAGAGGATTTCAACTTTAAGCTATTACATCGCCAGAAGCGGCCCTCAGGTAGGTCCTGGGAGTTGATTGGGCAGGGGCCAGCAACGGACTTCAGTGCTGCTGTGGAGCAGCATTAAAACTACTACATTGCTGCCACATATTCAAAATCATCAACTTCTGAGAGGCAATTAGAGCGAGAAAGCAGCTGAGTGAGTAGTGGGAGTTTGACCTGTACTGGAGTGAGGGGAGTAGATCTTAACTTTGTGCAATAGTATAAAATGGGTGATAGCGAGTCGGCAGCCCATTTTACATCTCTCCCCATTTTTCATTTCCATTTAAGTCAACTGCCAACTTGCTATCACCTGTTTTACACTATCACACAAAGTCAAGATAACCCTATGTCTGAAACCTTAACCTTTACAGATGCTGATGAATCTGTTGAGTATTTCTTGTGTTTTCTGCTTTTGATTTACTTCCATTTCTTTTAACACTGATTGCCATTCTTCAGTTTTAATAGTTGATTCAGTGTCAATGGTGAATAATTTATTGTGTTATTTTAATAGTGGCTTATTTTAAAGTTTGGGAAATATATTTATTGTGTGCTCCGTGGAGCGGAGGCTGTAATATTTTTCAGTTTTTAAATTTGTCTATTGGATGAGTGGTATTTCATCATCTTGAACATCTTGAAAGTAAACTAGCAAAAAATATAAAAACAGATAGCAAGAGTTTCTACAGCTATATAAAATGAAAAAGGGTGGCTAAAGTGAACGTTGGTCCCTTAGAGGATGGGACCGGGAAACTAGTGGTGGGGAACATAGAGATGGCAAAGACGCTGAACAAATATTTTGTATCAGTCTTTACAGTAGAGGACACTAAAAATATCCCAACACTGGACAAACAGAGGGCAATGGGGGGGGGAGGGAGGGGAAGGAGCTAAAGACGATTAAAATCACTAAGGAGATGGTACTCAGTAAAATAATGGGACTTAAGGTGGATAAATCCCCCGGACCTGATGGCCTACATCCTAGGGTCTTGAGAGAAGTGACGGTAGGGATTGTGGATGCATTGGTGATTATTTTCCAGAACTCCCTGGACTCAGGAAAGGTCCCGGCAGATTGGAAAACTGCTAATGTAACACCCTTATTTAAGAAGGGAAGTAGACAAAAAGCTGGAAACTATAGACCAGTTAGCCTAACATCTGTGGTTGGCAAAATGTTGGAGTCCATTATTAAGGAAACAGTAACAGAGCATTTGGATAAACATAATTTAATAGGACAGAGTCAGCATGGTTTTATGAAGGGGAAGTCATGTTTGACAAATTTGCTCGAATTCTTTGAGGATGTAACATACAAGGTGGATAAAGGGGAACCAGTGGATGTAGTGTATTTGGACTTCCAAAAGGCATTTGACAAGGTTCCACACAAAAGATTACTGATCAAGATAAGAAATTACGGGATTGGGGGTAATATACTGGCATGGGTGGAAGATTGGCTATCTAACAGAAAACAAAGAGTTGGGATAAATGGTTCATTCTTGGGCTGGCAATCAGTAACTAGTGGTGTTCCGCAGGGATCAGTGCTGGGACCCCAACTCTTTACAATCTATATTAACAATTTGGAGGAAGGGACCGAGTGCAACATATCCAAGTTTGCCGACAATACAAAGATGGGAGGGAAAGCAATGAGTGAGGATGACATAAAAAACCTGCAAAAGGACATAGACAGGCTAAGTGAGTGGGCAGAGATTTGGCAGATGCAATATAATGTTGGAAAGTGTGAGGTTATGCACTTTGGCAGAAAAAATCAAAGAGTAAATTATTATCTAAATGGAGAGAAACTGCAAAGTGCTACAGTACAAAGGGATCTGGGGGTCCTGGTGCATGAAACACAAAAAGTTAGTATGCAGGTGCAGCAGGTGATCAGGAAGGCCAATGGAATCTTGGCTTTTATTGCAAGGGGGATGGAGTATAAAAACAGGGAAGTCTTGCTGCAGTTATACAGGGTATTGGTGAGGCCACACCTGGAATACTGCGTCCAGTTTTGGTTTCCATATTTAAGAAAAGATATACTTGCTCTCGAGGTTGATTCCGGAGATGAGGGGGTTGACGTATGAGGAAAGGTTGAGTAGGTTGGGACTCTACTCATTGGAGTTCAGAAGAATGAGAGGCGATCTTATCGAAACATATAAGATTGTGAGGGGGCTTGATCGGGTGGATGCGGGGAGGATGTTTCCACTGATGGGTGAGACTAGAACTAGGGGGCATAATCTAAGAATAAGGGGCTGCCCTTTCAAAACTGAGATGAGGAGAAACTTCTTCACTCAGAGGGTAGTAAATCTATGGAATTTGCTACCCCAGAGAGCTGTGGAAGCTGCAACATTAAATAAATTTAAAATGGAGATAGACAGTTTCCTAGCAGATAAGGGAATTAGGGGTTACGGGGAGAGGGCAGGGAAGTGGACATGAGTCTAGATTCGGATCAGCCATGATCCTATTGAATGGTGGAGCAGGCCCGAGGGGCCGTATGGCCTACTCCTGCTCCTACTTCTTATGTTCTTATGTTCTTATTAAAGTCCTAGGAGTACTTTTAACATTGATTCTAAAATGTTTGAATAGTCATAGGTTTATGGTAGCCACTTTTTGTCAAGTCCGAAATAAGGCAATATGGAATCAGATTGGGCCAGGTGAGGGGGGGGGGATCAGTGCTTTGCTTAATATTTGCTTTCCTGAAGATGAAAATTTATTAATAACCATAATAATTTATCCTTCCATAGAACTAAGTGGAAACAAAGACTGAGTTTAAAAAGACATTCTAGAAATGTATGGACAACTAGCTCATAAACCAGTCCTGACTAAACTGGATCATAAACCTGTCCTGACTAAATTGGATCATAAACCAGTCCTGACTAAACTGGATCATAAACCAGTCCTGACTAAACTGGCTCATAAACCAGTCCTGACTAAACTGGCTCATAAAACCAGTCCTGACTAAACTGGCTCATAAACCAGTCCTGACTAAACTGGCTCATAAACCAATCCTGACTAAACTGGCTCATAAACCAGTCCTGACTAAACTGGCTCATAAACCAGTCCTGACTAAATAGGATCATAAACCAATCCTGACTAAACTGGCTCATAAACCAGTCCTGACTAAATTGGATCATAAACCAGTCCTGACTAAATTGGATCATAAACCAGTCCTGACTAAATTGGATCATAAACCAGCCCTGACTAAATTGGATCATAAACCAGTCCTGACTAAAGTGGCTCATAAACCAGTCCTGACTAAACTGGCTCATAAACCAGTCCTGACTAAACTGGCACATAAACCAGTCCTGACTAAACTGGCTCATAAACCAGTCCTGACTAAACTGGATCTGTGGCAACCCTACATGGAATACAAAATATGAAACCTATCAGTGATGGGTTGATGGTGATTGCTTTTTTATAAATATATTCCAGTATAACTGATGTAGCTCTGAATTAGACAGGACGACACAGAATATCAGCTCAGGATATAAGACCTCACAGAAGCTAGGTAAACTGTGTACTGTGGAATATAGAGGCTTTCACCACCTTCAACATGATTCTGAGTTACATCTACCCACAACCTTGAGACTTTCGTTGTATTTCAAAATTAACATTTCATGTTGTCACATATTTTGTGTTACATATTTTGACAATATACGCATTCTAGTTACTAATTTTTGAAAATGTCTGGGATATTGCAAATAAAATCACATTAGGTAATAGGCTTATAATTTATATGACTGCATTTAAAATACATATAAATATATATATATAAAAGTATGAACATATCAAGGAACCTCAAGACGTTTCTCTGCAACAAATCTTTATACCAGACTGGAGGGAAGTATACAGTGGTGTCCGCCAGGGGTCGGTATTAGGACCATAGCTCTTTTTGGTATATATTAATGACCTGCAAGAGGTTGCAGACCCTCTTCTACTATTTGAAGGGGCTGCTCCTCTACTTCTGGCTCCAATTAAGTCCCACGTTCCTGAACTTTGGCGGGGGGAGGATGGGGAGGTGGGGGGGCGGCGGTGGGTGGTGGGGGGATGGAAGGTGGGGGCAGAGGGGGGTGGGCAAGTCGGAGAACCTCCTCATGGGTCTGCTCCTGAGCCTGGTCAAGGTGGCCATCCACAAGTCCAGGTTGGGCATGGCCCGTGGCTGCCTGCCTCTGCCTCTCTTCCGCGGTCTTGTCTGCAACTGGGTGGCTCTGGAGAGGGACCTTGCGCTTTCCACGGGTATGCTTGAGGCCTTTTGCGACCAATGGCCACTGCAGGAACTGGATTAATTAAGAAGGGGAAAATAGAATATGAGAGTAAGCTTGCAGGTAACATAAAAACTGACTGTAAAAGCTTTTATAGATATGTGAAGAGAAAAAGATTGGTGAAGTCAAGCGTAGGTCCCTTGCAGTCAGAATCAGGGGAATTTATAATGGGGAACAAAGAAATGGCAGACCAATTAAATACATATTTTGGTTCTGTCTTCACAAAGGAGGACGCAAATAACCTCCCAGAGATGTCGGGGAACATAGGGTCTGATGAAAGGGAGGAACTGAAAGAAATCAGTATTTGTAGGGAAATGGTGTTAGGGAAATTGACGGGATTGAAGGCCGATAAATCCCCAGGGCCTGATAATCTACATCCTAGGGTACTTAAGGAAGTGGCCCTAGAAATAGTAGATGCATTGCTGATCATATTCCAACATTCAATGGAATCTGGAACAGTACCCATGGATTGGAGGGTAGCTAATGTTACCCCACTATTCAAAAAAGGTGGTAGAGAGAAAACGGGGAATTACAGACCGGTAAGCCTGACATCGGTAGTGGGGAAAATGCTAGAGTCCATTATAAAAGATGTAATAGCAGAGCACTTGGAAAACAGTGACAGGATCGGACAAAGTCAACATGGATTTACAAAAGGTAAATCGTGCTTGACTAATCTACTGGAATTTTTTGAGGATGTAACTGGTAAAATAGATAAGGGAGAACCAGTGGATGTGGTGTATTTGGACTTTCAAAAGGCTTTCGATAAGGTCCCGCATAAGAGATTAGCGTGTAAAGTTAAGGCACATGGGATTGGGGGCAAGGTATTGACTTGGATAGAGAACTGGTTGGCAGACAGAAAGCAAAGAGTTGGAATAAACGGGTCTTTTTCCGAGTGGCAGGCAGTGACTAGTGGGGTACCGCAGGGATTGGTCCTTGGACCCCAGCTATTCACAATATATATTAATGATCTAGATAAGGGAACTAGATGTAATATCTCCAAGTTTTCAGACGACACAAAGCTGGGTGGGGGTGTGTGCTGTCAGGAGGATGCCGAGAAACTCCAGGATGATTTGGACAGGTTGGGTGATTGGGCAGAAGCATGGCAGATGCAATACAATGTAGATAAATGCGAGGTTATCCACTTTGGTGTCAAAAACAGGAAGGCAGATTATTATCTGAATGGCAATAGATTGGGAGAAGGGGAAGTGCAATGAGACCTGGGTGTCCTTGTGCACCAGTTACTGAAGGTAAGCATGCAGGTGCAGCAGGCGGTTAAGAAGGCAAATGGTATGTTGGCCTTCGTAGCGAGAGGGTTTGAGTACAGGAACAAGGATGCCTTGCTGCAGTTGTACAGGGCCTTGGTGAGACCACATCTTGAGTATTGTGTGCAGTTTTGGTCGCCTTACCTGAGGAAGGATGTTCTTGCCACGGAGGGAGTTCAGTGAATATTCACCAGGCTGATACCTGGGATGGCAGGAATGACATATGAGGAGAGATTGGGTCGATTGGAGTTATACTCGCTGGAGTTTAGAAGAATGAGAGGGGATCTCATTGAAACTTATAAAATTCTGACAGACTAGATGCAGGAAGGATGTTCCCGATGGTCGGGGAGTCCAGAACCAGGGGTCACAGTCTAAGGATAAGGGGTAAGTCATTTAGGACAGAAATGAGGAGGAATTTCTTCACCCAGAGAGTGGTGAACCTGTGGAATTCTCTACCACAGAAGGCAGTGGCGGCCAATTCATTAAATATATTCAAGAAGGAGTTGGATATATTTCTTAAGGCTAAAGGGATCAAGGGATATGGGGAGAAAGTAGGGACAGGGTACTGAATTTGGATGATCAGCCATGATCGCATTGAATGGCGGAGCAGGCTCGAGGTGCCGAATGGCCTACTCCTGCTCCTATCTTCTATGTTTCTATGAGTGCAACGTTCCCCCTAAGCTGCGTGGATGCCCAGCGATCGGGACGTCCCATGCAGGCCTCTCACCAGCTGTTCCGCTGGAAAAGATACTGTGCATGCATGACCGCTGTAGCAAATTTTAAAGGGACCGCGCACCAAAAATAAAAATTAGAGGGAACATTGCTGGAATGGATAGTAATAGTAATAATATTATTATTTATTTTTCTAAGTTTCCTTTGGCTTTGTGGTTAAGTTCTTTATTAGTTGTGCCCATTTAAAAGAGGAGCACTATTGTTTGGTTTTTGGTTATTTAGGAAAAGAACTTCCTCCAATGAAATATTGGGAATACCTAAGCCATTTTCTTCAGACCCTGCCACAAACCCCATTCCCTAGCCACCAACTCTATCCCTCTCCCTGGCCACTGTCTGAGACTGAACCAGACCCTTTTAAACTTTGGCATCCTATTTCATCTCGAGATGAGCTTCCGATCCCAGATCTGCTCCATCAACCATTTCTGCCCCTGCCTCAGCTCACCTGCTACTGAAACCCTCATCCATGCCTTTGTTACCTTTAGACTTGACTATTCCAATGCTCCTCTTGCCAGATTCCCATCTTGTACCCTCCGTAAACTTGAGTTCATCCAAAACTGTACTGCGCATATCCTAACTCACACCAAGTCCCATTCACCCATCACCCCTGTGCTCGCTGAGCTACATTAGCTCCAGGTTAAGCAACGTCTCCATTTTAAAATTCTCATCATTGTTTTCAAATCCCTCCCTGGCCTCATCCCTCCCTATCTCTATAATCTCCTCCAGCCCTACAACCCTCCTGGATGTCTGCACTCCTCGCCTTTTGATCATGCCTGCTTTTAATCACTCCACCATTGGCGGCCAAGGTCCTAAGCTCTGGAATTCCCTCCCTAAACCTCTCTGCCTCCTTTAAGACGCTGCTTAATACCTATCTCGCCTACCCTAATATCTCCTTATGTGGCTGGGTGTGAAATTTTGTTTGATAACTGCCTTGGGACATTTTTTCTGTGTTAAAGACGCTATATAAATGCAAGTTATTGTCTGTGACAAAGCAGCGCTCTGCGACACGTGCTGGAGGAAGAGCCTGCCTCCTGAGGGCTTTGATTGGATGCGCCTCTCTGAAGGGGGACAGTGGGTTTTGCTCGGACACGCTGTCACTCAGGAGCAGTGGCTATTGTGTGCAAGGCGGACGATGTTTTCGGATTCGGGTCGGAGCTCGGACTTGGATCCTTACCGGGAGTGGTTCTGGTGGGAGAAGGTGTCGGATGGGCTATACCTGATCCGAGAGCGCTTCTTCAAGTCCGAGAAGCGCGCCAACATTTGGCTGCTGCAGGGCTCGAAACGCGACCTGGTGATCGATAGCGGCCTTGGTCTGAAAAGCCTCCCCGATTACCTGCGTGCCACCGGCCTCATCGGCACCAAGCCGGTTCTGGCGGTCGTCACTCACATCCACTTCGATCACTCGGGCGGCTTGCACCACTTCGAAAGAGTGGCCGTGCACAGGGCCGAGGCTGGCGCGCTGGTGCAGGGGGACAACTTCGAAGCAGTGACTTGGCTGACTGACCGTGAGATTGTCAGGTCCCCTCAGCCGGGCTGGAAAGCAAGTAATTACAGAGTGAAAGCTGTGCAGCCTGCCCGCTTACTGGACGATGGTAAATGTTTCACCATTGCAACTGTGTGCTCATCACTGATTGTGGAAGCATGGCGGAGACTTGCACTTATGTAGGAAACTTAATAGGAACCATGGCCAGATTCCGTTGTCTTGCTGCTACTCAGTGGGTAATAACCAGCATCTGTCATACTGAGCCGGAATAGAGACCAGAAAGGTTCCAGGTTTTATCCCCAATTCGCCTTGAGTTGGTGGATTTCAGTCTACAGTTGATCAGTGACCATGGTGTAAGGAGTTAAAAAAAATGCCCAGACTACTCCTGATTGCTGCTCCATGACTGCTGGAAAGTGTGTGTATGTTGGCACTGGGGAATGACAGGCTCTGATTCAGTTGTGATGATGCCCGTGATAAAATAGGATGCTCATTCTGTCAAAGCTCACACATGAATGACCACTTGGGGATACTATTTGTGCTTGCGGAACAATATTGTTACGTGACTAGGTGCCTTAGGTAAATTTTGTATGATAACACTCTTGTGAAGCGCCTCCAACTCCCCTCATGCTCTCTCCGAGCTCATCTTGTCTATTAGACCTTATTCCCACCAAACTGCTGACCACCCAACTTCCTTCCTAGTCCCCATGTTAGCTGATATTGTTAACGGTTGCCTTTCCTCAGGTACCGTCTCCCCTTCAAATCTGCCATCATCGCCCCTCTTCTCAAAAAACCCACCCTTGACCCCTCTGTCCCTGCAATCTACTGCCCCATCCAATGTTCCTCCTTAGGTGAGCGGCCGCGAACCAATCAGGAGGTCCCGTGCAGGCCGCTCACCAGCTTCTGCCGCTGGAAAAGATACCGCACAGCAAACTTAAAAGGACTGCGCACCAAAAAAAAAATTAGAGGGAACATTGGCCCCATCTAAACCTCCCTTTCCTCGCCAAAGTCTTTGAATGTGTTGTCGCCTCCCAAATCCGTGCCCATCTTATCCCCAACTTAATGTTTGAGCCACTCCAATCACGTTCCCACCCTTGCCACAGCACTGAAACAGCTCTTATCAAAGTCACAAATTACATCCTATGTGTGTGACCGTGGTAAACGATCCCTCCTCATGCTTCTCGAACTGTCTGCAGCCTTTGACACGGTTGACCACACCACCCTCCTCCAATGCCTTTCCTCTGTTGTTCCATTCCTATTTTTCCAGTCATAGCCAGAGAATCACCTGCAATGGCTTCTCTTCCTGCTCTTGCACCGTTACCTCTGAAGTCCCCCAAGGATCTATCCTTGGCTCGCTCCTATTTCTCAGCTACGTGCTGCCCCCCGGCAACATCATCTGAAAACACAATGTCAGATTCCACATGTACACTGAAGACACCCAGCTCTACTTCACCACCACCTCTAGCCACCCCTCCACTACCTCTAATTTGTCACACTGCTTGTCCGACATCCAGTATTGAATGAGCAGAAATTTCCTCCAATTAAAGATTGGGAAGACCGAAGCCATTGTCTTCGGTCCCTGCCATAAACTCCATTCCTTAGCCACCAACTCCATCCCTCCTCTCCCTGGCCACTGTCGGAGGCTGAACCAGACTGTTCGCACCTTGGTGTCTTATTTGAGCCTGAGCTGAACATCTGACCCTATATCTTCCTCATCACCAAGACAGCCGACTTTCACCTCCGTAACATTGCCCGTGTCTGCCCCTGTCTTAGCTCATCTGGTGCTGAAACCACCATTCATGCCTTTGTTACCTCTAGACTTGACTATTCCAATGCTCTCCTGGCCGGCCTTCCACCTCGCACCCTCCATAAACTTGAGCTCATCCAAAATTTTGCTGCCCGTATCCTAACTCGCATTAAGTCCCATTCACCCACCACCCCTGTGGTCATTGACCTACATTGGCTCCCGGTCCAGCAACACCTCGATTTTTAAAACTCTCATCCTTTTTTTCTGCTCCCTCCATGGCCTTGCGTCCCGCCCCCCACCCCCAACCATCATGTAACTTCCTCCAGCCCTACAACCCTCTGAGATCTCTGCGCTCCTCCAATTCTAGCCTTTGAACATCCCCGATTTTCATTGCTCCACCATTGGCAGCTGTGTCTTCAGCTGCCTCGGCCCTAAGCTCTGGAATTCCCTCCATAAACTTCTCCACCTCTCTCCTCCTTTAAGATGCTCCTTAAAACCTACCTCTTTGTCCAAGCTTTTGTCCACCAGTCCTAATATCTCTTCATGTGGCTCAGTGTCAAATTTTGTTTGATAATTGCTTCTTTGAAGCACCTTGAGATGTTTTACTATGTTAAAGGCGCTATATAAATGCAAGTTGTTGTTGAATGAAGCATGTTCTTTAATGCTGCTCGACTACAGAGTGTGTTTTATGCAACGGAATTTAATGTTGGGTAACTTGTCGCAGCATATAGTGGGGTGTTCTTTGATTCCATTTTTCATAGGATATTGTCCAAGATATTTGAAGGTTGTAAAGTCCGCGCCTCAATAATACACGGACTTCGGGAGAACAGTTTAACAGGTACTTTACTGAACAAGAGGCAGCTTGAAACTGAAACTACAGAAGCCTGCTAGGGCCTTTTATACAGGGGTGGTCACTGCCGGTACTGCAGTCTAAGACCAGTTATTCCCTTAAAGGTACATACACAACAAAGGTAAACACTTTTTTTCAGTGGAGATCAGTTTCTGGAATGCGTACTCACTCTGAGCATGGGCTACTGATGTATGTCCTCCCATCTACAAGTAAGAAATGGGCAGGTGATTCTTATTAGCTAAACGATCAGGGTGATTGACGGAAAGGCAGCTTATCACAGAAAAAAGAGGTAAAATCAGAGGGTCAGTTACTCTGGGTAGTTCATTCATTAGCTGGTTGCAAAGTACCATTGGGAGTATGTTTCTTTCTTAACTTCGTTATAGCTGGGGTAATTACACTCTGAATAACTAATACGTATATCAATATTACTTCACTCTGGGGTAGGGGGGACATAACAACAAGTTGCATTTATATAGCTCCATTAACATAGAAAACTGTCCCAAGGCACTTTACAGAAGCATAATCAGACAAACAATGAATGCTGATGAAAGAAGGAGATATTAAGAGGGGTGACAAAGAGGTGAATTTTAATGAAGGTTAAAGGACAAGGAGGTGGAGGAGTTTAGCATAGGAATTTCTAGGGTGTGAGATATAGACAACTGAAGGCGTGGCCAAAAATGGTGGAGCAAAGAGGGAAATGCATAAAAGGTCAGGGTCAGAGGAACGGCGGGGGGTGGGTTGGGGGGAGCTTATGGAGCTGGAGGAAGTTACAGAAATAGAGAGGTCGAGGCCATGAAGGGATTTAAAGACCAGGATGAGAATTTTAAATTGGAGGTGCTGGGAGACGGAGAGCCACAGTACGCCAGCAAGGATAGAAGTGATGGGTGAGCAAGACGTGGTGTGGAATTGAGTATAGGCAGCAGAATTTTGTATGGGTTGAAGTTTATGGAGGGTGTAGGATGGGAGACTGACCAGGATGGCATTGAAATAGTTGAGTCTGGAAGTGACAGAGGCATGGATGAGGGTTTCACCGGCAGGAGCGGAACTGGGCATTGTTATAGAGGTGGAAGTAAGTGGCCTTTCTGATAGATACATAATGGGGTCAGAAGCTCAACTGTGGGTCAAATCGGACATCAAGATGCAAACAGTCTGATTCAGCCTGAGACAGTAGCCAGGGAGGGAAATGGAATTGGTGGCATAGGTATGGGGTTTATGGCAGGGGCTGAAGATGATGGTTTTAGACTTCTCGTTATTTAAAATGGAGGAAATTGCAGTTCTTCCAAGACTGGATATCGTACAAGCAGTTTGGCAACACGGGAAAAGGGGTTGAGAGAGAGAGGTGGCGAAGCGGGATGTTGTCAGCATACATGCAGAATGCCGGTGGATGATGTTGCAAAGGGGCAGCAGGTAGATGAGGAAGAGGAAGGGACCAAAGACACCCTTGGTGGACTCTTGAGCAATGTTCCCTGTTCGCTGCGCTTTGTTCTGCGCAGCCTGTTTCTTTTAATGTGCGAACCCTTTAAATTTCTGCGCATGCGCGGTATTTACAATGTAAAAGCCAGTGAGCGACCTGCATGGGATCTTTCCCATTACTGCGTGGCCACGCAGCTTAGAGGGAACATTGCTCTGGAGGTAATGATGCCGGGGTGGGAAGAGAAGCACTGCTGTAGATGCTCAGGCTATGATTGGAATGATAAGAGTGGAACCAAGCAGAGCAATTCCACTGAGCTGGAGGAAACAAATTGGAGGAGGATGGTGTGGTTGGTCATGTCAAAGGCTGCTAAGAAGTTAAGGAGAGATAATGCACAACGATCACAGAGAATGTCATTAGTGACTGTTTAGGACCGTTGGGAGTGCTGCGGTAGGGCATAGACCTGATTGGAAAGATTCAAGCATGGAATTGCGGATAAGATCTGCATGGATTTGGGAGACGATAACATGTTCACAAACTTTGGAAAGGAAAGGTAGGTTGGAGATGGGGCCATTGTCTCCAAGGATAGAGGAGCCGAGGGTCTTTTTTTGAGGAGGGGGGTGATGATGGTGTTTTTGAAAAGGAGAGGGACAGTACCTGAGGAGAGGGAACACTTTACAGTGTCAGCTAGTATAGGGGCCTGGAAACGAAGTTGGGTGGTCACAGTTTAGTGGGGATGGAGTCAAGGGAGCAGGAGATGGGTCTCGTGGACAAGATGAGCTTGGAGAAGGCATGAAGGAAGATAAGAGGGTAACTGGAGAAAGACTCGGGTTCAGGCTTAGGCTGGAGGAAAATCTGTGCAATGGTTTAGATTGGTGGACAAAGGGAAAGGGAGGGAAGAAGAAACAAAGAAAGACTTACATTTATATAGTGCCCTTCACGACCTTAGGATGTCCCAAAAAACATTACAGCCAATGAAATACTTCTGAAATGCGATGTAATTTAGGAAATGCGGCAGCCAATTTGTGCACAGCAATGTCCCACAAACAGCAATATGATAATGACCAGATAATCTGTTTTAAGTGTTGGTTCAGGGATAAATATTAGCCAAGACACCGGGGAGAACTCCCCTGCACTTCTTCGAAATAGTGCCATGAGATCTTTTACGTCCACCTTGAGAAGGCAAACGGGGCTTTGGTTTAATGTCTCATCCAAAAAGCAGCACCTCCAACAGTGTAGCACTCCCTCAGTACTGCACTGGGGTGTCAGTTTAGATTAGTGCATGGCAAGGTCCCACAAACAGCAATTTGATAATGACCAGATAATTTTTTTTAGTGATGTTGGCTGATGTGCAGAAGCGGCTGAGGTGTAGAGGCATCGGAACAGATCATCTCAATCTTAATGATAGAAGAAATTTATGAGCTCCTCGCACTCTTTGCAGGGGAATGGGTGAGAGGTTTGGTTTAAAGAGCTAGTTGGAAGCAGAGAAAAGAGGCTGGGGTTATTTTTGCCCTCCAGGATAATCCTGGAGTTGTGGGAGATTTTGGCAGAGGAGATTGAGGCTTGATGGTGTTTGATTCCTCAGTTATGAGGAAAGACTAGAGTAACTAGGGTTGTTTTCATTATAGAGTAGAGAAGTTTGAGGAGATATAATCGAGACACTCAAACTTATGAAAGGTTTTGATAACTAGATCATCACTAAAAAAAAACATAGGTTAGGAGATTTTTTTTTGTCCAGAGGCTTATTAGAAACAGCACTGAAAGCAGAATGCATAATAGCTTTTAAAAGGGAAGTAGATAAATCTTTGAAATAGAAACATTTAAAAGGGTGTGTGGGGAAAGAGCACTGGAATGGGACTATGTGGATATCTCTTTTGGCTAGCCGGCATAGGCACTATGAGCTGGATAACCACCTTCTGCACTGTACAATTCTATGTTTCCTGCTGTGGTGGGAAATGTAAACTGCCGTCCCACTTTTCTGAAATTTTTATTGTAATTTACAAACTTTTGGCCCATCCAGATCTGTGGAATTTTATACCCCAGGACTAGGTTTCTTTGCAGGGACGTGCATGATAAAGAAAGGAGAATTTCTGCTGTTAACCCGACTCGTTTCAGTGCATTTTGGTAGGAAGAATGTGGAGAGGCAATATAAACTAAATGGTACAATTTTAAAGGGGTGCAGGAACAGAGAGAACTGGGAGTGTACGTACACAAATCTTTGAAGGTGGCAGGACAAGTTGAGAAGGCTGTTAAAAAAGCATATGGAATCCTTGGTTTTATAAACAGAGGCATAGAATACAAAAGCAAGGAAGTTACTCTAAACCTTTATAAACCACTGGTTAGGCCCCAGCTAAATTATTGTGTCCAATTCTGGGCACCACACTTGAGGAAGGATGTCAAGGCCTTAGAAAGGGCGCAGAGGAGATTTACTAGGGATGCAAGACTTCCATTATGTGGAAAGACTACAGAAGCTGTGGTTTCATTAGAGAAGAGAAGGTTAAGAGGAGATTTAATAGAAGTGTTAAAAATCATGAAGGGTTTTGATAGAGTAAATAAGGAGAAACTGTATCTAGTGGCAGAAGGGTCAGTAGCCAGAGGACACAGATTTAAGATAGTAATTAGTTAAAAAACTAAACTATAAGCTAAGCTAATTAAATACATAAGCATTAATTAATTAATTACATACATAAATAAAACAAGGTCATATAGGGATGGCAGTGCAGGTGGTGTGCCATAACTGCAGCTTGTGGAGTTTGTGGCGAGCATTGCAATCCCGGACGACCACGTCTGAAGTAAGTGTCTGCATCTTGAGGACCTTCAGCTCAGAGTTGTTGAGCTGGAGCCCGAGGTGCAGACATTGCGGGGCATCAGGGAGGGGGAGAGTTGCCTGGACACTTTGATCCAGGTGACGGTCACACACATTAGATTAGGTAGTGGTACAGGTCTAGTTAGTGGTCAGGGACAGGACGGTGTGACTGCGAGTCAGGCAGGTAAGGAGACCCCAGGTGAAGTGCTGGAGGAGCCTCAGCCTTTGCCCTTATCCAACAGGTACGAAGTTCTTGCTGCCTGTGTGGATGAAGGCAAAGTCTGCAGGGTGGATGAGCAAACTGACCACAGCACTGTGGTACAGGAGGCCATTCAAGTGCGGGGGAAGTGAAAAGGAATGTTGTAGTGGTAGGGGACAGTATAGTCAGGGGATAGATACTGTCTGCAGCTGTGACCGGGAGTTCAGAAGGCTGCGTTGCCTGCCCGGTGTCGGGGTTAAGGCTATCTCCTTGCAAGTGGAGAAGAATATGGAGTGGGAGGGGGAGGATCCACTTGTCGTGGTCCATGTAGGAACCAATGACATAGTTAGAACTAGGAATGAGGTTCTACTGAGAGAGTTTCAGGAGCTAGGATTCAAATTAAAACGCAAAACCTCAAAGGTAATACTCTCTGGATTGTTACCTGACGCACATGCAAATTGCCGTAGAGACAAGCAGATCAGAGAGTTAAATACATGGCTGAAAGAGTGGTGTGAGAGGAAGGGGTTTTGATTCATGGGGCATTAGCACCAGTACTGGGGCACGAGGGAGCTATTCCTTTGGGACGGGCTCCACTTAAACCTGGCTGGGACCAGTGCCCTGGCAAATTGAATAGCTAGGGCTGTTGATAGGGCTTTAAACTAAAAGGGGTGGGGGGAGAAGGTTGGGTCAGGTGAGGGAAAATTTAGAAATCTAAAGAGAAAAGTCAATGCAATGGAGCAGTGTCGCGATTTCGATAAAGATAAGCAGAGTGTGACAGGAAGGGACAGGGAGTTTTAACAGCAATAGTGCGAATAAGGTGAAAGCAGGGAATAATGGTAAAAAGTTAAAATTACAGGCTCTTTATCTGAATGCACAAAGCATTCGTAATAAGATAGACGAATTAGTGTCACAAATAGAAAAAAATGGGTTTGATAGAATAGCTATTACAGAGACGTGGATGCAAGGTGACCAAGGTTGGGAACTAAATATTCCAGGGTACTTGACGTTTCGAAAAGACAGGCAGAATGGAAAAGGAGGGGGAGTAGTCCTGATCATAAAGGATGACGTAAGGACAGTAGTGAGAAAAGATCTGGGTTCGGAAGATCAGGAAGTAGAATCAGTATGGGTGGAGATAAGAAATAACAAAAGGCAGAAAACACTGGTGGGAGTTTATAGGCTCCCCAACAGTAGCTATACCGTTGGACAGGGTATTAATCAAGAAGTATTAGGAGCTTGTAACAAAGATAAAGCAATAATCGTGGGGGACTTTAATCTTCATATAGACTGGGCAAATCAAATTGGCAAATGTAATCTGGAGGACGAGTTCATGGAATGCATTCAAGACAGTTTCCTAGAACAATACATTGTGGAACCAACAAGGGAACAGGCTATTTTTGATCTTGTATTGTGCAGTGAGACAGGATTAATTAGTAATCTCATAGTAAAGGATCCTCTGGGGAAGAGTGATCATAATATGATAGAATTTCACATTTAGATTGAGAGTGACACATTTAAATGAGAAACTAAAGTCTTAAACTTAAATACAGCCAATTACATAGGTATGAGGGGCGAGTTGGCTAAGGTAGATTGGGAAATTAGATTGAAAGGTATGAAGGTAGATAAGCAGTGGCAAACATTTAAAGAAATATTCAAAAATTCTCAACCAATATACATTCTGTTGAGAAATAAAAACTCCACGGGAAAAGTGATCCATCCGTGGCTAACTAAAGAAGTTAAAGATAGTATTAGCTTAAAAGAAGAGGCTTATAATGTTACAAAGAATAGTAGTAAGCCTGAGGATAGGGAGAGCTTTAGAAACCTGCAAATGAAGGCCAAAAAATTTATAAAAAGGGAGACAACAGAATATGGGAGAAACTAGCAAGAAATATAAGAACAGATTGGAAGAGCTTCTACAAGTATGTAAAAAAGAGAGTAGCAAAAGTAAGTGTTGATCCCTTAGAGGCTGAGACAGGAGAAATTATAATGGAGAATAAGGAAATGGCAAAGACCTTAAACAAATATTTTGTATCTGTCTTCACAGTAGAAGACACAAAAAGCACACCAAAAATAGTGGGGAATCAAGGGGATAATGAGCATGAGGAACTTAAAGGAATTAATATCAGAGAAAAAGTACTTGAGAAACTAATGGGACTAAGAGCCAACAAATCCCCTGGACCTGATAGCCTATATCCTAGGGTTCTAAAAGAGGTGGCTGCAAAGATAGTGGATGCACTGGTTGTGATATTCCAAAATTCCCATGATTCTAGAATGGTCCCAGTGGATTGGAAGGTAGCAAATGTAACCCCACTATTCAAGAAAGGGGGGAGAGAGAAAACAGGAAACTACAGGCCAGTTAGCCTGACATCAGTTGTCAGGAAAATGCTGGAATACATTATTAAGGAAGTGGTAACAGGGCACTTAGAAAATCATAACATGATTTGGCAGAGTCAACATGGTTTTATGAAAGGGAAATTGAGTTTGACAAATTCATTAGAGTTGAGACGTAACTAGCAGGGTAGATAAAGGGGAACCAGTGGATGTAGTATATTTGGATTTCCAAAAGGAGTTCGATAAGGTGCCACATAAGATAAGGGCTCATGGGGTTGGGGGTAATATATTAGTATAGATAGAGGATTGGTTAACGGACAGAAAACAGAGTAGGGATAAATGGGTCATTTTCAGGTTGGCAGGCTGAAACTAGTGGGGTGCTGCAAGGATCAGTGCTTGGGCCTCAAGTTAATTACAATCTATGTTAATGACTTAGATGAAGGAACTGAGTGTAATGTATCTTAAGTTTGTTGACAATACAAAGCTAGGTGGGAAGGTAAGCTGTGAAGAGGACACAAGCCTGAAAAGGGATATAGATAGGTTAAGTGAGTGGGCAATAAGCTGGCAGATGGAGTATAATGTGGGGAAATGTGAGGTTATTCGCTTTGGTAGAAAGAATAGAAAAACAATATTTTTTAAATGGTGAGAAACTATTAAATGTTGGTGTTCCGAGAGATTTGGGTGTCCTCGTACATGAAACATAGAGAGTTAGCATGCAGTTACAGCAAGCAATTAGGAAGGCAAATGGCATGTTGGCCTGTATTGCAATAGGGTTGGAGTACAAGAGGAAGGAAGTCTTGCTACAGTTGTACAGGGCTTTGGTGAAACCACACCTGGAGTACTGTGCACAGTTTTGGTCTCCTTATCTTTAGAAGGATATACTTGCTTTAAAGGTGGTGTAATGAAGCTTGACTAGATTGATTCCTGGGATGAGAGGGTTGTCCTATGAGGAGAGATGGAGTAGATTGGGCCTATACTCTCTGGAGTTTAGAAGAATGAGAGGTGATCTCATTGAAACATGCAAGATTCTGAGGGGGATTGATAGGGTAGATGCTGAGAGGTTGTTTCCCCTGGCTGGAGAGTCTAGAACTAGGGGGCATAGTCTCAGGATAAGGGGTCGGCCATTTAAGACTGAGATGAGAAGGAATTTATTCACTCAGAGGGTTGTGAATCTTCACAATTCTCTACCCCAAAGCTGAATCGTTGAGTATATTCAAGGCCGAGATAGATTTTTGGACTGTCGGGGAATCAAGAGATATGGGGATCAGGCGGGAAAGTGAAGTTGAGGTTGAAGATCAGCTATGATCTTATTGAATGGCGGAGCAGGCTCGAGGGGCCGTATGGCCTACTCCTGCTCCTAATTCTTATGTTCTTACAATTGCCAAAAGAACCAGTGGTGACATGTTGCGGTCTCCTCTACATTGGGGAGACCAAACGCAGATTGGGTGACTGCTTTGCGGAACACCTCCGTTCAGTCCATAAGGGTGACCCCGAGCTTCCGGTCGCCTGTCATTTTAATTCACCGCTCCATTCCCACTCAGACCTCACCGTCCTTGGCCTCTTGCATTGTTCCACGGAAGCTCAACGTAAATTCGAGGAACAGCACCTCATCTTCCGATTAGGCACGTTGCAGCCTTCCGGACTCAATATCGAGTTCAACAATTTCAGATCATAACCTCGGCCCCTATTACATTTTTACTTACATTTTTTTCCACCCCTTTGTTTTGGGTCTTCCCTTCCCCCCCCCCCTTTCCTTTTTTTTTCTCTCTCCCACATGGCAGCTGTCTCTCACCCTGCCAGTACACTTCACACCTAATCTGAGCCGTCTTTTGTCTCCACTGTCCTATTACCATCTCGTCTGGTTTTGAATACCTCTTAATGTCTCTTTACTTCTTTTGTTCTATCGCAGCCTTGCCTTCGATCTATTTCATTTCCTTTCCAGTTTTGAAAAAGGGTTTCAACCCGAAACGTCGACTCTAATTTCTCTCCACGGCTGTTGCCTGGCCTGCTGAGTTTTTCCAGCATTTTCTGTTGTTATTTCAGATTTCCAGCATCTGCAGTATTTTGGTATCGTGACATGAGGAGAAATGTTTTTATGCAGTGAGTTGTTATGTGGAATGCACTGCCTGAAGGGATGGTGGAAGCAGATTCAATAATAACTTTCAAAAGGGAATTGGATAAATACTTGAAGGGGGAAAAAAATGCATGGCTATGGGGAAAGAGCAGGGGAGTGGGACAAATTGGATTGGTGTTTCAAAGAGCCGGCACAGACACGACGGGCCAGATGGCCTCCTGTGCTATGATTTTCAATGGTTCAAAGCAGTATTGCAGCCCAAGGGGTAAATCCTGACTGTGATAGTGTAAAATGGGCGATAGCGAGTCGGCAGCCCATTTTACATCGCGCTCAATTCGGGAGTGATGTAAAATAGGCTGCCCATTCCTAACCATCCGTTTTACACTATCGCACAAAGTCAAGCTGTACCCCCAAGACTGAACAGAATTCTACATTTTGCTCACCAGTTTCAACAGCAGTAATGCCTTTCAGAAAGATATTGAGCAAAGAATTGTGTAAAGACAGCAAAATTAGAGATGCTTTATTAATGGAGAGGACTTCTGATTACAATTACCCTTTGCAGATGTTGACACAATTTGAAATATTTACATTTATATTAAATGTAATTGGCAAGGATTCCAAGAGAGATTTCTGAGACTTTTATGCTTTTCATGTTAGGTGACATTATTAATCTTGGAGACCGTCAGCTCACTGTGCTACACATGCCTGGTCACTCCAGAGGTAGCATCTGCCTTCATGACCAGGAGAACCGCATTCTCTTTAGTGGAGATGTAGTATGCAATGGATGCATGATTGACTGGCTCCCTTACAGCAACATCAGTGACTACATCCATACTTGCAAACGTCTAATGACTCTAGTGGACAATAACCTTGTGAACAAGGTGCTACCTGGTCATTTTGACTCCTTTGATGCTGAAATACTTTACAATCTGGCTTCGAGTTACATTGCTAATGCTGGCGTGTGCCATAAAATTTCATCGTGTGCTATGAGATGCATTGCAAGCCTAGCCCTTTGGTTGAAGAATTTTGGCAGACGAGTGACACAATAAGATGAGTACCACAAAGTTTAACACTGTTTAAGCTTACAGGTTCCTTTTAAATAAGATTGATGTGTTAGGAAGGAGTATTTGTAAATCAAATGATGCTCTGTTCTTAGACAGCTAAGGTTAATACTTGCTAATTGAAGGAGGCAGTTTTGTAACCTATGCATAAGTAGGAGTAATGTCATGAAACAAAAATTCTACAAAACAATAATTTGGTAAAGTACATTGTGACTATACTGTAGTTATAAAAGAATAGAAATGAAAGTTGATTTAACAAAAGCTTTTTATTATAAAATTCATATTGTAGATCAATTTTGTATTTTATGAAAACCTGCCCTGAAACTTAGATCACCGTAATAACCATTCTTTCAATGCTATCCCTTTTTTTATTTGTGCAGTTTAATTTTAGAACATTAGATTGATGTAACATTTAGTTCCCTGCTAGAAACTCAATTTAAATGTGCCTTACCTGTTTTTGCAGGTAAGTGAACATAGTTATAAAAATGCCTGCTTAAATTTTATTAACGATTCTTTCTACTCCCCCCCCCCCCCCCCCCCCCCCCAACCATATAAAGACATTGTCCTGGAGAGGGGAAGGAAAATCTTGGTTGGCTTTACACTGAATATAAGAAAGAGCTGAAGATAACCACTTAGAGTCAATATATAGTGATGGACGAGGAAAACTGTGGTTCTACTCAAATAATCTGTGTCCCTATGAATTTCTCAATTGGTCAGGCAGCATACAAAGAATGACCTTGTATGATAAACAGCAACAATGAATGGCATGGTGCAGTGAGCTCAGTAAGCAGGCAGGCCCCTCGAACAGCAATTGGGTAAACTATTTTATAAATAAAAAACACAAGAAAAATTAGGGATGAGAAAAGACCATTCTGCCACTGAATCTTACTCCTCCAGTATATTAATTCTTTCATCTTTTACTAAGTAAATAGTTTTTCTTAATAGCTGTTCTAAATTTACCTTTTCACTACTTTTCATTTCATGTTCTCTGCTACTAATTTCTTGTCTTTCGATGATTTTGGTTTACCTGATAGGTTCTTCCCTAACTACTGCCTTTGATGAGTGAAGCTTCTGTCATCTTTCCTCATACAATTGAACCTCTATTATCAGCCTCAAAAGTTCCCTCTAGTAGATAATGGATTTTTGATAGATATTAGCTAATGGATACTAGTAAATAATGGAGTGTCCTTAAGATCTGATAGAGCAGTTCCCTAGGTATGGGATTGAAGACCAGTTTAATACAAATAATTTAAATTGAGTGTAATCTTTCTTGGGTTCTGAAGCTGATTCATGTTAGACAGGAGGAAATTGGTGATAACAGGCTGTAAAATGAGACAATGTGTTGTACAAGACTTTCTCCCACAAAACTGGATAATTTGGAAGGGAAATAGCTGGAGTGCAGATAATGGAAGTTCTGATGTTGTTCATCCCATTTATACTTGGGTTAGGTCTTGTTGCTTTTATATATACCTTTAAAAAAAAAACCTGAGTTCAGTAAAATTTACACCTTTGTGTTGTGACACTTGCAGATGTAAACCGAGGGCAATTTTCAGAGTTCAGTATGTTTTGTTAGTATTATTGAGTATTGTCATGGTCTTTCTTGATGCAGGGTGCTTAGGATGGACAAGGAGAATGGGTTAGGGCAGGTCAAGTAGTAGTAATAATAGTCTGAAAGGCTGGCAAGACCCTTTCTAGCTGAAGGCCATCCTGGAAGGGCTGGCTGTGAGAATATGACCAAAATGTGTGCAGTAGAGTCCCTGTTTGACCATAATTTCACCAGCATGCATCTGACAGCGTTGAGTGGAATTTGTCGAGTTGCAGTTGGGTAAGCTACATTTTGTTTAAATTCTGAACTGGCCTTTTCTACAATTAGGGATTGCAGCAGTTATCCTCTATATCATCCACAGTCCTTTCTCTTAAGCAGGTGACAAGGACTTACTCCCAAGGACTACATTGACTGTCAACATTGTATGTCAAAGGATAGCATGGAGAATAAGGAGGGGGTGTTTCCACGAGAGGAGCTCCGCTATAGAATAAGTCTAAATGGGATTGATTGCACTGTGTTTTGTGGAGAATAACAAGGTCCTGCAGACAGTGTCAGAGTTAAATTGTAATGGTAACTTTTATGATGTAAGTGCATCTCTGTAGTGTGGATACAAGGCTGAAGTTTATAATTTTGAATCTGACAGCACCTCTGCACACTGCCTGGCTGTGAATCCAGCTTTCTGGTCTGGGAAGAGCCCTGTGATACATTTAGAGCTCTGCTTCTGGCAGAGAACATTTAAATAAGCTCTGCTTCAGTTTATAAAGTGTCCCAGAGATACAACAGGCCCATCACGCACTATTTAAGGTTTAATTGACAAAAACTTGAGTTATACTTCATGAAGTGTTTAGCTGAAATGCTATGAGACTACCTCATCCTCTTTAATATTGCCTGGCTGTGAATCCAATTTTCTGGTCCATCGAAGCAAAGTTTCACTCACTTATGGATCATTGTGAAGTGGAAAGTGCTTTGCAGTGATGCAAAATGGCAGCATAACTTTGCAATAATATATTGCAAATATCTTGGCATACGTTCTGACTTCTACTATTCTGGTTATATATCCCATTCTTTAAGCATTTCAATTGTTTTTCCTCATTGTTTGGACATTTAAAGTGAAATATCTACTATTATTATTTCCAGTTGTCTTTCCAAGTCTTACTATGCCAATTCTATTCATTATATACTTGTGTGTATGTGTTTTTTTTACTGTTCGTACATTATCAGTGTTAAATTTCATTTGTGATGTATCTTCCTATTTGCATAATCAGTCTAAATAATTTTGCTATTCATGTTTCTCCACTGTTCTCGCTATTTTTGTTGAGTCGTGTTTAGGATGATGACAAGTGTGGATTTGAAAAGCCTATAGATTGGCCTATAGGAAAGGAACACAGGGGAAGGTGTGGAAAATCTGTTTTGAGATGCTGGGAAAGAATGAGACGTGGGAAAGAATGTCATTAATGACTTGATTTCAATATTGGATGCAAAAAAATGAAACAATCCACAGAAATTATAGATATTATTTATATTTCCCCTCTTGATTTTTTCAATTTTCATATTTCCTACAGATGGTATAATTGAAAACAAACATATTGTAAGTAAAATGAATAGTGTTCTGCAATTTGTACATAATTTTTTTCTTGTTGAAAATTAACATTTGCTTCTAGCTTTTTTAATTTAATTGTTATCCAAGCTGGAATAATCCAAACACAATTTGAGAAGCAACAGGGTAGTTGATCTATTTCCCAATCACATGATTACTATAATTCACCTGTATCTTTGTTGCTCATGAGTTACCAGTTCAGACTATTTGTGGGATATGAATCATTTCTCAGTCCTTCATCATCATGTATCCTGTACATACATAACATCAATATTTTAAAGCTGCAACCGAAAGTTCAACAGAAGAGTATTCTGGACATGTGATGCTAACTGATTGACTGATGCAAATCAAAACATGATTTAATATGCACTTGTGCTGCATCAGTGTTCCTTTAAGGGATAAAAAGAAAAATGGTTTCTCAAGTGAAAAGTAAAGCTTTGTCCCTCAGATTAAACTAGTTATAATAAATTCTCCAATGTTCTTTTTTTAACATGTCAAACATTTATAATAGTTCTGTTAATTAGGGCATTAATAAGTGTCATATACTGGTGTCTAATTTCTAAATTTATTTCATCTTTCAATGATTATTAATGTTGCAGTTTCTATTATTATTCAACTTCACTGTAGATGCTATATAAATAAATATTTTCCAGTCCAGTGGATGATATTTTTACCCATTTCTTTTCTCTCCGATAATACTGTTAGTTGTATTCATTGACTGCCTTATAGGAGATGCTTGGCAACTAAGTTAATGCTGAAAAAATATATAAAATGTACATTAAAAACATGTATTTTTAAAAGGATGGGGGTGTTCCTGCTTTGGTGTAGTGGGCAGAGACACAATGCTGTTATATATTGAACCATATGGACCAGGAAAGTGCTAGGTTAGAAACGTACTGGCTGGATTTTACTTACCGAGATGAATTGGGGGCGGGACTGCTGCCTTCCGGGTTCTAGTCCCGCCCTCAGTGACGTCTGATGACCTGACGCTATTTTGCCCTGATTGGCCTTGTTACGCTTGGTCTGTGGGCTTACCGGCCAATTAAGGGAAAGCCGGTGTCAGATGACGTAGTTGATGACGTTTCATCTGCCAGTTTTCTTAAAGGCATATGCACCACACTTGTTTGACAGATAATTTGACAGTGTTTGACAGCATTGAGGTGCTGCCAAACACTGACAATCACTGTCCTTGCACCCAGGCTCTCCACTTACTCCCTCCTTAGGATAAAACAGATGGCAGCTGCAGCTGAGATTGCAGAAGCCATCTGTCACTTCTCCCGATGAGTTGAGGCTACACAAACACTTCACAGCTTGTCACCTGCAGAAACATCTAATCACAATAAAAATTACTTTCATAACATTTCCTTACCTCTGATACTAACCATTGTCACTTTGCATCCTTCACACCACTTCTGCAGCTGTCATCCAAACACCAACATAACAACAGACCCACAGCTCGCCTCACTTACCCTAGCGGGGTTCCTTGACGTCGGGAAGCCCGCTGCAGCAGTGGAAAAATTGGAAAAAGCCTCTTAACTGCCTATTAACTACCTGTTAACAGGCAGTTAATTGTTATAATCCTCTTACCACTGCTAGGAGTCGGATCCCTGTGCAAATCGGGGACCCGACTCCCAGGAAGGTTGAATGGAGGCGGGTTGGGAGCGGGTTCGGAACCCGCTCCCATTCTTTTTGACTTTCCCAGCAGTCCTGCCTCCAAACCCACCTCCTCAGGCAGCCCCCAAAGTTTCAAGGTAGGATAAGCCCCATCAATTCTGCCTTCAGCTGTCCTAGCAGTTGCAACTGAGGATGCATTTCTAAGATGCTTGACCAATTTGACCTTGAAGAGATATAAGCTACTTCTATACCCACCCCATTGATAAGTTGTTCTAAAAACCAACCATTCTTAAGTAATTTTTTCTTGCATCTTGTTTGAATCTGCTTCTTTTCAGCTTGTACTGATGTCTTCTTGTTCTGCTATCCTGTACCAAATCAAGTATCCCTGTCATGTTTTGGGATTTTTTTTCACCATTTTTCCACAGAAAGGATTTGGAAAAAAGTTATATTTAAATGTTGGGGTTTTTAAAGTAAAGTGTATTTGCACAAGTTTAAAGAAAGCACTGACATAAAGGGTAATTAAGATGCTAATGCCCTAGGCTTCTAAATTTCCCTCAAGACTGTAGTTGATAATCACCTCACACCCGAGGAGACCCTGGTCCCAACAGGTGCTTGGCAGTGTTGTCTTCTGGCATTGGCCTCATCTCTGGATGTAAACAGAGAAAAATGGGAACAAAAACAGACATTTTTAAACAGAAAGTTGTTAGGGCAAGTTTTCGGCAATTTCAGAAGGTTAAGAGTGCAGGAGTGTAGTAGGAAGTTGTTTTGTTTAAGCTAAGAAGATGACCCACTGATGTGGGGAAGTGTAAAATTCTCGTTATTTTGTATTATTACTTGAAGTTAAATTTTACTGATTGAACTAAGTGAGTCAATCATAACTGTTGCTCTGTATGTTTGCTTGCTGTGAAATAAAGCAATTTAACAATTTGTATCCGACCTCATCTTATTAAATGTTTTCATGGTCTGCCTTAAGATTGGAGTGACTAGCAGTGCTGTACTTGAGAGAATATTTAAGATCCTAAACTTATGACACGCTGACTGATCCAATACATCCCTGAACCTTGTTAATTTGAATCCCTCCATATATCCTCCTCAGTCTTCTCTCCAGTGACAAGAGTCCCAGTTCTGAATCCATTCTCATGTTTTATTTTCTAGTTCCCTTATCATTCTAGTAGCTCTTCTGTATGCTTTGTCCAACTTAGCCGCTATCCTTCCTGTAGTGAGAGCTCCAAAACTGCACACAATACTCAAGGTGCAGTCTGTTCAATGCTCTATACAGTGGAAGGATAACATCCATCAATGTACACCTTGTTACTTTTTTATACAACTTAACATCCCATTTCCTTTCTTCACAGCAGTCAGACATTGACATATGTCTTGAAGATTTATCTACTATGACTCCCAGATCCCTTTCCTGATTTGTCTTTGTCAGTATTTTCCCATTAATCCTATAATCCCTCTGCTTAATGAATATCCCTAAGTGCATAAATTTGAATTTTATCTACCTTAAACTGCAGCAGCCAGTTGTTCGCTCACCTCCCCAAATAGCCACCCCCCCTCCCCCACATAGGTGTAATCCATGAACTTTGAGATGAAGCTACTAACTCCCTCTTCCAGATACTGAGTTGGTTTCAATCAGGATGGCAGTCCCCAGACTACAATGAAGAAAATGTAGCCATGGTTCCTGCTCCTAATTGTAGTCCAGAGATTTTCTGTAAGCTGCATGTATGTAGTCATTGGGGGAAGGACATTATTGAGCAGCCGTGATGTTCCTCATGGTTGAGTAGTAAGTGTACACTGTTCTGGCTCATTGCTGTGAGGTATCATAGGACAGCAGGCTCCTATATTTAGCATGAGTTGATGCCTTCAACATCAACAACAATTTGCATTTACATAAGTGACTATAATGTAGTAAAACATTCCAAGGTGCTTCACAGGAGTGTTAGCAAACAAAAGTTGACATCGAGCCACATGAGGAGATATTAGGACAGTTGACCAAAAGCTTGGCCAAAGAGGTGGGTTTTAAGAAGGAGAGGTTTAGGGAGGAAATTCCAGAGCTTAGGACCACAGCAGCTGAAGGCACGGCCACCAATGGTGAAGCGATTGTAATCAGGGATACTCAAAAGGCCAGAATTGAAGGACTGCAGATATCTCCGATAAATGGATCTTTTTCAGGTTGGTAGGCTGTAACTAGTGGGGTGCCGCAAGGATTAGTGTTGTGGCCTTAGCTATTTACAATCTATATTAATGACCTAGATGAAGGGACCGAGTGTAATGAATCCAAGTTTGCTGACGATACATAGCTAGGTGGGACAGCAAGCTGCGAGGAGAACACAAAGGGCTCAATTTTAATTCCCGAGGCGGGTTGGAGGCGGGTTGCATGGTGGGCGGGTTCAGGAGCCGCTTCCGGTGGGAACAGCTGCAGAGTTGTGATTTTTATTAAAGTACCTTGTTCATTTCATGGAGGCGCGCTGGCCGGTCCAATGAGTGAGATTGGGTCGGCTGGCCGCCTCTGATGACGTCATAATAGCAGCTGCTTTTAAAGCTGCCATCCAGCCTGAGCCATTCTATTGTGGTTTCCTGCACTTCTTTTCAAAGCTATGACTTCTTCCAGAGGGAAGGCAGCTCCTCGTTTTAATGATGAGTCCCTCCAAGTTCTTGTGGATGCTGTCAGAGGGTGCAGGGAGATTCTCTTCCCTCTTGATGGCCGGAGGAAGCCTCCTCACCAGACCAAGGCAGCCTGGCTGTGCATTGCTCAGGAGGTGAGCGCAAGGTTCATTTATGCACGCTCATGGATCCAGTGCCAAAAAAGGTTTAATCTTGTGAGAACATCAAAAGTGCGTATCACATCTCACTTGCCTTCACTCTGCTTCCCTTCTCATCACCAGCACACTGCGTTGTAAGCCTCCTCCTTCACATCCGACCTTACTCTTACTTCCCTTGCACCCTTTCCTATCCATCTCTGTCTCTGCACTGAATCACCTCAGCATCCTGCCTATGCACCCCTTAGACTTGCCATCCAGAAAAAGGGGTTCGTGAAATACAGGAACAAGTGCAGGTGTCTCTGGAAGGGTTTGCCTCCAGGATTAGTGAGAGTGTGGAGAGAATGGAGGAGTCAATCTCTAACATCAGCACTGCCATGGTGGAGGCAATGGTGCATCAACTCACCACCATGGATAGGATGGCTACCTTCGTGGAAAGGATGGCTACCTCAGTGGAAAGGATGGCTACAGCCATGGAGGAAATAAGTCGCCAGAGTCAGGAAAACATGGTGACTGTTCAGAATAGAATGACATCTCTGGAGGAGCGATGGGCAACTATTGAGCAGAGAGACCAGAGCTTCATGGACGTCCTTTTGAGGAGGACTGCCAGTGCAGATACGGGTCTTCATGGCCCCCCCTGAAGTGCAGCAAGGTGCTCTCCTGCCACTTGTCAGCACTGAGATGCAGCTGACCCATGAGAAGGATGTTGTTGGCAGGACAGAAGGAAGTGTGGGCTCCTCTCAAAGCGCTCACACGACCATGTCAGAGACCCACTTTGCAGAAACAACTGAGATGGCCATTTCAGCCCCTGCCCAGCCACAGGAAGAGCAGACTGTTGAAGAGCCCTCCCAAGCTCCCAAATCCAGAGGATGCCTGCCAAAGATGTCTAAGTAGGCGCAGCATCCTAGTCAGCAAGGTGCCTCTACATCTGCTGAAGCCACAGGGGAAGCACCACGTAGAAGCACGCGTAAGAGAAAGATTAAGCACCTATAATCACAAGGGGACTCACTTGGGTGATGCTTTTTTTCCTGACTCTTGCTGGTATATTTTGTCATGTGTTAAAGATAAATTATGTCAAACAGTTGATTGTATGGCCTATGTGTTCTGGGAAATGACAAAAGTGCATTGAGGGCTCAGGGCAACTTGCATTTGTAATGCTGATAGTAAAAGTGGTAGGAAATAAGAGGGTATAGCAGAGATGAAGTATGATGTTGGACAAGTATCGCCTGCAATTAAAGAGCCATATGGTGGCCACCTATGGTCGAAGAGTAAGCTTATCACAGAATCACAGAATCACAGAATCTACAGTGCAGATAGAGGCCATTTCGGCCCATCGAGCCTGCACCGACACATATCCCACCCTATCCCTGTAACCACATGTATTTAATCCCCTAACACTAAGGGTCAATTTATCATAGCCAAATCAACCTAACCTGCACATCTTTGGACTGTGGGAGGAAACCGGAGCACCCGGAGGAAACCCACGCAGACACAGGGAGAATGTGCAAACTCCACACAGACAGTCGCCCGAGGCCAGATTTGAACCCGGGTCCCTGGCGCTGTGAGGCAACAGTGCTAACCACTATGCCACCGTGCCCCCCTATGTGGCATAGCAGTGTGCATACCCTGGTTGATGGGCAACAGTGAACTGGAGGGATGCTGCATTGGTCACAACAGGGCACGCAAGGCTCCCCTCGTCCTACTCCTCTTCCCAGGAAGATCTGTGGTGAGCCTCGCGGCTGCTACTCCCCCGATTATGAGGACCATGATGAGAGGGCATAAATGTTTCCCATCCCCTTGCTATAGATTTCATTTGAGGTAACAATCTTGCAAGCGCACAGTCGAAGTGGCGTGACATTATTCCATTCATGACACACTGCAGATGGGTGTCAGCATGAACAGTCAGAAGGTCAGTAGATGTGCAAAATGTTATCCCATACCTACAACAGCAAAGTTGTTGCATTTGAATGTCAGCCATGTTTCAGGGGTGCTTTTAAAGCACTCCACCATGCATACAAATCATGTCCTCCAGCAACTTGTCTCCTTGAACCTGCCCTGTTTCTGACTAGTTGGGAAACAGGAGCCAGAAGCAGGAAAATGGGAAACCACTATAAAACTAGGATTAGCAAAGCAGTTAACAGGCTGTTAACTGCCTTAAATACTTGTCCCACCGGTTGGAGACGGGTCAGTTTAGGAGCGGTTAAACAGACACTCAGGAAAATCGGGTGGGGTGGCATGGAGGCGGGTTGGGTGTCGGAAGCCATTTTTCCCAACAGACCCGCCTCCTCAGGGCTATTAAAATCAAGTCCAAAGAGTCTGCAAAGGGATATAGATAGACTAAGTGAATGGGCAGTAAGATGGCAGATGGAGTCTAATGTAGGGAAATGTGAGGTTATTCACTTTGGTAGGAAGAATAGAAAAACAGAATATTTTTTAAATGGTGAGAAACTTTCAAATGTTGGTGTTCAGAGAGATTTGGGTGTCCTCGTGCAAGAAACACAGACAGCATGCAGGTGTGGCAAGCAATTAGGAAGGCAAATGGCATGATGGCCTTTATTGCAAGGGGGTTGGAGTATAAGAGTGAGGAAGTCTTATTACAATTGTACAGGGCCTTGGTGAGACCACACCTGGAGTACAATGCACAGTTTTGGGCTCCTTATCTAAGGAAGGATATATTTGCCTTGAAGGCGGTGCAACGAAGGTTCACTAGATTGATTCCTGGGATGAGAGGGCTGTCCTATGATGAGAGATTGTGTAGAATGGGCCTATACTCTCTGAAGTTTAGAAGAATGAGAGGTCATCTCATTGAAACATACAAGATTCTGAAAGGGATTAACAGGGTAGATGCTGAGAGGTTGTTTCCCTTGGCTGGAGTGTCCAGAACTAGGAGGCATAGTCTCAAGATAAAGTGTAGGCCATTTAAGACTGAGATGAGAAAGAATGGCCCAGTAATTCCGTTCCAAACGCGTGAGTACGGTCGGGGTACTCTCGCGTCTGGCCGGAGGAAATGCCGGTTTTCAGCATGCACAGCGCATGCGGGGAAAACCGGCATTTCCTGTCCTCTGAACGAAGGGGTTCAGAGGCACAGCGCGTGCGACTGCACAGGCAGCGCGTGCGCAGTGAACTTCGTCGATTTCATTCATGGATTCAGTGAGGTTAAGTCCTTACAACTTACACATGAAAAAAGCATGTGTAAAGTTGCTCCAGAGGCTGCGGAGGAAGATATATTTTATCGTGGAGCTTCTGAAAGGCAATATTTTTGTTTGGGAAAGGGAGGAAAGTTATTTTAAGAAATGATGAGGTAAGTTTTAAAGTTTAATTTTTTTTTATTTTTTTTAACGGGTTTTCAGTACTGTAGGTAGAAGGAGCAATTGTGGCTGTGTGAATTGAATTTGCTGTGTTTATTAAATGTGAAAATGACTGTTCTAAAATGAGTAATGTAACATTTCCAATATTTTTAAGAAAGAAACTTTTCATCAGTAATATATTCTTTTAAGTAATTATGTATGTATGTCCGTATATATTCCTTTACGTATATGTATATATTCCTTTACTTATGTGTATGAATGTATGTATTTAATTATGATTTTCCAATAAGTTCTCT
The DNA here is from genome assembly GCF_052327205.1 of Somniosus microcephalus. NCBI lineage: Eukaryota > Metazoa > Chordata > Chondrichthyes > Squaliformes > Somniosidae > Somniosus > Somniosus microcephalus. The sequence goes on from NC_140987.1 coordinate 198,171,567, forward strand.
GAAAGTCATAATTAAATACATACATTCATACACATAAGTAAAGGAATATATACATATACGTAAAGGAATATATACGGACATACATACATAATTACTTAAAAGAATATATTACTGATGAAAAGTTTCTTTCTTAAAAATGTTGGAGTCATTTTCACATTTAATAAACACAGCAAATTTAATTCACATAGCCACAATTGCTCCTTCTACCTACAGTACTGAAAACCCGTTTTAAAAAACAAAAATAAACTTTAAAACTTACCTCAGCATTTCTTAAAATAACTTGCCTCCCTTTCCCAAACAAAAATATTGCCTTTCAGAAGCTCCACGATAAAATATATCTTCCTCTGCAGCCACTGTACTCATGCTTTTTTCATGTGTAAGTTGTAAGGATTTAGCCTCACTGAAAGCATGAATGAAACTGGCGAATTTTACTGCGCACGCGCTGCCTGTGCAGTCGCACGCGTTCTGCCTCTGAACCCCTTTGTTCAGAGGACAGGAAATGCCGGTTTTCCCCGCATGCGCTGTGCATGCTGAAAACCGGCATTTCCTCCGGCCAGACGCGTGAGTACCCCGACCGTACTCACGCGTTTGGAACGGAATTACTGGGCCAACATTTTACATGTCAATAAAATGAAAAATTTAACAATTGCACGATTTGCCCCCTCGCATCTGCGACTGAGGGTCCAAGGAGGTGCATTGCGCAAGAGGTCATCGTCGTACATATCCTCACACTGTTCCCTTTCGGGAACTGTATGAAGTGGTGGAAGGATTTCTGGCCATGTTAATGCTCCTTCCGTGACCATAACCATCTTCATACCAGCCATTAGGGTGGTTAGTCCTATGGCGTGAGGGTTTTACGGGCTCCCATAACCCATCTGAGGGGGGGGCCACCCACACCCGCGGACGCAAGTATCCCGCTGGATGTCCACCCAGAATTTATAGTTGGAGCTCCGACTCCACTTGCCGGGACTGTCTGGAGCGGGGTTCGAAACCCTACTCCTTCTGGCCCAGCGGCGGGGATGCTTACCGCTACGCAAAAGGCCCACTCCGCGCAAAAGGTGACACCCATACGTTTCCTGCGCCTTTTCCCTCCCCATGACTGGAGCCCTATGCTGCCACTTGAAAGGCCAAGCTATCATCTGTCCTTTTTGCGGTGCCTTGGACTTCTCATTACCAATGATGAGCAGGCGCTGCGCCTCAACCTCGTTGAGGAGATTGCTGAAGTCATCATCAGTTCAATTGTGAGTTCTTTTAATGCCGTGAATTATGCTCATTCCAGCCATTTCACATTGCTAATCGGAGTGGGCCTTTGGCGTAGCGGTAGGATCCCCGCCGCTGGGCCAGATGGGGTAAGGTTTCGAACCCCGCTCCAGACAGTCCCGGCAAGTGGAGTCGGAGCTCCGGCTCTAAATTCTGGGTTGACATCCAGTGGGATATTTGCGTCCGTGGGTGTGGGTGGCCCCCCCTCCTCGTATAGCTTGTGGGAGCCCGTAAAACCCTCCCGCCATAGGACTAACCACCCTAATGGCTGGTACAAAGATGGTTACGGTCACGGAAGGAGCGTTAATCATGGCCATAAATCTTTCCACCACTTCATACAGTTCCCCAAAGGGAACAGTGTGAAGACACGTATGACGACGACGTTGCTAAATAAATAAATGGAATGAAAAAAATTCTTTCAGGGCTTTTAAAAGTCTTTAAATTGCTTTAATTCTGTTTAAAACTACTTCAGATTCTTCAAAATAATGTAAACGTTTTTAAAAGTTTATAAAAGTTACCAAAAGCTTCATAAATATACCAAAAACCTATTTGAAATGCTGCTCTGCATGTAAAAATGCTTAGCAGCTTGTGAGAAACATTGGGGGCATGTCCCATTAAACTGAGACCTCAAGGGGCGTGTCTCAGTTGCACAGTGCGCTACAGGCTTCGCGCTGGCTGCACTCCTGGGCGGCGTGACGTCAGACGCTGCCCGGGATTCTTCTGTTTCAAAAAGGAATTCCAGGCGTCCCTGGAGGTGAACAGCAGGCACGTCGGGTAAGTGCAGATCGGGGGCTTGCACGCGCGGCAAGCCCCCGATCCGAATTTCTGCCCCAATGTCTTCACTCAGAGGGTTGTGAATCTTTGGAATTCTCTGCCCCAGAGGGCTGTGAATGCTGAGTCTTTGAGTATATTCAAGGCTGAGATAGATAGATTTTTGGACTCTAGGGGAATCAAGGGATAAGGAGATCGAGCGGGAAAGTGGAGTTGAGGTTGATGATCAGCCATGATCTTATTGAATGGCGGAGCAGGCTCAAGGGGCCGTATGGCCTACTCTTGCTCCTATTTCTTATGTTCTTATCTCAGAGGGTTGTAGGGTTGAAGGAGGTTACAGAGATAGGGAGGGGCAAAGCCTCAAGAAAAGAGAATTGAAAACTGGGAGGTGGATGTGTGGTCCAAGTTTTGAAAGTTAACTGCAGAAAACATCTAGTTGGGTGGGACTTTTTCGAACTATTTTAAAGTGATGGTGAGAAATCAAATATCCATTGCTATACTCATTCTATTAATGAATTGATTTTGCTTCTGTGTTATTGCCACCTCTTAAACACTCATTGTAGTTTTCAGCCTGAAATATATAGGCCGGAATTTTCTGGGGGGGTCAGCGGGTTGGATTGGTGGCGGGTTGGGTGGGAAAGTGTTTTTTTTTGACAGCGGGCTGCGACCCCGCTGTCAACCCGCCGCAACGCGCCTTTCCCAATGTCGGGTCTGTCAGCGTTGAGCAGACCCGATGGACAGCGGCGGGCGACCTAGTTAAACTCATTATAATCTACTTAACAGGCTTTTTAAACTTACTTTTTAACTTCAACTTCATGGCCACGGGAACCACACTGTTCGGGGACCACATCTGTCAACCTGAGGCGGGAGTTCAGTGGCCATTGCTCCAGCTGATTACTTGACAGCTTCAAATGTACAGTAAAAGCTCCCACCTGACAGATCATTACCTTCCTCAGCCACAAGCTGTTTCTCAGTCCATTTCCAGCACAGATTCTGCAAGCTTTCCACTTTCCATCCACTCTTACCTCATTGGAAGAACTCTCTCACCATTGTCAGAATGCTTCTGTCATCTGTACTTCACCTGCCATCTATTCCACCAACATGGGTGCCCTTTATACTGTCTCACCTTGGTCCTCAGAACCCGACCACGATCAGCCTCAACACCAACAACACCAACCTTCTCTGCAATCACCTGATGCTGCACAGGACACAGGGCATCATCACCCGACCACATTGCTGCCTGGGAGGCCAGGGATGGCCTCACAATGGCCAGATTTACTTTACTTGATGCTGTACACCCTGGCTGCCACATGATGCACCAGGTTGGCACCACCCCACACCAATACGATAAAGCATCCCTACAATGCCCAAGCCATTCCTTTCACACCACCATTGCGGGGGGTACTGTATGCCTCACCATTCACTGCAACTCACTAAGTCATTTCCAAAGGTGTGAACAAATCTGTCCAAGAACGGAAAGTGTTGAAAATAAATGTTTCAATGTTTGACAGCACATTAACAGAAACTTTACATGAACTTTGGATAAAACAGCCAAGTGGCTACCCTTATGTGTTGTTAGTTGGTATGATTGCACTAGGATGAGGGTGAGTGTGAGGGGTGGCTAGTGAGATGGGGATGTGATAATCTAGACAGAGAGAGAGGGATGGGTGGAGGTGCAAAGTAAGTTGGTGTGAGTAAGGATGTGCAGGAGTAGGGTAGGTAAGGCAGAGTGATGGGGATGTGATGAAGGTGAGTGTGGCTTTGTACAAACGTTTTGTAATCTAATGAGATAATTGAAAGGTTTGCAGCACTGCACTCAGGTCCTCCTGATGACATCCCTGCTTGTGACCTTCTTTGCAACGTGCAATCAGGCTACGTTGTCTCCTGAGGAGGTCTCTTCCGCCCATGGGAAGGGAAGAGGACCTCCCTGTGTGCTGTGACTCCCTCCATAAGCATATGGAGGGAGTCATGGGAGAACCTGGGTGCAGCTCTGCACCTTTGTGCAGTGCTTGTCAGTGTTTGCAGGACCTCAATGCTGTAGAACACTGACAGCACAAATGTCAAAAGTAAGGTGGCCATGGTCTCTGTAAGGAAACCGGCTGATGATGCATCATGAATGACGTCACTAGACCCGCTTCCTCTAATTGGACCGGGAAACGCGCTGGGTGGGCTTAACAAGCCCTATCAATGGAAATTCATTTTTCAGAGCGGGATGGAGCCAGCAGTAAGGTTGGGACCTGGCACCGAAATCGCCTGCCCCGGACCCGCCGAGGTAAGGAAAATCTCAACCAATGCCTATTAATGAGTTAATTTCCCCCTATTTCACAGAGGTCAGGTGTTATGAGGTAATTTTTCTGTTCAATGCGACCAGCAAAACCAAAAAAAAAAGGCAGAACATGCATAGTTCAGGAAAGCTTTGATCTGCATGGTTTGACTGTTGTTTTTATTAACCTAATATCTCCTTATGTGGCTCGCTGTCAAATGTTGTTTTTGTTGTTGTACTTGGGTAGGGACATGTCCAGCAGGTTATTCAAAGTATTTAGCAAATATCAATAAATCAAGTCATTCCATTCAACTCAAAATGCTATGAAAGTAACAATCTGTCCAACTAAAGCAGTTGAGGGAAATACAATTTTAATATTTTATTTCCGTATATATCAAAAGGCCTTCTCCTGAGGTGTGAAAATTAACCAGATTGCAAAGTACAGTATATTTTATACAACTTGCAGAAACAGCTAGGAGTCACTGATCTTAACCCAGTGTGTGCAGTGACCAACAAGAGAGAGTTTAACAGACAAAAATGCTTCATTTTTTCATAGTTGCTTTTGCTGCTGGGACTCTGCTCCCACCTGATCTTTTGGACTTCACCACTCTGGGACTCTGCTGCCGAAACTCTGCTACTGGACAAACCTGGAGGTTACTGTCTATCATTGAAAGATAACCTTTATTTATTTGAAGTCAGTTCGTTTTCCTGGGCTATGATGGAAATGAGCATAGACGGAGCAGGGGAGTGGACCAAAGAAGCATTCGATTATGATTCTGCAATAGTGAGGAGTTTTGGCAGAAGACAGCAGGGCTATTTGTGCTCAGTAATATAGGGCTTCCCAACCCAATATGAGGCTGCTTGGGTAAAGTACTCCCTTTCAGGCAGGCTTCTGCCCTAAATACATTAAAATTGCTTATGTCCAAGTATCTTTCATGGAAAAAATTCCCACAGAATCCCGAACCATGACATTTTGCTTGACTAATTGATATTTTTGAGGAAATCATAGTATATATAGATAAAAGGAATATGATAGTAAGCTAAGTGCTTTTGTAAGCAGTGTAGTTTAATTAGGCAGCTAAAGATTGACACCTTGTCTAGTCAAGCCTGTCCTTGGATCATTTCGAGTAAGGAAGCACCCAGGCATTCTTGTTATCTTATGTTTTATGGGATGGTTTTAGGGCGACTTGCAAGGCAGAGGTCAGGTGTTATCTAGGAGTAGAACAGATGGCTATTAGGCAGAGACAAAGATCACAATTAATTGGAAGCCTTTCAGGGGAACATTTGATTGGAAGCCTTTCAGGGGAACATTTGATTGGAAGCCTTTCAGGGGAACATTTGATTGGAAGCCTTTCAGGGTGTATTTTTAATGTATTTAAGGAAGACGTAAAGCCTAGATTATTTAGAATGTTCTCCGAGCGGAACTGGACACGCTCAAGGCAAGGCATAGCAAGTTTGATCACTTTGTAACCTTGTGATGTTAACAGATTGTATCTGTCTTTAACTGACTATACTATAAATATAACTGTTGTATTTTAACTTCTTTATTTCTTGTATTGTAGTTTCTTTTATAACTGTAATAAAGATATATACTTTAGAAAAAGGTCCCTCTAGTCTGAATATTACAGACCAAATCTAATATAAATCACTTACAATGATGGATGTATATATGAAGCAGAAACTCTGCTCCTGTGAATCTATGAATGTTCATATTGTATAATAAAAATTTTAATCCAGAGAAACTACAGAAAGCTTAGAATTTAACAGCTTGTAGATTATACATGAAAGGGAAGATGGAGGAATGTAATGAGTTGCATAATTTTAAGGACCTTGCAAAGAATGAGATAGAATAAGAGAAGATGGGATAGGTATTGATTTCAACACAGTGAAGATGCAGGACAATTTCTTTTAAATCAACAGAAAAATATTTTTATTTATATTTCCCCCCTCTTTAGATTGCCTCCTAGACAATGGTATTTCTTGACCAAAAAAAGACAGGTGACTTGCCACAAGGCCTCTGCCGACATCACTCTGGTATCTGTGAAATGTACACAAGAGCAATCCTGTTATTACTGTCCCTCTAATTTTCCACTCCACACCATTCATTGGTTTTCCTCCTTCTGGAGAAAACCCCTTTATTGCAGACCTCCCACTAAAAGTCCAGTAGAGAATGGGAAAACATGAGAGGACACAGATTTAAGGTGATTGGTAAAAAGAACCAGAGGTGATGTGACGAAAATGTTTTAATGCAATGAGTGGTTAGGATTTAGAATGCACTGGTGGTGGTGGATACAGATTCAATAGTAGCCTTCAAAATGGAATTGGATAGTTTCTTGAAGGAGAAAAAAATTGCAGGGATATGAGGAAAGAGCGGGGGAGTGGGACTAACTGGATTGCTCTTCAAAAGAGTGGGCGCAGACTCTATGGGCCGAATGGTCTCCTTCTGTGCTGTACTATTCTGTGATTCTATGATGTGCAGGAATTGCAGGATCACATTTTCACTTCACAAACATGCTATTCTGACAGGTTACATTGAATAGTAAATGTAACCAAATCTATTATTTTAAGACTTCCAATCTTCTTAAATGTACATAAACTTCTGAAAGTGTAAGAAATTTGTTGGTAAGGTCAAATAAAAGAACTAGGATGGACCAAATTGTCTTCCTCATCAGTATACATCTTGTGAATTTGTAAAATGTTAAATGATCACATATAGTAGAGTAATGAAATGCTAAATGTACATAGAAGCAGTGCCATTCTTATTGTACTATTAACAAAATCTACCAGTTATATAGTCTTATAAAATTAGTCTAAATGTTTTTTCTGTGAAGGTCCTTACATAAATGCAATGAGGATGATATATAATAATTTTCATTGTTTTATAGTGTATTATTTTCATTCCATAAATTGCAACAGCAACAACTTGCATTTATATAGTGCCTTTAACATAGCTAATTGCCCCAAGGTGCTTCACAGGAGTATTATAAAACAACATTTTGACACCGAGCCACATAAGGAGAAATTAGGGCAGATGACCAAAAGCTTGGTCAAAAAGGTACGTTTTAAGGAGCGTCTTAAAGGAGGAAAGCGAGGTAGAGAGGCAGAGAGTTTTCGGGAGGGAATTCCAGAGCTTAAGGCCTCTGCAGATGAAGGCACGGCCACCAATGGTGGAGCGATTGAAATCAGGGATGCTAAAGAGGCCAGGATTAGAGGAGCGCAGATATCTCGGAGGGTTGTCGGCAATGTTCCCTTTAAGCTGTGTGGCTGTGCAGCACTCTGGAACTCCCACGTAGCCAGCTCACCGGCTTTTAAATGCAAAAACCGTGCATGTGTGGATTTTTGAATGGGCTGGGCAGCCCGTTAAAGGGGCCAGGAGGCCCAAAAAAAATTAGAGGGAGCATTGGTTGTGAAGCTGGAGGAGATTAGAGATTGGGAGGGGCAAGGCCGTGAAGGGATTTGAAAACAAGGATGAGAATTTTAAAATTGAGACGTCGCTTAACCAGAAGCCAATGTAGGTTTGTGAGGACAGGGGTGATGGATGAATGGAACTTGGTGCGAGTTAGGACATGGGCAGCTGAGTCTTGGATGACTTCAACTGTTATAGATTAGATTTACAGTGAAACCTTACTTAAAGACTATCTGAATGAAAAGGTGCACCCATCTATAATGACAGCTTAGTGACAGACTCAACAATATACTAATAATTTAGACTTGGTTGTGCATTGAAAAGTATTGACTGGAGGCAAGACCCTTCCTCACAAATAGGAAAGGAAAAGGTACTCATGACAGACGTTTTATTTTACTGTATTTTGTAGAAATAATATGTACATAGTTCTATGGTTTAATACAAGCAGAAGAAACCAAGCAGCAATTTAGAGTGTATGATGCCATGCTATTTTTCAGATTACTCTAACCCAACCACTCTTTTCCAGATGAGCTATAAAGCAGAATAAATGCAACTATTTTTTTTTGTAAGTGTTGAAATGATTAATAGACCTCAAATATAAGTTTCAGTTGAAATCATTCCACTTTTGGATCATCACCAAAAGAAAAGTAACATCTGGAGATGGAGACACTGCAATTTTCAAGTACTTTGATTTATCCTTCACTTTTGTTTGATTCCTTGCTCGGGTAATTTGCAATGAATTCATCTTGGCCCAAATTTGTGGTGGGTAATAACAGCGAACGAACAGCGTTTGTTATTACCCCTTTGAAACTGACCGCAACTTCAGGATGTAGTGCATGCGCATCTAAACGCGGAAATTCTGTGGTTGTGGTCAGTCATTCACTGCTCCGACACTGCGCTGCAGCACCCCCCACCCCCACAGCCGGCAATCAGTGTAATCTGTCAATTCAGGGAAACCGACAAAAACTTTGGCACTTCTGTGGTAGTACCGCTGTTAAATACACCACTAAAAGTTAGAGCTTTCTGGATTAGGTGTAACTAGGATTTTAACAGCGTATTGACTGCTAAACAAAGGTCCTGAAAAACGAATTTTAATTTTGTGGAGTGTCAAATTTATCCATTTGAATAAAAATTTAAATTTTTAAGAAACTTCAAAAAAAAATTAACTTTTTAAAAAAGGTTTGTTCATCTTTATTTCAGGTTTGCCTTTACCCCATGTGAGAGCCCCAATCTTTCTCTCTCTAACATTTAAGAAAAGTTAGGCCTGAATTTTTACCTTTACGACGTGTTGGCAGCCGTGGATCACATTGGGAACCCAGAAGTTGGCTTTTTAATGAGGCCACTGCAATTGAATCAGACTCCTGGGTTTCCCGACCAATTAACGGGAGCGGGCGTGATGACGTCACGTATGACTCGAATTCAACTGAGGAATTTAAAGGAGCAATTCACAGGTGACAGTTGAAGGTTGGTGCAGGTTGAAGATAGGTTGTTGGCGTAGAGAGTGGATTAAGGAAATGCTGAGTTGGTTGTTGGTAAATAATTTGATACTGCTGTATAATAAAAATTGCAGGCTCAATGAAAGAAAGCTGCCCCGAGATTCAGTGATGCCTCCCTGAAAATCCTGCCCCAAGGAGTCAGGGCCCGCAGGTGCGTCCTGATCCTTGCTGATGGGAGGAAGAGGCCAACTGGCCAGACAAAGAAGGCATGGCTGGAGATCTCGGAAGACGTGAGCAGCAGGAGTGTGGTAGGCAGGCGTGTGGTAGGCAGGTCCTGGATACAGTGCAGGAAGCGCTTTAATGACCTCATGAGGTCAGGAAAGGTGAGTACAATGCCACATCCAACTATATATTGATGCGCTTGTCACCCCAACCCCATCATTCTGCCTTCCCAAGCCTACTCCTGCACATCACTCCTCATACCAACCCACCTTGTAAGTGCATCCATCCCTCTCTGTCTATGCACCTACTCACATCCCCATCTGATTATCCACCACTGACACTCACCCTCCTCTTAATGCAATGTCACTCCTTCCCTCATAGTCACCCTCTACAGATGTTCCCCATCCATCCCACTCATTCCATGTCTCTCACGCAAAGGTTTCTTGTTTCCATCCTTGCAGGAGAAGAGAGAACACCCAGGAGAGGCAGAGAACTGGAGGTGGCCCTCCAGTCATGACCCCACTGACTGCAGCAGAGGAGGAGGCGCTGGAGATAAGCAGAGTTGCGGAGCTGCAAGCGGTGGAAGATGGAGCAAGGGGGATTGCCCAGCTACCTGGTGACAGAATAAAATATCACACAGCCACATGGCATATAAAATGTTACTCATGTTGATTTGATGTCAGCAGCCAGTGAAATATGATCATGCACATAATGGTAATTTAAAACATTCTTATCATAACAGTTCTAATTCATGTCTTTACTCACTCAGAGGCCCATCAAGTGTCCCCCCACTATTCAGCCAGAGGGGGAAGACGACTCCTCAGAGGAAGTCGCGGACTCTGAGGGTGCACCATCACAGGATCCATGTACATCAAGCACCAGTGCAAATAAACACACGTTGGTGGGTCTACCAAGTCAGAAAGTAGTGTTGTCACCTGGTGTCTCACACATCACGTGTGCAGGAGTAGATGGTAGAGACAGGGACAGTGGAGAGTCCTCATCGGAGTGCGCAGAACACTCCAAGCAGCGCTCACCTGGATGAAGATGCTGAACCTCGGGGGCTGTCGACAAAGCAACAGGAAATGAGGGAGGCTCTGGCAGGATTTTCAGCCACGATGTGCTTGCTTACAGGGAGAACGGAGGAGTCCATCTCCAGCATGATTGGCATGATGTCGCAGGCCATGATGTTTCATCCATGGAAAGGGTGACCACCTGCATGGAGCATCAAACGCGGCATTCAAACGAGTTCATGCTTGCTCTGACCAACAGCTTGCACACTCTGAATGCCACCTTAACAAGGATGGATAAAAACCTAGATTTGGCTGTTCACCGCCCCACAGATGTGCAGCAATGTGCTCTCCAGCTCCTCGTTAGCAGGGAATTGTGGGTGGGCCATGAGAGGGGACATGGAAGTGGGGACTCTGTTCAAAGTGCTCCCACTTCTCCCCCGTTTCCCCCCACCTCAGTCAGAGCCCCACATGCTGCCTCATGTCCCGATGGCCGAGTTTGTCCCTGCACAGGTGCAGGAGGAGCAGTGTTTGGCGGGGCGTGCTCCAAAATCCAGATGATGTTGGCCAAAAGTATCTAAAGAGTCAGAGCAGGGAAATGAGCAGCCTGCCTCTACCTCTGCTGAAGCCACAGAGGTTGCACGGTGTAGGAGTAACAGGAAGAGGAAGATTAAAGATTCTAGATGCACAAGGTTATGCACATGGGTGTGTAACAAAATGTTAGATTGTTAAGTTTCTGTTTACTTTTTGAGCCACATAGAATTATTTATTTGCAGCACTTTCCCGTCTTGTCCATTCTTGCCTGCTGCCGAGCGAGTGGCCTTGTCAGTTGGAGTGAATGGTAAGACATGACTTAAATTTGAGCAATGGGTGTGTGTGACAGGAATAGTTTGGTCCTTTTAGGACTGCTTTGTGGTGGTCGGGGGGGGGAAAGTTGGTTCAGCATCTAGGTGCCATATGGGTGCACTGGTGTACCTAACAAAATCGTGCCATTATGAGGCAATCCCAGGCCTCCCGGGCAGCAAGGTGTGCCACTGCTGGTCCCATGTCTACTTCAGGTTCCTCCTCCTCATCCTCCTCTGAAGAGACTCTGTGCTCTGCTCCTTCAGCAGCTCCAATCCTCACTGCTGTGCTCTGTATAACATACCACGATCATTCTGGAGACCCTGTGTATTGAAAGGCTCCTCCGGATCTGTCTAGGCATCTGAAGCGCATCTTCAGCATCCCGATTACTTGCTCTATTACAAGTCTCACCATCATTTGGCTTTAATTGTTATGCTCTTCGACCTCATTGCTTGGCCTCCTCAAGGGTGTCATCAGCCACGTCTTCAGCGGCTACCCCTTGTCGTCAAGCAGCCAGCCAGTAAGTCTGTCCAGGGGTGCGAAGAGCTGAAGGAGGGTGGACTGGCGCAGGATGAATGAGTCATGACAGCTCCCTGGGAATCTGGCACTCACATGCATGATGATCTTTTTGTTGTTGCAGACGAGCTGCGCATTGATGGAGTGGAAGCCCTTATGGTTCACGAACACTCCTGGGTGATCTGGGGTGCCTTGATGGCCACATGTGTGCAGTCAGTTATGCCCTGCACCTGTGGGAAGCCAGCCAGAGCCGCAAAGCTGAGCCCTCAGGCTTCATCAGTGGCAAAGTGTACATAAGTGCCTGCCTTGTCAAACATGGCATCGGTCACCTGGGTGATGCATTTGTGGACAGCCGACTTTGAGATCCTGCAAATATCTCCTGAAGATCCCTGGAAGGAGCCTGAGGCAAAGAAGTTGAGGGCGGTGGTGACTTTGACAGCCACTGGTAAGGCGTGTCCATCAGGTCCACTTGGCTACAAATGTCTGCCATGACCTGACACGATAGCCTGAGCCTCCTGAGGCACTGTTGTTAAGTCATGTCCAGGAAGCTGATCCTCTGCCTATATATCCTGTGTTGTGGGTATTGCCTCCTGAGAGCTGCACCCCTGTGCTCATCCCCTCTCCCCTGTGGATCGGCAGGTCAGTGAAGAGAAGGCTGCTGCTGCTCCTGCTGGTGTTTAAAGCAGGGACCAGGTACTGAATTTGGATGATCAGCCATGATCGCAGTGAATGGCGGAGCAGGCTCGAGGGGCCGAATGGCCTACTCCTGCTCCTATCTTCTATGTTTCTATGTTTCTATGTTGTTGCTGCTTGTGCTCATCTTGATCCTCATCTGAGGTCCAAGCTGAAATAGCATAAGTTTCACCCATGCTGATCTGGTATTTGACAGATGTAAAATGGAGCTCAGATGTACAATCCTCCAATGTAGTGAGAGTGACCTCCAATGTAGTGAGAGTGACTTCCAAAATTGTAGAAATCACCTGCAAACTCCTGAAAGCAAACTCTCATCACAAGTGGTGCCAGCAAAAACCTTTCCCTTAGGCAAGGCAGAGAAGTGTGAGTATTTACACGATTTAAAAAAAATGTCATTTGTTCAGCTCCCTCGCTGTCGCTGTGCTCTCACCTTACTTTCACTGGCGAGGTTCAGCAAGCCTGGGAATCCTGTGGACAGCCAGTAAAAGCTCCAACAACATGTAAAAAAAAGGCTCTCAATAGCCTCTTAACTATCTCTAAATTTTTTCAATTAGGTCAACCGCCTCTCCCAAGGGGGTTTCTCATGGGCTTGAATTAAAGGTTGAAGCCGGCTTCCTGACGCGCTGTCAATTTCAGTGCTTTTAACTACCCACCCGCTCCCAAACCCACACACTCTATAATGTTAAAATTCAGCCCTTTGAATCAAAGGAGCTTTTCATTTCCTGGTTCTTGATCTGTGAGAATTCTGCATTGTGTTTGGCTGCTTAGACAGATTGTTGACATCACAGCAGCTCATGTTAGGGATTCCCCATTAACTTACACTGCTCGTGGGCAGCACGGTGGCATAGTGGTTAGCACTGTTGCCTCACAGCACCAGGGACCCGGGTTCGAATCCGGCCTCGGGTGACTGTCTGTGTGGAGTCTCCCCGTGTTTGCGTGGGTTTTCTCTGGGTGCTCCGGTTTCCTCCCACAATCCAAAGATGTGCGGGTTAGGTTGATTGGCTATGATAAATTGACCCTTAGTGTTAGGGGGATTAAATACGTGGGGTTACAGGGATAGGGTGGGATATGTGTTGGTGTAGGGGTTACGGGGATCGGGTGGGATATGTGTCGGTGCAGGCTCGGTGGGCTGAAATGGCCTCTATCTGCACTGTGAGGTTTCTGTGATTCTGTTTTCTGTGATTCTCAACTGAGCATCGGAAAAGCCGAACTTCTCACCAGAGATCGCCTTTGCTTCGCCGCTGACCACAAATTATGGGCCACTGTTTTTATTGCTGTCACCCTTGTTTGTCCCCCACTGTCTCTTTGAAAACCTGCTGAATCATTTTCCTTCCCCCTGAACCATAAAGATAATGCAAAAAGGTACATGTTGTAAGCATCAGTGCAGGCCCCAAGGATTTTTTTTTGTATCAGACCAGCAGCCTGTTTGGAAGAGATGGGAGGGGCCCAGGTGTTTGTGATGGACAGGAGATGCCAGCCAGGCCTACAAACTGATTATGGGAGAATATCTGAGCAGACAGAGTTCTCTGGGAAACAATGGGCCAGGTAGGTGACTCATACGGTAACGGGCAGAAGATGGAGGGCCATTGGAAACTATTGGTAAACCACTTAACCTGGGATCGGGTAAGAAGTGCAGCCCATCATCTGCCATTAACACTAGCACCTAGATGGGATAGCCCCGAAAGGCGGGAAACCAGACAAAGAAGGGTGATTAAAAAGACATCCCTGCAATACACAGACCTTAATGAACTTTTAGGGTAAAAGGGAAGGCAGCTTTGGCCATTCTCGCTCTCTCTCGCTTGCTCTTGCCTTCACGTGCCCTCATCTCTGAACCAAGAACCGAGCACTCTGTCCGAGACGGAGAGAAGAAACCACCACGAGCGACAAGAGCCACGCCTTACTCTTCGACTGTAGGAACGAACCTCAAAACTGGGACTTGGATACTGCATCGGTGATACGGAACCAGGAGACATGCTCTACACAGGGAAGCAGCGAGCAAGAAAACGGACAATCAGGGTGAGCATTGTCCAAGCCCACACATCCTTAAGACCACCGGTACTGTGTGAGGGGGTGTTGTGTGTCCCAACCAATCCAGAGGGGCTTAGTGGGGAGGTTCTGTGTGTATTATTTAGTGTATGTTCCAGGGTTTGTGGGACACGTCCATGTTATACTCTGTATAGCAACACAGTGTGATTTTAGGCGTCTTAATACGAGACTGGACCTGTTCGACGGGCCAAGTTGTATTGTTTTACTGTTTGTTTTACGCCACCAGGCATTTTACGTGCTGGAGGCGGGTGTGTGTGTTAACCTTATTAAACACCATATGGTTGAGTCTGAAAAGCTTGTCTGTGTTCCAATCCTGTTCACCGTAATTCCTGTTGTCTAGAACTAAGTAGGAGAGGTGATTCGAACCACCAAGGCAAACCACCTACAGAATTGGCGACCGCAGCAGGATGATAGGTTGTGTGAACAGGATCATGGAAAGTTTAGAGGGCAAAAGATCTGCAATGGGGGACAGAAAATCCTCCTATGTGTTTGGTAAAGTTAATGTGTCTCAGCAGTGGGGGCTGGAGATGTTGCGTTCTCAGGATAGGGCTGCGGAATGGACAGGGAGCAAGGAGCATAAAAAGTCTAAGGAGAAAGCAATTTGGCTCCTGTGCCTGCAGAAACAGGTCCAGCTGCTCAGGGAGCAGGTTGGAAAGCTGCAGGCCGAGCTCAGAGAATCAGAAGAAAAGTCAGACGCAAGGGGGATAGCGGGTAATAGATTAATGGAGGAGCTGCATGAGGAAAGACAGGAGAAACGCGCACAGGAGGAAACCTCCCGTAACACCGGGGAGTACCTGCAGTGCCAGGTCACCAAGGCCAAGCTCAATGAGCAGGCTATAAGGGAGGAGAACGCCCGCTTAACGGGTAAAGTTGACGGGCTAGAGGGGCAGCTTAGAGACATAAAGGCAGCCTACAGGGTAGCCAGGAGCAGGGGATACGAGGATTTAAACCACGGGCCCTGCGAGGAAAGGATAAAAAGTCTGACCCAAGCCCTGTCCAAAGCGGGATGATTTGCTTAACAACCCCGGGGGAAGCTCGGGTGGACTGGGAAGAGGAAAGACAGGGGTCTGAGGATTGGGTCTGGGATAGGAAAGCTCGACTGGCACCGGAAGCGCCACCGGGACCGATGTGTCCTCTGCGGCAGCAAAGGTACGGTCCGCCTGCATAAAACGGTGACCAGGGCCCGCGGCAGAGCGATTACATGATCCTGTTTACCACCCCACAACTGCAGGCTATAATAGCAAGCATGCCCAAATTAAGAAAAGAAGGGGAACCCTCCATTCACTTCATGGAAGTGGAGCAAATTGGGGGGATCAATGTGTGTAGTGAGGGCGAAACTCACAGGCTGTGAAAATTGTAACCAGGCCCTGTCCGGAGCCACCAAGCTGGGGCAGTGAACCGCGGCAGGTTTAAAGGAGGAAATCTTGAGAGCCATGGGACATACCCAGGGTAGTCCGTTCTCCCGAGTGGAGAGAACACTGCAGCTGGCTGGCGAAGCACCACAGGCATTCGCAGACAGGCTATGGCCTGTATACGAAAAGGCCACGGGTGGGATACTAGACAGGTTATAGCTGCAAGGGGGCCCCAGGAATCATTCGTGGCAAACAGTTTGACTCCGAGGACCTCGCGAATACGGAGGCTGACGTGCTCCGTAAGATGAACCTGGCCTTTAAAACTGGTTCAGAGGAGGAGGTCAAACCCAATAAAGGCAAGGTACATGAGATAAAGGTCAGTGAGGGTAGCAAGAAGGAATGGTGTCAGGAAGGGGTTAGTGCAGAAAAGGCAAGGACTTGTTTTGGGTGTGGGAAGATGGGACACTGAAGGAGAGAGTGTCCGACCCAGAAAAAGGGGCATGGCTGAGGGGATCCTCCGGTGCAATAGGTACAAACTGTCGAGGTGAAGGGGGCGACCGGGGAACCGTTTGACGTTCTGGTGGCTGCCCTTCGGACGGTTTTTGTGCAGGAGAAAGGGAGGGTAGACGCTGCCGCGAGCAGTGTGATCCCGACCGCTCCCGTATGCCCAACACCCTGACGAGAGCGCGCCCAGCCTGAGTGCCTGTGTCCGCTCAAGTACGATGAGTGGGGCAGACCTTGTGTGAAGATGGGGGTGGAGACGGTACACGGGAAGTACTTGGTGGATACCAGGGCCTCGAGCACGGTTATCCATTCAGAGCGGCGGCAGCGGCGGACCTGCGAGAAACGACGCGGCGGCGGTGGTGATAAAAGCGGTGGCGAGGCTCAGGTAGGCCTCAGAGCGGCGGCGGACCTGCGAGGAACGAGGCGGTGGCGGTGGTAAAAGCGGCGGCGAGGCTCAGGTAGGCCTCAGAGCGGCGGCGGCGGACCTGCGAGGAATGAGGCGGTGGCGGCGGTGGTGATAAAAGTGGCGGTGAGGCTCAGGTAGGCTTACCAATCTCAGAGCTCCGAGCTCAGAGGGAGGGAGAGAAGTAAAAAGTAATCGAAGTGTGACATCACCAGAAAGCAGGTAAGTGATTGGCTGGTGAGTATTTCTCTCTTTTTTAAACTTAAACTCTGTGGTTTATAGTTTCTAAGCTCTCTGTGGTGTAGCGGGGACTGTTGGTAAACCAGGGCCCTTAAGTATATCATTTAACTGTAGTGTAATTGGTGGGATTGATTTGATTTAATTTAATTTGAATTAATTAAAGGGTAAGTCATGGCAGGAGAGCTCAGCCCCGTGGTATGCTCCTCCTGTGCAATGTGGAAACTCAGGGACACTGCCTGTGTCCCTGACAACCATGTGTGCAGGAAGTGTATCCAGCTGCAGCTACTGGCAGACCGCATTGCGGCATTGGAGCTGCGATTGGATACATACTGGACCATCCGCGATGCTGAGGACATCGTGGATATCACGCTTAATCAGTTGGTCATACCGCAGGTAAAGGTTGCACAGGCAGAAAGGGAATGGGTGACCAACGCGCAGAGTAGTAGGTGCAGGCAGGTAGTGCAGGAGTCCCCTGTGGACATCCCCCTCTCAAACAGATATACCACTTTGAATACTGTTGCGGGGGATGGCTTATCAGGGGAAAGCAGCAGCAGACAACTTCCTGGCACCAGGGGTGGTTCTGCTGCACAGGACGGGAGGAAAAAGAGGGGTAGAGCTATAGTAATAGGGGATTCTATTGTAAGGGAAATAGATAGGCGTTTCTGCGGCCGCAAACAAGACTCCACAATGGTGTGTTGCCTCCCTGGTGCAAGGGTCAAGGATGTCTCAGAGCGGCTGCAGAACATTTTGGAAGGGGAGGGTGAACAGCCAGTTGTCGTGGTGCATATAGGTACCAACGATATAGGTAAAAAATGGGATGAGGTCCTAAAAGCTGAATATAGGGAGTTAGGAGGTAAATTAAAAAATAGGACCTCAAAGGTAGTAATCTCAGGATTACTACCACTGCCACGTGCTAGTCGGAGTAGAAATAGAAGGATATTTCAGATGAATACGTGGCTAGAGGAATGGTGCAAGGGGGAGGGATTCAAATTCCTGGGACATTGGAACCGGTTCTGGGGGAGGTGGGACCAGTACAAACCGGACGGTTTGCACCTGGGCAGGGCCGGGACCGATGTCCTAGGGGGAGTGTTTGCTCGTGCTCTGGGGGAGGGTTTAAACTAAAATGGCAGGGCGTTGGGAACCTGAGCAGGGAGACAGAGGAAAGGGAAACAAGGATAAAAGCAAAAGATAGGAAGGAGAAAAACAAAAGTGGCAGTCAGAGAAATCAATGGTTTAAATCAAACATGGCCACAGTAAATAATAATTCTAAATGGTCCAAGAGCATTAAAAATACAAGCCTGAAGGCTTTGTGTCTTAATGCGAGGAGCATTCGTAATAAGGTGGATGAATTAGCTGCACGAATAGAGGTAAACGAATATGATTTGATTGGGATTACGGAAACATGGCTCCAGGGTGGCCAAGGCTGGGAACTCAACATCCAGGGGTATTCAATATTCAGGAAAGATAGGCAAAAAGGAAAAGGAGGTGGGGTAGCATTGCTGGTTAAAGAGGTGATTAACACAATTGTAAGGAAGGATATTAGCTCTGATGATGTGGAATCTGTATGGGTAGAACTGAGAAATATCAAGGGGCAGAAAACGTTAGTAGGAGTGGTATATAGACCTCCAAACAGTAATGCGGAGGTTGGGGATGGCATTAAAAGGGAAATTAGAGAAGCGTGCAATAAGGGCACAGCAGTTATCATGGGTGACTTTAATCTACATATAGATTGGGCTAACCAAATTAGTAACAATACTGTGGAGGGGGAATTCCTAGAGTGAATACGGGATGGTTTCCTGGACCAATATGTCAAGGAACCAACCAGAGATCAGGCCATCTTAGACTGGGTATTATGTAATGAGAAAGGATTAATTAGCAATCTTGTTGTGCGAGGCCCCTTGGGTCGGAGCGATCATAATATGATAGAATTCTTCATTAAGATGGAGCGTGAAGTAGTTGACTCAGAGACTAGGGTCCTGAATTTAAATAAAGGAAACTACAATGGTATGAGGCGAGAGTTGGGTAGGATTGATTGGGGAATGTCACTCAAAGGGTTGACGGCGGATAGGCAATGGCAAACATTCAAAGACTGCATGGATGAACTACAGAATTTGTTCATCCCAGTTTGGCATAAAAACAAAACAAAAAAGGTGACTCAACCGTGGCCAACAAGGGAAATTAGGGATAGCATAAGATCCAAGGAGAGGACATATAAATTGGCTAGAAAAAGCAGTAAACCTGAGGATTGGGAGCAGTTTAGGATTCAACAAAGGAGGACAAAGGGATTAATTAAGAAGGGGAAAATACAGTATGAGAGTAAGCTTGCAGGGAATATAAAAACTGACTGTAAAAGCTTTTATAGATATGTGACGAGAAAACAATTGGTGAAATCAAGCGTAGGTCCCTTGCAGTCAGAATCAGGGGAATTTATAATGGGGAACAAAGAAATGGCAGACCAATTAAATACACTATTTTGAT
This sequence comes from Somniosus microcephalus, assembly GCF_052327205.1. Lineage (NCBI taxonomy): Eukaryota > Metazoa > Chordata > Chondrichthyes > Squaliformes > Somniosidae > Somniosus > Somniosus microcephalus. Next base: position 198,191,007 of record NC_140987.1, read on the forward strand.
TCTGTCTTCATAAAGGAGGACACAAATAACCTCCCAGAGATGTCGGGGAACATCGGGTCTGATGAAAGGGAGGAACTGAAAGAAATCAGTATTTGTAGGGAAATGGTGTTAGGGAAATTGACGGGATTGAAGGCCGATAAATCCCCAGGGCCTGATAATCTACATCCTAAGGAAGTGGCCCTAGAAATAGTAGATGCATTGCTGATCATCTTCCAACATTCGATAGAATCTGGAACAGTACCCATGGATTGGAGGGTAGCTAATGTTACCCCACTATTCAAAAAAGGTGGTAGAGAGAAAACGGGGAATTACAGACCGGTAAACCTGACATCGGTAGTGGGGAAAATGCTAGAGTCCATTATAAAAGATGTAATAGCAGAGCACTTGGAAAACAGTGACAGGATCGGACAATGTCAACATGGATTTACAAAAGATAAATCGTGTTTGACTAATCTACTGGAATTTTTTGAGTATGTAACTGGTAAAATAGATAAGGGAGAACCAGTGGATGTGGTGTTTTTGGACTTTCAAAAGGCTTTCGATAAGGTCCCGCATAAGAGATTAGCGTGTAAATTTAAGGCACATGGGATTGGGGGCAAGGTATTGACTTGGATAGAGAACTGGTTGGCAGACAGAAAGCAAAGAGTTGGAATAAACGGGTCTTTTTCTGAGTGGCAGGCAGTGACTAGTGGGGTACCGCAGGGATCGGTCCTTGGACCCCAGCTATTCACAATATATATTAATGATCTAGATGAGGGAACTAGATGTAATAGCTCCAAGTTTGCAGATGACACAAAGCTGGGTGCGTGTGTGTGCTGTGAGGAGGATGCCGGGAAACTTCAGTATGATTTGGACAGGTTGGGTGATTGGGCAGATGCATGGCAGATGCAATATAACGTGGATAAATGCGTGGTTATCCACTTTGGTGTCAAAAACAAGAAGGCAGATTATTATCTGAATGGCAATAGATTGGGAGAAGGGGAAGTGCATCGAGACCTGGGTGTCCTTGTGCACCAGTCGCTGAAGTTAAGCATGCAGGTGCAGCAGGCGGTTAAGAAGGCAAATGGTATGTTGGCCTTCGTAGCGAGAGGGTTTGAGTACAGGAACAAGGATGTCTTGCTGCAGTTGTACAGGGCCTTGGTGAGACCACATCTTGAGTATTGTGTGCAGTTTTGGTCGCCTTATCTTTGGATGGATGTTCTTTCCATGGAGGGAATGCAGCGAAGATTCACCAGGCTGATAACTGGGATGGTAGGAATGACGTATGAGGAGAGATTCGGTCGATTGGGCTTATACTCGTTGGAGTTCAGAAGAATGAGAGGGGATCTCATTGAAACTTATAAAATTCTGACAGGACTGGACAGACTAGATGCAGGAAGGATGTTCCTGATGGTTGGGGTCGCAGTCTAAGGATAAGGGGTAAGCCATTTAGGACAGAGATGAGGAGGAATTTCTTCACCCAGAGAGTGGTGAACCTGTGGAATTCTCTACCACGGAAGGCAGTAGAGGCCAATTCATTAAATATATTCAAGAAGGAGTTGGATATATTTCTTAAGGCTAAAGGGATCAAGGGATATGGGGAGAAAGCAGGGACAGGGTACTGAATTTGGATGATCAGCCATGATCTCATCGAATGGCGGAGCAGGCTCGAGGGGCCGAATGGCGTACTCCTGCTATTATCTTCTATGTTTCTATGTTTCTAAGGGACCCGACCAACTCACCCTGCTCTAGTAGGATCCCATTCAGTCTCGTGGGGTTCACAGGGAACGAGCAGGTGGGGGCAATGTCCAAACCTTTGGCCATAGATTTAGGATCCCTCCACACGAAGTGGAACTGCATCCTAATAAAGTGGGAACAGCCAGGGTCAGGAGTCCTGGGGGCCAACTTAATGTTAGCCCATCATATAATAGTGGATTTGAGGAATCACTGCCTTTGGGGAGCGGTGAGTTCCGATAAGGAGGGAGAAGTTATTATAATCCCTAAGGATGCGGAAGGAAGGGGTAGCATGTGCATGATGAAGCCTAAGGGGAGTTACGACCTGGAGCAATTGGTCAGTAATACCCCAGCCAAGTATCAGGTGAACATGAGAGACAATCTCGCATCGTTCGCCACGCACAAGCACGACTGTGGCCGGGTGACGGGGGTAGAAGTCCAAGTACACAGGTTCCCCATGTCACAGCCACAAAAGCAGTATAATTTCCCCAGAGAGGCAGAAGCCGACTTGGAAACGGCACTGGGATCCCTGGTAGAACAGGAGGTGTTGAGGCCGATAGCCACCCACGTGAACTCACCACTCTGGCCGGTTAGGAAACCCAACCAGTCGTGGAGGGCCACCGTGGACTATCGGGTGCTCAATAAAAACATCCCAGCCTGCGCGCCCAAAGTTGCAGCTGTTGCCGATCTGATAGGGAGCATTCCAGCGACCGCAACCACTTTTACGGTGCTGGATATCTCCAATGGGTTTTGGTCGATTCCTCTAAAAAGGGAAGACCAATACAAGTTTGCCTTTACTTTTAAAGGCCAACAGTACACCTGGGCATGCCTTCCCCAGGGTTTTCATAACAGCCCTTCCATATTCCACCAGTGTATGGAGGACGCCTTAAAGGGTTTTAGCCGACCTCAGCAGCTAGTACAATATGTGGACGACTTGCTTTTGTTCTCCGCCAAGGGGGAGGAGCATGGGCCACTTCTGGCCGAGCTGCTTCAGCTGCTGAGGGAGGCCAGGTTTAAAGTAAACCCGAAGAAAGCCCAGATCGGCCGCGAGGAAGTCAAATTCCTCAGGCGTGACAGTAAGGGCAGGGGAAAGGGCCATAGATGAGGCAAAAAGAAAGGCAGTACAGGAGTTACCAGTCCCCAAGGACGTAACAGGGGTAAGATCCTTCCTGGGACTCACAGGGTACTGCAGGGATTTTATTGAGGGTTACGCAGCAACGGCAGCCCCTCTGCTTCGCTCCTCCGCAAGGGAGTCGGGTAGGAGTGGGACCAGAACTGCCAGGAAGCGTTCACACGCTTCAAGGAAGATTTGCAGACAGCTTCTGCACTGGGGGCCATCAACGGTGGGGAAGAATTCTATTTAGAGGTAGCAGCCAACGGGGATAGCTTGAGCGCGGTGTTGCTCCAGGAGCGACACGGCAAGCTACGGCCCGTGGTCTACTCATCTAGGGTTCTCACCGAGGTAGAACAGGGATATTCCAACTGCGTGAGGCATCTCCTGGCCACGTATTGGGCCGTAAAGCGCTCACAGCTCTTTACGGGATCATCCTTGATAGTTCTACTCACCCACCATACCCCCACTCAGAATAAAGGATGGAACAGTGAGCAGTGCTCACATTGCTCGCTGGACTTTATTGCTCTCGTAGATGAATCTGAGAGTGCAGGGGTTGAGCGAGCCCAAGTTGGCAGCGAATTTGATTTACCCAGGTACAGCCCACATGTGTACGGTAGAAGGGGTGTGGGACGTGGATGTCGGGTTCCGGGCCGGGTTACATCCGACGGGCCGGGACATTTACAGGTCCAGTTCGGTAGCAAAGGGGGACCGCTTCACCGGGTGCGGGATTTATGACCCCGCGGCTAAGATAGCTAAGGCCCTTAAACTCCCCAGCACCCTGAGCGCTCAGCATGCCGAACTGGCGGCGGTGGTGTATGTGGTCACCCACCCCGACGAGTTCCCCACCCCCTACACCATCTGCTCGGATTCCATGTTTACATGTAATTCGTGCACCGAGTACCTGGCCATCTGGGCTCGGCGCGGTTTTAAATCCACGGATGAGAAGCTCCTAGCAACAGCACCGCTGCTAGGGAGGATTTTGGAGGTCATGGGCACCCGGGGAGATCACTATATACATAAGGTCAAGGCCCACTCTAAGACAGAGCCCAGAGGGGAAGGTAACCAAAGGGCCGATGAGTTGGCCAACCAGGAGGCCATGGAAGGAGAGTTCTGGGATCCCTGTGAAGTAGGCCCAGTAGCAGCAATCCAGGACAAAGGAGGAACACCGGGGGTAACTTTGGCCCTGGACTTAAAATAAGTCCAAGCCCTGGATTCCGTCCTTAAGGCTATCCTGGGGAAGAAGGAAAAGGGCGAACAGGTAGAGGGTCCGTTTGGAGCAGCGGACATTACCGTTAAAGAGGGGATGCTATTTAAAGGGGATCGGTGGATTGTTCCCAAGCGGTACCAGAGGGAATTCCTCCAGTTGGCCCACGGGGGCCCAGGAACGGGACACCCAGGGCCGGAAACTACCTGGCAGAGGGTAGAACAGGCAGGGTGGTGGCCGCAAGTCAGGGAGGATGTCTGTGACTTTTGCGCAGACTCCCTGGTGTGTGCAGCAAACAACCCCGATCCTCAGCGTAGGAAACTCCCCATAGGACACACAAGTGGGGTAGAGGGACCATGGCAGTCTCTCCAGGTCGATTATATCGGACCACTACCCACCACACAGGCAGGTAACAAATACTGTCTAGTCCTGGTGGACGTGTTCTCCAAGTGGGTGGAAGCCTTCCCTTGCCGAGCAGCCACGGCTTTGGCGATGGCAAGGATTCTGGTAAAGGAAGTGTTCTCCCGGTGGGGACTGCCACAGGTCTTGAAGTCCAACCAAGGGTGTAATTTCACGGGACAGGTAATGCAGGCCACCTTGAAGCTTTTAGGGATTGAGGGGAAGTGGCATGTGGCTCACAACCCAAAGTCATCGGGGGTTGTGGAGCACCTTAACCGGACGATTAAAGAAAGGCTAAGGAAAGAGACAGGGTCGTCCCCGGAAAAGTGGGATGAGGTCCTGCCGTTAGTTTTAATGGGTGTCCGGGCCAGCCTCTCCAGAAGCACAGGGTATTCCCCGCATGAGCTCATGACTGGGAGGGTCATGCGCACCCCCACCCACGTTTTGACATCGGTCATAACGGAAGCCCAAGTCCGGGAAGTGAACCGGGACAAGTTTGTACAGAATCTGTATGATAAATTAAAACAGATTCACTGGCAGGCAGCCAGTAACATGGGGAACCAGCACCGAAAAAATCGATTGCTGCTCGAGCCCCAGAAAACCCACGAGTGGAAGGTGGGAGACCAGGTAATGGTACGGTACTATGCCCGGGTAGGGGCATTTGAGCCACTATACATGGGGCCGTATAGCATAGTGGACAAGGCAAGCCCCATGGTGTACACGGTTAAACTCCCAAAACGCACAAAGTGGTTCCATATTAACCAGTGCAAGCGGTTTAACCCAGGGGAGAGAACAACAAAAGTAAAATGACACCAAGGCCCAATAATGAGCATGGTGGACACGGGTCTTCCTCCTATGATTTGGGATGACGATGACCCGGTGGTCGGGACAGTAAGGAGGAGCAGTAGGGTCCCACAGCCGAGGACACTGGACGCCTCCTTACACGCCGACCGTGAGCCACAAAAGGCCCCGGCGAGAAGAGCCTTAGCAGGGGCACCCGGCAACACGGGTAGTGATGTACATGGTCTTAATGTACATAGTTCTTGTATATAATGAAGCCAGACCTGTGGAGGTAAACCCTCTCACAGTAAGGGATTGTTGCTTTTTGTTTCATAGGAAGCCGAGGACGGAATGGAGACAGCCCTGAGACTGAGCGTGATCTTGATGTTGGCTGGAACGGGGCACAGCAGGAGAGGGGACACCGAGTCGTCCCTCCTCTATGGCTGTACTGGGGGGGGAGGGGGGGACCCACTGTGACTAAGGGGGGTAGGAGGGGGGACACAGATAGGATGGCAGCCTACTTCCATGAGGGAAGATGGCCAGGGTGGCTGGGGTCCAATTCGAAGAAATACTCCAGCCGCACCGGGTTCACGTACGGGGAGGCTTCCCTACCATGTCCCCAACTGAAGATCACAGCCACACGGGTTAGGGTGACCGAGAGCAAGCACATGTGCTTAAGATGCAAGGGATACATTCCCCTGAGACGGTGATGGTGGCGTAGGAAGTTGAGTCAGGACAAGGGGAACAGGTCAGCGAACTGGGAAAGACTGGGAACGACACGTACCGACAGATCACGGGGACGAAGGGGGAGTGGAAGTGTGCTGGAACAAGTGGTGGAAGGAGGAACAGGGGATTTATGTGTGCATGTGGGGGTCAGAACAGATCTGCCCAGTGGGTGTGTCGATTGCTTTCATACGGCAATGGCAGGATTCCGGGGCCGGTATGGGATGGGATCGGAGTTTGGATGCTTGCGTAGTCCCAGACCTTTCCAACACAATAAATTCCACGGAACTGGTAGTGCATGATACGGTACAGGAGACAGACGTTAGGTGTCCCGCCACCACACCAGGCTCAGGGAATGGTTTAGTTCTAGTCCCAACCGGGAAGGTTTTATTCCAGGATGTACATTATGCGGCTGCGTCGGTCATCTTAAATTTAACCCGGGTGCAGCTGCCCGAGTGGTGTCCAAAGGAGACTGAGCAGTTTTACGAAGCCCTTATTAAAGAAATGTTCCTCCAATTTTTTGAGCTCAGCTACGGGGATGTGAGTCGGGAGAAGCTGTATGGCATGGATGCGTACGATAGAGGCAATCTGGGTAGACAAAGGCGAGGGATGGTTAATGACATGGCCACGGCTTTTAGCACGGGCACGTCCCTCGTCAATAGTATGGATGATATCCAGCTGCAGATGCAGATTAATAGTTTAAAGGACCAGCTGCGAAAGATACTGGGGAAGGGAACGAGGTGGAAGGTTCGGAGCTAAAAGAAGACCAGGCGATGACCATTCATTTAAAAGAGGTCATTACTGAGCTGGAGACACACGCCAAGACCATCAACAATTTGATATGGGAGGACAGGAATGCCTTGGCACAGGCAGCCAGAAGTGATGCGTGTGTGTTGTACGGTGCATGGATGCTAAACGAGGGCTCAATAATCTGGAGGACTTCTACATGGACTTCAGTAAGGCTTTTGACAAAGTCCCGCATGGGAGACTGGTCAAGAAGGTAAGAGCCCATGGGATCCAGGGCAATTTGACATCTTGGATCCAAAATTAGCTTAGTGGCAGAAGGCAGAGGGTGATGGTCGAAGGTTGTTTTTGTGACTGGAAGCCTGTGTCCAGTGGTGTCCTTTGCTGTTTGTAGTGTACATTAATGATTTAGATATGAATGTAGGAGGTATGATCAGTAAGTTCGTAGATGAGACGAAAATTGGTGGCGTGGTAAATAGCGAGGAGGGAAGCCTTAGGCTACAGGATGATATAGATGGGTTGGTCAGATGGGCAGAACAGTGGCAAATGGAATTTAACCCTGAAAAGTGTGAGGTGATGCATTTTGGAAGGACTAACAAGGCAAGGGAATACACAATGAATGGTAGGACCCTAGGAAGGACAGAGGATCAGAGATACCTCTGAGCGTGGAGACCGAGGAGTTAAAGAGCGGGGAGCGAGAGCGGGGAGCGAGAGCGGCCCAGACACACCGGCGGCAGCAGCGAGAGTGGCCCTGGGTGGAATCTGAGCGCGGAGACCGAGGAGTTAAAGAGCGGAGAGCGAGAGCGGCCCAGACACATTGGCGGCAGCAGCGAGAAGTAAAAAGTAATCGAAGTGTGACGTCACCAGAAAGCAGGTAAGTGATTGGTTGGTGAGTATTTCTCTCTTTCTCACTTTTTTCCAAACTTAATTTTTGTGATTTATAGTTTCTAGGGTCTCGGTTGTGTAGTGGGGAGTGGTAGAAAACAAGGACCCTTGAGTATATCATTTAATTGTAGTGTAATTAGTGGTATTGATTTGATTTAATTTAATTTGAATTAATTAAACGGTAAGTCATGGCAGCACAGCTCGGACCCATGGCATGCTCCTCCTGCACTATGTGGGAAATCAGGGACACTTCTTGTGTCCCTGACGACCATGTGTGCGGGAAGTGTATCCAGCTGCAACTACTGACAAACTGCATTGCGGCGCTGGAGTTGCGAATGGATACATACTGGAGCATTCGCAATGCTGAGGACAACGTGGATAGCATGTTTAGGGAGTTGGTCACACCGCAGGTAAAGGCTGCACAGGCAGGAAGGGAATGGGTGACCACCAGGCAAAGTAGTAGGCGCAGGGAGGTAGTGCAGGGGTCCCCTGTGGCCATCCCCCTTTCAAACAGATATACCATTTTGGATATTGTTGAGGGAGATGGCTTATCGGGGGAAGGCAGCAGCAGCCAACTTCCTGGCACCATGGGTGGTCCTGCTGCACAGGACGGGAGGAAAAAGAGCGGGAGGGCTATAGTGATAGGGGATTCTATTGTAAGGGGAATAGATAGGCGTTTCTGCGGCCGCAAACGAGACTCCAGGATGGTATGTTGCCTTCTTGGTGCAAGGGTGTCTCGGAGAGGCTGCAGGGCATTCTGGAGGGGGAGGGTGAACAGCCAGTTGTCATGGTGCATATAGGTACGAACGATATAGGTAGAAAATGGGATGAGGTCCTAAAAGCTGAATATAAGGAGTTAGGAGGTAAATTTAAAAAATAGGACCTCAAAGGTAGTAATCTCAGGATTGCTACCAGTGCCACGTGCTAGTCAGAGTAGAAATAGAAGGATATTTCAGATGAATACGTGCTAGAGGAATGATGCAAGGGGGAGGGATTCAAATTCCTGGGACATTGGAACCAGTTCTGGGGGAGGTGGGACCAGTACAAACTGGACGGTTTGTACATGGGCGGGACCGGAACCGATGTCCAAGGGGGAGTGTTTGCTTGTGCTGTTGGGGAGGGTTTAAATTAAAATGGCAGGGGGTTGGGAACCTGTGCAGGGAGACAGTGTCTTAATGCGAGGAGCATTGGATGAATTAGCTGCGCAAATAGATGTAAACGGTTATGATATAATTGGGATTACGGAGACACGGCTCCAGGGTGACCAAGACTGGAAATTCAACATCCAGGGGTATTCAATATTCAGGAAGGACAGGAAAAAAGGAAAAGGAGGTGGGGTAGCATTTCTGGTTAAAGAGGAGATTAACACAATAGTAAGGAAAGATATTAGCTCTGATGATGTGGAATCTGTGTGGGCAGAGCTGAGAAATACCAAGGGGCAGAAAACGTTAGTGGGAGTTGTATACAGACCCCCAAACAGTAATGCTGAAGTTGGGGATGGCATTAAACGGGAAATTAGAGACACGTGCAATAAGGGCACAGCAGTTATCATGGGTGACTTTAATCTACATATAGATTGGGCTAACCAAATTAGTAACAACTGGCTGAAGTGCCCGGCGGTGCCGAGGCTCTTTCGAGGGCATGTTGTTGTTGGAAGAGAGAGAGAGCGACTGCGGGGGGGGGGAGAGAGAGAGAGAGAGTGAGAGAGCGCGACTGGGGGGGAAGAGAGAGAGCGACTGGGGGGTAGAGAGAGACTGGGGGGAAGAGAGGGCAGGTGGGGGTAAGGGGGGGCGGGTGGGGGTAAGGGGGGGCGGGGGGAAGGGAGGGCGGGGGGGAGAAGGGAGGGCGGGGGGGAGAAGGGAGGGCGGAGGGGGGAAGGGAGGACGGGGGGGGGAGGGGGGGAAGGGAGGGCCGGGGGGGAGGGGAAGGGGAGAGGGGAAGGAGGGGGAGGGGAAGGGGGAGGGGAAGGAAGGCGGGGGCGGGGGGGAGGGGAGGGCGGGGAGGGGGGAGGGAGGAGGAGCGAGCGGGGGGGGAGGGATGGGTGGGGGGAGGGAGGGAGGGAGGGGAGGAGGGGGGAGGAGGGAGGAGGAGAGAGGAGGGGGGAGAGGAGGGAGGGGGGGAGGGGAGGGGAAGGGGGAGAGTCCCCGAGCCCCCTGATCCCCGTGCCCCCAAACTCCCGAGCCCCCTGGTTGGCCCCCCCGAGACTGGCCCACCCCCCATGGCTCCCCCCCCCCGAGGCTCCCCCCCCCCCCCGAGGCTCGCCGCCCCCCCCCCGACCAACCAAGCACCGAACTCCGGAGGCGCGATCTTCCGAGCACCGGCCTCCCGAGCTGGCTTCAAGATTGCGGCTGTGCGAGACAGCCGGCGGGCCCGGTTGCCAGGGTAACCGTTGACACTCACCAAGCCCCGCTCCCCGGCCGAGCCAGAGAGAGAGACGCCGCGTCTGAGCTGCTCCTGCTGCGCGCGCACCCTTTAGTAAGGTAGTGGCGCTGGGCTGAGGCCCGCCCCTCCAGCCTTCGAGTGGGGCCGGGGGGTGCCTAGCTCGGGCGTGGGTGCGGAGGAGAGGCCGAGGCTTCGAGGCCTACATGGAAAAATGGGGAAAGGTAGGAAAATTAATGAGATTAGATAAGTTAATCACTTTCTAAATCATTTTTTTTTTAAACAATGTGTTTTAAAAGCAACGTTTTTTTTAAAGACGCAGAAAGCGGGAAAAAGAAAGGAAAAGTTTGGAATCAAGATGGCGGCGACTCACCTCGGTTCAGAACGATAAGGCCCGCCCACACACGCACCGACTGGCCCGGCGGCACACGCCAGCAACCCGGCGTACGATTGGTCGAGCTCGAGGTCACTCTGTCGCTAATGAGCGGATAATGAGATGCTAATGAGCGGAATGTTAAGGATTTTCGGATACCGCGGGCGCGATTTTAGCCCGGCCGAAACGTAAATACGCTTAAAACCGTCTCGGAAGCGTAAGCTTTCTTTGGGGGTAACGTGCGCATAGGTACGCCCTGTAACTTTCGAGCGCATAGCCCGACAGACGCACACGCGATGACAGACAGGTGCACACGCGATGACAGACAGACGGACAGACAGACAGATCGACCGATTTATATATATAGACTAGCTGAAGTGCCCGGCGGTGCCGAGGCTTTTTCGAGGGCATGTTGTTGTTGGAAGAGAGAGAGAGAGCGACTGGGGGGAAGAGAGAGAGCGACTGGGGGGAAGAGAGAGAGCGACTGGGGGGAAGAGAGAGAGCGACTGGGGGGAAGAGAGGGCGGGTGGGGGGAAGGGAGGGCGGGTGGGAAGGGAGGGCGGGGGGGAAGGGGCGGGGGGGATGGGAGGGGGGGAAGGGGTGGGGGGGAAGGGAGGGGGGAAGGGGGGAAGGGGGGGGCGGGGGTGGACGGCGGGGGGGGAAGGGGGCGGGGGGGGGGCAGGGGGGAAGGGGCCGCTCTCGGAGCCCCCGCCCCGCACTCTCGAGAGCCCTGCTCTCCAAGCCCCAGCCGCCCCGCTGTCCGAGCCCCGCCCGAGCCGAGCGCGGAACACTCACCAAGGCCGAGAGCACTGTCGAGAGCGCCACCCCCCCCCCGCCCGAGCCGAGCGCGGAACACTCACCAAGGCCGAGAGCACTGTCGAGTGCCCTGCCCGAGCCGAGCGCGGAACACTCACCAAGGCCGAGAGCACTGTCGAGAGCCCCGCCCCCCCGCCCGAGCCGAGCCGAGCGCGGAACACTCACCAAGGCCGAGAGCACTGTCGAGAGCCCCGACCCCCCCGCCCGAGCCGAGCGCGGAACAGAGACGCCGCGTCTCACCTGCTCCTGCTGCGCGCGCACCCTGACCCTCGTGGCTGACCCCGTTGCCCTGGGTAATGTGACACGGGGGGGCGGCGGTGAGGAGCTTAGCAGAAGCCCAAGCACCTAGCTCGGGCCTGGCTGGGCAAGAAAGGCCCAGGCTTTCAGGCCTAAGAAAAAAACGGGGAAAGGTAGGAAAAAGAATCTTCAGGTTAGAGAAAATATTTACAAATGAGTGATTTTTTTAAAAACAATTTAATAAATTCAATTTTATTTTGCTGGAAATGTATATTTGAAAAGAAAGACGCAGAAAGCAGGAAAAAGAATGGAAGCAAGATGGCGGCTACTCACCTCGGTTCAGAACGATAAGGCCCGCCCACACACGCACCGATTGGCCCGGCGGCACACGCCAGCAACCCGGCGTACGATTGGTCGAGCTCGAGGTCACTCTGTCGCTAATGAGCGGATAATGAGATGCTAATGAGCGGAACGTTAAGGTTTTTCGGATACCGCGGGCGCGATTTTAGCCCGGCCGAAACGTAAATATGCTTAAAACCGTTTTGGAAAGGTAAGCTTTCTTTCGACGTAACGCACGCGTAGGTACGCCCTGTAACTTTTGAGCGCATAGCCGCCCAGACGCGCACCTGCAGACAGACAGAAGGACAGACAGAAGGACAGAAAGACAGACAGAAGGACAGACAGAAGGACCGATTTATATATATAGATACTGTGGAGGAGGAATTCCTAGAGTGTATACGGGATGGTTTCCTGGACCAATATGTCGAGGAACCAACTAGAGATCAGGCCATCTTAGACTAGGTATTATGTAATGAGAAAGGATTAATTAGCAATCTTGTTGTGCGAGGCCCCTTGGGTCGGAGCGATCATAATATGATAGAATTCTTCATTAAAATGGAGAGTGAAGTAGTTGACTCAGAGTCTAGGGTCCTAAATTTAAATAAAGGAAACTACAATGGTATGAGGCACGAGTTGGCTAGAATGGATTGGGGAACGTTACTTAAAGGGATGACGGTGGATAGGCAATGGCAAACATTTAAAGATTGCATGGATGAACTATAGCATTTGTTCATCCCTGTTTGGCATAAAAATAAAACAAAAAAGGTGACTCAACCGTGGCTAACTAGGGAAATTAGGGATAGCATAAGATCCAAGGAGAGGACACATAATTTGGCCAGATAAAGCAGCAAACCTGAGGATTGGGAGTAGTTTAGGATTCAGCAAAGGAAGACAAAGGGATTAATTAAGAGGGGAAAAATAGATTATGAGAGTAAGTATGAGGAACATAAAAACTGACTGTAAAAGCTTCTATAGATATGTGAAGAGAAAACGATTGGTGAAGTCAAGCGTAGGTCCCTTGCAGTCAGAATCAGGTGAATTTATAATGGGGTACAAAGAAATGGCTGACCAATTAAATACATACTTTGGTTCTGTCTTCACAAAGGAGGACACAAATAACCTCCCAGAAATGTCGGGGAACATAGGGTCTAATGAGAGGGAGGAACTGAAAGAAATCAGTATTTGTAGGGAAATGGTGTTAGGGAAATTGATGGGATTGAAGGCCGATAAACCCCAGGGCCTGATAATCTACATCCTAAGGTACTTAAGGAAGTGGCCCTAGAAATAGTAGATGCATTGCTGATCATCTTCCAACATTCGATGGAATCTGGAACAGTTCCCATGGATTGGAGGATAGCTAATGTAACCCCACTATTTAAAAAGGGTGGTAGAGAGAAAACGGGGAATTATAGACCGGTAAGCCTGACATCGGTAGTGGGGAAAATGCTAGAGTCCATTATAAAAGATGTAATAGTAAAGCACTTGGAAAACAGTGACAGGATCGGACAAAGTCAACATGAATTTACAAAAGGTAAATCATGCTTGACTAATCTACTGGAATTTTTTGAGGATGTGACTGGTAGAATAGATAAGGGAGAACCAGTGGATGTGGTGTATTTGGACTTTCAGAAGGCTTTCGATAAGGTCCCGCATAAGAGATTAGCGTACAAAGTTAAAGCACATGGGATTGGGGGTAAGGTACTGTCTTGGATAGAGAACTGGCTGGCAGACAAGAAGCCAAGAGTTGGAATAAACGGATCTTTTTCTGAGTGGCAGGCAGTGACTAGTGGGGTACCGCAGGGATCGATGCTGGGACCCCAGCTATTCACAATATATATAAATGATCTAGACGAGGGAACTAGATGTAATATCTCTAAGTTTTCAGATGACACAAAGCTGGGTGGGCGTGTGTGCTGTGAGGAGGATGCCGAGAAACTCCAGTATGATTTGGACAAGTTGGGTGATTGGGCAGATGCATGGCAAATGCAGTATAATGTGGATAAATACGAGGGTATCCACTTTGGTGGCAAAAACAGGAAGACAGATTATTATCTGAATGGCAATAGATTGGGAAAAGGGGAAGTGCAACGAGACCTGGGTGTCTTTGTGCACCAGTCGCTGAAGGTAAGCATGCAGGTGCAGCAGGCAGTTAAGAAGGCAAATGGTATGTTGGCCTTCATAGCGAGAGGATTCGAGCACAGGAGCAAGGATGTCTTGCTGCAGTTGTACAGGGCCTTGGTGAGACCACATCTTGAGTATTGTGTGCAGTTTTGGTCACCTTATCTGAGGAAGGATGTTCTTGCCATGGAGAGAGTGCAGCGAAGATTCACCAGACTGATACCTGGGATGGCAGGAATGACGTATGAGGAGAGATTGGGTCGATTAGGCTTATATTCGCTAGAGTTTAGAAGAATGAGAGGGGATCTCATTGAAACTTATAAAATTCTAACAGGACTAGACAGACTAGATGCAGGAAGGATGTTCCCGATGGCGGTGGAGTCCAGAACCAGGGGTCACAGTCTAAGGATAACGAGTAAGCCATTTAGGACTGAGGTGAGGAGGAATTTCTTCACCCAGAGAGTGGTGAACTTGTGGAATTCTCTGCCACACAGGGCAGTTGAGGCCAATTCATTAAGTATATTCAAGAAGGAGTTGGATATATTTCTTGAGGCTAAATGTATCAAGGGATATGGGGAGGAAGCAGGGACATGGTGCTGAATTTGGATGATCAGCCATGATCTCATTAAATGGCAGAGCGGGCTCGTGGGGCTGAATGGCCTACTCCTGCTCCTATCTTCTATGTTTTTATGTGCATGTACATAGATCCCTGAAGGCAGCAGGACAGGTAGATAAGGTGGTTAAAAAGGCATATGGGATACTTGCCTTCATTAACCAAGGCATAGAATATAAGAGCAGGGAGGTTATGATGGAGCTGTACAAAACGCTAAGTAGGCCTCAGTGGGTGGTAGAGGAAGGAACCCTCACAACATTCAAGAAGCATTTGGATGAGCACTTGAAATGCCATTGCATACAAGGCTATGGACCAAATGCTGGAAAATGGGATTAGATTGGACAGGGCTTGATGGACGGCGCAGACACGATGGGCCGAAGGGCCTCTTCCTGTGCTGTATAACTCTATGACTATGACTCTATGACTGTATGCAGTTCTGGTTGCCACACTATAGGAAGGATGTGATTGCATTGGAGAGGGTGCAGAGGAGATTCACCAGGATGTTACCCAGGCTGGAGCGCTTCAGCTATGAAGAGAGACTGGACAGGCTGGGATTGTTGTCTTAGAGCAGAGAAGGCTGAGGGGGGACCTGATTGAGGTGTACAAAATTATGAGGGGCATAGATAGGGTAGATAGAAAGGAACTTTTCCCCTTAGTAGAGGGGTCAATAACCAGGGGGCATAGTTTCAAGTTAAGGGGCAGGAGGTTTAGAGGGGATTTGAGGTAAAACCTTTTCACCCAGAGGGTGGTTGGAATCTGGAACTCACTGCCTGAAAGGGTGGTAGAGGCAGGAACCCTCACAACATTCAAGAAGCATTTAGATGAGCACTTGAAACGCCATAGCATACAAGGCTACGGACCAAGTGCTGGAAAATGGGATTAGAATAGACAGGGCTTGATGGCCGGCACGGACACGATGGGCCAAAGGGCCTCTTTCTGTGCTGTAAAACTCTTCGGGCTGGATTTTAATTCAGGGGCGGGCTGGGGTCGTGTAATCTGCATTTTGTGTTATCCACCCGAATCTAATTCGATGTGGGAGATTGGTGTGATTTTAACGTAATTGGCCAATTGAGTTCCAACATGTGGGAACCCATGGCAAATGAGTTTTTCCAGTCTGAACGTCGCCTCCGATGTTGTCATCATTGCTGCTGCATTTAAGGTCTGCAACAAGCCTTGCTTCTTCTGCAGACTGCCAATCTTTTGGCCTTTCATGCTACAGGGACCTGGAGGCAGAATGACCAGCGAGAGACCTAGGTCTGCTCCCAGGTTTGATGACGTTGCCTTGCAGGCTTTAGTTGAGGGAGCAAGAGCTCATAAAGAGGTGCTCTTCCCTTCCTCAGGAAGGAAGAAGCCTCCCCAGCAGACCAAGGTTGTGTGGATCCAGGTGGCAGAGGAGGTCAACTCATTATCAGTAACCCACAGAACCTGGATTCAGTGCAGGAAGAGATTTCATGACCTTCTGTGCACTGGAAAAGTGAGTATGAATTTCCCATCACCCTCAATCTGATCCCCATTGCCTTTCCTCACCAGCACTCAGCTTTACCAATCTCTTCCTCCACATCCCACTTGACACTGACATCCATGCACTCTTACCCATTCCCTCGCTCTCTATGGTCACATTCACCTAACTATTCGACTATGCAGCCCTCATACTCCCTATCACGGTGATGCTATGAAAACAACTGACAACACACAGGGAGGGCCCTTGGTTGTTGTGTATGTACCTTTAAGAGAATAACTGGTCTCAGACTGCAGTACCGGCAGTGACCACCCCTGTATAAAAGGCGCTAGTGAGCCTCTGTAGTTTCAGTTTCCCGATTGACTTCATTCAGTAAAGACTTGTTTTGTTCAACTCCTGCTGTCCGTGTCTCAATCATTCACAGACATAATACTGGCGACGAGCAGCTACGAACTTACCTACAGTCTGCACCACCTCCTGGGATCCATTCCTGCAGCGAAGTGAGCAGAGGTCGAGGCCAGAAGGAAGAAAGAAGCAGTAGAAATGGGCGTCGACCGTGGGCATCCGCCCCTGTGTTAGCGGAGTTGAAGATTGCTGGAGAAGCTGTCGAAAGCGGGGCCTGGTTCCTGTCGACGGTGCTTCAGCTAATCGGGCTGGTGGCAGGTAGTACACTGATCCTTCCTGGGCTGCGGCAGTCGTGAACTCGAGCGGGTGGCTTGCAACGGGACCGAGCAGCGTTGTCGGGAAGAGGAGAGAGAGAGGGTGGAGCACACAGGGCGCGGCCGGTGCTACGAAGCCGGGCTGCGTATAGACCCGAGAAGAGGGAGGCAAGAGTCCCACAGGGTTGTTCCACGACGGGAAAATAATTAAAAAAAGAAATATTAAACGCGCAGGAAACCGCGAGGAGCTGCAGGTTGCAACGGAAACTGCGGAAAGCAGCGCTAGCAACAGCGGGGAAGAAGGCAAAGTGCGGGAGGCACCATTTTGTTAAATCGGGGAAGAAGGCAAAGTGCGGGAGGCGCCATTTTAGATTTTCAAGATGCCAAAGACTGGCTGTATCACTGCCTTTGATAATACAATAGAGGACTGGACCACGTATGTGGAAAGAGTTGAGGTATATTGCGAGGTAAACAAAATAGCCGATGAGAAAAAGACATCGGTATTGCTAAACTTAATGGGCACTAGAACGTACGGCCTATTGCGGGACCTGATTACTCCAGCCAAACCAAAGGCGAAGAGTTTTAACGAAATTGTTGCTGTCCTACAGGAACACCTAAACCCTGCACTGCTGTTGATAGCAGAAAGATTTAAATTCCACAGGCGAACTCAGCATAAAGATGAGAGCAATGCTGAGTACCTTACGGAACTATGCAACCTATCAAAGCACTGCCAGTTCGGAGCAGGACTGGCAGATACCCTACGGGACAAATTTGTCTGTGGACTCCTGAGTGAAGGAACACAGAAGAAGTTACTGTCAGAGAAAGAGCTGACGCTAGATAAGGCTTTCAGCGTGGCAATATCGTACGAAGCAGCAGCCAGGGGAGCTGTGGAAATTCAACAAAAGCCACAGGAATACGGCACCCACGAAATGACATGGGGATTTGCAAAATGTTATCGCTGCGGCAGAACTAACCATGACCAGAAGGACTGCTGGTCCAAGGACAAAATATGCAGGCAATGCGGAAAGATGGGACACATTGCACGAGTTTGCAGGTCTGGGAAGAAGACCAGCGACAACAAAAAGTATAGTCAGGAACCATACAAGAAAGTACAAAAGATGACGGACAGTAGTTCCAAAGACCAGATGAGCGATAGTGAATCCGGGAACAGGAGACTAAGCTATCTCAAACTTCACAATGTCATCACAAAAGAGGATCACCGAACCATTTGGGTCACCCTCATGATAGCAGGCTCCCAAGTTAAAATGGAATTGGATACAGGATCAGCGCTAACCGTCATGAATCGATGAGACTACAAGCGGCTATTCTCACACATACCCTTGAGAGAGACATCCATCGTCTTGACGACGTATACGGGGCAAAAAGTATACCCCAGAGGAAAAATAAGGGTGCCTGTCGAATACAACGGCAAGAAAATACGGAAATTGTATCTCTACATACTGCAAAATGGTGGACCACCGTTATTGGGACGTGAATGGATCAGGAAGATAAGCTTAGATTGGCACTCCATTCATGCAATGACGGTGGACGGTAAAAAAGATGAAGACGTCACTCCTGGACGATTGTCAACAATCTTAGCTAACGCCAAAGAAGTATTTCAACAAGAACTGGGCACTCTTAAAGGCGTAACCGCCTCGATAAAAATAGAAGAGAATGCAATTCCCAAGTTTTTCAAAGCAAGATTGGTACCATATGCAATTCGCCCAGCCGTCGAGGCAGAGCTGGAGAATCTGGAGAAGGCAGGCGTGTTGTCTAAGGTCGACTGGAGCGAGTGGGTGACACCCATCATTCCTGTCATGAAGAAAACGTTAAGCAATAAGTCTGAGGAGCCAAGGAAGGTTCGCATCTGTGGGGATTTCAAGGTGACGGTGAACCCAGTCCTTCACACAGTACAATATCCTCTTCCAAGGATAGAAAACATCTTCGCCTCACTGTCTGGAGGGAAGCGTTTTACAAAAATTGACCTAGCACAAGCATATTTGCAGATGGAGGTTGAGGAATCCTCTAGGAAGTATCTCACGATAAACACTCACAAAGGTCTTTACCAGTATCATCGATTGGTATTCAGAGTAGCATCGGCTCCGGCGATATGGCAAAGAGCGATGGAACAAGTCCTGCAAGGGATTCCGGGGACTCAGTGTTACTTGGACGACATCCTTGTGACAGGTGAAGATGATAGTGAGCACCTTAACAACCTAGAACAGGTGCTCACTAGACTACGGGAACATGGGCTACGAGCCAACCGCTCCAAGTGCGAGTTTTTTAAGAAACAGATATTGTATTGTGGCCACGTGATTGATGAAGAGGAGTTACATAAGTCCCCTGACAAAATTGAAGCGGTTGTTAAGGCCCCAGCGCCTGAAAATGTTTCGCAACTGAGGTCATTCCTCGGATTGGTGAATTACTACCATAAGTTTTTGCCGAATTTGTCGACAATTCTGCAGCCACTGAACGCCCTGCTACGAACGGGAGTAGCATGGAAATGGAGCAATGACTGTAAGCAGGCCTTTCAGAAGAGTAAGGACTTAATCACTTCAAGAGAAGTATTGGCTCACTACAACACAGCACTGCCGATCAGACTGGCGTGTGATGCGTCTCCCTACGGCATTGGGGCGGTACTGTCACGTAAATTCCTTGATGGTTTAGAGAGGCCGATAGATTTTGCGTCACGCTCGTTAACTTCTGCCGAGCGTAACTACGCCCAGATTGACAGAGAGGACCTCAGCCTAGTGTGGGGGGTGAAGAAGTTCAATCACTACCTGCACGGTCAAAAATTTACTCTACTAACCGATCATCAACCTCTTGTCTCCATTTTCAACCCTCAGAAGAGCGTACCGATAATGACAGCGCAACGGCTGCAGCGGTGGTCCCTTTTCCTAGGGGCACACCAATATGGCATTGAGTACAAAGGAACTAAACAGCATGGGAATGCTGATGGATTGTCATGCCTACCGTTGCCGACGGTGGAAGAAGAAGACCTTGCAGTGGATCCAATGGAGTTATTCCACTCGACCATAGTCGAATGTCTCCCTGTGACGAATGCAAACATAGAAAAGGAAACACAGAATGACCCGACACTATCACGGGTCTATGATTTAACGGTGAAGGGATGGCCAGCACATGGCGAACCACTGCTGCCAGCATTCTCGCTGAGAAGAGAACAGCTGTCAGTGTGCAGAGGAACCTTGATGTGTGGATCCAGAGTAGTAATTCCACCTAAGTTGACGGATAGAGTGCTCAATGAGCTTCATGAGGGTCATCTGGGTGGGGTAAAAATGAAGAACTTAGCCAGAGCGTTTGTGTGTTGGCCGGGAATCGATAGAGAAATCGAAGAGATGACCAAGAGCTGTGCAGGATGCCAGAAGGTCCAAAACGCCCCACCACATGCTCCTCTGCATCCATGGGAGTGGCCCTCATCTCCATGGCAAAGGGTGCACATTGATTTTGCTGGTCCCTTCATGGACTCGATGTTTTTAATTGCGGTGGATGCACATTCAAAGTGGCCAGAGGTAATAAAAATGTCCTCAACCACCACGGAAAAAACTATCACAGTTTTACGAACCATATTCGCCAGGAATGGGCTGCCTGAACAGATTTGCTCTGACAATGGACCACAGTTTGTGTCTGAAGAGTTCCGGAGGTTCTTAAAGAACAATGGTGTTAAGCATTACACATCTGCCCCATATTATCCAGCTACTAATGGATTGGCCGAGAGGTTTGTTCAAACATTCAAGAAGGCTATCAAGGCAATGTGTAATGAAGATATACCCCTACAACACAAGGTGGACAACTTCTTGTTTGCCTACTGGAATGCGACACATGTGGTTACCAACCAAACTCCAGCCATGATGTTCTTCAATCGAAGACTACGATGCCGCTTGGATTTGGTTAAGCCAAACGTCCGAAGAGATGTGGAGAACAGGCAGTTTCAGAATATGAATGAAAGGCCGACCAGGAGTTTTAAAATAGGTCAACCAGTTTTGGCCCGGGACTACCGCACTGAGAAATGGCAGCCAGGAACGATTTGTACACGGCAAGGACCTCTCATGTATACCGTGGACGTTGGAGAGAGCATTGTAAGACGCCATGCTGACCAGATTCTAGAGTCACTGGAAAACGTCAACTCCACACCACGATCTGATACACCTGACAATGAAATCGACGTACCAATTGCAGCTACCGCAGAATCGGTGATATTGGAAGCAGATGAACCAAACAACGACATTAATCCCGACTCAACCTTGCCAGAAGAACCTGATACCCCAAAGAGGCGTTATCCAGACAGAATCAGGAAGCCTCCTCAAAGACTGAACTTATAATTGCTTAAACTTAACCAATGTATCTAGCAACCGTAATTGTGATTGTAATTAGTTACCATTTAGTTGTTAAATGAATGTTATGTACTGCTTATCTAAAAGGGGAGGAATTGTTGTGTATGTACCTTTAAGAGAATAACTGGTCTCAGACTGCAGTACCGGCAGTGACCACCCCTGTATAAAAGGCGCTAGTGAGCCTCTGTAGTTTCAGTTTCCCGATTGACTTCATTCAGTAAAGACTTGTTTTGTTCAACTCCTGCTGTCCGTGTCTCAATCATTCATGGACATAATATTGGTTTTGCCACCTCACTCCATCTTTTTCTCCTTCTAAGTATTTATGCTATGGAATCTCTACACTCACTCCTTCATTCTCACTCAACCTCCACTTGTCTCCCTCGTTGCAGGAAAAGAGAGCTCACAATAAGCGAGAAAGAGCGAGGACAGGAAGAGGGCCACCCTCGGTAGCCCACCTCACCCCCTGGGATGAGGCGGTCCTGGAGATCGTAGGAGTGGAGGAAGATGTGCAAGTGGGGGACGGACAGAGGGGTGCATCACAGCAAGCTGGTGACAGAATAGTTTTCCATCTCTCTCATTGACATTGCACGAGTCGCTGATAATGATTCTGGAGCTCTAACAGATGGACTAATGATCATCTGCAATGTGCATGTAACCTTGGCATCACATCTCTGACTCTTTCCTTTACTCCCCCACAGGACCATCGCAAGCACCCGTCCCCACTAGCCAGGAGGAAGAGCATGAGCCTCAAGACTCCTCAGAGGAAGCTGCAACCTCTGAGGGCACAGCGTCAGCTGAATTCAGCGCAGCCAGCACCAGCGCAGACACTCACACCTCGATGGGACCTTCGGGACATAGAGTGGTGTTGTCACCTGGTGTATCACAGCTCACAAGTGAGCATCAGCAGATTGTGGAGACAGGGACAGCAGTGGAGAGTCCTAGTCGGAGGGCGCAGGACTCTGCCAGCTTGGCTCAGCTGCATGTCGACCCTCTGCCTCTGGGTCCATCCATAAGATCAGCTGTGCTGGAACTTCAGGAACAGATGCAGGAGTCTCTGACAGGTTTTGTCTCCAGGGTCGCTGTGAGTGTGGAGCGAATGGAGGAGTCCATAGCGAACATGAGCAGAGCCTTTGTGGAGTCATTGGTGCATGAACGCATTACCATGGAAAGGATGGCAACCTCCATGGAGGTGATAAGTCGCCAGAGTGCAGAAAACATGGTGAGTGTTCAGAATAGAATGACATCTCTGGAGGAGCGATGGTCATCTATTGAACAGAGAAACCAGACCTTCATGGAAGTCCTTCTGAATAGGACTGCCAGTGCAGATACGGGTCCCCATGGCCCCCCTGATGTGCAGCAAGGTGCTCTCAAGCCACTTGCAAGCGCTGAGGGGAATCTGACCCATGAGGGAGAAGTTGGTGGCAGACATCAAGGAAGTGGGGGCTCCTTTCCAAGCGCTCACACTTCCATGCCACTTCAGAGCCCTCGGTCAGAGCCCCACCAGTGTCCACACCCAACTGAGATCGGCGTCTCAACCTCTGCACAGCCGCAGGAGCAGCAGACTTTTGCCGAGCCCTCACAGGTTTGCAACCCCAGAGGACGCCCACCAAAGGGGTCGAGACAGGAGCAGCAGGAAAGTGAGCAAGGGGCCTCCACATCTGCTGAAGCCACAGGGGAAGCACCACGTAGGAGCACGCGTAAGAGAAAGATACTGCACAAATAGTCACAAGGGTAGTCACTTGGGTGAAATTTGATGTTTTCTGTGAAAAAGCCATCAGATGAATAATGTAAATAAAAAATCTGATGGCTACTGCTGTAGTTGTGGCATGTGTCATTTCGCGAATGGGACTTTCACATTGAGGGCTTAGGATTATTTGCAATTGTCAGTATGGTGGTCAAATTGCTAGGAATCCATTGGTCCTTGGCCATTGTCGATGCTCAGGTAAGAAGCTGCGAGGCAAAAGTGCTTGATTGGCTAGGCTAAGCAAATCTGGCCAAGATGAGTGCGTTCCTTGCATCCCGGGCAGCAATGTTCTCGCGTACTGCTGCCGCTGGTTGATGGGCCTCTGCAAGATGTTCGTTTTGGCTCTCCTCCTCTGCCTCCTCCTCCTCATCTGAGGAGGATATGTGACAAGCCACTTAGTCCTCAGGAATCTGCAAGCCACGACGTTGTGCCATGTTGTGAAGTGCACAGCAAACCACAACGATTCTGGAGACCCTGGTTGCTGAGTACTGCAGGGCCCCACCTGATCTATCCAGGCATCTGAAGCGCATCTTCAGCAAACCGATGGTTTGCTCGATTATGGCTCTGGTGGACATGTGGCTGGAGTTGTAGCTCTCCTCAGCTTCGTTGGATGGGCTCCTCAACGGCGTCATTAGCCACGTCTTTAGGGCATAGCCCTTGTCTCCAAGTAGCCATCCGTTAAGTTGGTCTGGCGGACTGAATAGCGGAAGCACACTAGACTGGCGCAGTATGAAGGAGTCATGGCAATTGCCAGGGTACTTGGCACAAACATGCAAAATGTCCTTCTTGTGGTCACACACCAGCTGAATGTTAAGGGGGTGGAAGCCCTTGCGGTTGACAAAAATACCTGGATTGCGATAGGGTGCCTTAAGGGCCACATATGTGCAGTCAACGACGCCCTGCACCCTTGGAAAGCCTGCCAGATTAGCTAATCCAACCACACGCGCTGTGACACTTGCTTGATCCTTGGTGAAATGGATGTGATTGTGCACGATGGCAAAGAGGGCATCAGTTACCTGTGTGATGCAAGTGTGTGCGGCCACCTGGGAGATGCTACTGATCCCTGGAATGAGCCTGAGGCAAAAAAGTTGAGTGCGGTGGTGACTTTGACGGCCACTGGTAAGGGTTGTCCACCTGGTCTTCTGGCCTGCAGGTCTTGTTGCAGCATTGCGTAGATGTTACCCACTAACTCTCGCGAAAGTCGGAGCCGCCTTTGGCACTGCTGCTCAGACATGTTGAGGTAGCTGACCCTGTGTCTGTAGCCCCTGTTTGGGGGGTATCTCCTGTGCCGACAGGCTTCCATGCGCCTGCCCCTTCTGGCCTGTGCAGCTTCAGGTGGGTGAGCAGCAGGTTGGCGCTCCTGTTGTTGCTGCTGCTGTTGGTGCTGCTGCTGTTGGTGCTGCTGTTGTTCCTGGTTCTGCTGGTGCCGCGGCTGGTCTTTGTCCTCATCTAATGTCTAGAAGGGAAGGAAATAAATGGCTACCATGCTTCTGCTATATGCCTCAGTTGAGGAAGCGCTCAGTGAAGGTGGCGAGAGGGGTTTCCCAGGAGGTCACACTGGAGATGGGTGTCAGGCTCCAAACTTCCACAGCTGTGGTTATGCCTTCTAAAAGTTCCCCCAGACCTGAGACTACAATGTCCTGCCAGCTGCAAATGATGGCTGATCAAATCTCCTCTTTAATGGTTGAGCTGCAGCTGATAGTCAGCAATCCAATTGTGCTCCCGCCAGGTTTCACTGTCGTGTTTCAGAACAGGAGTGTTTCACGTGGGAAAAGGGTTAAAATCACAAAGGCCTTTCAAAATGGCATTATAGAGGCAATTTAGTGCTTGTTAAGGGCCTTAACTGTCTATCCCGCCTCTTGGAGGCGGGACAGAGACGGGACCATTAGACACGAATTAATGAAAATTGCTTGGAGGCGGGATTGGGCCTGCCCGCCAGTTTTTGCAATTTTAACCCCCCACACGCCTCCAATCCCGCATCGACGGCCCAATGAAAATCCTGCCCTGTGACTCTATGACTTACAACAAGGTTGCATCCCGTCATGGATTAGCAACCTGCACTTCACAGCGCTCAGCCCGTATCATAATTCGATCAGCCCGTGCCAGCTCCGATTAGCTTCCGAAGCCTACCCAGTCCCAGTTGATTGTGGACGGTCCATCCACACGGTTATGGGGATTGTACTGCGGATGCCAGTAATGGGCGGGTCATCGCAGCCAGTGCCGGTATACCGGGTCGATATATTGGCGTCTTGACGGACGGGGTGCATGTGCGGTATCATGGGACCCCACCATTTGTTATAAAGTGGGAGCACGCCATGACCAGCACTGACGTCAAGGGGTGCCAGAGGAGGGGTGCACACATGATATTGTGTCCCCAGCACCTGAATGCGTTCGATCGACCAGTGTGTGGGTTTGAATTGGAAAGTGCAGAGCCCATTAATTGCACCATGGAGGTGATGGCCCAAAGCCATGTTCCACCTCAGGTAGCATACGCAGGCGGCGGGACGTACTGCGTCACGACAAGCGTGGACCAGTATCGGGTACACAACGACACTTGGTGCCCGGTCACCGATTCGACTTTCTGCTTCAAACCCCACACAGAAGTTCAGGTGGCGCAACAGTGCATCCGTCCCATTTCAGTGCCATCCACAGTACACCTCATGGTTAACAACACGGTACAGAATCTGCAGCAGTACGTTACACATAGAAACATAGAAGATAGGAGCAGGAGTAGGCCATTCGGCCCCTCGAGCCTGCTCCGTCATTCAATTCGATCATGGCTGATCATCCAAATTCAGTACCCGGTCCCTGCTTTCTCCCCATACCCCTTGATCCCTTTAGCCTTAAGAAATATATCCAACTCCTTCTTGAATATATTTAATGAACTGGCCTCCACCGCCTTCTGTGGTAGAGAGTTCCACAGGTTCACCACTCTCTGGGTGAAGAAATTCCTCCTCATTTCTGTCCTAAATGGCCTACCCTTTATCCTTAGACTGTGTCCCCTGGTTCTGGACTCCCCGACCAACGGGAACATCCTTCCTGCATCTAGTCTGTCCAGTCCTGTCAGAATTTTATAAGTTTCAATGAGATCACCTCTCATTCTTCTAAACTCCAGCGAGTACAAGCCCAATCGACCCAATCTCTCCTCATACGTCATTCCTGCCATCCCAGGTATCAGCCTGGTGAATCTTCACTGAACTCCTTCCATGGCAAGAACATCCTTCCTCAGATAAGGCGACCAAAACTGCACACAATACTCAAGATGCGGTCTCACCAAGGCCCTGTATAACTGCAGCAAGACATCCTTGTTCCTGTACTCAAACCCTCTCGCTACGAAGGCCAACATACCATTTGCCTTCTTAACCGCCTGCTGCACCTGCATGCTTATCTTCAGCGACTGGTGCACAAGGACACCCAGGTCTTGTTGAACTTCCCCTTCTCCCAATCTATTGCCATTTAGATAATAATCTGCCTTCCTGTTTTTGCCATCAAAGTGGACAACCTCACATTTATCACGTTATATTGCATCTGCCATGTTGCTGCCCAATCACCCAACATGCCCAAATCACACTGGAGTTTCTCGATATCCTCCTCACAGCACACACGCCCACCCAGCTTTGTGTCATCTGCAAATTTGGAGATATTACATCTAGTTCCCTTGTCTAGATCATTAATATATATTGTGAATAGCTGGGGTCCAAGGACCGATCCCTGTGGTACCCCACTAGTCACTGCCTGCCACTCAGAAAAAGACCCGTTTATTCCAACTCTTTGCTTTCTGTCTGCCAACCAGTTCTCTATCCAAGTCAATACCTTGCTCCCAATCCCAAGTGCCTTAACTTTACACACTAATCTCTTATGCGGGACCTTATCGAAGGCCTTCTGAAAGTCCAGATACACCACATCCACTGGTTCTCCCTTATCTATTTTACTAGTTACATCCTCAAAAAATTCCAGTAGATTAGTCAAGCACGATTTACCTTTTGTGAATCCATGTTGACTTTGTCCAATCCTGTCACTGTTTTCCAAGTGCTCTGCTATTACATCTTTTATATTGGACTCTAGCATTTTCCCCACTACCGATGTCAGAATTACCGGTCTGTAATTCTCCATTTTCTCTCTACCACCTTTTTAAAATAGTGTGGTAACATTAGCTACCCTCCAATCCATGGGTACTGTTCCAGATTCCATCGAATGTTGGAAGATGATCAGCAATGCATCTACTATTTCTAGGGCCACTTCCTTAAGTCCCCTAGGATGTAGATTATCAGGCCCTGGGCATTTATCGGCCTTCAATCCCATCAATTTCCCTAACACCATTTCCCTACAAATACTGATTTCTTTCAGTTCCTCCCTTTCATCAGACCCTATGTTCCTTGGCATCTCTGGGAGGTTATTTGTGTCCTCCTTTGTGAAGACAGAACCAAAATATGTATTTAATTGGTCTGCCATTTCTTTGTTCTCCATTATAAATTCCCCTGATTCTGACTGGAAGGGACCTACGCTTGACTTCACCAATCTTTTTGTCTTCACATATCTATAAAAGCTTTTACAGTCAGTTTTTATGTTCCCTGAAAGCTTACTCTCATATTCTATTTTCCCCTTCTTAATTAATCCCTTTCTCCTCCTTTGTTGATCCTCAGGATTATTGCTTTTTCTGGCCAATTTATATGTCCTCTCCTTGGATCTTATGCTATCCCTAATTTCCCTTGTTAGCCACGGTTGAGTCACCTTTTTTGTTTTATTTTTATGCCAAACTGGGATGAACAAATTCTGTAGTTCATCCATGCGGTCTTTGAATGTTTGCCATTGCCTATCCACCGTCAACCCTTTGAGTGACATTCCCCAATCAATCCTACCCAACTCGCGCCTCAGACCATCGTAGTTTCCTTTATTTAAATTTAGGACCCTAATCTCTGAGTGAACTACTTCATTCTCCATCTTAATGAAGAATTCTATCATATTATGATCGCTCCGACCCAAGGGGCCTCGTACAACAAGATTGCTAAGTAATCCTTTCTCGTTACATAATACCCAGTCTAAGATGGCCTGATCTCTGGTTGGTTCCTCGACATATTGGTCCAGGAAACCATCCCATAAACACTCCAGGAATTCCTCCTCCACAGTATTGTTACTAATTTGGTTAGCCCAATCTATATGTAGATTAAAATCACCCATGATGACTGCTGTGCCCTTATTGCACGCTTCTTTAAATTCCCTTTTAATGCCATCCCCAACCTTCGCCTTACTGTTTGGAGGTCTATATACCACTCCCACTAACGTTTTCTGCCCCTTGGTATTTCTCAATTCTACCCATACAGATTCCACATCATCAGAGCTAATATCCTTCCTTACAATTGTGTTAATCCCTTCTTTAACCAGTAATGCTACCCCACCTCCCTTTCCTTTTTGCCTATCTTTCCTGAATATCGAATACCCCTGGATGTTGAGTTCCCAGCCTTGGCCATCCTTGAGCCACATTTCCGTAATCTCAACCAAATCATATTTGTTTACCTCTATTTGCGCAGCCAATTCACACACAGAATCACACAGAAACCCCACAGTGCAGATAGAGGCCATTTCGGCCCATCGAGCCTGCACCGACACATATCCCACCCGATCCCCATAACCCCTACACCAACACATATCCCACCCTATCCCCACGTATTTAATCCCCCTAACACTAAGGGTCAATTTATCATAGCCAATCAACCTAACCCGCACATCTTTGGACTGTGGGAGGAAACCGGAGCACCCGGAGAAAACCCACGCAAACACGGGGAGAATGTGCAAACTCCACACAGACAGTCACCCGAGGCCGGATTCGAACCCGGGTCCCTGGCGCTGTGAGGCAACAGTGCTAACCACTATGCCACCGTGCCATTCATCCACCTTATTACGAATGCTCCTCGCATTAAGACTTAAAGCCTTCAGGCTTAGTTTTTTAACGCTCTTGGACCTATTAGAATTATTATTTACTGTGGCCATGTTTGATTTAAACCGTTGATTTCTGTGGCTGCCACTTTTGTTTTTCTCCTTCCTTTCTTTTGCCTTTATCCTTGTTTCCCTTTCCTCTGTCCCCTTGCTCAGGTTCCCAACCCCCTGCCATCTTAGTTTAAACCCTCCCCCAGAGCACTAGCAAACACTCCCCCTAGGACATCGGTTCCGGCCCTGCCCAGGTGCAAACCGTCCGGTTTGAACTGGTCCCACCTCCCCCAGAACCGGTTCCAATGTCCCAGGAACTTGAATCCCTCCCCCTGGCACCATTCCTCTAGCCACATATTCATCTGAAATATCCTTCTATTTCTACTCTGACTAGCACATGGCACTGGTAGCAATCCTGAGATTACTACCTTTGAGGTCCTATTTTTTAATTTACCTCCTAACTTCCTATATTGAGCTTTTAGGACCTCATCCTGGTTTTTACCTATATTGTTGGTACCTATATGCACCACAACTGGCTGTTCACCCTCCCCTTCCAAAATGTTCTGCAGCCGCTCTGAGACATCCTTGACCCTTGCACCAGGGAGGCAACACACCATCCTGGAGTCTCGTTTGCGGCTGCAGGAACGCCTATCTGTTCCCCTTACAATAGAATCCCCTATTACTATAGCTCTACCCCTCTTTTTCCTCCCGTTCTGTGCAGCAGAGCCACCCCTGGTGCCAAGAAGTTGGCTGCTGCTGCCTTCCTCTGATAAGCCATCCCCCCCAACAGTACTCAAAGTGGTGTATCTGTTTGAGAGGGGGATGTCCACAGGGGACCCCTGCACTACCTGCCTGCGCCTAGTACTCTGCCTGTTGGTCACCCCTTCCCTTTCTGCATGTCCAACCTCTACCTGCGGTGTGTCCAACTCCCTAAATGTGCTATTCACGACGTCCTCAGCATCGTGAATGCTGCAGTATGCTTCCAATCGCAGCTCCAGTGCCGCAATGCGGTCTGTCAGTAGCTGCAGCTGGATACACTTCCTGCACACGTAGTTGTCAGGGACACAGGAAGTGTCCCTGAGTTCCCACATAGCGCAGGAGGAGCATACCACATGGCCCGTCTGTCCTGCCATGACTTACCCTTTAATTAATTGAAATTAAATTAAATCAATCAATCCCACCAATTACACTACAGTTAAATGGTTTACCAACAGTCCCCGCTACACCAGAGAGACCTTAGTAACTATAAACCACAGAGTTAAAGTTTAAAAAGAGAGAAATACTCACCAACCAATCACCTACCTGCTTTCTGGTGACGTCACACTTCGATTACTTTTTACTTCTCTCCCTCCCTCTGAGCTCGGAACTGCAAATTAGTAAGCCTACCTGGTCTCGGAGCCGCTTTTAACCGCCGCCGCTCAGCCGCCTCGTCCCTCACAGGTCCGCCCGCCTGCCGCCGCTGCTCTGAGGCCTACCTGGTCTCGGAGCCGCTTTTAAACCGCCGCCTCGGTCGCCTCGTCCCTCGCAGGTCCGCCCGCCTGCCGCCGCTGCTCTGAGGACTACCTGGTCTCGGAGCCGCTTTTAAACCACCGCCTCGGTCGCCTTGTCCCTCGCAGGTCTGCCCGCCTGCCGCCGCTGCTCTGAGGCCTACCTGGTCTCGGAGCCGCTTTTAAACCACCGCCTCGGTCGCCTCGTCCCTTACAGGTCCGCCCGCCTGCCGCCGCTGCTCTGTGGCCTACCTGGTCTTGGAGCCGCTTTTAAAGCGCCGCCTAGGTCGCCTCATCCCTCGCAGTTCCGCCCGCCTGCCACCGCTGCTCTGAGTTCGGGTACAAGATACAGCCTCTGCCCGAACACCTCACAAAATTAATAAAAGCTGTTGAGCTGTCACAAAAACATTTTTACGTGCTCGAACAGCGAAACCGGGACACGGGAGGAAATTAAAGGGATGATTTCCCCGCCCTGGTGGGACATTGGGTTAAATGTCGAGATCCCTCCGTGGATCTTGTAATTATACAGAAGAGTTTGGTGGTATTGTATTTGTTATGTTTCTCCTGTAAAAAGTGAAGCAAGGCACTCCGAAGTCATTGGCAGGCCCTGATTAAAGGGTAACCAGGAGTTTTGTTCTCTGTAAAAAGTTGTATAAGTATGTTTTTGTGATTAAAGAACAGAACCTGGGGATTTTAAAGGTAATGAATGGCTTGGTTGGGGCTCACAATGCTTCTACACAGTGGAAGAAGACAAGGATGCTTGATATTCCAGTGGGGACATTGAACTATCAAAGGGGGGTCTGTAAGCATCAGCGCAGGCCCCAAGGATTTTTTTTTGTATCGGACATTTTGTATGATTATTACTGCTGATTGACCAGTAGCCTGTTTGGGGAAGATGGGAGGGGCCCAGGTGTTCATGGTGGACAGGAGATGCCAGCCAGGCCTACAAACTGATTATGAGAGAATATCTGAGCAGAGTTCTCTGGGAAACAATGGGCTGAGTAAGTGACTCATACGGTAACGGGCAGAAGATGGAGGGCCATTGGAAACTAATGGGAAACCACTTAACCCGGGATCAGGTAAGAAGTGCAGCCCATCATCTGCCATTAACACTAGCACCTAGATGGGATAGCCCCGAAAGGCGGGAAACCAGACAAAGAAGGGTGATTAAAAAGACATCACTGCAATAAACAGACCTTAATGAACTTTTAGGGTATAAGAGAAGGCAGCTTTGGCCATTCTCGCTCTCTCTCGCTTGCTCTTGCCTTCACGTGCCCTCATCTCTGAACCAAGAACCGAGCACTCCGTCCGAGATGGAGAGAAGAAACCACCACGAGCGACAAGACTGTAGGAACGAACCTCGAAACTGGGACTTGGATAATGCATCAGCGATACGGAACCAGGAGGCATGCTCTACACAGGGAAGCAGCAAGAAAACGGACAATCGGGGTGAGCATTGTCCAAGCCCACGCATCCTTAAGACCACCGGTACTGTGTGAGGGGGTGTTGTGTGTCCCAACCAATCCAGAGGGGCTTAGTGGGGAGGTTCTGTGTGTATTATATAGTGTATGTTCTGGGGTTTGTGGGACAAGTCCATGTTATACTCTGTATAGCAACACAGTGTGATTTTAGGCGTCTTAATACAAGACTGGGCCTGTTCGAAGGGCCAAGTTGTATTGTTGTACTGTTTGTTTTACGCCACCAGGCATTTCACGTGCTGGAGGCGGGTGTGTGTGTTAACCTTATTAAACACCGTACGGTTGAGTCTGAAAAGCTTGTCAGTGTTCCAATCCTGTTCACCATAATTCCTGTTGTCTTCGTAATAAGGGAACATCTATAATTATGGGGGATTTTAACTATCATATTAATTGGACAAATCAAATTGGGCAGGGCTGCCTTGAGGATGAGTTCATTGAGTGTATTAGGGATGGGTTTCTTGAGCAGTATGTAACTGAACTGACCAGGGGGCAAGCAACCTTAGATCTGGTCCTGTGTAACGAGACAGGATTAATTAAAAATGTCCTAGTAAAGGATCCCCTTGGAATGAGTGACCATAACATGGTTGAATTCCATATTCAATTAGAGGGTGAGAAGGTTGGATCTCAAACAAGTGTGCTAAGCTTGAATAAAGGAGACTATGAAGGTATGAGAGCGGAATTGAGTAGAGTGGATTGGGAAAATAGATTAAAGGGTAAGACGATACATGATCAGTGGTGTACATTTAAGGAGTTATTTTACAACTTCCAAAAAAAATATATTCCACTGAGAAGAAAAGGGTGTAAAAGAAAAGACAGCCATCCGTGGCTAAGTAAAGAAATTAAGGATAGTATTCGACTAAAAACAAGGGCATATAAGGTAGCCAAATCTAGTGGGAGGATAGAGGATTGGGAAAACTTTAAAAGACAGCAAAAAATAACAAAAAGATTGATTAAGAAAGGGAAGATAGATTATGAAAGTAAATTAGCAAAAAATATAAAAACAGATAGTAAGAGTTTTTATAGTTATATAAAAAGAAAAAGGGTGGCTAAAGTAAATGTTGGTCCCTTAGAGGATGAGACCGGGAAATTAATGGTGGGAAATATGGATGGCAAAAACACTGA
Source organism: Somniosus microcephalus (assembly GCF_052327205.1). Classification (NCBI taxonomy): domain Eukaryota; kingdom Metazoa; phylum Chordata; class Chondrichthyes; order Squaliformes; family Somniosidae; genus Somniosus; species Somniosus microcephalus. The sequence continues at coordinate 198,223,670 of NC_140987.1, forward strand.
ATGAATATTTTGTATCAGTCTTTACAGTAGAGGACACTAAGAATATCCCAACACTGGACAAACAGGGGGCTATGGGGGGGCGGAGCTAAACATGATCAAAATCACTAAGGAAGTGGTACTCGGTAAAATAATGGGACTCAAGGCGGATAAATCACCTGGACCTGATGGCTTACATCCTAGGGTCTTGAGGGAAGTGGCAGTAGGGATTGTGGATGCATTGGTAATAATTTTCCAAAACTCCCTGGACTCGGCAAAGGTCCCGGCAGACTGGAAAACTGCTAATGTAACACCCTTATTTAAAAAGGGCAGTAGACAGAAGGCTGGAAACTATAGACTGGTTAGCCTAACATCTGTGGTAGGTAAAATTTTGGAGTCCATTATTAAGGAGACAGTAACAGGACATTTGGATAATCATAATTTAATTGGACAAAGTCAACATGGTTTTATGAAGGGGAAGTCATGTTTGACAAATTTGCTGGAGTTCTTTGAGGAAGTAACATATAGGGTGGATAAAGGGGAACCAGTGGACGTAGTGTATTTAGACTTCCAAAAGGCATTTGACAAGGTGCCACACAAAAGATTATTGCTTAAGATAAAAAATCACAGGATTGGGGGTAATATTCTGGCATGGATAGAGGATTGGCTATCTAACAGAAGGCAGAGAGTTGGGATAAATGGTTCATTCTCAGACTGGCAATCAGTAACTAGTGGTGTTCCGCAGGGGTCAGTGCTGGGTCCCCAACTCTTTACAATCTATATTAACGATTTGGAGGAGGGGACCGAGTGTAACATATCAAAGTTTGCAGATGATACTAAGATGGGAGGGAAAGTAGTGAGTGAGGAGGACATAAAAAACCTGCAAGGGGACATAGACAGGCTAAGTAAGTGGGCTGAGATTTGGCAGATGGAATACAATACTGGAAAGTGTGAGGTTATGCATTTTGGCAGGAAAAATCGTAGAGCAAGTTATTATCTTAATGGCAAGAAACTGGAAAGTACTGAAGTACAAAGGGATCTGGGGGTCCTGGTGCACGAAACTCAAAAGGTTAGTATGCAGGTGCAGCAAGTGATTAAGAAGGCCAATGGAATGTTGGCTTTCATTGCTAGGGGGATAGAATATAAAAATAGGGAGGTATTGCTTCAGTTGTACAAGGTATTGGTGAGACCGCACCTGGAATACTGCATACAGTTTTGGTGTCCATACTTAAGAAAGGACATACTTGCTCTCGAGTCAGTAGAAAGAAGGTTCACTCGGTTAATCCTGGGGATGAGGGGATGGACATATGAGGAGAGGTTGAGTAGATTGGGGCTCTACTCATTGGAGTTCAGAAGAATGAGAGGTGATTTTATTGAAACATATAAGATTGTGAAGGGGTTGGATCGGGTGGATGCGGGGAAGATGTTCCCGATGATGGGTGAAACTAGAACTAGGGGGCATAGTCTTAGAATAAGGGGCTGCTCTTTCAAAACTGAGATGAGGAGGAACTACTTCACTCAGAGGGTGGTAGGTCCATGGAATATGCTGCCCCAAAAAGCTGTAGAAGCTACATCATTACATAAATTTAAAACAGAAATAGACAGTTTCCTAGAAGTAAAGGGAATTAAGGGTTACGGGGAGCGGGCAGGAATTTGGACATGAGTCTAGGTTCGGAATGGTCATGGCCCTGTGGGTAGCGGAGCGGGCCCAGGGGCCGTGTAGCCTGATCCTGCTTTGTGCATTGAGTGCTGCTGGAGTTTTGGTAAGTGGGAGAAAAATCATTTAAGTGTATTTTGTGAATTTTAGTGTGTTAAGAAGTCAATTATTTGAAGTAAGTTTAATTTTTTAAGGGTATATTAAACTATTGGGCAGTTTAAACCAGAAGTAGAATCCGGGTATAAAAGGGGAGGGGCTAGTGCTGTGCACGGAGTGCTTTGTGCATTGAGTGCTGCTGGAGTTTTGGTAAGTGGGAGAAAAATCATTTAAGTGTATTTTGTGAATTTTAGTGTGTTAAGAAGTCAATTATTTGAAGTAAGTTTAATTTTTTAAGGGTATATTAAACTATTGGGCAGTTTTAACCAGAAGTAGAATCCGGGTATAAAAGGGGAGGGGCTAGTGCTGTGCACAGAGTGCTTTATGCATTGAGTGCTGCTGGAGTTTTGGTAAGTGGGAGAGTTCGGGCAAGCGGGAGGTGAGGGTGTGTTTTTTGCTCTGTTTTTCCCCCCACTCCCAGGCTTAGACAGCACTGCGGAGGCGGAGCAGCGCGACGAGTCAACCAAACAGGCCCTACAGACAGTATTCAAGGAGGAGGTTGGTGATCAGCTGGTTGGTTGGTTTTCTTCCTTCTCTTCTCTTTTATACCTTTAAGTTGTTAAGTCCTATTGAATAGTGATGTGATATTATCATCTATATCCGGGCAGGGTCTTCATAACTAATAATAAGAAATTTAATTAATTATATAGAATGGAGCAGGTGATGTGTTACTGTTGCGAGATGTGGGAGCCAGTGGACCCCATTGAGGCTCACGGTGATTACATCTGCGACAAGTGTTTGCTGCTAGAGGAACTCAAGTTCCATGTTATGGAGCTTGAGACCGAGCTTCAGACACTGCAACACATCAGGGAGGGGGAGAAGTTCCTGGACTCTATGTTTCAGGAGATGGTCACACCTATGAAGTTAATTACTGCAGGTGTAGTCCGTGGTCAGGGACAGGACGGTGTGACTACGAGTGAGGAAGGTACAGGGATCCAGGATGTAGTGTTGAAGGAGACGCAGCCCTTGCTCTTGTCCAGCAGGATCGAGGTTCTTACTCCCTGTGAGGGCGGGAGCGGGGACTGCAGGGAGGATGAGCAAACTGGCCACAGCACCGTGGTACAGGGGGCCATTCAAGTGGAGGGAGTAAAAAGAAATGTTGTAGTGGTAGGGGATAGTATCATTAGGGGGATAGATAGGGTTCTCTGCAGTCAAGAGCGGGAGTCCCGAAGGCTGTGTTGCCTGCCCGGTGCCAGGGTTAAGGACATCTCTTCTGGGCTGGAAAGAAACTTGGAGTGGGAGGGGGAGGATCCAGTTGTCGTGGTCCATGTTGGTACAAACAACGTAGATAGGACAAGGAAGACGGTTCTGTTAAAGGAGTATGAGCAGCTAGGGGTCAAATTAAAAAAACAGAACCTCAAGGGTAATAATCTCTGGGTTATTACCTGAGCCACGAGCGAATTTGGCTAGGATAAATAAAATTAAAGAGTTAAATGCGTGGCTCAAAGACTGGTGTGGGAGAAATGGGTTTTGCTTCTTGGGACACTGGCACCAGTACTGGGACAGGAGGGAGCTGTTCCGTTGGGACGGACTCCACTTGGCCAGTGCTGGGACTAGAGTCCTGGCGAATCATATAACTAAGGCTGTAGAGAGGGCTTTAAACTAATTAGTGGGGGGGAGGTTTCTAGAGAGCAAATAATAGAAATGACAACAGAGAAGGTCATAGACTTAGGTAGCAGTGGGGGAATTAAAAAACAGAAACGTGTCAGGAAGGGACAGAAGGTATGGAGTAAAAAGTAAAGTACTAAAAAGGGAAAAAACAGGAACTAAGTGTTACAAAACATATTTGAAAGTTCTTTATCTGAATGCACGTAGCATTCGTAACAAAATGAATGAGTTAACGGCACAAATAACGACATATGGGTATGATCTTGTGGCCATTACAGAAACATGGCTGCAGGGTGACCATGACTGGGAATTAAACATACCAGGTTATTTAACAATCAGGAAGGACAGGCAGGAAGGGAGAGGAGGTGGGGTGGCTATGTTAATAAAGGAAGGAATCACTATAATACAGAGAAATTATATTGGGTCAAAGGTTAATTGATGTACACTTTAAGATAAATGCTGATATAGCAACTCCGTCTTTTTAATTTTTGTACAACCAGCCTTTGCAAAATATTTGACATCCCTCTGTGGGATTATTGTCTACATTGTGCCTTTTTGGAATGTTTCCGACTAATGATCCTTGCCTGCAAGAGTAAATTGGTCCAAGTCTCCGCCTGACAGAAAGCAGTCGGCTGCCTTCACCCGATTGGCCATGTCCGACTTCCCAGCTGGCGTTTCATTGGCGAAGGGGAGGGCACGAGCCGCCGCGGCCTCTGGGTAAGAACTGCCACTCCTCGAGCTGCCACTGACGGTTGCATTGTCGGTAAACATCCTTTGATTGACAGCGCTGTTAGCCAATCAAAGAATTGGCTGGTCCGGCTGGCCGATAATAGGCAGCAGGTGGCCAGATTTACCCAATCAGTGCTGAGGAGAGGTGGTGCTTGATGCGGGCAGGTCGCCCTGGTGCTGTGTGGTGTAGTTGAATCGGCGAAAGGTCCGCTGCTGCAATGAGCTTGTCGTTGAGGTAGGTGCGCTGTGTTGTTGGGTGTTATTGGCACTGGAGCAGTAGATAAAGGCCCCGCTTTTTCCTTCCAGAGGGCTCTGGTTCATGGCGATCTTGAAGTGCCGGCCCCTTTAGGTGGCCTATTTCCCCAGCTTTTGCCAAATCCCGGGGCTGCGGCTTCACTGTTCGCGATGGCCTTCGGTCTGAGAGCTGGGGATGTCGGGCAATTCGGCAAACTCTGCAGCTGCCCCACGGAGCCCTGGCGGGGAGGAGACTCTCTCGGACAATAACAACAACTTGTATTCATAAAGTGCCTTTAACGTAGTAAGAGCAGGGAGTTATCCCCGGTGTCCTGGCCAGTATTTATCCCTCAATCAACATCACTAAAACGTTATCTGGTCGTTATCACAGTGCTGTTTGTGGGAGCTTGCTGTGGACGAATTGGCTGCTGTGTTTCCTACATTACAACAGTGACGACGTTTCAAAAAGTACTTAATTGGTTGTAAAGTGCCTTGAGAGGTCTGGTGGTCGTGAAAGAATGCATTTATATAGCACCTTTCTTCCAAACACACTGGTTGAATCTTAATGCCTTCAGGGCAACCAGGAATGGGCAATAATACTGTCTTCCCACTCCCATCCCAAGAATTAAAAAAAAACTCCGGCACACACTTGGCATTGGGTGGCGGTCTAATATTTAGTGTCGCATACTAAAACACAAGTACTGTATAAATAATTATGCTTGGGACACCCGTAGAAGTTTGTTGTAGTTACAGATAGGAATCGTTTCGTTGTTAACTGGACTATCCATGAAGAAAATAACTTAAAGCAAAACAGGTATATTTATTGCCACCCCCCCCCCCCCCCGCCAAAATGAAGGAACCCTTTTTTTTTCCTGCCTTTTAAAAAAAAAAAAAACACTTCATACCATTACACAACTCAAAGGGGAACAACAATAGATCAGTTTCCAAAGCTGCTGACCCTTGTTCATCCATTTCTCCCATGGCATTACTTTTCATTAACTGAATTCAAAATAGTACCAGAATACAAGTTACCTTGTCCCTCTCCACTCACACTTGGAACTACATATACTGACCTAGTGATGATTCTCTCCTGACCCTCCCAGGCAACTATGCTATTGCAGCTGGTGGTATAGGTAGTTCATCTTTAAACCTTTCATTTGTAAACCTATGTGGAATATTTTTTCTCTTTTTTAAAAAAAAACACAATTAAACTCAGCATGAACATCCACATCTTTTATCTTGATCTGCACAAAAGATCTTGAAACACGAATGGGAAAATTTTGCAAAGGATCTAGGCCATTGACTAGTAAGCTTCTGATGATGTAATATGAAAGCATGGAGCACCACACTTCATTCATTAAATTGGCTAACTAGCAGCTATGATACTAACTGCAATCATACCAAGAACCATATGATTGACCATCCTTAGTTGCCCTTCAGTAGGTGGTGGTGGGCTGCCTTCTTGAACAGCTGCCGTCCATTTGGTGAAGGTGCTCCCACAATGCTGTTTCGGTAGGGAGTTCCAGGACTTTTGACTCTGACTACGAAGGAATGGCAGTATAGGTCTAAGGCAGGATGGTGTGTGACTTGGAGGGGATGGTGTTCCTAGGCACCTTGATGTCACGGACATCCATGACTAATGTTTGAGTTAGTCTTAATTATCATTAACTGCTTAATTGAGATCCTTTGTTAAAGGTTTTGGCAGAGATATGCCTGCTGTGAAGCTGACTCCCCTTCCATAAGGGCATCCTATTGAGCTCAGTTACTAGTAATCCAGAGGCCTGGATTAATGATCCGGAGACGAGAGTTCAAATCCCACCATGGCAGCGGGAGATTTTAAATTCAGTTAATTAAATAAATCTGGAATAAAAAGCTAGTATCAGTAATGGTAACCATGAAACTATTGGATTGGCATAAAAACACATCTGGTTCACTAATGTCCTTTTTTAGGGAAGGAAATCTGCTGTCTTGTATGTGACTCCAGACCCATAGCAATGTGGTTGACTCTTAACTGCTACTCGGTTGTAACAAACCTCTACGAAAAAAACACTAACAGCACTGGGAGTACCATCACCATATAGACTGAGGTGGGTTACGACCACCTTCTTGAGGGTATTTTGGGATGGGCAATAAACGCTGGGCTTGCCAGTGACGCCCATATCCCAGGAACGAATAATTAAAAAAAAATCCGAATGGTTAGTCCATTGCTCACGGTAGAGAGTACAGCAATGTTAATATGTTTGAAAAACCTTATGGAAATCCTCCTTGGGTTTGTTGAAAAGCATTGCTCTTGTCTGCCATTGGCACTAGTACAGAAAGCACACGCACAGTCTGCCTAAACTGACTGCTGACTAGAGTACCAGTGAATAAGAACAGGAGTAGGCCATGCGGCCCCTCAAGCCTGCTCCATCATTCAATACGATCGATCATGGCTGATCTTTGCTCTCAACTCCACTTTCCTGACTGATCCCCATATATAGAAACATAGAAGATAGGAGCAGGAGTAGGCCATTTGGTCCCTTGAGCCTGCTCTGCCATTTAATGAGATCATGGCTGATCATCCAAATTCAGTACCCTGTCCCTGCTTTCTCCCCATATCCCTTGATCCCCTTAGCCTTAAGAAATATATCTAACTCCTGCTTGAATATATTTAATGAATTGGCCTCAACTGCCTTTTTGTGGTAGAGAATTCCACAGGTTCACCACTCTCTGGGTGAAGAAATTCCTCCTCATCTCTGTGTCCTAAATGGCTTACCCCTTATCCTTAGACTGTGACCCCTGGTTCTGGACTCCACCGCCATCGGGAACATCCTTCCTGCATCTAGTCTGTCTAGTCCTGTTAGAATTTTATAAGTTTCAATGAGATCCCCTCTCATTCTTCTAAACTCCAATGAATATAAGCCCAATCGACCCAATCTCTCCTCCTACGTCATTCCTGCCATCCCAGGTATCAGTCTGGTGAATCTTCACTGCACTCCCTCCATGGCAAGAACATCTTTCAGCAGATAAGGTGACCAAACTGCACACAATACTCAAGATGTGGTCTCACCAAGGCCCTGTACAACTGCAGCAAGACATCCTTGCTCCTGTACTTGAATCTTCTCGCTATGAAGGCCAACATACCATTTGCCTTCTTAACTTCCTGCTGCACCTGCATGCTTGCCTTCAGCAAATGGTGCACAAGGACACCTAAGTCTCGATGCACTTCCCCTTGTCCCAATCTATTGCCGTTCAGATAATCTGCCTTGCTGTTTTTGCCACCAAAGTGGACAACCATCCATTTATACTGCATCTGCCATGCATCTGGCCATTCACCCAACCTGTCCAAATCATACTGGAGTTTCTCTGCATCCTCCTCACAGCACACACGCCCACCCAGCTTTGTGTCGTCTGCCAACTTGCCGATATTACATCTAGTTCCCTCGTCTAGATCATTAATATATATTGTGAATAGCTGGGGTCTTAGCACCGATCCCTGCGGTACCCCACTAGTCACTGCCTGCCACTCGGAAAAAGACCCATTTATAACAACTCTTGCTTCCTGTCTGCCAACTAGTTCGCTATCCAAGTCAGTACCTTTATCCCCAATCCCATGTGCTTTAACTTTGCATGCTAATATCTCATGCGGGACCTTATGGAAAGCTTTCTGAAAGTCCAAATACACCACATCCACTGGTTCTCCCTTATCTATTCTACCAGTTACATACTCAAAAAATTCCAGTAGCTTAGTCAAGCACGATTTACCTTTTGTAAATCCATTTTGACTTTGTCCGATCCTGTCGCTGTTTCCAAGTGCTCTGCTATTACATTTTTTATAATGGACTCTAACATTTTCCCCACTACCGATGCCAGGCTTACCGGTCTATAATTCTCCATTTTCTCTCTGCCACCTTTTTTGAATAGTGGGGTTACATTAGCTACCCTCCAATCCATGGGAACTGTTCCAGAGTCTAGAATTTTGGAAGATGACCAGCAATGCATCTACTATTTCTAGGGGCCACTTCCTTAAGTACCCTAGGATGTAGATTATCAGGCTCTGGGGATTTATCGGCCTTCAATCCTGTCAATTTCCCTACAAATACTGATTTCATTCAATTCCTCCCTCATTAGACCCTATGTTCCCTGACATCTCTGGGAGGTTATTTGTGTCCTCCTTTGTGAAGACAGAACCAAAGTATGAATTTAATTGGTCTGCCATTTCTTTGTTCCCCATTATAAATTCCCCTGATTCTGACTGCAAGGGACCTACGCTTGACTTCACCACCAATCTTTTTCTCTTCACATATCCCTTGCTTCCCCTAGAGTCCAAACAGCTATCTCTCAGCCTTGAATGTGTGCAATGATTCTGCATTCACAGCCCTTTGGGGTAGAGAATTCCAAAGATTCACAACCCTCTGAGTGAAGAAATTCTTCCTCATCTCAGTCTTAAATGGCTGATCCCTTATCCTGAGACTATGCTCCCCTAGTTCTAGACTCTCCAGCCAGGGGAAACAACACTTCTGCATCTACCCTGTCAATCTGCCTAAGAATCTTGTATGTTTTAATGAGATCACCTCTCATTCTTCTAAACTCAAGTGTATAGGCTCAATCTCTCCTTGTAGGACAACGCTCTCATCCCAGGGATCAATCTAGTGAACTTTTGTTGCACTGCCTCTAAGGCAAGTATATCCTTTCTCAAATTAGGAGACCAAAACTGCACAGTACTTCAGGTGAGGTCTCGCCAAAGCCCTGTACAATTGTAGCAAGAATTCCTTACTCTTTTTTTGCTCAGAGCCTTGAGACTGAAATTGGTGTACTCTTTTTTGAATTGGAAGTAGTATAATAATTTTGTTAAATTAAAGCCGTCAGTGTAGATTTTGCACTTTGTGGACCTTATGAATATAATACAATGTTGCAGTTTACAATTACTGCACCATAACAGCAAATTGTAGTACAGGTATTTGGTTAATTTTTTGCATATCTTTGTCATAACTATAGACTGCCCTGGGGTTGTTCCTAGTATTGTGAAATTCTGCACTAGAAATAATGAGGTAACAGTAGCAGCTGGGTTTAAATAATATGGTAGCGCAAGTAGCAAGACTGTGATTTTTAATGAAGGTCTCAATGTCCATAAACCATAAGCTGTGGCCCTATGTTTTATGATGTAATCTGAGGCACTTTATTAAATTGTTGTCTTTTTACTTGCTTACAATCATACATTATTCTAAATATTGTGTGCTCTTAATTCCAATCCATTGTTGAACCTCCTGAGCTCCTCTGGAAATTTTAGCTGGATAGGACCATAGGAAAGCTTTTCAGATTTGCTGATTTTTTTTTTTTTTAAAGCTACATGAAAATATATTGGTTTAATTCTCTTTGCAGTTGCTGACATGCTGTATATTTCCAGCATTTTCTGTTTTTACTTTTAGACTTCCAGCATTTAGTTATAAAATGTATTTGTACTGGCTTAACTCTCTTAGTAAATGGATTTTAAATCTTTAAGGGAAATTATGGTTGATCACTAATTCCTTCACTTGGATTTATTGTATGGGCATTCTACATAAATCCTACCAAGCATCAATTTTAAAACCTTTCGTCTAATGAATGATCTGAAATTTCTGCTCAAGTACAAGGTCGATGTGTATTCTGGCCTCTCGCACATCCCCAATTTTAATTGCTCCAACATTGGTGGCTGTGCCTTCAGCTGCCTAGGCCCGAAGCTCTGGAATTCCCTCCTAAAACACCTCTGCCTCTACCTCGCTTTCCTCCTTTTAAGACGCTCCTTAAAACCTACCTATTTGACCAAGCTTTTGGTCATCTACCCTAATTTCTTATGTGGCTCAGTCAATCTTTTGTCTTATTACACTCCTGTGAAGCGCCTTGGGACGTGGTGCTATATAAATACTTGTTGTCAACAGCTGCACGCACTGGCGTGCTTTGGAGAGGGCAATAAGAAGCGGCGTCGTCCAAAATCACTGAGTGTGCGTCAACTAGGTGTGGCACATCGATTGACGTCACACTCTCCTGGTAATTAAAATACTTGTGGCGAGCGCAGGCAATGGCGGCCGCCGCATTCCGCACTGGAAGTGGGCAGAAGCAATGCGGCCGCCATTTTTTTCTTCAAAACTGGCCTTAACGGTCGTGCTAAAGTTCGAATTTCTAGGCCATAGAATCTTAATAAATAAAATGTCCCAATTTCTGGCTTTCTCCATAGTATTACACTTTTTTATTTTGGGCCAACGTCCATGATGCAAGTTTATATGCAAAATTGAATATTCAGAGTGTTCTACTAGTCCTAGTTCATTAGCTGCCTGACAAAGCAGAAATTCAGACAGAACCCTCTGCTTTCAAGTCTAAACCTGGAATAGAGAGCAATAATGCAAAAATAACCTTAAAGACAGAAAATGCTGGAAATACACAGCAGGTCAGTCAATATGTGCAAGCATGCCCAAGGTAGCTAAATGCAGAGTAATGGTCTCTCTCTACTCTGCCACAGAAACATGCCCTTTTTGATGTTTTTTTTCCACACCAGCTATCATGTGGCTATTCTGAGTGAAATTGCCAATTAATGTCAAATGGGACAGTTTTGTAGTATAAGCCTATGCCTACCAGGAACAGGACTGAGACTGCCCAAACTTGTATATCCTAATAAAGCCCTGGCAGCTACCAAGCAGAGCTGACTAATCCTATCAGGTTGACCACCTCTCCAATCTTCTTCAGCCCCCCCCCCCCCCCCCCCCCCCCCCCAGATCTCTCTGCTCCTCAAATTCTGCCCTCTTGAGCATCCCTGATTATATATCCACTCACCCGTCGGTGGCTGTGCCTTCAGCTGCCTAGGTCCTAAGCTCTGAAACTCCCTCCCTAAACCCCCTCCTCCTCTCTACCTCGCTTTCCTCCTTTTTCAGACACTCCTTAAAACCTACCGCTTTGACCAAGCTTTTGGCCATCTGCCTTAATCTTATGTGGCTCGTGTCAAATTTATTTGATGATACTCCTGTGAAGTGCTTTTGAGATGTTTTACTACGTTAAAGGCACTATATCATTGCTAGTTGTAGTGATTCTATGTATGCCAAAAAATCAACTGTCATGACTAGGGTTGACTCATTGCTAATTTGTGCAAATGAGAATTTGGTTAAATATTGTGCGATGGGTGGGGGAGGTGAAGGGAGGGAGGGCACTATGATTATTTCTTTAGAAATCAAATGATGTGTAATAGTTACTAAATTTCAAAAAGTAATTTAGTATAAGTGCTTGTGAAGGGCACTATTATTGCTGTTGATGTGGCTCAAATTTTGGTTTTGAGCAGCCATTTTTTGAAAGTTTAATTTTTGTTACCCTGTCTTTCAGAACAGAGCTTGCCATAGACAAGTCAAAAAGAAAAAAGCGACGAGAATTGACGGAAGAGCAGAAACGGGAGATTAAGGAAGCATTTGACTTATTTGATACAGATAAAGATAAAGCAATAGATTATCATGAACTGAAGGTGCATTTTGGTTTGAATCCATACTTGAAAGCTGAGTACTGTACATTTAAGTACTGTAACTGTTTATTACCTTCCTGTTTGACTAGTTGTATCTACAGTAATCAGCTGCTGCTTCAGACAATTTGTAATAATATTCTGCTGTGTGGAGTACATGTTGTAAAGTTGAGCTCACTGATAATTTTATAGCAGCCCAGGAGGAAGAATTTCTTGCTACTCATTCTTGCAATAATACTAGCAAAGTAAATGCTCGAGTATTATCTAAGTGTCATACTGATTCATTTGCCAATAACCAGCTGCCTGCATTTTCAGCATAAGCAAATGTATGTGGTGAAATAAATACATATTTTTCTTTGTGACTGGTAGTTCAGATGCAAAACTTTTGGCATGGGTTTTGAACTACAAAGAAAATGAGTTAGTTATGTAGACAAGAGCAAGCTTTGCAGTCACTGTCCCAGGTTGCGCGGGATCACACTTGTGGACTGAATGGAGGTGTTCCGCAAAGCTGGCACCCAATCTGCGTTTGGTCTCCCCAATGTAGAGGAGACTGCATTGTGAGCAGCGAATACAGTATACTAGATTGCAAGAAGTACAAGTAAATCGCTGTTTCACCTGGAAGGATTGTTTGGGCCCTGGACAATGGGAAGGGAGGAGGTAAAAAGAGCAAGTGTTGTATCTCCATGCATCATCCATATTATCTCAATTTTTTTTCAGTTCTGACAAAAGGTCAACCTGAAATGTTAACTCGGTTTCTCTCTCCACAGATGCCTGACCTGCTGAGTATTTCCAGTGTTTTGTTATTTCAAATTTCCAACATCTGCAGTATTTTGCTTTTCTATGGCCAGTGCAATGGTGGTTAATTAGTCAGGTTGTGTACTCTTTCATTAAGCTTTTCTTCTGAAGCTTAACTTTTTTTAGTAGTGTGCAAAGTAATCGAGTGTTAAATCCATCAATTTGAGTATTCATTCCTTTGGTGTGTACCTATGTTTCTGAGCCATATTTACTGAATGTTACCAATAGGTTATAGAGCCGTACATTGCTATTGCGACTTGTGTTCGATTTCCATATGTGGGAGCTTGCAAGTGCAATTCGCCTACGGCAGTCAGGAAAACACTCCCCAATGGAGGAAATCATGCTACCTAAGTGAGAGAATTATTACTGATTATCATCTCTCTTGGATGAATCATCATCTATTATGAAGATAGCTGGAATGATCGTGTCCGAGTGTTTGCACATTCATCTTGTTCCAGCTGATCTGCAGAACAAGTCTAGATGCCTCTTGATCAGCAATGTGTAGGGCTTTGGAGAGGGTGTACCCCATTTCAGCCAAGGCTGCTATATCCTCAGAAGTCCAGATCTGTATACAGTGCATATAATCATTGCTTAGGCTGGTCCCACATCCACTTTTTTCTGTTGTTGACTTCATGATATCGTTAACACCTCGCAAGAATAAGGTTTGGGTGAGAACACAGCCCTGACTTACTCCAGTATTCAGGGTGTGATTTAACACTTTGTGAGTCGAGCTTTTTTCAAATCTATTTATGGAACATATGATAACTCATTGTATTTGCATTGTTTGCTTCCTGCTGTAGTGTAATATCTGTTCAATGGTGGACCTATTCTGTGAAACCAGCCTGTTTGCTGCATTTGTCTGGGGGTTCTTTGTGTGCAAGTGTTACCCAAGTGAATACTTTAGCCACTCAGCAGTGGCTAATATTCCTGTTGTTGCTGCACTCTGCTTTGGATACCTTGCTTTGGCAGCACAAGTGAGGAACAATTTCATCAGTCCATACTTGTGTAAGCAGCAGGTGCAGGTGATTTTATTGTGTTCATCTTTGTGTTCTGGAATGATGCCACATATTGGTGGCGTGGTGCTTTTCCATTCTTCAACTTGGCTAAGGCTTTGTTAATTTCAAGGGTGAAGGGCATTTCTGGCTCTATTGATCAACTCCTGAGGTGGGACTCTGGGTGTGGATGTGAGCAGCTCTTGGCTGTACTCCCTTCATCATTACAATCTGTCAACAGGTCTCCATAGGCAGTTGCTATTTTTCTGCAGTCTTGCATAATCTTCACCATGTTTTTGGATATCATTTGTGTTGCTGTTTCTGCCTCTTAATAGTTGTCAGGTAGGCCTCCTAGTCTTTTTTTTTTTAATGGTTGTCTTGTTCTGTCTTAACTCCTGAGCTGTGGTTGCTAATGGACCAGTGCTTTGGATCTTTGGTAATCTATAGCAAGAGCTACACTTTGGAGATGTTATCCATCATGTCTGCTTCAGTGAGCTCTGCCCAGAGCACCTAGGGCTTGCTATACTGACTGAGACTTATTAGTGTTCACGACAGAAGGTTCACTCAACCCGTACGGCAGAGCATCTGAGTATTCCATGTGCCTATCTGTATCTGACTCTTGCATCATAGTCATAGTTCATGCATCCATAGTATTCCATCTGGATTAATTTCTACTAGTAGACTCTGCAACCATTTATACCAGCTGATTTTTGAGTGGTTGGCCGTATGCAACAGTCCCAATAATCTGTTGTACTGATGAGGACACTTGCAGAATTGGCCATTTGAGCCTTCATATACTCTCTAACGAGCATGTGCAAGTCACATCGTCCATCATCGGCTCCAAACATGACCTTTCTACCTATGTAGCATAGCTCTGCTTCTTCATTGGCTATTTCCTGTTCTGCCCTGCTAGGAGGTGTGACGAGTTATCCTACCAGAAAACTCCAGGTATTTCTATTAAATGTTTAACAGCGAAGACTTTTTTTATACTTAAGAAATTGAAGCTTTGAAACCAGTCACCGTAGTATTTGAATACAGAAATTGTGCTAGCTATTCAGTTGCGACATTTATAGGAGCATGATCACTCTGCCTTCTCCAATATATGGTATGGAATTGTGGACTATAACTGCCATCTGGAATGTTGATAGATTGTAGGTTGAGCAAAGGTCATTGATGAGACACTAAGTTAAATGGATATTAATTAAGGTACTTGTGTGTGTTAATTGCATTTGTTTTACCATTTTATGTTGTACAAAAGGTCTCCAATCTTTGGGGCATGGTACAATGCAGAGTATGTGCCACATTACAAATTACATTACTTTCAGATATAGTTGAAGGTTATATGTGTTGTATCCGTGTGTTAATGAAGACATGGAATGCAGGAGTTGGTTTACAGGTGTTTACTGAACAAAGTCTGGAGGTGAACTAACAGATACAAGACACTATACAGGCTTATATAGCCCGAGTGGCCATTACCGGCATTACAGTACACAGGGGCTCTTAAAGGCACATACACCACAATTCCTCCCCTTTTTAGACAACCAATACATAACATTTTATTAAGTAATCATTAATTAACATGTTACAAGAATCTACACATTTGCGGCAGTTAATCACGTATAAGTCAGTCTCTCTGGAGGCTTCCTGACTCGGTCTGGATAACGCCTCAGTGGTGTAGTAGTTTTTGGTGGTGTAGTAGGTTCTTTTGGCAAGGTCGATTCGGCTTGAATGCCAGTGTCGGGTTCATCTGGTTCCAGTATCACTGGATCGGAGGTAGATACTATGGGTATCTCTGCTTCATCATTAGGTGTATAGAGTTGTGGTGTAGGGTGTCCCTTTTCGGATGACTCCTATGATCTGGTCAGCATGGCGCCTTATTATGCTTTCTCCAATGTCCACGGTATACATCAGCGGTCCTAGTCGTGTGCAAATAGTTCCAGGCTGCCATTTCTCGGTACGGTAGTCCCGGGCCAAAACTTGTTGACCTATCTGGAAGGTTCTAGTTGGCCTTTCATTCATGCCTTGAAATTGCCGGTTCTCCACGTCCCTTCTGATGTTTGGCTTGATCAAATCCAGCCGACATCTTAGGCTTCTATTGAAGAACATCATGGCAGGAGTTTGGTTTGTAACCACATGTTTGCATACAGGAATGCAACACAAGAAGTTATCTACCTTATGCTGTAGATTTATGTCTTCATTACCCATGGCCTTTATGGCCGCCTTGAAGGCCTGGACAAAGCTTTCAGCCAATCCATTGGTGGCGGGATGGTATGGGGCGGACGTGTAGTGCTTAACCCCATTGTTTTTTAAGAACTTCCTGAATTCTTCGGACACAAATTGCGGTCCATTATCAGAACAGATCTGTTCAGGCAGCCCATTCCTGGCAAATATGGTCCTTAATACTGTGGTGGTTTTTTCCGTGGTGGTGGAGGACATCTTTGTTACCTCCGGCCACTTGGAGTGTGCATCAACCACGATTAAGAACATTGAGTCCATAAATGGACCAGCAAAGTCGATGTGTACCCTTTGCCAGGGAGGTGAGGGCCACTCCCATGGATGTAGAGGGGCTTGTGGTGGGGCATTTTGGACCTTCTGGCATCCTAGGCAGCTCTTGGTCATTTCTTCGATGTCTCCATCGATACCTGGCCACCACACAAACGCTCTGGCTAGGTTCTTCATTTTCACTCCACCCAGATGCCCCTCGTGAAGCTCCTTTTAGCACTTTATCCTGGAGTTTGGGTGGAATCACCACTGGATCCACACATCAAGGTTCCTCGGCACACTGACAGCTGTTCTCTTTGCGAGAATGCTGGCAACAATGGTTCGCCATGTGCTGGCCATCCCTTCACCGTTAAATCGTAGACTCGTGAGAGAGTCGGGTCATTTCTCGTTTCCTTTTCAATGGCAGAATTTGTTACTGGTAGACATTCCACTATGGTTGAGTGGAACATCTCCACTGGGTCCACTGTAGGTGCCTCTTCTACCGTTGGCAACGATAGACGCGATAACCCATCAGCATTCCCATGCTGTTTTGATCCTTTGCATTCTATGTCATATTGGTGTGCCCCTAGGAAAAGGGACCACCTCTAGCCTTTGTGCTGTCATAATGGGAACACCCTTTTTAGGGTTGAATATGGAGACGAGGGGTTGATGGTCAGTCAACAAGGTAAATTTTTGTCCGTGTAGGTAATGGTTGAATTTCTTCACTCCCCATACCAGGCTGAGTGCTTCCCTGTCGATCTGGGCATAGTTACGCTCCGCTGAGTTCAATGAGCGTGACGCAAAAGCTATCGGCCGTTCCGAGCCATCAGGGAATCTATGCGATAATACCGCTTCTACGCCGTAAGGGGATGCATCGCACGCCAGTCTGATTGGCAGTGATGGGTTGTAATGAGCCAAAACTTCCTTGGACGTGATCAAGCCTTTGCGTTTATGGAAGGCACGTTTACAGTGTTCGCTCCACTTCCAATTTACTCCCGTTTGTAGCAGTTTGTTAAGAGGGTGCAGAAGAGTTGACAAGTTCGGTAAAAATTTATGATAGTAATTTATCAATCCCAGGAACGACCTTAATTGTGAGACACTTTCAGGTGCTGGGGCTTTTATGACCGCTTCAATTTTTTCAGGTGACTTATGCAACCCTTCCTCGTTAATTATGTGGCCGCAATGATATTTTTCTGGAAAAATTCACACTTGGGGCGATTTGCTCGTAGGCCCCATTCTCTCAGCCTAGTGAGCACCTGCTCCAAATTGGCAAGGTGCTCATTGTCGTTTTCTCCTGTTACAAGGATGTCGTCTAGGTAGCATTGAGTCCCCGGAATCCCTTGGAGGACTTGCTCCATAGCTCTTTGCCAGATAGCTGGAGCTGATGCTACTCCAAAAACCAGTCGATTGTACTGGTACAGGCCTTTGTGTATTTATCGTGAGATACTTTTTAGAGGCCTCTTCAACTTCCATCTGTAGATATGCCTGTGCCAAATCAATTTTGGTGACACGTTTCCCTCCGGATAGTGAGGCGAAAATATCTTCTATCCTCGGAAGAGGATACTGTACCGTGTGAAGGACCGGGTTTACAGTCACCTTGAAGTCCCCACAGATGCGAATTTTTCTCTGTTCTTCAGATTTATCATTATTCAATGTTTTCTTCATGACCGGGACGATGGGTGTTGCCCACTCGCTCCAATCTATCTTGGATAATACGCCTGCCTTTTCCAAATTCTCCAGCTCTGCCTCGACTGCTGGACGAATTGCGTATGGCACCGGCCTTGCCTTAAAAAAACTTGGGAATTGCTGCATCTTCCACTTTTATTGAGGCGGTGATGCCTTTCAAGGTTCTTAGTTCTTGTTGAAACACTTCTTTGACGATTGCCAAGATGTCTTTTAATCGTTCAGGTATGACGTCGTCGTCATTTTTTTTTCTTACTGGTCACTGTCAGTGCCTGAATGGAGTGCCAGTCTAAACGTATCTTCCTGATCCATTCACGTCCCAACAGCGGTGGACCACCATCTTGCAGAACGTATAAATACAACTTTTGTATTTCCTTGCCGTTGTATACAACAGGCACCTTTATTTTCCCTTTTGGGTATACTTTCTGCCCTGTATATGTTTTCAAGATAATGGACGTGTCTTTCAAAGGTATATGCGGAAATAGCCGCTCGTAATCCCGTCGACTTATGACGGTTAGGGCTGATCCTGTATCTAGCTCCACTTTAACTGGGGACCCTGCTATTGTGAGGGTAACCCAAATGGTCTGGTAATCTTCTTTGGCAATTACATTATGTAATTTGAGAGAGCTTAGTCTCTTGTTTCCGGAGTCGCTATTGCTCTTCTGGTCTTTGGAGCTACTGTCCGTCATCATTTGTACCTTTCTGTACTTTTCCTTATTGATTTTTTTTCTGTCAGTGGATTTTTTGTTTCCAGATCGGCATACACGTGTAATGTGTCCCATCTTTCCGCATTGCCTACATGCTTTGTCCTTGAACCAGCAGTCCCTCTGGTCATGGGTGGATCTGCCGCAGCAATAACATCTCTCGAAACCCCGTGTCATTTCATGGGTGCCGAAGTCCTGTGGCTTTTGCTGTATCTCTGCAGCTCCTCTTGCTGCTGCTTCGTATGATAGTCACACTGAAAGCCTTGTCCAGTGTCAAATCTTTCTCAAAGTAGCTTTTTTTGTGTTTCTTCACTTAGGAGACCGCAGACGAAATTGTCTGGTAGAGAATCTGCCAGTCCTGTCCCGAATTGGCAGTGTAGGGTATCAACAATCTCCTTAAAATTCTTGTCCATTGGTTTGGCTGGAGTGATTAAGTTTCGTAACCGCCCGTATGTCCTTGCGCCCATTAGATTTAGAAGTACCGATGCCTTTTTATCTTTTATTTCATTCGCTGTGCAATATTTCTCCACTCTTTCCACATATGTGGTCCAATTCTCTACATTACTATTGAAAGCAGTAATATTGCCAGTCTTAGGCATCCTGAAAAAAAAATGGCGCCTCCCGTGCTTTCCTGCCGCTGCTGACAACGCTGTTATAGAGTCATAGAGTAATACAGCACGGATAGAGGCCCTTCGGCCCATCGTGTCCACGCCGGCCATCAAGCTCTGTCTAATCTAATCCCATATTCCAGCATTTGGCCCGTAGCCTTGTATGCTATGGCATTTCAAGTGCACATCCAAATGCTTCTTAAATGTTGAGGGTTTCTGCCTCCACAACCCTTTCAGGCAGTGAGTTCCAGACTCCAACCACCCTCTGGGTGAAAAAGTTCTTTCTCAAATCCCCTCTAAACCTCCCGCCCTTTACCTTGAATCTATGCCCCCTAGTTATTGACCCCTCTACTAAGGGGAAAAAGCTCCTCGGCATCCATCCTATCTATGCCCCTCATAATTTTGTACACCTCAATCATGTCCCCCCTCAGCCTCCTCAGCTCCAAGGAAAACAAACCCAACCTGCCCAGTCTCTCTTCATAGCTGAAGCGCTCCAGCCCTGGTAACATCCTGGTGAACCTCCTCTGCACCCTCTCTAACGCGATCACATCCTTCCTGTAGTGTGGCGACCAGAACTGCACACAATATTCCAGCTGTGGCCTAACCAGTGTTTTATACAGCTCCATCATAACCTCCTTGCTCTTATATTCAATGCCTCGGCTAATGAAGGCAAGTATCCCATATGCCTTTTTTACCACCTTATCCACCTGTTCCGCCGCCTTCAGGGATCTGTGTACTTGCACACCCAGATCCCTCTGACCCTCCGTCTTGCCTAGGGTCTTTCCATTCATTGTGTATTCCTTTGCCTTGTTAGTCCCCCCAAAGTGCATCACCTCGCACTTTTCCGGGTTAAATTCCATTTGCCACTGTTCCGCCCATCTGACCAACCCATCTATATCGTCCTGCAGACTGAGGCTACCCTCCTCGCTATTTACCACCCTACCAATTTTTGTATCATCCGCGAACTTACTGATCATACCCTTTACATTCATATCCAAGTCATTAATGTAGACCACAAACAGCAAGGGACCCAGCACCGATCCCTGTGGTACCCCACTGGCCACAGGCTTCCAGTCACAAAAACAACCTTCGACCATCACCCTCTGCCTTCTGCCACTAAGCCAGTTTTGTATCCAATGTGCCAAGGCACCCTGGATTCCATGGGCTCTTACCTTCTTGACCAGTCTCCTGTGCGGGACTTTATCGAAGGCCTTACTGAAATCCATGTATACCACATCCACTGCGTTACCCTCATCCACACACCTAGTCACCCCCTCAAAAAATTCAATCAAATTAGTCAGACATGATCTTCCCTTGACAAAGCCATGTTGACTATCCCTGATTAATCCTTGCCTCTCCAAGTGGAGACAAATTTTGTCCCTCAGGATTTTTTCCAATAATTTTCCTACCACTGATGTTAGGCTCACTGGCCTGTAGTTCCCCGGTTTTTCCCTACTACCCTTCTTGAATAATGGTACTACATTAGCGGTTCTCCAGTCCTCTGGCACATCCCCTGTGGCCAGAGAGGTCCTGAATATATGTGTTAGAGCCCCCGCAATCTCCTCCTTTGCCTCACACAGCAGCCTGGGATACATTTCATCCGGGCCTGGGGATTTATCCATTTTTAGGCCAGCTAAAACCGCCAATACCTCCTCCCTCTCGATGTTAATATGTTCGAGCATATCACAGTCCTCCCGCCCTATTTCTATGTCTACATCGTCCTCCTCCATAGTGAAAACAGATGCAAAAAATTCATTTAGAACCCCTCCTACATCTTCCGGCTCCACACACAGATTGCCACTTTTTTCCCTAGTTATCCTCTTACCCTTAATATACTTATAAAACATCTTCGGATTTTCCTTTATTTTGCTTGCCAGTGTTATTTCATGGCCCCTCCTTGATCTCCTAATTTCTTTTTTAAGTATCCCCCTGCACTTTTTGTACTCCTCTAGGGCTTCCTCCGTCTTTAGCCTTTTGTATCTACCAAAAGCCCTCCTTTTTTTCCTAATCCATTCTCGTATATCCCCTGACATCCAAGGTTCCCTGTGGTTTTTGGAACCACCCTTGACCTTTACGGGAACATGTTGCCATTGTATGATCTCAATCTCCCTTCTGAAAGCCTCCCATTGCTCCGATGCGGATTTTCCTACAAGTAGCTGATCCCAGTCCATTTTGGCCAGATCCTGCCTTATCCTATTAAAATCGGCCTTCCCCCAATTTAGAACCTTTATTTCCGGCCCATCCCTGTCCTTTTCCATGGCCACCTTAAATCTTACCATATTATGGTCACTATCACCAAAGTGCTCACCTACTAGCACTTCTTCCACTTGGCCGGCCACATTCCCTAGAATTAGGTCCAGTACCGCCCCTTCTCTTGTAGGACTTTCTACATGCTGGCTCAAAAAGCTCTCCTGGATGCACTTTAAGAATTCTACACCCTCTGAGCCTTTCACACTCTGACTATCCCAGTTAATATTGGGGAAGTTGAAATCCCCCATTATTATTACCCTATTATTTGCACATTTCTCTGAGATTTGCCTACATATCTGTTCCTCTATCTTCCCCTGACTGTTTGGAGGCCTATAGTACACTCCCAGCAAAGTGCTTGCCCCCTTTTTTTGTTTTTAAGCTCCACCCATATGGCCTCATTAGAGGAACCTGCTAATATATCATCCCTCCTTACTGCAGTAATTGACTCCTTAATTAATATTGCGACACCCCCTCCTCTTATACCTCCCCCTCTGTCTCGCCTGAAGATTCTGTACCCCGGAATATTGAGCTGCCAGTCTTGCCCTTCCCTCAACCATGTCTCCGTGATAGCAACAATATCATACTCCCATGTGTTTATCAACACCTTCAGTTCATCCACCTTATTTGCAAGACTCCTTGCATTAAAATAGATGCCATCCAGCCTTGCCCTTATATATTTGCCCTGTCTACCAAGCTGACTTGTTTTTTTCTCTATAATTGGCAGCACATCCCCCCCCTATTTCAGCTCCCCTCTGTATCCCATCCCCCTGCCAAGTTAGTTTTCGGCTTTTTTTGTTAACACGTATTTTTAATAGGTGGAGACTCGTTCCCGCCAGACTCTCTGGGACTTTTCCCTCCCTCTGCTTGGTCCGAATGCTGACCTGCTTTGCAGCGCCGACCGTCTCCCGAGTGCTCCACCCTCCGTCTCTGTTTGTTTGCCTCCGCCTTCGCTGCTCGGCCCCGCTGCAGAGCCAGCCGATCGAGCCCCAGCCCGCCGCCCAGGAAGGATTATTGCAGTACCT
The DNA here is from genome assembly GCF_052327205.1 of Somniosus microcephalus. Lineage (NCBI taxonomy): Eukaryota > Metazoa > Chordata > Chondrichthyes > Squaliformes > Somniosidae > Somniosus > Somniosus microcephalus. The sequence goes on from NC_140987.1 coordinate 198,246,021, forward strand.
GCTACCAGTTTGGCTAGCTGGTGAAACCACAGCTTTTCCCTTTCTTGTTTTTCTTCGACTTTTGTCTGGGGAATTGATCTCCTTGAGGTGCTGCCGAATTGCAGGTAAGTCTGTTTCCAATTCGTCGCCACTGTTGTATTCGTGTGTTAATGAAGACATGGAATGCAGGAGTTGGTTTACAGGTGTTTACTGAACAAAGTCTGGAGGTGAACTAACAGATACAAGACACTGTACAGGCTTATATAGCCCGAGTGGCCATTACCGGCATTACAGTACACGGGCTCTTAAAGGCACATACACCACAATATGGTTACACATTTGGGTGGAATTACCTGACGAGTATGGGTCATTCCTACACTTGTGCTCGAGGGGGTGGTTGAGGCTGTACTGGCACATGGTATTTTTAAAAAAGCTTTTGAATTGTGCACTCTGCTAGAATAATGGGAAAATAAAGTTGGTCAAAATCAATGATAAATATTAGAATTGTAATGTCATAAAATTTAATGTTTAGAATGATCATATTTTAATATTGGATTGTGTATTTTCTACTGCCCTGTTAGGTTGCGATGAGAGCATTGGGGTTTGATGTAAAGAAGGCTGATGTATTGAAGATACTGAAAGATTATGATAGAGATGGCACTGGAAAAATTTATTTTGAGGACTTCAATGAAGTTGGTAATTATGCTCGTGTTTTCTGTTGCTTAAACCTTTATGCAAGTATGTTTTATATTGTAATCCCTTAAGATGACTACGGTCATGTTGCTCTACTGTACCATAGTGGTATCATGTACATTCTACTTTACTATTCCCCAGATACAAAATCATACTTCCTATCTTCATGTTATTACATAAAATTTATAGCACAGAAACAGGCCATTTGGCCCAACTGGTCCATGCTCCACACAAGGCTCCTCCTACCCTCTTTGTCAACATAACCTATTCCTTTCACCCCTTAAATGCATCAGAGACACACTGGCAGCAGTGTTGCTAGAGATAGAGTTTAAGGTTAGGCTTCTGATATTTTGTGGGCCATTATGGACACAATTTGTACCTCGTCACACCTTGGTGCATTGATGCTGCAAGTGCCCAATAACACTGCACTGTAACTCTCTCATGACAAGTTCTTGATCTTTGAGGGGTATCAAGTGGATAGAGGCAAGAAAGTCCGTCTCTCACTCTTGGAAAATGGGCGGGGGTGAGGTGGAAGTACATTCAATGTAAAATTATCTCCTCCTTCCCCAAATTTCTCCTTCTTTAAACTTCCAGCATTTTGTCTGACAGAAAATATGGTTGCCATTGTTCTAGATGTGTATCCAGCATATCAAATTGATTTGGGATTTGTGTGATTTTAAGTTTTTGATTGTTTACACTTATTAGTGGTGCAGATCAAATTGTTTTCAAGGAGATCATGAAATTGTGTTCTCCCCAGTTTCCTGGTTTTCTCAGTCTACTCACCATGTTCAAGCGGATGGGTGATTCTTAGGCCTTTTATTTGTTAAAATATACGCAAGAATGATCCAGGTTTGACTTGCTCACTTTTGTAATGTCAATAGCACTGCTGTTGGGAAGAACTTGTCTGTGTGAAGGATCAAGTCTCTGTTTCACCTCTCCAGTGGCACAGGGTGTTGATACTTTAGCACACTGCAATACAGCATTGCCTATAGGAATTATTGTAAAAGTTTGCCTGCTGAGAAGGTGACACCAATTGCCTCTGTATTGTGCTAGTCTTCATTCTGATGAAAAGTGGAATACTTTGACATCAATTAATGTAGATTACCTGGGTTTGTACTTTAATTCAATATAGTGTTTTCCCACAGTTGACCATAAGTTTCAGGGACTATACTGATAAGTCTGTAAACCTTGCAAGCCCACACTTGAAACTGTAAAGTTTTATTAAAAAAAAAAAGTACTGGAGAAATGAATGGGACTTAAAGCTGATAAATCCCCAGGACCCAATGGCCTACATCCTAGGGTTTCGAAAGAGGTAGCTCTAGAGATAGTGAATGCATTGGTTGTCATTTTCCAAAATTCCATAGATTCTAGAACGGTTCCTGTGGATTGCAAGGTAGCAAATATAACCCCACAATTTAAGAAAAGGGGGGTGGGGGAGAAAATGGGGAACTACAGACCAATTAGCCTGACATCAGTAGTAGGGATAATGCTAGAATCTATTAAGGACATGGTAACAGGGCATTTAGAAAATAATAATAGGATTGGGCAGAGTCAACACTGATTTTATGAAAGGGAAATCATGTTTGATGAATCTGTTAAAGGTTTTTTGAGGTTGTAACGAGCAGAATAGATGAGAGAGAACCAGTGGATGTAGTGTATTTGGATTTTCAGAAGGCATTCGATAAGGTGCTACACAAGAGGTTATTTAAACAAAATTAGGGCTCATGGGATTGGGGTAATGGACGGAAAACAGTAGGAATAAACGGGTCATTTTTGGGTTGGCAGGCTGTAACTAGTGGGGTACTGCAAGGATCAGTGCTTGGGCCTCTGCTATTCACAATCTACATCAATGATTTGGATGAGGGACCAAATGTAATATATCCAAGTTTGCTGATGATACATTCCCACCTAGCTTTGTAAGTTGTGAGGAGGATGCAAAGAGGTTTCAAAGGGGTATAGACAGGCTAAGTGAGTGGGCAAGAACATGGCAAATGGAATATAATGTGGAGAAATGTGAAGTTATCCACTTTGGTAGGAAAGATAGAAAAGCTGGCTTTTTTTTTTAAATGGTGAGAGATTGGGAAATGTTGGTGTTCAGAGGGACCTGGGTGTCCTTGTACATGAATCACAACGTTAACATGCAGGTACAGCAAGCAATTAGGAAAGCAAATGGTATGTTGGTCTTTATCACAAGCGGATTTGAGTATAAAAGTAAAGATGTCTTACTGCAATTATATAGGGCCCTGGTGAGACCACACCTGGAGTATTGTGTACAGTTTTGGTCTCCTTATCTAAGGAAGGATATACTTGCCATAGAGGGAGTGCAACAAAAGTTCACCAGACTGGTTCCTGGGATGGGGGGATTGTCCTATGAGAAGAGATTGAGTAAACTAGGCCTATATTCTCTAGAGTTTAGAAGAATGAGAGGTGATCTCATTGAAACATACAAAATTCTTACAGGGTAGATGCAGGGAGGATGTTTCCCCTGGCTGGGGAGTCTAGAACCAGGGGTCACAGACTCTAAGGGGTCGGCCATTTAGGACTGAGATGAGGAGAAATTTCTTCAGAGGGTGGTGAATCTTTGGAATTCTCTACCCCAGAGGGCTGTAGAGGCTCAGTTGTCGAATATAGTCAAGACAGATATAGATTTTTGGATATTAAGGGAATCTAGTGATGTGGACAGTGAAGTACATCAACCATGATCTTATTGAATGGCGGAGCAGGCTTGCGGGGCCTACTCCTGCTTCTATTTCTTATGTTCTTAATCCTTTTTTAATGAGACTCATTGTATTAAAATTAGTCTTGTATTTCATTTTATATCAAATATGCTGGGTTTTTTTTATTAGTGACTGACTGGATTTTGGATAGAGATCCACAGGAAGAGATGCTAAAAGCATTCAAACTGTTTGATGATGACGACTCTGGTAAAATCAATCTTCGAAATTTGCGTCGTGTTGCAAGAGAGCTTGGTGAAAACATGAGCGATGAAGAGCTACGTGCCATGATTGATGAATTTGATAAGGATGGAGATGGAGAAAGTAAGTATTGAATTTTTAAATGTCGCTACAGTAATAAAATCTTTTCCATATAGATTAAATATTTATCAACTGAGAAAATGACTGCATTTTGCATGATTGTTGTTAATCTCTTTGTTCAATCTGATGTATTCTGGCAAGATGCAGAACTTGCATTGTTGTCTGATTTTTCATAGTTTGTGGCATTTTCATTGACGTTGCAAGGTTGTGATTTACATAAAGTTACTGGAAACATTTATTTAGTGTATTAGTGGCTGGTAAGAGGTTGGCTAAAGCTGAAGTATTTGACATTTCAATTGAGTGGCACATAAAAACATTCTCACATTCAGTTTTTATGAATAGAACTAAAGTAGTTGGTAAACCTCAATTCTAAGAAAATAATGGGGGTCAAAGGTACTCTGCCTTTGTATGAAAGGATAGGGTTCCGATCTTTAATTTGGCTATGCTTTTGGGGCCTGCTGAGCTGAGGCCAATGAATCAATTTCAGGGAGGTTACCTTGGTAAAATCGTAGAAATTACAGCACAGGGGAGAGTCTTGATTTGAACAGTTGCTATCTCAACTTGTATTATCTACTCTAAACCCGGTTCCTTGCAATTTTCCTATAAACTTTTATGGTCACTTTCAAATACTTATCCCATTCACTTCAAATAGTGTTGTAGTCTCTGCTTCAATAGTCAATTGTGGTAAAGAATTCCATATTCTAATACAGGTAATCTGAAATTCTAAATCAACTGAGAATCCTTACTATGTTTTCACCAGTTGGCAAATCTTTTAAGAAAGCAATTTTTCACCCTTTACCCTCTCGGAACCCCCTTTTTCTAGCCACCGTTCTTGATCTAATATAACGGCCCGGATTTTCCAGGGCCTATGACCGCGTACGCGGCCGTAAGTGCCCTGCACTTGACAGATCGTACGCATACCCAGGAAATGGACATTCGCTGGCAGAGTTGAACTATTTGCCCAGCGAATGCCCATAAACCTGGGAAAAGCAGGCATAAGGCCGCCTTGCCAGCGTAAGGGTGAAAATAAATATTAAAATTAAAAAATCATTAACATTCAAAAACCTGTAAAATAGGTGTTATTTTTGGCCCCTCGCAAAATGTTTACATTTATTTTTCAAAAAGTTCACAATGTTTAAATTGTATTTTAAACATGTAATTTTTATTTCAGTGTTGTGTACATGTATTTTTTGGGTGACTTCATATTAAGCTTATGGGGATTCTGTACTTAAATGGAATCCCCATATGCATAATGGAATCCCCTTTCTGATTGGTTGGGCTGGCCCATGTGATCCCAGGAACACTTGCAAACCACATGCGCCCCTGGGATTCGTGGGCCTCTACGCAGGCGTATGCTTGGACGGTCCAGGAGCATGAGTCTCTGTGGATCCAGGACCGTCAGGTAGGTGTAGTTTTATTGTGGTTTGGAGGCATCCGCTTGTGGGAAGCCTCCGACTGCAAATTCAGGCCCAACATCTCATTCTTGGTACCATTTTAATCATCATAAAATTGGGTGCATACAATTGGCCTGACCAATCTCTTGTGTAACTTCAACATCTTTGCTTTTATTTTTTTTCTCTACCTTTTTTTTTAAAAAGAGCTTTGGGGTAGAAATTGGTATGAGTTGCGCCAGTGTTTTTTTGGACATTGATCATGCCATATTGGACCTTGCTGTTTTTATGTGTCCCTGGTTGCTGCCAGAAATCAGCATTGGACAATTTAAATGTGCAGAGAAGCTGCAAAATTTGTGAAAAGCTATGTGGAGCATAATGCTGTTGATGCTCAGACTAGCTTTTCCAATTCTACAGCACCTAACCAGCAGTTCCTTCTTTAAAGGGACTGCTGGATGCAGACAAAGAAATTGTAGGGAATTTTTTTTTAACATCTGTGTAGCTGGGAGGATCACTGCTGTGTGCAACTGAAACCCGTGCTCACTTCCCCCCCCTGCATGTTCCTCCGATTTCTCCCTCCCAGGAATTTTGAGGGCTGCTTCCGGTGAGGATTTCTGTCATCTGGTGAATTGCCACTGGAGGCACGATAGGTGTCAGAAGCCATCCTCTATTAAAATGAGGTCCAAGGTCCAATTTTTGAATAACCCCCCATCCTCCAGCTTCTGGCTTGTTTGTACCTGCAGTGTGTCACCTATTATGGCCAGAAAATGAGCCCAAAGCCATTCCTATCCCTCTGTCTAAATCGCTGTGTGTTTTAACAGAATGGTAACCCTGTAGAGTGGAAACAATGTGACATCACTACTGTTGAAGGTATTAAAGCCAATTAGGGATGTCCTTTCACTGGAGGCCTCTGACTGCAACTTACTGATGTCTCACTCCACCTATAAACGTTAAGTGTATTTACAGACCTTTCAGCAAAATCGAGGAAAATTTAACAAGGCGTTGGTCTCTGTGGGTCTCCTTGGGTGTAGAGTGTAATCCTGCTTACTCTGACTCTAAGGTTTATTCTGCCCTTTTCACATTATTGTACTAAAAATCTCATTACCTGATGAAAGAATGCTCTACAATAGTGCTTTGAATTTTTTTTCTTCCTAGTACCTCGTTCTTGTGATAACAAGTATTTAACAAAACAATTACTTTTCAACATAACTACAATTTTTAATATTTTGCATTATTCTTCAGTTGAGTATGTTGGTCTTGCAGTTTAATCTGATAGTCCCATGGAGCATTGTTCTATAGGGAGCAGTACTCTGTGTTTGTGCCATGGCTCAAGTATCTTTCGGGCACTATTTCATTGATCCTGGTGCCATTACTTCTATGTCAATGAATTCTCTGACTGCTCCTTTCTAGTGACTGGGGCATCTGCCAGATGGCAACAGCAATAACTTGTATTTATACAGTGCCTTTTAATGTAATAAAATGTCCCACGGTGCTTCGCAGGAGTTAATTATAAAAAAAAAAAAAATTAAAAAAAAATTGACACTGAGCCATCTGAGGGGATGTTGGGCCAGATGACCAAAAGCTTGGTTGAAGAGAGGTTTTAAGAAGGAAAGAGAAGTGTGGAGATTTGGGGAGGGAATTCCAGAGCCTAGGACCTAGGCAGCAGAAGGCATGTCTGCCAATGGTGGACCATTTAAAATCGGATGGTCAAAAGGCCAGAATAGGCGGGAGCGCAGAGGTCTGGGGGGATTGTAGGATGTTAGAGATGAGGAGGGGCAAGGCCATGGAGGGATTTGAAAACCAGGATGAGAATTTTAAAATTGAGTCATTGCTTAAGTTGGAGCCAATGTAGGTCAGCAAGCAAGGTGGGTGAGTGGGACTTGGTGCGAGTTAGCACACGGGTGACACAGTTTTGGATGACCTCCAGTTTTATGGAGGGTAGAATGAGGGAGACCAGCCAGGAGTGCTTTGGCCTAGTCAAGTCTAGAGGTGATAAAGACATGGATGAGAGTCTTGCCAGCAGATAAGCTTGAGGTAAGGGTGGAGACTGGCGATATTGCAAAGGTGGAAATGGGATGTCTTGAGGTAGGAAGCTCAATTCGTGATCAAATATGATACCAAGGTTGCGAACAGACCAGAGAGAGATCAGATCAGTGGAAAGGAAATTGAGTTTGTGGCATGAACCGAAGACACTGGCTTCAGTCTTCCTGATATTTAATTGGAGGAAATTGCTACTCTAGTGCTTGATGTTGGACAAGCAGTCTGATGGTATAGAGACGATGGAGGAGAGGTAGAGCTGGGTATCATCAGTGTACATGTGAAAACTCACTTTGTTGCTGGATGATGTCACCGAGGAGCAGCGTATAAAGGAGGGGGCCAAGAATAGATCCTTGGGGGACACGAGAGGTGATTGTGCGGGATCGGGAATAGAAGCCATTGCAGGTGATTCTATGGTTACGGTTGGAAAGATAGCAATGAAACCAGGTGAGTGCAGTCCCATCCAGCTGGATGACTGGAGAGGCATTGGAGCAGCATTTTGTAGTTAGCCATGTCAAAGGGTACAGACTGGCTGAAGGATGAGGAGGGAATAGTTTACCTTTGTCACAGTCACACAGGATGTCATTTGTGACCTTGGTAAGAGCAGTTTCAGTACTTTGGAGGGATTCAAACAAGAAGTTCTTGGAAAGATGGGCATGGATTTGGAGGTGACAACACATTCAAGAACCTGAGTGGAAAGGGAGATTGGAAATGGGGCGATCGTTTGAGAGGGTCAAGTGTTTTTTTTGAGGGGATGATGGCAGATTTGAAGGAAAGGGGGCCAATACCTGAGGAGAGAGAACCGTTAACAATATCCACTGAAGGAGTGCTTGTGTCTGGAAACTTCAATCAATAACTAATACAAACACTTGCAAATATTAAAATAGAAGTTGCCAGGAATGGAGAGAGTGAGAAAATTTGGGGCACTGAGATTGATCCAGACAAAATTGATAAAGTAATGCAAAATTGAAATCCGAAACTGGAGATGATACATAAAGCAACAGTAATATGACTATAAAAGGTAATTAACAGAAAATTAGAAATACAAGATGGAGAAAATTTAAAGAAGAAATAATACAGAATGCTAAATATTCTGTTCCTTTTTTTGAGTAAATTAACATTTAGCTATTGCATTAAAATAAAACTACTTGGTTCTCTCCAAGTCTATTAAAGTTCACCAGTTTGAGATCTCACCATTTATTAAAAAAAAAGTGGTTTTACCCAAAATTGTAACTAGTAATTGATTCACTAATAGATTAGTTGCCTCACAATTGTAAAAGTTTGTTCTAGGCCATATAACATAATGGTCATTGTGGCATCGTGGATGGTCATGTGGTTGTTACTTGAGTGCTAGGCACATGTAAAGACACCAGTGTATGTTGCTGAATGGACTGTAACTGATGATTAATATATTTTTACAGGAATTTTTACATAGTATATCTTGCATCTGCTTTGACCTACTGTCAGTTTCCATTATATTCAATTCCAATGTCCACATTTTATAATGGAAACTCCCTAACGCTTGCCAGGCTGCAATTACATCTTCCCCTGTTGGATATGCTGGAATATCACTGGCAAGGGATGTAATTGCAGCATGACCAGTTTACATGGGCATTTTTCATTATAGGTGTGGAAATAGTAAGTTTCAATAGAAATATAAAAATACAGACAGAATGTATGACTTTAAAATGGGGACTGAATTCCATGTGTGCCCTGGTCCAATTATCCCCTGCCTGCTCACTGAAGGCTACACTTGGTCTTTATTCCCTAGTGCAACACCATGGGAAATCAACAAGTATAATTTAATTGTGTATCTGGTGTGCATTGTGGGACAAAAGTATCTGCACAGCAAGAGAAATGTCTATAGGATGCGAATCATGTTTGGGTTTTTGGTGAAAGTGCTTTTGAGTGGCTTAAATTTCCCAATGTATGCTGATTGGCTCAAATTTTAATAAGTACATCTTTTATTTCCAAAAAAGTTTCCCTCAATCAAATAACCAGTGAACAACCAGAAAGTAACCTATGGGGGGTGGAGAAACACCTAATACTTGCCCATAAAAATACCCATTGCCTCACTGCTTCAAATGACCTTGCTTTGTTTGGGCATTTTTGAACCTGTCTTCTGCTCCATTTCCTGGAGCTTGAATCCTTAAGCTGGCCTTGGTCCTGATATTTTATGGACTCCTACATGCATGATCAGAGAGCATTCTTTATTGCTGCCTCCCAGAAATGAAATTGTAATATACAACAACTTTTTCGCTGTCAAGTGGAGATGGGTTACAGCCAGCCCTGACCCTGAGCTTAATGGTTTCGCATCCTACAAAAGAGACCCAGCACCAGCTCCAACCTTGAGGTAATGAAGGACTGTCAGGATCTATTTAGGCATGTGCCACAGGTGTGTGGTATGAACAAGGTCAGGAGGAGGAAGGACTTGCCAAATCTGCTTCAGACTCCCAAATCTAGTCTGACATTCTAGCCCAATTACACATTTGAGCCCTTGACTTCTGATTTTCTCACTTGCAAGTGTTGCAGTAGTTGCTGGACAGTTTTGCTTACCTTGCTGTGTACCTTAGCCTTGCAAAGAGGAGCAAGGCATTTAGTTCACTGGTAAATAAATATGTATGACAGCCATACAGAGATTAGTAGATATACGGAAGAGGAGAAAGAGACTTGCATAAAGACGGAAGTAAGCATCTGGGACACAATGAAATAAATGTCACTTGGAAAGAGTGTGATGCAAAGAATTGTAAAGTAAAAAAGATGAATAAGACAATTACTGACAATTTTGTTTTCTCAATGAACATTTTAATTGGCTTGTTTAGGGGTTAGTCTAGTTACCTTTTTTTAGGTAGACTCATGTCACACCCTATAGGCTTCTGTTAATGTTGCTCTAACTTAGCTCCTCAGAAGTATGTAACCGATGCCTCCAGGTTTTCATTGTGTAATGTTGATCCTAATAAGATCAGGAACTCAAGTGTGTGTAATGATTGGGGAGAATCTGCATCCTGAGTCTCTGGTACAGCATGAAATTTGTATGTGCTATTCTAGATCACCCAATCAGTTGATTGGTTCAAAATTGGGGGGGGGGGAATTTGAAATTTATATCTCTTGGTGACCTTGTGATAGGAAACTGTTATCCCCAAAAATTGTGTGAATCATAAGTGTTGTAACGTTTCATAATCATTGGGGCTTGTGGAAAGTGTGAGCAAGATGTGACAAACTAAGAAAATGCAAAATAAGAATGAACTATGATTAAACAATTTGCCACTTTTATAACCATGCATGCATGGTGCATCAAGTAGCTGGGTTGATATGTTCCTGTCATCTAGTTAGTCTAGAACCTCTTGATGATTTTGTTAGAAAAGTATTCAAAATATACTCTGTATTTTATTGTCCTTAGTTAACCAGGAAGAATTCATTGCTATTATGACTGGAGACATCTAATCTTTTATGGAGAAATTACTGCAGAAGTATTGAACAATTTCATGATGTCATGATTTTTTAAATTGTCGCTGCCCAAGCACTGCATAAGAGGAAAAAGAAGCACAGAACACCTGAGGATTGCTACTCCATATCCTCAGCATAAAACTAAACCGATGTATTGAATATTGCTTCTGAAAGAACTTTTGTCATTATTCCCAGAATTGTGTATATTTGTCTTGGCAGTTTGTATTTATAAATTGTTTAGAAACAAAGTATTAAATGTAATTTTTTTTCTGTCATTCACTGATAACTTTAGCATAAACATGTTACACTCGGTCCATTCCTGTGGATATTTTGATTACTTTTCAATGTGATTTTTATTAATGCTACTGTGAAGTATGTTGCAGGTAGTCTTTCATTAATAAAAATGATTCACAACATGCATGTGCCAAAGTTTGTAAGTTTTTGTGTGCAAATTTTGTACTCTTAAGGTGAGGGGAAGTTGGAAAACTGAACATTCACTTGCATACCAAATGTCATCTGCCATTGTTGTCAGCAAGCACTTGGTTGAACAGAGCAAAGTTCCCTTTTAATGTAGCCCAATGAGTGCCTCAACCCCAAGCTCTGAGTGCATCACTGAAGTTTTCAGTTTCCAGAGTAAAATGACCAAATTGGAGCCCACTAAGAACTGCATTGAGACCACTCCAGCTCATTTCACTATTTGTCCAGATGAGGAAGTCCTTCAAACATTCAAAAGAACCTCAACAGTTTCTCCCATTAAGTATCCAGTTGTTTCTTTTTTGGCTTCACTATTCTGTTGAAGTCTATTCCATGTGTTTATCACTGAGAGGAACTTTGGGTTCAAATTAGCAAAAGGTAAATTTAACTGTCCTACTGGGCATTTAGAAAATCACAACCATGTTGACTGTTCAATTGTATTATGAAAGGGAAATAGTGTTTGACAAATCTATTCGAGTTCTTTTGCGAAGGTAACTAGTAGGCTGGATAAAGGGGAACCAGTAGATGTAGTGTATTTGGATTTCCAAAAGGCATTTGACAAGGTGCTACATAAAAGATTACTGCATAAGATAAGAGCTCATGGTGTTGGAGGTAATATAGAGGATTGGCTAACAGAAAACAGTTGGGATAAATGGGTCATTTTCAGGATGGCAATCTAACTAATGGGGTGCCACAGGGATCCGTGCTGGGGCCTCAACTATTTTCAACCTATTAATGACTTGGATGAAGGAATCGAGTGTATTGTAGCCAAATTTGCAGCAGATACAAAGATAAGTGGGAAAGCAAGTTGTGAGGTGGACATTAGAGTCTGCAAAGGGATATAGATAGGTTAAGTGAGTGGGCAATTATTCGGCAGATGGAGTATAATATGGGAAAATGTAAAGTTATCCACTTTGGTAGGAAGAATAGAAAAGAAAAATATTTAAATAAAGGCTACAAAATGCGGCGGTACAGAGGGATTTGGGTGTCTTCGTACATGAAACACAAAGTTAACATGCAGGTGCAGCAAGTAATTAGGAAGGCAAATGGCATGTTGGCCTTTATTTCAAGGGGGGATAGAGTATAAAAGTAGGGAAGTCTTGCTAAAACTGTAAAAAGCGCTGGTGAGACCACAGAGTACTGTGTACAATTTTGGTCCCCTTAAGGTGGGATATACTTGCATTGGAGGCAGTTCGGAGAAGGTTCACTAGGTTGATTCCTGGGATGGAAGGGTTGTCTTATGAGGAAAGGTTGGGCCAGTACTCATTGGTGTTTAGAAGAATGAGGTGATCTTATTGAAACATAAGATTCTGAGGGGGTTGGATAGGGTGGATGCTGAGTGGACGTTTCCCCTAGTCAGGGAATCTAGAACGAGGGGGCATAGTCTCAGAATAACGGATTGCCCATTTAAGATGGAGATGAGGAATTTCTTGAGGGTTGTGAATCTTTGGAATTCTTTACAGCAGAGCGTTGTGGAAGCTGAGTCATCGCATATATTCAAGGCTGAGATGGACATATTTTTGAGCTACAAGGGAGTCCAGGGTTATGGGGAACGGGCAGGAAAGTGGAGTTGAGGCCAAAATTGGATCCGCCATGATCTCTCTAAATGGCGGAGCAGGCTCGAATGGCCTGCTCCTATTTCTTATATTCTACTCTTAATTTAGAGTAGTCAGGATTTACCATTTTCGTTCTACACCAGATCTTTTTAAGCTAGTAGACAGACTTTTATTGCATCAGCCTGGATTTGCACTGTACCGTCTATTGTAATGGTCTTCAATATTAGTGATTTTCAGCACATTGATTATGAATGGTCAGATATCTAACCTGTAAACTTTACCGTATGTAAAGGGAATCTAAACAGTCATTTATTATCCTAACTAGCTGCTTTCCCATGACATTGCTCAAAACAAAGTATTTTATATATTAAAAAAAATAGATGTGCTACAAGCAGATCTCTTAGAGTTGCTCAGTGTGCCAGAGGATACACTGTTTTAGAATGGGGTGTTTATGCTGTGTAGGAAGTAACAGTCCACTGATTTACAGACTGAAATATGGCAAATTTACTTATTATTTGGTATTCTATGAATTAAAAAAATATTCTTGTGAGCAAGGCCAGCGTTTATTGCTCACCCCTAGTGCCCTTGAGGGAACCGCTGCACTAATGGTAATATGTCTCAGTCTGGATGATGTGTGACTTGTAGGGGAACTTGGAGGTGGTGGTGTCTGCTGCCCATATCCTTATAGATGGTAGAGTTTGGGAGGTGCTGTTGAAGAAGCCTCGAGTTGCTGCAGTGCATCCTGTAGATAATGCACACTGCAACCACAGTGCACCAGTGGTGGATGGAGTGCTGCTCAAGCAGACCACTTTTATTGGGGTTTTTGACTGAATTACACAACTGTCGAGCTGCAAATGAGTGGCTATGTATATTACATCTTTTTGAGTGATTCAGTTAGCTCATCGGCAAACCATGCTGGTGAAATGTTAGTGTTCTGCCTTTTATAAATAAAACGTTGGCCGTGAAATTGCGGTCAGAGGCTTCCTGCGGGCAAATGCCTCCGATCCACAAGAAAAGTACGCATCTACCTGGTGCCTCCATATCTTCGGACTCTTGCAGTCTTGGGCCTGCAGGCATATGTCTGCGTAAAGGCCCAGGTATCCCAGGGGCACATGCAGTTTGCAAGGAGTCCTTGGGCTCACGTGCGCTGGCCCAACTAATCAAAAAGGAGGATTCCCATTATGCTTAAAGGGATTCCATTTATGTACGGAACCCCCATAAGCATAATAGGAATGGCATAAATACATTTTCACATAACCTAAATAAAAATAAATCACCATGCTTAAAATGAATTAAAATACAATTTAATTAAACATTTAAAGCAAAAATTTAATTTTTTGAAAATTAAATTTACACATTTAAAGGGGCCAAAATTAACCTAAACTAGTTTTAAAGGCTTTAGGATGTTTAAATGATTCAGAAAAAATGATTTTAATATTTAAACCCTTACACTGGTAAAAGGCCCTACGCCTGCTTTTATCAGGCGCTAGAGTTTTGTGGGCATTCACTGGGCAATAGTTGGGCAAATAGCCCAACTCTGCACCAGCGCATGTTCATTTTCTGTGCATTCGGATGATCTGTCAAGCTGTGCATATGCAGTCATAGGCCCCATAAAATCCTGGCCAATATGTTTAGATAGGGTTTTCCATTATAAAAGCATAACATAGGAAATAAGATTATATATAGGAAGTGTGTGCCATACAGATTTTTGAAGGGAAGCTTTTTGTAAATGAATTGAAACTGCTTTGATGTCACTTTGTCAGTGAATTCATTCCTTGTTGCAGTCGCATATGGTCATGAGATTTCAGTTATATTGTTCCCAAAGACTAGTTATAACTTTAAAAAAGCCATTGTTCAAAAGAATCAACAATTTTATATGAACTATTTAGACTTTGCAATAAAAAAACAATTTCTAAATTTGCAGATGACACCAAATTGGGAGGGATAGTCAACATTGAGGAGGACTGCAACAGATTACAAAAAGACACTTGGAGAGGCAAGGATTAATCGGGGATAGTCAGCATAGCTTTGTCAAGGGTAAATCATGTCTGACAAATCTGATTGAATTTTTCGAGGGGGTGACTAGGGGGGTGGATGAGGGAAATGCTGTGGATGTGGTTTACATGGACTTCAGTAAAGCTTTTGACAAAGTCCCGCATAGGAGACTGGTCAAGAAGGTAAGAGCCCATGGGATCCAGGGTGCCTTGGCGCGTTGGATCCTAAACTGGCTGAGTGGCAGGAGGCAGAGGGTGATGGTCGAAGGATGCTTTTGTGACTGGAAGCCTGTGTCCAGTGGGGTACCTCAGGGATCGGTGCTGGGTCCCTTGTTGTTTGTGATCTACATAAATGATTTGGATGAGAATGTAAAAGGTATGATCAGTAAGTTCGCAGATGACACGAAAATTGGTGGGGTGGTAAATTGCGAGGAGGAAAGCCTCAGGCTACAGGACGATATAAACGGGTTGGTCAGATGGGCGGAAAAGTGGCAAATGGAATTTAACCCTGAAAAGTGCGAGGTGATGCATTTTGGACGGACAAATAAGGCAAGGGAACACACAATGAGTGGTAGGACCCTAGGAAGTACAGAGGGTCAGAGGGACCTTGGTGTACATGTACATAGATCTCTGAAGGCAGCGGAACAGGTAGATAAGGTGGTTAAAAAGGCATATGGGACACTTGCCTTCATTCGCCGAGGCATAGAATATAAGAGCAGGGAGGTTATGATGGAGCTGTACAAAACGCTGGTGAGGCCACAGCTGGAGTACTGTGTGCAGTTCTGGTCGCCTCACTATAGGAAGGATGTGATTGCTTTGGAGAGGGTGCAGAGAAGATTCACCAGGATGTTACCTGGGATGGAGCGCCTCAGCTATGAAGAAAGACTAAACAGGCTGGGGTTGTTTTCCTTGGAGCAAAGAAGGCTGAGGGGGGACCTGATTGAGGTGTACAAAATGATGAGGGGCATAGATAGGGTAGATAATGAGGAACTTTTCCCCTTAGTAGGGGGGTCAATAACAAGGGGGCATAGATTCAGGGTAAGGGGCAGGAGATTTAGAGGGGATTTGAGGAGGAACTTTTTCACCCAGAGGGTGGTTGGAATCTGGAACTCACTGCCTGAAAGGGTGGTAGAGGCAGGAACCCTCACAACATTCAAGAAGCATTTGGATGAGCACTTGAAATGCCATTGCATACAAGGCTATGGACCAAATGCTGGAAAATGGGATTAGACAGGACAGGGATGGATGGGCGGCGCAGACACGATGAGCCGAAGGGCCTCTTTCTGTGCTGTAAAACTCTATGACTCTATGACATTAATAAACATGCAGAATGGGCATATAATTGGCAAATGAACTTCAATATAGATAAGTGTGGTGCAGTAAATTTTGGTAGGAAGAATAAGGAGGTCACACACTCCTTGGAAAATAAGAATCTAAATGGAGTTGAGCACAAATCACTAAAAGTTGCAATGCAGGTCAATAAGGTCATAACAAAAGCAAACAAAGCACTAAGGTTTATTTCTAGAATTGAAAAGTAGAGAAGTTATGCTAACCTTGTTTCGAACCTTGGTTGGACCACACTTGGAATACTGTGAACAGTTCTGGTCTCCACATTATAAAAAGGATACAGTGACACTGGAGAAGGTTGAAGGTGCAAAAATGATTTACTAGAATAATACCATAACTGTGGTTATATCTACCTGGAAAGGATGAACAGGCCGGGGTTCTTTTCCCTAGA
The DNA here is from genome assembly GCF_052327205.1 of Somniosus microcephalus. NCBI lineage: Eukaryota > Metazoa > Chordata > Chondrichthyes > Squaliformes > Somniosidae > Somniosus > Somniosus microcephalus. Next base: position 198,262,365 of record NC_140987.1, read on the forward strand.
AAAGAGAGGACAGGGGTGACCTGATGGAGGTCTTTAAGATTATGAAGGGTTTGATAGGGTAGGTGTAGAGAAGATGATCCACTTGTGGGCGAGACCAGAATTAGGGGCCATAAATATAAGATAGTTACTAATAAATTCAACAGGGAATTCAGGAGAAACTTCTTTACTCAGAGAGTGGTTATAATGTGGAACATTCTATTACAAAGAGTAGTTGAGGCGAATAGCATAGATGCATTTAAGAGGAAGCTAGATAAACGCATGAGGGAGAAAGGATAGAAGGATATGTTGATTGGGTTAGATGAAGAAGGGTGGGAGGATGCTTCAGTGGAGCATAAATACCAGCATGGATCTGTTGGGCAGAATGGCCTGTTTCTGTGCTGTAAATACTATGTAATTGTCTCCCATCATCCGGTAAACGTCAGCTCATCCAAAGTGCTGCTGACCATATCCTATCCTACACCAAGTGCCCACCCATCATTCATGTCCTTGTTGACCTATATTGGCTTTCATCTGTGAACACCTTAAATTTAAAAGTCTCATCCTCGTGTTTGAATCCCGTCATGGCCTCTCCCCTCCCTATCTCTGTAACCTCGTGCAGCCCTATAACCCCCTTATGTCCCTCAGATTCTGGCCTCTTGTATATCCCTCCATTCTTTCACACTACCATTGGCAGCCATGCATTCAGCCGTTTCGGCCCCACATTCTGGAATTCTGTCTCTAAACCCATCTGCGTCTGCACCTGCCTCTCCTCCTTTAAGATCCTCCTTGAAACCCACCTTTTTGTCTAAACTTTTGGCCACCCTTCATTATGTCTCCTTTTTTGGCTTGAAATCTGTTTTTGTCTGATTACGCGTCTGTGAAGCGCCTTGGGACATTTTTCTACGCTAAAGGTGCTATATAAATACAAGTTGTTTACTATTCCAATTCTCTCCTGGCCGGCCACCTCCACATCCATCATCCATAAACTTTAACTCACCCAACACTGTAGCCAGTAACCCGATCCCACACATCTCCACCTCTTCCGTCATCCCTGTGCTTGCTGAACTACATTGGCTCCCCATTCCCCAATGTCTCAAATTTTGAAATTTCAGCCTTGTGTTTAAATCCCTCTATGGCCTTGCCTCTCCCTATTTCTGTGCCCTCCTCCACCACTACAACCTACCTCCCTGAACTCTCAGCTCCTCTATCTCTGACCTCCTGTGGATACCCTTCTCCCTTCAAGGCATTATTGATGGTCGTGCCATCAACCACTCTGGAATTCTCTCCCTAAACCCTGCCTCTCCAGCTTCCTTGCCTCCTTTAAGACTTTAATTAAAACCTACTTATTTGACCAAGCTTTTGTTCATCCTCCCAATCTCTCTTTCATTAACTTAGCATCCATTTTTTCCTATGCCACTGTGAGGTGCCTTGGTACTACACTAAATAACAACATGCAAGTTGTTGTTATTTCCACTGGTGCTGAGAAGACTAAAAAGATTTAGTAAAGGTTTTTAATTATGAAAAGTTTTGATTATAGTGACTAGGGAAGGACTGATCCCTTTGGTTGGGGAATTAATGATGAAGGGTCATCAATTTAAAATTGTCACTGAGAGTGAAGGAAGAGGTTGGGAACAACGGCCACGAAATTCAGCTCCGTAGCGCCTGTTTTTTTGGCGCTATGGGTGCTGTTTTGGGTCCAAAATGGCGCCCACACCATGCATGCACACTTCTGATGCAGGCCGCGCTGGACGCCGTTTTGGTGAGGTTGTTAGCGCGGGCGCTGGGAGAATGCGGCAGAAGTATGCAGAGTAGGCAGATCGTGATGTCAGTCAGCATGTAGCTGATTTGACACCAGCGCTGCCATTTTCGATCTCAATGCTGTAGCTAACGCCCTTTCTTAAACATGCACAGCTGAACATGTGTTCAGCAGCAGGAAAGACCCCCACCAGCGCTATTTTCAGGCTAGTTGCTGATTGATTTCTACTGGCTCTTGGTGAGTTTTTAGAAGTGTTAGATGGTTTGTTATCTTATTTGAAGTTGCTGAAGTGTCCAGGAAGTGGTGTGGCAGGTCATTTCAAGGCTTCTGTTCAGACCAGTTGCTCCTAGACATGGGTGCAGTAGTTTGTATCCCCCTTGGCCTGCAGCATGATAGGGAGAATGAGCAGAAGTGACACAGAGGAGGACTCGAAGAGGGAGCAGAAGGAGGGGGAGAAGGGCTCTCAGCAGGAGGCCAGATCCACCCAGCACTTCTCCTATCTCAATCTCAGTGAGGAACAGTATATGCGACATCTCCGCTTCATTAAGGAGGTGCTCACAGAAATTTGCCACCTGTTGCAGGCAGCACTGCAGCCTCGGAGCAGAGTGAGGACGGCATTGCCAGTGGTTGTGAAGGTGAGCGTGGCCATGAATTTTTGTGCGTCGGGCTCCTACCAGGCTGGAGCAGGCGATATTTCCAACATCTCCCAGTTTGCCATGCATTGAGGCTCTGTATGCAAAGAGAGGTGACTACATTTTATTCTTGCCAGAGAGAAGCAAGAGGAGTGAGCATGCAGCTTTGCCAGGATAGCAGGCTTCCCCATGGTGCAGGATGCCATTGACTGCACACACATCGCTTTGCGAGAACCGCATGTGAATTCGGAGATGTACCACCACTAGAAGGGATTCCACTTCCTCAATGTCCAGCTGGTGTGCGACCATACTCAGCGCATCATGCAGGTCAATGCCCGGTATCCTGTCAGCAGGCATGATGACTTCATACTGCGGCAGTCCGCTGTACCACCTGCATTTGAGCCACCACGTCAAACCAGAGGGTGGCTTCTGGGCGACGGCTATCCGCTGACCACCTGGGTCATGGCTCCAGTGCGCAACCCAAGCGTGGCAGCATGCATATAACGAAACCTATGCTGCCGTACAAAATGTGATCAACCAGACCATTGGGGTGCTTAAACAAGCTTCTGCTGCCTGGACCACTCTGGAGGAGCCCTGCAGTACTCGCCAGAGCTCGTCTCAAGATTGGTCGATGTCTGTTGCATGCTGCACAACCTCGCCATCATGAGGGCACAGCCCATGCCACCAGGTATACAACGAAGAGCTGAGAAGGAAGAGGAGGAGGCGGAGGAAGGGAGGAAACAACCAACTCAGCCACTTTCTGGCTGGGCTGTCCGTGATCGACTCATCCAACTGCGGTACCAGTGAAGGCAACCCCAATTACCCATTCACCAACAGTCCCACACCTTACCTTCTCTCTGTTACTGACTATTATACCAAGAGGTTGGCTACAATTCTCCAATAAAAGCCACCGCAAAACAAACATTTCACACCAAATTTATAAATCAAATCATTCAATATTACATACCAAAGTAAACTAATCACCCTGTCTTCCGTGTGCCTTTGCCTGTTCTAGTGACCTACTCAGGGCTACCCCAGTGGCTGCAGCATGGCTGGTGCAATGCTACTGACTTTCAATGGGGGAGACTGCAGATGCCTTTGGAGGCCAACCGTGAGCATCTCTGGGCCTAGAAGGCCTGGCTTCAGACTACACCATTTCGCCTTTGGTTCTTCTGCCAATCACCTTAAATCTGTGTCCTCTGGTTCTCGACCCTTCCATCAATGGGAACAGTTTCTCTCTATCTACTCTGTCTAGACCCCACATGCAGATCCCGCATCTAAGCTATCCATTAAAGTACGTGGAGTGTCAGTATCTGAGCTGGTGGCTGCGAGTGTGAAATCGAGTGATGGTGCTATATCTTCAGCATCAATGCTTCCTTCCTCTTCCAGTTCTTGCTCCTCCACCACTGCCTGGCCAGGTTGCAGTTCTTGGCTATCTGAAAGGAGAAATGCACATGGCTAGGGTTGCGGTGAGGGGTGGGCTAAAGCAAGAGGTGCATCTTACATCATCTGCAGTTTGTAAATCAGAAGAGATTGTGGGATGAGGGGGACGTGGGATGTGAGTAGGAGAATTAGGTATGAGGATACCGTCATCATTGATTGTTCCAGCCCCGCTACTGGCTATGGGATCAGCAATGGCCACTCCAATAATCTCCAGCACCGTCTCCTCCATGGGGAGTTAGGTCATGCAGGCAGGCTAGTCTCCTTGCTGCCTTTGGTTATGAGTCACCTTGTCCTACAAGAGACAAGGAAGTGTGCCAGTGAGTGTGATGTGTTTGAGTGATGTGCCTCTCATGGTTAAATAGCTGGCAGTGTGTGCAAGCTGTGAGATGTGGGTGTGAAGCTTGCAGCAGTGCTAAGAGGGTGAGGTGAAGCTATGAATGTGAAGTATGAGTCGTGATTGATAGAGATTGTTGGTAGGTGAGTGAAGGGGGGAGGGTGGGTGGTGAATTGAGCTGTGTCTGAGCCTAGTGGTTCAGTTGTAAGGATATGGCATTTGAAGATGAATTCACTGACCTTGACCACTCTTGTGACGCCATTAATCTTCTTGCGGCACTGCCTCCATGTCCTCGGGGCTACAATGCTGACCATGATGGCTATCTGCTCCCACTGCCTTTTCACAGTTTGTCTGGAGGGCCTCCTGGCCCCCCTGTGATTAGGGGACCTGTCTTCTCCCGTCCACCTCCTGCGCCAAAGCCTCCAGTGCTGCGATGGAAAATCTTGGGACTCGCCCTCTCCCCTGCTGTGCCATTAGTACGTCTTCTTCATGCTCAGAATGCCTTCCCCAGCCACTTCCAGCACCTGCTCCAGTCAGAATGCATCTCCCCTTTAAGAGGTGTAGGCTGGCTTTAAATACTGCAGGGTAGCTGGCCTCACAAGAACTTGGGCCACCTGCTAGGCGTGCAGCCACTCAACAGCGTGTTCAACACTGGGCTGCATGCTACTATCATTTAAATTAGCAAGCAGCATGAAGTTTACGTACTGTCTACATTGGACTCAACAGTAACTGTGCCCGTTTTCGGGGGCTATTGAATTTAGCACCCAACGTCTTCATGCAGAGAGTTGTTGGAGCATGGATTGCTTTGCTACAGGGAGTGGTTGAGGCAGAGACCGTTGCATCTTTTAAGTGAAAATGGTTAAATATTCAAAGCAGAGGAAGATACAAGGCTAAAGGGAGAGCACGGAACAGCAGGATTAGCTTTGGCTTGCTCTAACAAAGAGCCGGCAAGGCCTCCTTCCTTGCTGTAAACTTCTATGGTCGGAATTTTGGCGAGGTTGGTGGCGATCTCTGCCCCGCTGCTGGCTCCATCCCACTGCCTAAAATGAACTTATGTTGATGGGGCTTGTTAAGCCCGCACAGCGCATTTCCCGGGCCAATTAGAGGTAGCGAGTCTGGTGACGTCATTCATGACGCGTCATCTGCCGGTTTCCTTACAGAGACCATGGCCACCTTACTTTTGACATTTGTACTGTCAGTGTTCTACAGCATTGCGGTGCTGCAAACACTGACAAGCACTGCACAGAAGAGCACGGCTGCACCCAGGCTCTCCCATGACTCGCTCCATATGCTTATGGAGGGAGTCACAGCACGCAGGGAGGTTCTCTTCCCTTCCCATGGGCGGAAGAGACCTCCCCAGGACACCAACACAGCCTGATTGCACATTGCAGAGGAGGTCACAAGCAGGAATGTCATCAGGAGGACCTGGGTGCAGTGGTGCAAACCTTTCAATGATCTGATTAGATCACGAAACGTTAGTATAAAGCCACACTCACCTTTATCTTGCTGTGCCTCTCATCACATCCCCATCACTCTGCCTTCCCTACCCTACTCCTGCACATCCTTACTCACTCTAACTTACCTTGCACCTCCACCCATCCCTCGCTCTCTATCTACATTATCACATCCCCATCTCACTAGCCACCCCTCACCCTCATCCTAGTCCAATCATACCAACTAACAACACACAAGGGTAGGCACTTGGGTGTTTTATCCAATGTTCATGTAAAGTTTCTGTTAATGTGCTGTCAAACATTGAAACCTTTATTTTCAACACCTTGCATTCTTGGACAGATTTGTGTGCACCTTTGGAAATGACTTAGTGAGTTGCAGTGAATGGTGAGACATAACGGTATCCCCCGCAATGGTGATGAGTGTGAAAGGAATGGCTTGGGCATTGTAGGGATGCGTTATGGTATTGGTGTGGGGTGGTGCCAACCTGGTGCATCATGTGACAGCCAGGGTGGACAGCATCAAGTGAAGTAAATCTGGCCATGGTGAGGCCACCCCTGGCCACCCAGGCAGCAGTGTGCTTGGGTGTTTGTGATGAAATAACTGTGTTCTGATATTTGTACTTGCACTTGTAATGTCTGGAATGTTCCACTAGGGGGAACCACTAATGCTCCTCCCTGGCCCCGCCCCTCTTCTAGTATGTTCTACCAAGGGCTCGGTCGATGATGGACTCTGTTAACTCTGCCATGATTCTTATTTAATAAAAGGCTTCAGTCTTAAGCTTCAACTTCGGATTCGGGCAGTTATTTGGCACATCAATTTTATTAAATAACAACTTTTGGAAGATGGATCGATTTTTGAAACCAGAGCGTCTGGATATCGATCCCCATTCGGCAGATGCGTCGAAGAAATTTACGCATTGGCTCCGATGTTTTGAACACTTCATCGCATCATCGACCGATCCGACGGTTAACAAGTTGGGTCTTCTAACCAACTTGGCAAGTCATCAAACTTACTCTATAATTGAAGATATTACTACATATGAAGAGGCCCTCGCAGCTCTTAAAGCCCAGTGCCTTAAGTCGGTTAACGAAGTATACGCCAGGTATCTCCTGTCTACTCGCAGGCAATTACCCGAGGAATCTCTGGACGATTTCCTGCAGGACCTTAAGGCTTTGGCTAAGGGTTGCAACTACAAGGCTGTCTCTGCCATAGTGTATCAGGAAGAAGCCATCCGCGATTCTTTCATATCTGGCCTCCGATCTAATTATATTAGACAGAGACTCCTCGAGAACGACTCGTTAGTTTTAAAAACGGTTGTCGCTGCTGCTCGATCGTTAGATGTAGCCCAGAAGAATTCAGAAGTGTATGCATCAGCCCATGCATCTCTCTCAGCCTCGTGTGTTCCGAGTATGGAGGCATCCATAACACCAATGGAGCCCCCACTTAATCCTATTGTTGCGGCTGTGCCCCATGGGTCTAAGTGTTATTTTTGTGGCCAATCTAAACACCCCAGGCAAAGTTGCCCAGCCAGAGAGGCTACCTGTTTTAAATGTAAGAAACGAGGACATTTTAGTAAAGTGTGTAAGGGTAATCCTGTACCCGATGTCTTCTCTGCTGCCGCCTATTGTTTTACTCTAGCCTCGGCTATGGTTGACCAGACCATACCGTGTTCCTTGTCAAAATCTATGATGGACATTAAGATTAATGGCCGTCCTACTGGGTGTTTGATAGACTGTGGCAGTACTGAAAGTTTTATACACCCCAACCTTGTTAACTCCTGTTCATTGAAGGTGTATCCTACTCGAAGTGAAATTGTGATGGCGTCCAAATCCCTTACTTCGGAGGTAGCTGGATATTGTAAAGTCACATTGACCTTTAAGGATACGGAGTATAAGGATTTTAAACTCCTCATATTACCTCAGTTGTGTGTGAACTTAATATTAGGCTTGGACTTCCAGTGTCAGCATGAGAGCGTTACCCTTAAGTATGGTGGATCCCAGCCTCCGCTCACAGTCTGCGGCCTTTCTACTTTAAACGTAAGCCCGCCTTCTTTGTTTGCGAACCTTGCTCCTAATTGTAGACCTATAGCGACTAAGAGTCGACGGTATAGTTCAGAAGATAAAACATTTATAAAAGAGGAAGTGGAAAGGCTTCAACGGGAGGGAATCATTGAACACAGTGGTAGCCCGTGGCGTGCCCAGGTGGTGGTGGTTAAAACTAATGAGAAGAAAAGACTTGTGGTCGATTATAGCCAGACTATAAACTTGTATACCCAATTAGATGCCTATCCTTTGCCTCGTATTTCTGAGATGGTGAACCAGATAGCTCAGTACCGCGTGTTCTCCACCATTGATTTAAAGTCTGCCTACCATCAACTCCCCATCAAAATAGAAGACCGACCTTATACGGCCTTCGAAGCTAATGGGCGCCTGTTCCAATTCCTTCGGGTGCCCTTTGGAGTGACGAATGGGGTATCCGTCTTCCAACGGGAGATGGATCGTATGGTGGATGAATACGCGTTGGAACATTCCCGTACCTGGACAATGTTACCATCTGTGGGCGTGACCAACGGGAGCATGATCAAAATCTCGCGAATTTCCTAGAGACTGCAAAGAGGTTAAACCTGACCTACAACGAAAACAAGTGTACCTTCAATACTACACGTTTGTGTATTCTTGGTTGCGTTGTGGAGAATGGGGTAATCGGGCCAGAACCTGAAAGATTACGCCCACTTAAGGAATTACCTTTACCTCACACTGTAAAAGCCTTAAGAAGGTGTCTGGGGTTCTTCTCGTACTATGCCCAGTGGGTGGCTAGCTACTCAGATAAAATCCGACCTCTTATTAAGTAGACGTCTTTTCCGCTATCGGCGGAAGCTCAGGAGGCTTTCCTTAATATCAAACGGGACATTGAGAAGGCAGTGGTATGTGCCATGGATGAGAAGATCCCATTTCAAGTGGAAAGTGATGCATCTGATTTTGCGTTGGCAACAACTCTTAACCAAGCTGGTAGACCAGTAGCCTTCTTCTCTCGTACATTGCAAGGACCAGAAGTTCGACATTCTTCAGTGGAAAAGGAGGCACAGGCAATTATTGAAGCAGTCAGGTATTGGAGACAATGGCCCAGAAATTCCAGAACGGGGCTTGCAGCGCGTGCAAGCCCCGTATTTACACTTACCCCACGCTACTGACGATCAGCTCCAGGGACGCCTGGACTTGGTGAATGAAAAAGAAGAATCCCGGGCAGCGTATGACGTCACGCCGCCCAGGAGTGCAGCCAGCGCGAAGCCAGGAGCGTGCAGTGTAAGTGAGACACGCCCCTTGAGGTCTCAGTTTCACTGGACACGCCCCCAATGTTTCTGTCAAGCTGCTAAGGATTTTTACATGCAAAGCAGCAGTTTAAATAGGTTTTTGGAAGTTTTTTGAAGATTTTGGTAACTTTTATAAACTTTTTAAAATGTTTACATTATTTTGAGTAATCTGAAGTAGTTTTAAAGAGAATTAAAGCAATTTAAAGACTTTTAAAAGCCCTAAAAGAATTTTTTAAATTCCATTTATTTATTTAGCAATGTCGTCGTCATACGTGTCTTCACACTGTTCCCTTTGGGGAACTGTATAAAGTGGTGGAAGGATTTATGGCCGTGATTAACGCTCATTCCGTGACCGTAACCATCTTTGAACCAGCCATTAGGGCGGTTAGTCCTATGGCGGGAGGGTTTTACGGGCTCCCACAAGCTATACAAGGAGGGGGGGCCACCCACACCCACGGACGCAAATATCCCATTGGATGTCAACCCAGAATTTAGAGCCGGAGCTCCGACTCCACTTGCTGGGACTGTCTGGAGCGGGGTTCGAAACCCTACCCTGATCTGGCCCAGCGGCGGGGATCCTACCGCTATGACAAAGGCCCAATCCGATTAGCAACGTGAAATGGCAGCATAGGGCTCCAGTCACGGGGAGGGAAAAGGCACAGGAAACGTATGGGTGTCACCTTTTGTGCGGAGTGGGCCTTTTGCGTAGCAGTAAGCATCCCCGCCGCTGGGCCAGAAGGAGTAGGGTTTTGAACCCCACTCCAGACAGTCCCGGCAAGTGGAGTCGGAGTTCCAACTTTAAATTCTGGGTGGACATCCAGCGGGATACTTGCGTCCGTGGGTGTTGGTGCCCCCCCCCCCCTCAAATGGGTTGTGGGAGCCCGTAAAACCCTCCCGCCATAGGACTAACCACCCTAATGGCTGGTTCAAAGATGGTTACGGTCACGGAATGAGCGTTAATCACGGCCATAAATCTTTCCACCACTTCATACAGTTCCCCAAAGGGAACAGTGTGAGGATACGTACGATGATGACCTCTTGCGCAATGCACCTCCTTGGACCCTCAGTCGCAGATGCGAGGGGGCAAGTCGTGCAATTGTTAAATTTTTCATTTTATTGACATGTAAAATGTTGGCCCAGTAATTCCCTTCCAACTGCGCGAGTACGGTCGGGGTACTTACGCATCTGGCCGGATGAAATGCTGGTTTTCAGCATGCACAGTGCTTTTGGGGAAAACCGGCATTTCCTGTCCTCTGAACGAAGGGGTTCAGAGGCAGAACGCGTGCGACTGCACAGGCAGCGCGTGTGCAGTATAATTCGCCGCTTTCATTACTGCTTTCAGTGAGGTCAAGTCCTTACAACTTACACATGAAAAAAGCATGGGTACAGTTGCTCCAGAGGCTGCGGAGGAAGATATTTCTTATCGTGGAGCTTCTGAAAGTATGTATGTCTGTATATATTCCTTTGCGTGTTATGTATATATTCCTTTACTTATGTGTATGAATGTATTATTTAATTATGACTTTCAGAGAAAGTAACTTATTTGAAAATCATAATTAAAAACATACATTCATACACATTAGTAAAGGAATATAAAACATACATATATATACGTAAAGGAATATATGTGGACATACATACATAACTCATTCTCACATTCCATTCACACAGCCACAATTGCTCCTTCTACCTACCGTTCTGAAAACCCTTTAAAAAAAAAAAAAATTTAACTTTAAAACTTACTTAAAATAACTTCCCTCCCTTTCCCAAACAAAAATATTGCATTTCAGAAGCTCCACGATAAAATGTTTCTTCCTCCGCAGCCAATGAACCACTTTACACTTGCTTTTTTCAAGTGTAACTTCTGAGGACTTACCCTCACGGATTTCATGAATGAAATCTACGAAGTTCACTGCGCAAGCGCTGCCTGTGCAGTCGCACGCGCTCGAGGTCTGGAAATGCCGGCGTTCCCCGCATGCGCTGTTCATGCTGAATGCCGGCATTTCCAACGGCCAGATGCGTGAGTACCCCGAGCGCACTCACGCCTTTGGCCGCGAATTTCTGGCCCATTATCTCGCTGGCCAACGTTTTACGCTCATTACTGACCAGCGATCTGTGGCCTTTATGTTCAACACTAAGCAGAGAGGCAAAATCAAAAATGATAAGATTTTAAGATGGCGAATAGAACTGTCAACATATGACTATGATATTCAGTACAGGCCTGGAGTATTTAATGAGCCATCGGATGCTTTGTCATGAGTATGTGCTAGTCTAGGTACAGATAAGCTTCAAAGTCTCCACGACGCACTCTGCCACCCTGGGGTTACCAGAATGAACCACTTCATTAAGTCCCACAATCTACCCTACTCTATTGAGGAGGTCCGGACAATGACCAGAACCTGTCATGTTTGTGCTGAATGCAAACCCCGCTTCTATAAGCCGTCCGAGCCAGCTCATCTTATTAAAGCAACTCGACCATTTGAGCGTTTGAGTCTCGATTTTAAAGGTCCCCTTCCATCGAGTGACCGTAATGTCTATTTTCTTAATATTATAGACGAGTACTCTCGGTTCCCTTTTGTTATCCCCTGTCCGGATGTGACTAGTGCTGTTGTAATTAAATGCCTCTGCCAACTGTTTTCCTTGTTCGGCATGCCTAACTATATACATAGTGATAGGGGTTCTTCCTTTATGAGCGAAGAATTACGACAGTTTTTGCTATCGAAGGGGATTGCAACGAGTAGAACTACCAGCTATAACCCTCGTGGTAATGGGCAGGTCGAGAAAGAAAATGCGACAGTGTGGAAGGCTATCGTACTGTCTCTGAAGTCACGAGGCCTGCCGACCTCTCGCTGGCAGGATGTCCTGCCAGACGTGCTGCATTCCATAAGGTCTCTTTTGTGTACAGCGACGAATGCTACCCCTCATGAAAGGATGTTTAGTTTTCCAAGAAAAGCTACTAATGGAGTATCGTTACCCACATGGTTGACGACCACGGGCCCTGTGTTGTTGCGCAGACATGTGAGAGGCCACAAGACTGATCCACTGGTGGAGGAAGTACAACTCCTCCGTGCTAATCCCCAGTATGTGTATATTCAATATTCGGATGGGCGAGAGGATACGGTCTCTATTAAAGATCTTGCACCTGCTGGAGCTCGAAAAGAGTTCGACTCTGAGAGTAGAGTTTTCAATCGTGGTATTGGACCTTCAGAGACACAAACCCTCAGTGTGGAAAATACTGATGATTCTGGGAATTCGAATGAACCGGAGTTAGTACTCCGGGAGGAGCCTCAGCAAGAGTTACGTCATTCCCAGAGGATTATCAGACCTGACAGACTGAATCTATAGCAGGGGGTGAATGTGATGAAATAACTGTGTTCTGATATTTGTACTTGCACTTGTAATGTCTGGAATGTTCCACTAGGGGGAACCACTAATGCTCCTCCCTGGCCCCGCCCCTCTTCTAGTGTGTTCTACCAAGGGCTCGGTCGATGATGGACTCTGTTAACTCTGCCATGATTCTTATTTAATAAAAGGCTTCAGTCTTAAGCTTTAACTTCGGATTCGGGCAGTTATTTGGCACATCAGTGTTGATGCCCTCTGTCCTGTGCAGCTTCAAGTGATTGCAGAGAAGGCTGTTGTTGTTGTTGGTGCTGCTGGTGTGCCTGGTGCTGCTCCTGGTGTTGGGGCTCATCATGGTTGGATTCTGAGGACCAAGGTGAGAAAGTATAAAGGGTAGCTATGTTGATGGACTAGATGGCAAGTGAAGTAGAGATGACAGAAGCATTCTGTCAATAGTGAGAGAGTTTTTCCAATGAGGTGAGAGTGGATGGAGAGTGAAAAGTAGAAAGCCTGCAGAATTTATGCTGGAAATGGGCTGAGACACAGCTTGTGGCTGAGGAAAGTGATCATCTGTCAGACGGGAGCTTTTACTGTACATTTGAAGCTGTCAAGTAATCAGCTGGCGCAATGGCCATTCAACACCCTCCTCAGGTTCACAGACGTGGTCTCCGAACAGCGTGGCTTCCATGGCTATGAAGTTAAAGTTAAAAAGTAAGTTAAAAAAGCCTGTTAAGGGTCTGTTAAGTACATTATAATGAGTTTAATTGGGTTGACCGTCGCTGCCCGTCGGGTCTGCTCAGCGCTGACAGACCCGACATTGGGAAAGGCGCATTGCGGCGGGTTGACAGCGGATTCCCGACCCGCTGTCAAAAAAAACACTTTCCCACCCGACTCGCCACCGATCCCGCCTGCTGACACCCTGGAAAATTATGGCCTATGATCCAAAGATGAGTGAAGTTCACAAACAATATAGATATTCAGATAATCCAGGTAAGTGCAATAGCAGAACACAGGCGACCTTGTAGCTGGTATTGGTCCAATTTCAACTAGTGCTAATGATTTTGGACTCTTGTGCAAATGTTGGTGCAAGTATAATGGAGCAGGCGACTATCGGCACTGGTAGCACAGCTCCATATAGTATTGTACAATTCTATCAGTCATAATGCAATATTCTTGGTAGTTGTTGAAGATTTTATTATGCTATGGAATAGCTCAGACTCACCTGTTGGCATTTGTTTCTCAAAGTCTCCATCAGAATAAGACTTGACACAGTCATCTCCATCTGCACCTTGTTATACAATTTAGCACACACAAAAATAAATCTCTTGACTGTGCAATATTGGTTTTAAAATTTAAAGACCAGATTGGTAGTGTTAATTTATCTTTGTGTATATTTTGCTTAATTAAGAACATTATAAAGGAAGAGATTCTGTTTTTCTGTGAGAGTGAATGATAACTCCAGTCTTAGTTCAACCTTTGAATTATTGCTGGAATGCTCTGTACAGCTACTTAATGTCAAAAATAATGAATGGTGTGTATTAGTATTTTCATATTTCAATATTAGAGATACTCATGGCCCCCAATCTTCATGCCATTTCATTATTCATTATTTTTTTAATCTGTCCCTTTTCAAAAAACAAAAGCATGCTACTTGGATAAATAAAATTCCCTCTGCTCCCTTCCATTACCCAAGTGTTCCAGTCTTATCACTCCTCTCCTGAAATCACTGGCCTAGAAATTCGATAGTGTCCATTTTTGGGCGCCTTACCGCAGAGTGCTAACAGCCCACGCTCAAATGTGGACAGCGGAGGAGTGTCGGATTTTGGTCTTTGGACCTCATTATCATGTAGATGACGCTACGGTAGGAGCCTGCGCAGGTTGACGCACCAATTTCCATGTAAGTGATTGCGTTGCATAGCGAGAGTCTGGAGCAGGAACGGGTGGGTCTCGGAGTCCGTGATCGGAGGGCTGTCGGGGTTGGAGGAAGATTGGGGGGTGCCTGCAGTATTGTTGGTGGGTTGGAAGTGATGTTGGGGAGGGCTAGGAGTTTGGGGTCGGAGGAAGATTGGGGGGGTGCCTGCAGTATTGTTGGTGGGTTGGAAGTGATGTCGGGGAGGGTTAGGAGGTTGGGGTCGGAGGAAGATTGGGGGGTGCCTGCAGTATTGTTGGTGGGTTGGAAGTGATGTCGGGGAGGGCTAGGAGGTTGGGGTCGGAGGAAGATTGGGGGGTGCCTGCAGTATTGTTGGTGGGTTGGAAGTGATGTCGGGGAGGGCTAGGAGGTTGGGGTCGGAGGAAGATTGGGGGGTGCCTGCAGTATTGTTGGTGGGTTGGAAGTGATGTCGGGGAGGGCTAGGAGGTTGGGGTCGGAGGAAGATTGGGGGGTGCCTGCAGTATTGTTGGTGGGTTGGCGGTGATGTCGGGGAGGGCTAGGAGGTTGGGGTCGGAGGAAGATTGGGGGGTGCCTGCAGTATTGTTGGTGGGTTGGCGGTGATGTCGGGGAGGGCTAGGAGGTTGGGGTCGGAGGAAGATTGGGGGGTGCCTGCAGTACTGTTGGTGGGTTGGCAGTGATGTCAGGGAGGGCTAGGTGGCCATGCCCAGGGTCGAAGGGAGATTGGGGGGGCCTGGAGGTCGGAGCCGGGAGTGAGTTCGGAGACCTCGGGACTGGGTGTGGCAGTGATAATGGTAAGTACTTCCTTTTTTTAAATTCCATGCTGTTTAGCGTTGGTTTTCCTGGAGGCAATCAGCGCTGGCGCTGGCTACCTCAGACGCAAAGCAAATTTGAAAGAGGGAGCAGAATCAGGCATTAGGCCCCTTATTTGAATATATTAATGACCTAACACCTGCTTCAGACGTGGGTAAACAACACCTCTTGTTTGGCCCTTACCAAAATGGCTTCCGGCACATCCCACACCAGAACTGTGTGTGTGTGTGCGGGGCGGGGACGCCATTTTGGACTCAAAATGGCACCTGTAGCGCCGAAAAATCGGGCACTATGGAGTTGAATTTCTAGACCACTGACTCATGCTTGAGGTATGATTAAACAGGAGAACCCCCACTCCCCGCCTCCTGTTCCTTATGTGAGGCTGAGAATAGTGCATTCGCAAGTTTGTTTGATTGTGGGACCAGATCCTCATCTAGTATCCACAGACATGCACTTCCTGCATTGGTGACTCAATAGTGTTTAGTCACACAAACTTTGTTTTCCACCCCCTCCCCCACCCCTCCCGCACCCTGGTGATGTTCAGATCAATTGTAGCACCCTTACTGGTGTGGCTGAAGTTAGCTAAGCCAGGGATCAAATTTGGGGCCTTGCTGATCTGTATGGTCAATACCACACCACCCACAACATTTAATAATCTAATAATTGATTGAACAACAGCATATTTCGAGGAAGGTGCCAGCAAAATTGCCCATCCAAGACTTCATTTTCAGATCCAAACATTGGGAAATTCAAAATAAATATTTCAGATTGCAGCCTTTTTACAAAATAGCCTTTCTGTCAGGTTTTTTAAATTTTTGTATAGTTTGGAAGCATCCTACTCTCCAGACCATAGTACCACAGTGAATGTAATGTTCAGAATTTTGAGGCTGATGGAGCCGTCATCTCAGATCCCAGTCTGCCATACCTTATGGTTCTTTCTGACTCAGACACAAAGGAAGTTGGTACTTTAGTGGGCAGACAACATCATAGTAGTTGAATTGATAAATAAACTGGAAGGGAGAAAGGGTTCCCCCCCACCCCCAGGACTGAGGGCAGTGTGTTTTTAAAAATAATAATCCATTGCTTTGTCCATGAAACAACATCACCATTTCTGGTAATATTCATAAATTTTATAAACTGATTGGACCATGTATTGGAATGACTGATCAATTTATTCAACAATCTATGAAAGAAACATGAGTGAAAATTTTCACCTAATGCCATGAGTGTTTAAAAATAAACAATAGTTTTCTTTACTTTTAAGTATCAAGGGTTTATTAGCACCATATACTGTATCTCAAAGTAACACTAATATGGCACAGTAATTCAAAAGACAATGTCCTAAAGTATGTATTCTGATATAAGTACAAAGCATATAGATGTTTCTGTTTAGAAAGAGTTATGCTCTTTAACAATTAAACCTGCAAAGTTTACTGAGCATCTCTTGCTGGCATCATTTCAATGAGATGTAGCAGCAAAACTCAGAAATTCAATCATTTTCCCTAAAAGAAGATCCAGTGGGATTTCAAGTGGAAGCCAGGAGGCAGTACCAGTACATTTTACATCTTTCATAGAAACATAGTCAATCTCAAGGCTGGAAGAGACCAGAGGTCCACTTGGCTGCAGCTCCTGCAAGATACTTTTCACCTATCAAAATATGCTTTTTTTCATTCTTACTATCAACATTAAACTTGAAACATTGGGCTGGATTTTCGCTATGGGGGCGCATTGGGGGTGGGACTGCTGGTTGTTGGGTTTCAGTCCCGCCCCCAACGACGTCCAGCCAACCCACACTATTTTCCCTTGATTGACCTTGTTACGCCCACCCTGCGGGCTTAGCCGGCCAATTAAGGGAAAGCCGGTGACAGAGGATGTCAGCGTATGATGTTTCATCCATCAAAAAAGTTTGACAGATGAATTGTCAGCATTTGACAGCTTTGAGAAGCTGTCAAACACTGACGATCTCTGTTCTAAGGTGAGCCCTTGTACTGAAGATTCACCAAACCTCTCTCCTCAGCAGAAATCAGATGGCTGTTGCATCTGAGAATGCAGCAGCCATTCTGCCATCTCTGCCGTTGAGATGAGGCACCTTGGGATCTCCAAGGGTTGAAGCCTGCAGGAAGAAGCAAAGGTAAGGAAACTTTTTCTAACACTTTGCACTCACCTCTCCACACTTGCACCCATCACTCACCACCACAGCGGACTTTTCGACCCCTCTCAGCCCCGCAGACCCACTGGTCGCCTCGTTGACCCTGGAGAGGTTTGCAGCCGCCGGGGAGCCCGCACTTGCAGGGGCAAAATGGGGATAAGCCTCTTAGCTGCCTGTTAACTACCTGGTAACAGGCAGTTAATTGGCTGTAATCCTCTTCCCGCCTCGAGGAGATGGGTCCCTGCACGAGTCGGGGACCCGCCTCCCGGGAAGATGGCACGAAGGCGAGTTGGGAGCTGGGTCAGTACCCGCTCCCAGTTTCTGCCATTTTCCCGGCAGTTCCGCCTCCATAGCCGCCTCCCCAGGGCTGGCAAAACTCCCCCCATTGTTTGAGAATTAGTCATATCCACACAGCGCAGCAAACATATAATAATGGTATTTTTAAATACGAGACCATAATCGTAGCCTGTATCTCAAGGCGGCTGGAATATAAAGGGGTGGAAGTTATGCTACAGTTGTATAAAGCTCTGGTTAGACCTCATCTGGAGTACTGCATTCAGTTCTAAGCACCACATCTCAAGAAAGATATATTGGCCTTGGAGTGGGTGCAGTGCAGATTTACCAGAATGATTCCGGGGCTAAAAGGGTTAAATTATGAGGACAGGTTGCATAGACTAGGCTTGTATTCCCTTGAGTATAGAAGATTGAGGGGTGATCTAACGGAGGTGTTTAAGATGATTAAAGGAGTTGATGGGGTAGAGAGAGAGAAACTATTTCCTCTGGTGGGGGAACCCAGAACAAGGGGGCATAACCTTAAAATTAGAGCTCGGCCGTTCGGCTATGATCTAATCGAATGGCGGAACAGGATTGAGGGGCTGAATAGCCTGCTCCTGTTCCTATGTTCCTACTTTTAACCAGCTAGATGTTTGGTTGAACTTAACCAAAAAAAATCCTGAAAATCCAAAACAAAAATCAGATACTGGGGATACACAATTAAAAGTGGTTTATTCTTCTACTGGAAGTACTTTGAAAGGACAAGTAATGTCTTGTCAGTCTCTCCCTCCAGGCTGCTGATTCCCACGAAGACTGAGGATTAAATGACGACCTATCAAACAGAACAAGTATGCCTAATGTCCAGTTTCTATTTATGTGCACTCAGTCCTTAAGGCTGCTGATATTTGAAAACATTTGGACATAAATATTTACTCATTTCTATCTGTTTAGTGCTGAGAATTTTTTATTTATACATTCACGGGATGTGGGCATCTCTGGCAAGGCCAGTATTTATTGCCCATCCCTAATTACCCTCGAGAAGGTGGTGGTGAGCCACCTTCTTGAACCGCTGCAGTCCATGTGGTGAAGGTGCTTCCACAGTGCTGTTAGGTAGGGAGTTCCAGGATTTTGACACAGCGATGATGAAGGAACGGTGATATATTTCCAAGTCAGGATGGTGTGTGACTTGGAGGGGAACTTGGAAGTGGTGATGTTCACATGTGCCTGCTGCCCATGTCCATCTATGTGGTAGACGTCGCTCATTTGGGAGGTGCTGCTAAAGAAGCCTTGGCGAGTTGCTGCAGTGCATCTTGTAGATGGTACACACTGCAGCCACAGTACGCCGGTGGTGGAGGGAGTGAATGTTTAAGGTGGTGGATGGGGTGCCAAACAAGCGGACTGTTTTGTCCTGGATCATGTTGAGCTTCTTGAGTGTTATTGGAGCTGCACTCATCCAGGCAAGTGGAGAGTATTCCATCACACTCCTTACTTGTGCCTTATGGATGGTCAATAGGCTTTGGGGAGTCAGGAAGTGAGACACTTGCCGCAGAATACCCACCCTCTGACCTGCTCTTGTAGGCACAGTATTTATGTGGCTGGTCCAGTTAAGTTTCTGGTCAGTGGTAACCCCCAGGATGTTGATGGTGGGAGATTCAACAATGGTAATGCCGTTGAATTTCAAGGGGAGGTGGCTAGACTCTCGTGTAGGAGATAGTCATTGCCTGGCACTTGTGCGTTGCAAATGTTACCTGCCACTTATCAGCTCAAGTCTGAATGTTGTTCAAGGTCTTGCTGCATGCAGGCATGGACTGCTTCATTATCAGATACGAGCATGACATCTGATGGGACTTGGTGGCTTCTTGAAAAATAGTGAGTTGGACATGATGACTTGATCACCATTTGTGATTTCTGGTGTGTAATGTCGCTGTTTTCTTTTTTGGAATCCCATTTGGTATCCTGCACCCACATTATTGCTTCAGCTATTCTTAATACTTGCTTCACCTTTTTTTTAATTGAAGAATGGAAATACCATATCAAGCATAAAACCTAAGAACAAAATAGTTTCAATGGACATAAAAGAAAAACTGGAACACATTGGAAATCATTATATAAATCCTGGGAGATACCAGTGGAAAATTTAAAAGAGGAGGAGCTCAAACTCCAAATCCCTGAAGAAAGCTAGCTGTGACTGCATGGCCGTCTTCTTTAAATAAAATACAAACATTCAAAAATGGTCATTACTTTTTACTATTTTTTACCAACACCAGATGGCACTCTTTCTCCTTAGTTATCAAAATGTCTTAGCTCTCAATACTGATCAACAATTAAAACATTTAAGCCTCTGTACTCATTATTTGTCTGCAGGAGAGCAGAATTTAGCTTTATATCAATTCATCATATTACAAACTGTCTGTTACACTTCAGATGTTATACTGTCTATCTGTACCACACACTTCATTTGCTCACATTTTGTAAACATAAACATTAACAAATCACAATTCAAGCGTTTTGTAACTTACCAATCAAAATCAGAACAAAAGTAACCAACTAGGAACCATCAAGCATTTTACACAAGATCAAATCAACAATCATTAGTCTACAAAGTCTACCAATATTAGAGAGCAAAAGCACAGCCATTCAAATTGCTCTGACTAGTTTTGGGAGCTAAGGTTGATGATTGTTTGCTTCTTATAGATTACGGCAGTAATTTTGAGCATGTAATAATGTCCTTATGATTTGACTCCATCTGTATCTATATGTGCGTGTGGAAAGCTGCTACATTGGATTAAGAATTTGCTGCATGCCTGTAGGCAAAAAGTTGGTTTAAAAGGCTGTGGATCTGATTGGAGACCAGTCACCAGCGGTGTCCTGCAGGGATCATGTTAGAGCCTTTAATCATTACTATCTATATTACTGACCTGTGCACTGTGGAGAAGGCTAAACAAGCAGAGCTCAATACTAGGGGAATGGGTCTGCATTTGTCAAACGGTATTTAATTTCGACAAGTTTCTGCAGCTTTATGCATGTGGGCAGGACCAACACTAAGCATATTTACACATTACAAGGAACAGAACTGAAGCCAGTGGTGAATGAAAAAGATATTGGTATTATCGTTCATAACTCTAAATGTGTACGACCAATGCAGAGAAGTTATGGCTATGGACTGCATTCACAGGATTATTCACTACAAAATGAAACATACCATTTTGTCCTTGTACAAGACTTTGCTTAGGCCTCATTTAGTATACTGTGCCTGGTTTCCCCCCCCCTTGCATGGTGGGTGATATTGAGGCTTTGGAAAACGTTCAGAGAAGGGCCACAAGAATGATTCCGTTTATATCACCTTAGCTACTCAGATAGGCATAAGAGACTGGTTCCATATACTTTAGAGAAACATAGAAATTTGATAGAGGTCTATAAAATAATGAAGGGACTGGATTGTATGCAAACTGACAAATTATTTTAATTTGATAGGTTGTGGAGGACTGGGGTCAAGTGTATAAAGGGAAGGAATAGGTTAGATGTTCGGTGGTTCTTCTTTTCCCAGAAAATAGTAGTCACGTGGAACAGGCTTGTACTGTGGGTATTAATTCATTGGATTCCTTCAAGAGGTAGCTGGACCCTCTGGGTGAGGTGGAGGTCACATCATGAAAGAGGTAGGTACCAATCAATATAAATCATGCTCAATGTTTGCATTTCATAATATTTCATAACTAGTTAAAGGACTAGTTTCAATCGCCTAGTGGGATCGGAGAGGAACTTTCCAGATTTTTATTTCCTAATTGGCTGTGGGTGTTTGATTCCAGGAGACTACATGGCATCAAAGGGGTGGGGAGTCTCTTGACCTGATGCATCAGGCATCACAACTGCACAGGACAGGCTAGATGGACCACCTAGTTCTCTCCTGTCCGACATTTCTGTCTGTTCATAAGTGATGTCTGTGAACTATATAAATAATTGTGGTTTGCCATTTAGCTTAACTCTGGCTTTTAGTCCCTTGCTTGTTTTCTTGAATTTCAACAACGTTTCGAATAAAATCTGATTCATACAGATTTTCTCCTGTTTTGATTGTAAATATAGGCCTAGAAATTTGGCTCCTGTAGTGCTGCAGGTGTGTCCAAAATGGCTTCCGAGTCGCAAGCACACAATTCTGGTGTTGGTCACAGCATGAGCCATCTCGGTAAAGGCCAAACAAGAGGCGTCCATTACCCACATCTGAAGGAGGTGTTAGGTCATTAACATATGCAAATAAGGGGCCTAAAGCCTGATTCTGCTTTGGTTTGCATCTGAGGCAGCCAGCACCTCTGGGAAAACCAACGCTAAACAGCATGGAATTTTAAAAAAGGTAAGTACTTACCATAATCAACGGCGCTCCCGGTCCTGAGATCACTGACCTCACTCCCGACTCTGACCTCCAGGCCCCCCCTCCCCCTCCCCTCCCCCGGGTCTCACCCCAGGCCCGACCTTCTAGACCCCACCTGACAGCACTCTCGACCCCCCCAACAATACTCCAGATCCCCGTGATCTTCTTCCCCGACCCCTGACAGCCCTTGGATCGCATTCTAAGACCCAACCGTTCCTCCTCCAGACCCCTGTGATATTCTTCCCCGTTCACTTACCTGAAAATTGGCACACTAACCTGTGCGGGTTCCTACCACTGCGCCACCTGCATGATAATGAGGTCTGATGCCCAAAATCCTGGGCTCCTCGGACTTCCCAATTGAGCCCAGGCTGTTAGCATTCTATGGGTAAGGTGCCCAAAAATGGACGCTTCTGAATTTCTAGGCCATAGAATCTGAAGAACAACCCCAATAATGGGCTTTTGGGGTTCAAATTTCCTGCCCAATTTTCTCCTATTTCTATGCTAAAATCGAACCTCCAAGGACCCAAAAAAATGCAGGTTATTAAATTGGCAATTAAAAGCAACTTTAATGATCCCTAACTATACTTCACTGCTGCATTCACACACCCCTATTAGTCCTTTCCACCATTCCTAGCTACATCACGATGTTGCCCAAATCATAATCCTGCTCCACCAGTCATCCACTTACCCAATAACTGTGCTTTTGCTAACAAACCTTCTACCCCCAAATGAAACCCACTCTGTTGTCTGCCTGAATATCCCTGCTCACCCACTGGTCACCCATCTTCCAGAGTCAAAGCCCAAGAAGAAAGAACACTGCATCCAGAGACATGCACCTTCAAACCTCATGAAGATTGACCAACATTCCACAGGGAGAAACATTCTGTACAATTAACATTCCTCCTGTATTTCACACAGTACTTACAACTCAACTATTTTCCTTGCCTTCTATAATATCTTGGTTTAAAGAGTTCTTTTTCTACTTTCTAACAAACTTCATAGTATTTATAATCCTGCTTTATGCAAACTCATTCTACTATTTCAATCTTCCTCTTTTTTCCCACTATTTTGTCTTCAACTTCGACTTTCATTTTCTACCACTCAATATACAAAATTGATCATAAATTATGTATACAACTTAATTGCCAATTTATTTTAACTTGTAAATTTCTACAATTTCTGTATTCATAAATAAAATGTTATTTCCATTTATGTAACTCTACTTAATATGTTATAAGATATTTAATATATATATGTGCATATATATATAATATTGATTATATTGTGATGAATATACAAAATACATATCCTCCCTGTACTCCTCCCCTTCCCGCCCCCTTCCCCTCTCCCTATCCTCTTCATTCTCTCACGTTCCTCTCTGTTTTTCTTCAACCACCTCTATCCCTATCCACCCCTCTTTACTTCCTCTCCCCAAGTTTATTGTTTACACTTAACAGTCATTTCACTCTGACTGTGAATGACCCCTTTTAAATTGTTCTAGGTGCCTTTAGGGCCAATGAGAGCTCACTTCCTTTGCTAAAATCCATTAGTACCATTGATGTTTTATTTCGGGGGCGGCGGGGGGGGGGGGGGGGGCAGCCAGACAAATTTTACAGCTGCACCCAAGGGTCACTTCTAACAGTGCCCTTTTAGGTGGGTATCGGGCGGCAGCAGTTTGGCGCCTGTTTTACACCCCACATGTTTTTCCTTTCCATTGACTTCAATGCCTATTTTACTGGCGGGAACAGTTAAAACCGACTCCCTAATTTTCTACGTGTGGCAAAAATAGGGTTGTGCTGGATCCTGTAGCACAGAAGGCAGATCTTGCCTGATTTCCCAATATGAGCGTTTCCCTCTAATTTGAATAGGCTACAGGCACAGGAAAAGCTTTCCCAGTGAATTTGGCCTATAGCACATTGGGCTTGGAATCAGAAAATCCAGACAGGGAGCGGCTCCCGAAAGGACTGCAGCTAGCCATTATAGGGGAAGTTGTGGTAGGGACAGAAAGCCTATTTGATCACAATGGCACAGTGGGGACGTGTGCTCAACACTGCGCCCTTTGATGCTGAAGAGTCAGAGTTCCTGCTGCAGGAAGGGCACCAAAGGACAGTGAACCTATTTGGGGCTGAAGACCACCCTCCAATAAAAGTACAGGGGCAATCTGCCTCGAAGGTCACCAACCGAGTCCATGCAGTCACCCAGGTCTTTCCACCTGCTCCAACAAATGCTCTTCCTGACCCCACAGAGATACTGCGGCCCTCTGCTAGTAGCTGGGTAGCCCCCCCACCCAGTGTGTCTCCACCCCTTATTTTAATGCTGACTTCTGGCTCGGCTCGCTCATGGAGCCACCAAATTTTGGTCAATCAAGTGAAAATCGAGTCGGTGGGCCACAACTCGATGGAGAGGGGACTAGAACCCCAAAAGTTGTAGTCCCGCCTCCTACACACCTCCATTGATAAAATCCAGCCCATTATGTTTGCTCCTTGGTTACTGACCATTGATGTGTATAATTATATTTCTGTAGTCAGGTGCCACCTGAACATTAATTTAGTGCAAAGCCTTTCTTTACACATAGGCCATAATGTTAATATGAATAACCTTGATGCTCACATAGATGTCAGCTGTGAAACCTTCCACGCAATGGAAACCTACCACACAGTGAAAGCTCTGTCCAGCTGATGAGTAAGTGATGAAGGTATTGCTCCTGGTAAACACAATGGCCTAGAAATTCGATCGCGCTGCACTTGTTTCACAGGTGAAAAAGTTGCCCATCATATTGGATTGGGCTGCTCAGTAGGCATTCAGGGTGTGTGCTAAAAGCCTCATTATAATATTTAAATAAGGGTCCAATGCTTGTTTTAGAAGCCTTCTGTGAAATTGGACTGTCCCAACGTCTGACTCGCCACGTGATAAACCCGCCCAGCAAATCATGGCGCTAACAGGCAGTAAGAACCCCGCAGGAGCGTTATTTAAAGGGCTCATCCACTCCATACAGATTAGTTGCTCATTGTCCCCTTAAGCGGCTGGTTAACTTTTGGGCCTTTTTTGCAATTTTTTGAATTTCACAACTGCATTCTGACTTCAGGAACAACTTTGTGCTGGTGCTGGACTGATTTTGTCTACTTTGGAAACAATTATATATCAGTTTGCCTTTGGGGCTAGAGGAGGAAGGGGAGCAGCGAAGAAGATAGGAGAGAGCAGTCACAGCTGGTAGAAGAGGGTGAAGGTGGGCATTGTAAGCTCCCCTAGGGTCCAAGGTGCCATAGGCTGCACGCATATTGCCTTGTGTGCTCCCCATTACCAGCCTGGTATCTTTCTCAATAGAAACGGATTCCACTCCCTGAATGTCCAGATTGTTTGCGCCCACAAGAAGCACATTATGCAGGTCTGTGCCCGGTCTCCTGGCAGCAGTTATGATTCAGTCATCCTGTGCCAGTTCTCTGTGCCACCTTTATTTCAATCAGTCCGTCATTTCACAGGTTGGCAAGCAGGTGACAAGGGGTATCCCTTCCAGAGATCACTCTTGACTCCTGTCAGGAACTCAGGCACAGACACAGAGCTGGCCTTGTCGCCACCAGAAATATCATCAAGCAGACCATTTCAACTGGGTGAGCAGAACATCTTGGGTGTTCTCTCACCCTCAGTCAGATATTCAGGCGAAAGACATAATTTTCCTCATTATTCAATTTTAAATGCGGCCCATGGATGGCAGTAGTGCAGCACAATTTTTGCTGCAGAACTTGCCTGTTGGGTAATTGGGCACACTACAAATCAGGTGCACTTAACCATGGGCCTACTTTCCTAATCCCTGCCCACTGCCTGCGCGGCTTCACACCCCATGTGGAACCTTGGGAAATCTACCCTCTCATCTTTATTCTGCTGAATTCAGTAAATCTTTCATCATTAGCACAGTTTGAGTTCTCCTGTCATATGAGTTCTTCAGATACTCTGCAGTTAACAGCTTTCTGAATAGGTGGAACATTTCTAATCCTCAGAGGCTACACACAGATGCAAATATGAAGTTATTTTTTCTTTGGCTGGGAATTTAGAACTTCAATCATCAATGTACTTAGTAATACTGACACTGACCTTAGTTCTACAGTTGGAGCTTCGGCACGGTTATGTTTGTAAGCCCTTTTGCAGACTAAGAAATAGCTAAGCTACCATTAGGTCAACCAGTTAATGGTTATATTTATTCAGTAATTGCTATTTTTATGCACATTGTCTGTCATCTTTGTGGTAGAACAGCAATGTTACATTACATGCAAAGTCCCAGTTAGAACAGCATCTGACCAGAGTGAGGTCTATATGATGTTACTGTGGAGTCTTGAAGTTGGCTAGAGCAGAGGTATATAGCATGCATACATTGTCGACATAGTCTCTGTGCTTAAAGTCCGCCCACGCATCTGTAAATAGTGCAATTTACAGGAACAATTGTTTTATTAATCCTCTTCCAGTGATACAGACCTTACCGCAGCCTCAAGTCAGTATTACATTAGACATTGTTAATTTTGGGCAAGTTTTATCTTTGTAATAGCACAGTCAGCTGTGTAACATTCTATTCCTCTTAATTAAAAGTTGCTTAATTAAATTGTTTTGCACTAAATTCCCATTTGCTGTTATTTATGTTGCTTATTTCAGATTATTGGATAATTCAATTATTTTTAGTGTAAAAAACTTCAAATTATTAGGAGTAGACTATATAAGCAAATCTGGATATATACACATAGAAACACAGAAAGATAGGAGCAGGAGTAGGCCATTCGGCCCTTCGAACCTGCTCCTCCATTCAATGTGATCATGGCTGATCCTCTATCTCAATGCCATATTCCTGCTCTCTCCCCATACCCCTTCATGCCTTCTGCGTCTAGAAATCTATCTATCTCCTTCTTAAATATATTCAGTGACTTGGCCTCCACAGCCTTCTGTGGTAGAGAATTCCACAGGTTCACCACCCTCTGAGTGAAGAAATCTCTCCTCATCTCAGTTCTAAACGTCCTACCCCGTATCCCGAGACTGTGACCCCTTGTTCTAGACCCCCCAGCCAGGGGAAACATCCTCCCTGTCTAGTCTGTCTAGCCTTGTCAGAATTTTATACGTTTCAATGAGATCCCCTCTCATTCTTCTAAACTCCAGTGAATACAGGCCGAGTCGACCCAATCTCTACTCATGCGACAGTCCTGCCATCCCAGGAATCAGTCTGGTGAACCTTCGCTGCACTCCCTCTATGGCAAGTATATCCTTTCTTAGGTAAGGAGACCAAAACTGCACACAGTACTCCAGGTGTGGCCACACCAAGGCCCTGTATAACTGTAGTAAGACATCCTTGCTCCTGTACTCAAATCCTCTTGCAATGAAGGCCAACATACCATTTGCCTTCCTAACTGCTTGCTGCACCTGCATGTTTGCTTTCAGTGACTGGTGTACAAGGACACCCAGATCCCTCTGTACATCAACATTTCCCAATCTATCACCATTTAAATAATAATCTGCCTTTCTGTTTTTCCTACTGAAGTGGTTAACTTCACATTTATCTACGTTATACTGCATCTGCCATGTATTTGCCCACTCACTCAACTTGCCTGGCAGATCCATGGCATAGCAGAAGCCAAACTAATCTGCCTATCGCTGACCTTAGGAGATGCACTTAGGTCAGCAGGGCGGAAGTTATGCACTGCCATATTTCTGGAGTCATTGCTGTCGGAGCAGGAATTCTTGACTATGATATTTTCCGGCCTTGAGATGTGTTTCTGTGCCCTGACCTGTTGCTACTATAAAAGCAAAATATAGAATACATATACCATCCTTTAATCTGCCCTTTGTCAAGGAGCATTAGAGGCTCTAGTTGGACAGGCCCATACAAGGTTGCACCAGTCTCATCTGTTATGGGCTCTAAGTCTATAGCCTGTAATTTTTTTGTCGGACTTCTGTTTGAAGTTGTCAGATCACAACTTCTCTGCATGCCCTTTTTCTTTTCTTTGAGCTGTCCATCCAAAATGGACCATATAATCTATCCACTGTTGTCACGAACTGCTGACTGAAATTCTCCCAATCAATTTCCTTTACACATCCAACTCTTCAACGAACTGATCACTCGTGCAGTCAAATAAAATTGCTTGTAATGCAATCCTGTATAGAAAATTTCATAATATAAAATGTTGCCCATACAGAGTACAAAGATCTCAGGTTCAATCTGTGTACAGTTAGCCGACCTCCATTGGAGTGGCAATTAGGACTCAGGGAGGGAGAAATTCAGTTGGTTAGTGCCTCCCGCTAATGCAGTAGCGCAGGGATGAGGTGCCGCACGCCAAATCCAGTTATCTCTTAGCGCCGCTGCTAACAGTTAGCGCCTGGGGCTTTAGTGCCAGGCAGATCGTGACGTCAGTGATCGTGCAACGCTCACTGAGCGCATGATCTGCCAAATTGATTATCGCCCCCTGCCTTAGCACCTCGCCCCGACAATGACAGGAAGAGGAGGCGTCAGGCAGGCAGATGGTGGCTCCAGGCGTGCTATTTAAAGGGATCAGTTGCAGCTTTCTGGTTAGTGCTGTTTCACTGCTTCCTTGTCAGTTTGAGATTGTGCAACAGTTTAATTGAGTCATTTAAAGGTTTTTTTACTTTCAGGAGTGTAGTGGCTACTCAAAATTAGTGACATTTATTCTGACAAAATTTCAAAGTGCTACACTTGGTTACATTAATGGGGGCTGTATTGGCAGTTGACCTCGCCCTCCAGGATCTACTGTGGAGGGAGCAGAGGCAGCGAGAAAGATTAGAACATGTGGCCAGAGGGAGGAGGAGGAGGACCATCAGGGCTCTCAACAGGAGACCTTACCCTCCGAGGGTATTCCGAGAGCCCTTCTCCTACCTCCAATTAAGCAAGGAACAGTGTATTAGGAGGCTCCGCTTCAGCAAGGAGGTGGTCACGGAACTCTGCCACCTCCTGCAACCAGACCTTGAGCCTCAGATCAGGGCGACCATGGCTCTCCCAGTGGCAGTCAAGGTCACCGTCGCCCTCAATTTCTTTGCCAGTGGATCCTTCCAGTCTGCCACAGGAGATATAGCTAACATCTCGCAGTTCGCTGTAGATCGCTGCATCTGGCAGGTCACAGAGGCTCTCTACAGTGGGAGAAGGGACTACATTTCCTTCCCCATCACCAGAGAGAAGCAGGACGAATGTACATGTGGCTTTGTCAGGATAGCGGGCTTCCCCATGGTGCAGGACGTCATTGACTGCACCCACATGGCTTTGCGGGCACTGCATAACAATCCTGAGATCTTCCGTAACTGCAAAGGCTACCACTAACTTAATGTGCAGTTGATGTGTGACCACAGACAGTGAATCCTCAATGTGAATGCTCGCTTTCCTGGCAGCAGCCACGATGCCTTCATCCTGTGCCAGACCAGTGTTCCAGCGCTCTTCCAGCCACCACATCAAGCTCGCGGCTAGCTGGTCAGAGACAAGGGCTATCCACTCTCCACCTGGCTCATGACTCCCCTCCGCAACCCCAACACTCCTGCTCAGCACTCATATAATGAGAGCCATGCCGCCACCAGGAACATAATTGAGCAAACCATCGGAGTGCTCAGGCAACGGTTCCGCTGCCTTCACCACTCGGGAGGAGCCCTCCAGTACTTGCTAGAGCAGGTGTCTTATTTCATCGTGGTCTGCTGCATGATCCACAACTTGGCCATCATGAGGGCCCAGCCCTTGCCAGCAGGGATTGCAAGACCACCTCAGGAGGAGGAAAAGGAAGATGAGGAGGAGGAGGAGGAACAGGAGCGAGGGAGGCAGCAGCCACTCAATCGGCCTTCTGGATGGACGGTCCGTGACCGCCTCAAAAGACTGCGGTGCCAATAAATTAAACCCTAGATCCCCATTGCTCACCACATCCCCATCATTCCATCCTTGTTGCAGGTCATATCACAGCGCAAAGCTGAAAGGAGAGACACCACAAAATCATCCAAAGCCAATTAATAAATTTATCAATAATCAGTGAACACATATTTACAACAACAATATTAGCTATTCATCTTTGTGCAATCACTTAGTGCCCCTTGTTACAGTGCCTTTGCTTACTCAATGCTCCTACGAAGTGTTGGCCCAGTGGCTGCAGCAGGGCTGTTGGAAGGCTGCTGAGTGTCCATGAGGGAGACTTCAAATGGCCTTACAGGATGCCCTCGAGCAGCTCTGGGCCTGGAAGGCCCGGCTGTAGACTGCACCACCTCAGCATGGGCGGCAGCAGTCTGGGCTGGCTGGATGACAGGCAGTGACAAGGGCAATGGCGGAGTGCCAGTGGTGGAAGCAGGAATGCTGTCATCCTGAGAGAGGATAGCAGCTTCCTGCTCCACTGACCCACTGCCACTCCCCCGGGGCAGCACCTCAGCATCATTACCATTCTGCTGGAACTCAGACTGCTGGCTTGCTGCGACACTGTGAAAGCCCCAGTGGACGGGGGTCGACCCAGCCATGAAGGCAGCAGTCAGAGCTTGCGTGGCATCAAGCTGAGACTGCAGGATAGCAGTCTGAGAATCGATGGCACCAAGCATAGTCTGCATTACAGCACTAAGACGTTGCGTGGCTTCTGCCTGTGCTGCAATGGAAGCTGCGACATCGCTCATCACACACGATATGAGGTCTGGATCGCCACAGTCACTCTGGGAGTCTACCATCCTTTGCAGACTGCAAATGATGGGCTCCATGGTGTGCGCAGAGCTCTGTGCAATGTTGGAGGCGGACTCCTCCATGCTCCTTACCATTGCCGAGAGGCTCTCAGGCACCCTTGTCATTGTACCTAAGATCTCCGCGTGCATGCCTATCTCCCTTCTTCTAAAGGCCTCCCCATCGAGGTCCTCATCTGAGTCCTGTGCAGCAGAACCCACGTGCGAATTTGCCCTCCGGGGAGCTGGCTCCCGAGCTACCCTTTCCCCCTGGCCTTGCTGCAGCCCGCTCGTCTCTGGTGCATCACCATGTGCAGATCCCGCTACTATACTAGCCTCTAAAGATCGCGTAGTGCCAGTATCTGAGCTGGTGCCTGTGGGTGAGTCATGCAGTGACGCGGTGTGTTCTTCCTCCTCCTCTTCCTCTTCTCCCGCCTCGCTCTCTACGGTGCCCTCAGGGACAGGCTGCTCAGCTGCTTGCTCATTATCTGAAAGCATAAAGGCACAAGAGTCGGGTTAAGGTAAGGGGAGGGGGGCAGGAAAGGAGAAAGGCATGAATACAGTATGATTAGCTGGAAAGTGGGAAAGGCTTGTGGGGTGAGGGGGAAGTGGGATGTGAGAAGAAGGAGTTTTCCCCAAGGGGGTCAACATCGCTGGTGGCCAAGCGCCCACCACCTGGTGCCCAATGATTTGCAGCACTCTTTCCTCCAGCGCAGACAGTGGTTGGGCATCAGGTTGTCCCCCGCCTGTGCACTCCTGCTCCTTCCAGTTGTGAGCGACTTTGGCCTGCAAGAGAAAGGAAAATGTGTAAGTGAATGTGGAGCAATGTGTTTGGGTGATGTGCCTGCCATAGTTGAATAGCTGTCATTGTGTGCAAGGTGTGAGATGTGGGGGTGCATGTTGGTAGATAGAGATTGTTGGTGGGCGAGTGCTAGGGGTGTGGTGCTTTGGGCAGTGTGTTAAGATTGTGATATGTAGCATTTGTTGAAGCATTGATTCACCCTGACCACCCGAGTGAGGCTGTTAAATTTCTTCCTGCATTGTGTGTGGGTCCTGGGGACCACAGTGCTGCCCGAGACCTGCTGAGCTACCTCCCTCCACATGGCGTGGATGACTTATGGTGAAGGCCTCCTGACACTTGCTGGGTAGAGCACCGCCCTCCGTCTCTCCACAGTGAAGACCACTGCCTCCAATGCTTGGTGGCAGAATCTGCGAGCTCTCTCCCTGGGCCGTTGATCTGCCACAATGCCACCTCCTTCAGTGGTCCAGTTCCTTCTCCTTGGCCTTCTGCTGCTTTCTGAGACAACTGCAGAACCAGCAATGCTGAGAATAAAAGAACATAAGAAATAGGAGCAGGAGTAGGACATTTGTCCCTTTGAGACTGCTCCGCCACTCAATAAGATCATGGCTGATCTTCTACCTCATCTCCACTTTCCTGAACTATCCCCATATCCCTTCAATCCCTTAATATTCAAGAGAATGAGGTTCTGCAGCATGATTGAACCTCCCTTTAAGAACTGGAAAGAGCCTGAGGCAATGATGACTAGCGATTAGACTGCACCTGAAATTGCTTAGCGCTTTGAGTGTACTCTTTTGAGCAACCCATAAACAAATATACTGTAACTAATAAAACATTAAATGAAACTTAACAAATTAAATTAAAATTCCATTGCCAGTGGTGATAATGCATTCCAGTCCCCGCGGTGCCCACCGGTCGCGGAAGGCCTCGAGCGTGCCGACGGACACCGCGTGCTCCATCTTCAGGGTCACCCGGGTGCGAATGTGGCCGCGGAAGAAAGGCAGGCAATCGGGCTGAATGACCCCCTCGACCGCCCGCTGCCTGGACCAGTTGATGGCCACTTTGGCCAGGCCCAGGAGCAGTCCTACAAGGAGGTCCCCTGACCTGCCTGCTCCCTCCCGCCACCCCCCCCCCGCATCGGGTGGCCCAAGGATCAGGAGTGTGGGATTGAAGTGCAGCCAAAAATCGAGGAGCAGCCTCTTCAAATAATGGAAGAGGGGCTGCAACCTCTCACACTCTAAATAAATGTGGAACATGGAATCCTCCAGGCCGCAGAAAACGTGCTTTGAGTCTAACACCACAGAGCTAGGTCATTAGCGCTTGATTTAGCATTCCAGTCCTTTCTTTGAGTGATAACACTTAATTTAGTGTGCACTCTGAATCATTAGCGCCTGGCGCTAAATCTCTAACTTTTCAAAAGTTAGCACCCAATCCTGGGCTATAATGAATTTCTCCCCCAGGACCTTTCACCTTGGGAGAAGAGTAAGCAAAAGGTTTATATCCAGTGCTTCTGCTGGAAGGTGTTCATGTGTGGATGGGAAGTGAAACCAAGATTTGATTTGTTGTGACGGACTCAGGCCTAGAAATTGAGTGCCCTTAGCGCCGATTTTGCGGCGCTAGAGGGCCTAGCGCTGCATTTGGCGCCGGCGCCGAAATTGCCTGGGGCCCTTACGCCGCGGTAGACCGGTAGCGCTGCGCCGGCACCGATGACGTCATCGGTGTGCGCAGCGTCCCGGTTGCCATGACGACGGGCCCCAGCGCCGAAATTCAGTTGCGGCCGCCTCGCCCGTGGCAGCCGCAACTAAGACTCTGGCAACAGAGTCTTCCCCGAGTTTGCGCCGGCGCATTAAGGTCGCGCTGCGGCCGGCCGCTTTCCCGTCGGCTGCCTGCCCGCACCTCCCTCCCCGGACTCCTCCACCCCCCCCCCCGCGGAACAGATGCGTCTGTCCTGCAAGCCCGGCACTTGTCCGAGGTGCCGGGCTCATTTTTTCAATATTTGAACGGACAGCGGGCGGGTGCAGGCAGCTCCTCCTTAACTGAAGGAGGAGGCCTGCACTTCCCCAGCCTGCCGCACCGCATCGGGTGCCGCAGCGCCGGATTAGCGCCGCAATTCGGCACTCAGCGCCCATTGGGAGGCGCTCACGCCCGCCAGTAGCGCCGGCAGCCGTCTGGGCACGGCGCTACTGAATTTTTGGCGCGCGCAAGGGAATTAGCGCCGGCGCTAAATTTCCGGCGCTAAAGCCCTGGCGCGGCGTCAACTCAATTTCTAGGCCTCAGTGTTTTGAATCGTTTTTGCCTCCCAGCACCATTACAACAACAACAACTTGCATTTATATAAGTGCCTTTAAAGTAGTAAAATGTCTCAAGGCGTTTCACAGGAGCATTACCAAACAAAATTTGACACCAAGCCACATAAAGAGATATTAAGATAGATGACAGGTAGGTTTTAAAGGGTGTCTTAAAGGAGGAGAGAAAGTTTGATTGGCAGAGAGGTTTTGGGAGGGAATTCCAGAGCTTAGGGCCTAGGTAGATGAAGACACGTCTGCCAATGGTGGAGTGATTAAAATCAGGGATGCGCAAGAGGCCATAATTGGAGGCGTGCAGAGATCTCGGAAAGTTACAGGGCTAGGGGAGGTTATAGAGAGAGGGGCGAGGCCATGGAGGGATTTGAAAACCAGGATGAGATTTTTTAATCGAGGAGTTGCCAGACTGGGAGCCAATGTAGGTCAGCGAGCACAGGGTGATTGGTGAATGGGCCTTGATATGAATTAGGATACAGGAAGCAGAATTTTGGATGAGCTCAAGTTTATGCAGGGTGGAAGATGGGAGGCTGGCCAGAAGAGCATTGGAATAGTAAAGGTAACAAAGGCATGGATGAGGGTTTCAGCAGCAGGTGAGCTGAGGCAGGAACGTCATTGCTTACTGGCTTCAGTGCTTTTCTCACTGGAAATTCCCCCCACCCTAAGATGCTTGGGAGAAAAGCAGGTCCAACAAAGGGATGCCAGGCAGGCTAGACTGCAGGAGTGGTACTCTGTACTCTGTAACCACCTACTGACTCCTGCACATCCACATCTGCAAACAGAGGTGACCAGATCTTGCTTTGGCAGGTAATTAGTGCATGCAGAGGCTCCAGCTTCGAAGGAAGGCTGTGACTAAAGGTCAAAGAGCACTGTGTGGGCCTGACTAACTCTTGGTTGGTAGCTCGTTGTTCAGAAGTACCCCGAATCAAGCTCATATGGTACGTCATGAAACAAGGTGTTCATCAAAGCTGGATTTACCACACCTGCCAGGATGGCACCAACCATATTGGAAGGTGTTGTTGTATCTACCTCGAAATTACTTTGGGTAACTATCTTCTCAGGGCCTGGGTCAGCAGATAGCCAGATTTGGTGTAGTGCCATCTGCTGCAAGGACACTTGCAGCTGCCATACAGCATAAGGCTGACATATGGTTAACTTTGGCCTGAAACACGGCTCCACCTCCTTGCAGACCGAGGGTGGAAACTAATAATGGCATGTAAGATTCGCAAAATTGAACATTGTCCTATAAGGGTCTATTGGCAGAAGAGGCCTTAATTTTAAAGACTGTTTTAAAAGAAGCCCAGGAAAAGGGGCATACAAAATGGCCACCAGACCCCGTGACCAGCTTTTTGGGACACTTTAAAATGGTTCCTGCAGTCCCCAGACAGCCTTTGTGGATTCAGCCCACAGTAAGTTCTGGAAGGCCGTTTCAGAGAAAACGAGACCAGACAGAACCACATACATATGGATTGGATGCAGATCTAGTCAGATCGGCCTGTAGATAAAGGCCATCTAGATGTTTACCCAGACAAAGGAAAACAGTTTCAAATTCATAGGGGGAACATCAAGAACCGTTAAAGACATCAGAAGGACTTTAAAAACAATACAGGGTCATTCCAGACCAGAGATGGCCGTTATCGGCCATCCCAAAATAGTTTAAAACATAATAACTGCTCTGCTGTGCTACAAGCCCGCCAAAAGTTAAACAGAGACTAACCTTGGTTTGGCGGGAGATAAAGACCTCTTTTGAGAAGTATATCTGGGGACCCGGGGTAGTGATCAAAAAGCTTCAGCTGGGCTTCTACATCTTTACATTGCCAGCCATTGAAAAACGCAGCGCTGTTCAGTGCAGAGTTCGGGTGGAGACGACGGAGGATCGAGGTTTGAGATGGGAGGCCGAGTCAGCATCTAGCCCCGGGGTAAGTGTCGGGAGATCATTGACCAACCCCGGGACGCTGACAAAGATAGGTCGAAACCTATATGAAAACGGTAAAGCAACTGGGCTGTGCGACGAAACCCATGCGAAGATGGTAAAACAGTTGGTTTCTCCCCGCACCGACGTCCAGGCCTGCTGACATCCAGCCTGTCCGTGACCTTCACCTCGAGGAAGAAGAGAGAGTGTCGCAGCCCGCAGCGCTGACCACGTGGAGACAGGACGCCTGAAAGGAAAACGCAGACCTTTTTCAAAACTCTATACTTTCCAACTGGATTGGTGAGCATGTTTCTGGCCCCTCACAATCTGATCTAGATAGGCTTAGGGGGTGGGCATTTAAGGGGTAATTTTAACAATGAGTTGTTGCCCCTCGATGTTCCGTGTGTTTCCCCATTTCGTGATGACTTTTGTAAAGTATAATATGCCTGTATATATCTTAGCCAGTACTGTATTATGATTTGTTTTTCCCTCCCATGTACCTTATTGGCTTGCAGTCTGACCTGTTCCTTTATGCAATAAAGTTTCATTTCGTTTTCATTGAACCTGGTCTATAGAGTTTTCTCTGCATTGTAGTTCCTGCCTCAAAGTCCAGTGTCTAGAACCTAAGGGGTGAGTGGGTCGAACCACTCAAGGTTTTACTGTGCAAGAGAGAGGGAGGCCTCTGGAGAGAGAGAGACCTCCGCGATCTAAGAAAACCCCTTACAGGCATGGATTGGATGAGATAGGGTGCGTAGGAGAAAGGAGATAAGGGAGTGGGAAGAGAATGCCCTGTCGGTGATAGAGACCTTTGAGGTATCCAAACCACAAAATCGATGGGATGGCCATGTTTTGTGAGCAAGGGAGATGATGGGCAGGATTTTCATTCGGCTGTGGAGGCGGGATTGGAGGCGTGCGGGGTGTTAAAATCCCAAAATCGGGGGTCCCGAACCCATCCCGTCACCAACCCGCCTCCATGCCAGTTTTAAAAGAGGCGGGTACCCGCCCCGCACTGGGACTCGCCTCCCCGAGGCGGGAAGGGGATTAGTGCCAATTAACTGCCTGTTAACAGATAGTTAACAGGCAGTTTTTAGCCTAATCCCTATTTTTAATGTTGAAGTGTTGGATTCCCAAGTTAGGGGAGGCGGACCGTCAGGATGAAGGGCTTGGAGGGTCGAGATGTCCGGTGTTCAGGTGAGTGATGGGTGCATGAGTGCAAAGGTAAGTGTGTTTGGTGTGTGTAAAGTGTTTAAATAAGTTTTACTTACATGTACTTACCTTTACAGCCTTCCTTCCTTCCAGTCTCGGGAGTCCCTCATCTCACTGGCACAGAAAGCAGAATGGCTGCGAGATGTCAAAAATTGCAGCATTCAGCTTTCTGTTCCGGGGAGATCTCTAAATCATCCTGAAAGGAAGGAATTAACTTAGAATACAGATTGTCAAAAGGTCTTGACAGATGAAATATCAATCTGTGACGTCACCTGTTGCCAGGTGGCCCCTAATTGGCCTGCTGAGCCTGCTGGGCGGGCTCAACAAGGTCAGTCAAGTCAAAATCACGTGGGTTGGCTAGAACTCGATGGAGGCGGGACTACAATCCCGAAAGTTGTAGTCCCACCTCCTACCCGACTTCTCAATGAAAATCCAGCCTGATGTGTTAGTTGAGGTTGTAGGTGGCAAGGAGAGTGAGGAAGTCAGTTTAGATGGTAAAGAGTGAGTTACAATGGAGGTTGGAATCAACGATGGTAAGGAATCACGCTGAAGAGACTGAGGGTAGTCAGGAAGGAAAGGTATCCAAACCACAGAAGGAAAGGAATTGGTTGATGAAGGCACCTCAGGGCCTGATGGAGGGCAGAAGTTGAAGGTTGCATGTAGAGTAACACGGTGCCACCTGCAGCTTTCAATACACATTGCAATTCCTTACCATAAGCACCTGTGCGAAACTTAACTTTTTCTGCACATGTGCAGCCAGTATGTCCTGTGGATGAGTGGACATTATCCTGTTTCACCGCACGTGCAGACTCTCTACCTCTCTTTCCTCCTTTACGACGCCCCTTAAAATGTACCTCTTTGACCATCTACCCTAATATCTCCTTGTGTGTCTTGGTGTCAAATTTTGTTCTATAACGCTCCTGTGAAGCACATTGGTATGTTTTACTACGTTAAAGGCGCTATATAAATACAAGTTGTTGTTGTTGTCTTGTTCTGCGCATGTGCGGCCATTATGTACTCCAGTGTACGTGCATCATTGCCAGGGTAACAGTAGAATGCAGCATTTTTGGTCATTGGTGTTCATCATACAGACTGAGGCCAGCTGTAGGCCATCTCTCCATCAGCTGTGGGCCCCAGTAGACCTGCTACTCCACATTTGCGGCCTACAGGTTAGAGTGCTGTTGGGGTTCAGATTCAAAGTTGTTCCTTCTCCAGGGCTTTTACATTGGGTTGTTTTTTGAATGATAACAATAACATCAGTAATAAAAACAAACTTGAAATGGATGCAGTAATTGTATCAATTAAATATGCAATTAAAACAAAGATTAACTGAAAATAACATTTTTAATTGCGAGATTGATCGCGATTAATTGTTTTAATCCCTTGACAGTCCTAATAATTTTATATAAATGTCCTGTTGCTCATTATGTTTTTTTTTGGCTACAATACCTGTATCACTCAACATACCAGTTGCATGACCTCAGAGTGGAGCGATAGATTTATTAGCACCTTGCCTGGCATTGCAAAGAAATTGAAAAACGTAAAACACAAACATGGACATGTCATTCCTTTGCACATGAACAAATCCTGAAGCAAAAAAAAATGATGAATCATTTAATGTTTAAACAGCTTTAATAATATTTAGTCTTTGACCTATAGGAAATCCGTTTTGAAACTTGGGGGCTCATGAGAAGTTAAGCTCCACATGTGAAAGGTTATTTAGTGTGCACAGAAGACTGATAAGTGGCAAGTAACATTTCGCACCACAGAAGTGCCAGGCAATGACAACCTCCAACAAGTGAGAGTCTAACCAACTCCCCTTGACATTCAACAGCATTACCATTGCTGAATCCCCCACCATCAACATCCTGGGGGTCACCATTGACCAGAAACTTAACTGGACCAGCCACATAAATACTGTGGCAACAAGAGTAGGTCAGAGGCTAGGTATTCTGCGGCAATTGTCTCACCTCCTGACTCCCCAAAGCCATTCCACCATCTACAGGGCACAAATCAGGAGTGTAATGGAATACTCTCCACTTGCCTGGATGAGTGCAGCTGCAACAACACTCAAGAAGCTCAACACCATTCAAGACAAAGCAGCCCACTTGATTGGCATCCCATCCACCACCTTAAACATTCACTCCCTCCACCACCGGCGTACCATGGCTGCAGTGTGTACCATCTACAAGATGCACTGCAGCAACTCGCCAAGTCTTCTTCGGCAGCACCTCCCAAACCCGCGACCCCTTCCACCTAGAAGGACAAGGGCAGTAGGCACATGGGAACACCACCACCTCCAAGTTCCCCTCCAAGCCACACACCATCCTGGCTTAGAAGTATATCGCCGTTCCTTCATCGTCGCTGTGTCAAAATCCTGGAACTCCCTCCCTAACAGCACTGTTGGAGTACCTTCACCACACGACTGCAGCAGTTCAAGAAGATGGGTCACCACCACCTTCTCAAGGGCAATTAGGGATGAGCAATAAATGCTGGCCTTGCCAACGACGCCCACATCCCATGAACGAATAAAAAAAAGTACACACAGCAATTCTAGTAGCTCCTCTTTATCAATTTTTATCTCATCCAGTATCCCCACTACCTCCTCTTTCACTATGACTTTGGCAGTATCTTCTTCCTTGGTGAAGACAAATGCAAAGTTCTCATTTAGCACCTCAGCCATCCCCTCTGCCTTCATGCGTAGATCTCCTTTTTGGTCCCAAATTGGCTCCACCCCTCCTCTTACTACCCATTTACTATTTATATGTATTTTTGTCCACGTTTGGACCAAGGTTGTAATGAGGTCATGAGCCGAGTGGCCCTGGCGGAACCCAAACTGAACATCAGTGAGCAGGTTAGTGATGAGTAAGTGCTGCTTGATAGCAGCGTCGACGACATCTTCCATCACTTTGCTAATGATTGAGAGTAGACTGATGGGGCGGTATTTGGCCGGATTGGATTTGCCCTGCTTTTTGTGGACAGGACATATCTGGGCAGTTTTCCACATTGTTGGGTAGATGCCAGTGTTGTAGCTGTACTGGAACGGCTTGGCTAGAGGCACAGCTAGTTCTGGAGCACAAGTCTTCAGCACGACAGCCGGGATGTTGTCAGGCCCATAGCCTTTGCTGTATCCAGTGTGCTCAGCCGGTTTTTGATATCATGTGGAATGAATCAAATTGGCTGAAGACTGGCTTCTGTGATGGTCGGGATCTCAGGAGGAGGCCGAGATGGATCATCCACTCAGCACATCTGGCTGAAGATGGTTGAAAATGCTTCAGCCTTGACTTTTGCACTTGCGTGCTGGGTTCCGTCATCATTGAGGATGGGGATATTCATGGAGCCTCCTCCTCCCGTTAGTTGTTTAATGGTCCACCACCATTCATGACTGGATGTGGCAGGACTGCAGAGCTTTGATCTGATCTGTTGATTGTGGGATCTCTTAGCCCTGTCTACAGCTTGCTGCTTCCACTGTTTAACATGTACAGTATGTAGTCCTATGTTGCAGCTTCCCCAGGTTGGCACCTCATTTTTATGTATGCCTGGTGCGCACCTGGCATGCTTTTCTGCACTCCTCATTGAACCAGGCATGGTCCACTGGCTGGATGGTAATGGTAGAGTGAGGGATGTGCTGGGCCATGAGGTTACAGATTGTGGTGGAACATAATTCTGCTGTTGCTGATGGCCCACAGTGCTTCATGGATGCCCAGTTTTGAGCTGCTCGATCTGTTCTGAATCTATCCCATTTAGCACAGTGGCAGTGCCACACAACATGATGGAGGGTGTCTTCAGTGTGAAGATGGGATTTCGTCTCCACAAGGGCTGTGCGGTTGTCACTGCTACCAATGCTGTCAGGGACAAATGCATCTGTGACAGGTAGATTGGTGAGGACGAGGTCAAGTAGGTTTTTCCCTTTTGTTGGTTCGCTCACCACCTGCCGTAGGCCCAGTCTGGCAGCTATGTCCTGCAGGATTCGGCCAGCTCGGTCACTAGTGGTGCTACCAAGCCATTCTTGGCGATGGACATTGAAATCCCCCACCCAGAGTACATTCTGTGCCCTTGCTACTCTCCGTGCTTCTTCCACGTGGTGTTCAACATGGGTTATGGTAAGGGGAGGCGGGCAAAGCAAGATAGCCACGCATGCACCATCAGTAGCTTTTAAGTGAGAAGAGATTGTGGGATGAGGGGGAAGTGGGATGTGAGAAGAAGGATTAGGTATGACCATGCCATCATCATCAGCAATGCTTTCCATTTCTCCGCTCGCCACGGCCTCTGTCACAGCACTTCCAATTATTTTGAACACTGCTTCCTCCAGGTAAGTTAGGTTGTCAACCCTTGCTTGGCCGCCTCCCATCTGCTGCTGCTCTCTCCACTTATGAGTCACCCTTGCCTGCAAGAGCAAGGGAAGTATGTCAGTGAGTGTAGTGGAATGTGTTTGGGTGATCTGCCTGCCATGGTTGAAT
Source organism: Somniosus microcephalus (assembly GCF_052327205.1). Lineage (NCBI taxonomy): Eukaryota > Metazoa > Chordata > Chondrichthyes > Squaliformes > Somniosidae > Somniosus > Somniosus microcephalus. The sequence continues at coordinate 198,303,434 of NC_140987.1, forward strand.
AGCTTGCAGTGTGTGCAAGGTGTGAAATGTGGGTGTGAGTCTTGCAGCAGTGGTAAGTGTGAGAGTGTGAAGTGAAGTTATGATTGTGAGGTATGAGTGGTGATAGCTAGAGATTGTTGGTTGGTGAGAGATGGGGGTGTGGTGCATTGAACAGTGTGTGAGGCTTGTGGTGCAGATGGTGGGATATGGCATTTGCTGAAGCCTTCACTCACCTTGACCAGCCGTGTGAGGTCATTAAACTTTTTGCAGCACTGGATCCAGGTCCTGGGGACAACACTCGTCGCAGTGACGGATTGAGCAATCTCCTCTGAGATCCTTCTGCTGTTTAACCTTGAAGGCTCTTGCCCTCATGCTGGTAGAGGACATCCCATTGTCATTGGACCCCCTCCAGTGCCGCATCTGAAAGTGCGCTGATTTATCTCGGGTGTTGTGCCATGCCTTGCTTTCACCTGACAATGAGGTGCTTCTGCAACAATGCACCTCCCTTTAAGTAGTAGAGCGAGCCTAGGCCATTCTTTATTGGCCAGTAGTCTGCACCCAAAATTGGCCCACCCGTTGAGCACTAAGCCAATCAGCAGCGCATTTAGCGCTGAGATCGGCGCTGCAATCATGTAAATGAGCAGGCAGCACGAATTATGCATGCTGCCTGCTCCACTTAGAACGGGCGCAGATAAATAGCGCTGGGTGGTACCCCCGCCCGTTTTTAGGCCTTATCCAATTTCTAGGCCAAAGATTGCTGTTGCATGTTTTACACTGAATTATGATGAACAAAGTGCCTATTAACTAGCTGCACATACTGAACTCACCAAATGGCTGTACAGGAGCTGAGTTATTTTCCTTTATGGAGAGAACATTTTTTTAAAGTATGAAAACATTTTTACAGCTCTCTGTGCTGTGTTCTACAGAGAAAAGCTTTCCTCATAAATTTAAATGAAATTAAACATTTTGAGAATGTGTTTATTGAAACACACAAAAAAAATCACAATCTGCTTAACAGACTAAATGAAAACATATCACATAATTATATAAGTCATGGATTTTGTATCATGAGGAATATGCAAGTACAACCAGTCCTCAGGCATTTGTCAAGCCTTATATTCCCATGGCAGTGAAATTTGAGTAAACATCTTAGTCCTCACAGAAAAGTGGGGCAGTTGATACATTTCCACTTGGATAACAGCATTTTATAACATGTGAGTACACTTTGCATTATCTTTTGATTGACAGCAAATGTCTTTCCTGCTGAAGGGAAACTGCCAAGTGTGTGAAGGTTACATAGGGTTAAAGGATAACATTTCAATTGTCCTCAGGTTAGCTCCCAAGAGACACTGACAAGCTGTCTGATTTATGTTCAATTCTTTACACAACAATAGCTATTTGGATTTAATTGAGGAGTAAAATGGCACAATGTGTTATCTAATCTCATCTACGTGAATCAGAGCCTTTCTCATATGTTCATTCGTTGACCTATTTTTGTGTATGTGAATTGACAGTCACAGATTAAGTGTGTGTTTTCAGAACAGAATCCACAGCAAGTCCTTCAAAGGAGATACTATCAGAACCCCAATTAAAGAAGGAGTCTGATGTGCACCCTCCTCAAAGATCAAGCTGTTAAAAATTAACATTAACTTTAACACCATTTTCTTGTTTTTTGTCTGTTCTCTTAATTCTGTTGCTGAATATCTCTTTTTTAAAGAAAAACAGTGATCACTGATGATGCCATTGCACAACTGGTCTGCAGTTACTATGGCCAATAGCATAATGGAGATGAATTTACTTAGATATTTGAAATGGCAATGAACTGAAGCATTCTTAGCTAATTCTTAGACTGAACAAAAACTAACATACTGCAGATGCTGGAAATCTAATATAAAAACAGAAAATTCTGGAAACATGCAGCAGGTCAGGCAGAATCTGTGGGAGAACAGTAAAGTCAATATTTTAGTTATGGACCCTCAGTTTTGATGTAGGGTCCACACCTGAAATAGTGGGCTAGAAATTGGATATGGCCCGAAAACAGGCAAGGGTATTGCAATAGCACATAACAAGAGGCAGCAGGGGCTACCCGAAGGGGCACAGGCGCGCCTGCATAACCTTACCCCGATGGAGGAGACGGTGCAGGAAATTATTGGGAGGGACATCGCTGAGCCTGTGGCCAGTAGCTGAATCAATTGAAGATGACGGTATCCTCACACCTAATCCTCCTTCTCACATCCCACTTCTCCCTCATCCCACAACCTCTTCTGACTTACAAGCTGCAGATGGTGACCCCCCCCCCCACCCCCTCACTGCAACCTTACCATTGTGAATTTCTCCTTTCAGATAGCCAAGACCTGCAAGCTGGCCAGGAGTGGACGGCAAACTGGAAGATGTTACAGATGCCGCCTGCTCCAGCCTGGAAGGAGCCCGATGCAAAGAAGTTCAAGGCCACGGTCACCATTACAGCCACTGGCAAGGCCGTCCTTGCCCTGGACTGAGGCTGCAGGTCTGCCTGCAGCAGGTGGCAGATTTCTGTGAGCACCTCCTTAGTGAAGTGGAGACATTGCACACACAGTTTGTCGCTGAGGTTGAGGTAGGAGAATTGCTCCCTGAAGACCCTGTGGAGAGTCCTTCTCCCCCTCTTCCTCCTCCCTCTTCAAGCAGCTTGTCCTCCTCTGTGTCGCCTCTGCTCATTTTCATTGTCATGTTGCAGGCCAAGGGGAATACAAACTACAGCACCCATGACTGGGAGCAACTGGTCTGAGCAGACCCCTTGCAAAGCAGTACCAAGTCCTTGAGCACATGCCACACCACTCCTTGTGGACTTTAGGCAACTTTAAAGAAGTCTACAAAGCACCGAACACTTGAACAAACTCAGCAATAGCTAGTAGAAATCAATCAGCAACTAATCTGTAAGTAGGTGATGATCCCTTTAAATAGCGCTGGTGGGGAGGAGCCGGGGTGGGTGTGTCCTTCGTGCTGCTGAACGTATGTGAGGGCAACAATGGGTGTTAGCTACAGCAGTGGGGTGATGAATGCCCAAGTCTAAGTTTATATTACTCCTCGAGATGAGGTCTATGAGTGTCCGCCATCTGATGTTCCACAGCAAGCATGTTCTCGTGTGTCTGGCACATTTGCTACTCCATGCAGGTGGCCATCCTTTCCATGGAACAGCACATCATCGCCATCACCTGTGAGATGGTGGTGCTCATGTTGGAGCTGGACTCCTCCATTCTCTGCACATTTGCAGACATCACGGCTGCAAAAGCTGTCAGAGCCTCATGCAATTGTTGCCGCCCCACCAAGATCACCCTCTTTGTCAATGTCCCTCGAGGTTCAGCATCTGCATGCAGCTCAGCAGAGCTTGAAGCATCCTGCGCCCTCCGGTGAGGAGGCTCCTCTGCTGTCCCTGTCAACAGCTTCTGCTCTTGCTCTCTTGTAATGTGAGAGACACCAGGTGACAACATTACTCTATACCGTGGTGTGCGGAAAACATGCATGACTAGTTTAATTGGGCCATTAAGTAAAACTTGTACTGCAGAACGCACTGTTCACATCTTTGGGTTCCCAACCCGCTATGTGGCCTGCACGCGCGCAACCTGACTCCAAGGTAAGGATTCTGGCCATAGTGAATGATCATAAGTATGAAGTAGATTGAACCTAACCCGAAGAATTGCTTGAATTGATGGATTTCAACTCAACTGAAAATATTTTCATCTGAAATAAAGGGATAGAAGTGAAAATTCTAAACTGGTGTAATACCTGCCTCAATCTAGGCTCTTTTCCAAATTTACCTGATGTTGAATTTTCTAACACCTATAAGACTTTCCCTGTAATTTAAAAAAAAGTGTTGGCTCCCCTTTAAAAAATAACACCCCCACTATCAAAGAGTTTAAACGTGTTTTCTAATGTTGGAAATACTATTCGTGCGTGGCCATCAGATGCCCCACATGTGCTTCAGATGTGGGTGCATATGTAAACAATTACAAAAAAGTTTAATTCAAAAAATGGACAGAAAAAAGAGCAGCTAACTGCATTAGATGAAATATCAGGAGCAGGTGAGTTTTGGTTGTTCAATCAACTCACTGTAAGGCTGTTTTTAGGATTTTTACAAAAGAACACTTATAACAAGGGCCAGGTGTTCTGTAAAGCTTCTCCTTTGCAGAATCGTAAACAATAAATACATTGTCAGACATTATGGTATATTAGAGAATGATGTAGTGTAGATCTAGATTATTTTACTTTACCTCATAAAACCCAGATAATATAAAAATATTTTAATTAATTCTCACAAGGTTTTTTTTACCAGAATTGAGGTTTTTATTGATGAGCCTTGATTTTAACTCTGGTCCTCTTTTCATAGAATCACACAGCACAGAAGGAGACAATTCGGCCCATTGTGCCGGTGCAGGTTCTTTAAAAGAGTTGTCCAATTAGTCCCACTCCCTTCCTATTTCCCCATAGCCCTACAAATTTTTCCTTTTCAAGTATATAATACTTCTCTTTTGACAATTATTATTGAATCTGCTTTCACTACCCTTTCAGGCAGTGTATTCGGTGGGTGGGTCACAGTGTGAGTTACAAACTCACCCGATGCTCCAGAATTAAGGCCCAGGGTATTTTAATTCCCAGGCCTCATTTAAATCCCACCAGCCAACTTTCCACCCCATCCGATGGGAAGTCGGTGAGAAGTGGGGGAAAATCGCGCCCACCAACAACAGGTTGGTGGCGGGATCGGCAGCTGGGCCATCCTGCGAGGGTCCCGTGGTCGGGGAGGAAGCGAGTCTGAGGCACGGAACATCGAAGCCCAAAGGAGCACTCATACCACTCCTAGCCCCAAAAGGAAGGTAAAAAGAAAAAAATTAAAACTTAGCTTTTTGGGCCTCTTTTGTCCCGATCCTCCACCACTCAATTGGCCTAGCAGAAAACTCACTGCAATTCATGTTCAGGCCACCAGTAAAAACTACAGTCTGATCCCAATGATGTCATTGGGACCCAGCATGCATATGTTAAAAAGGACCCCACCAACTTTGGACGGCTGTCCTGGCCCTCCTGCTTAGGAGAACCGACGAAAATCAGAACCTATCAATTCCCAGTGGCTCCAGGGCAGGTAAGTAGTAACTTAGGAGATTTTAACTGCCCACCCGCCTTGTTTCTGGCAGGCGAGTAGAGTTAAAATTGCCCCCCCTAGTTTATGTTCCTATATAAAAATGTTCTGAGAAGCTCCTCAGCAATGATTTGGACAAAGCAAGCTAGATGAAGTGAATGACATTTGCTCCTTTCTATCTTCTTATGATGCTGAGCTTTCTGGTTCTCACAATCTTGCCTTACTCCGCAGAAAATTTATTCTATCAACACCCCCACGGAAGTACAGTATGTGCTGAATCCTTTGATCACTGCTGGCTCCCACATTTATCGGGTATAAGCCAAATTCAACACAGGCCAGCAAGGCCTCGAACCAGGTGCGCTTTGTACTATGCTGGAAACAAATATGAAAACTATTTAGCTTTCTTCTCACTGCTCTTTCTTGTTCCAATAGGCAGCAGAAGAGAAGATAATATCGGTAGAATTTATCTTTCCTAGTCCTTTTAGAATTGCCAGTAAAAAAATATGAAAATATTGTTTGTTCTTAAAGTAATATTAATTTAAAACAGCACATCTATCACATCTGTACATATTATGAAAGATGAAATTGCTTCTTGGCACTCAAAGGGTCAGCAAAACAAACATAAGGCACAGAACTGTAGTGGGAACTGTTAGCTGCCTTTAAAAAGGAGGTCCAACCATCAATACAAGGCCTCATGACAGGTAACATACATCTTTTTATTTTATCTTTAGGAAAACTATGTATATTTATAAGTGCTGAAGATACCTTTGGGACAATCGACCTGGAGCAGTTATTGAGCCTGACAGTATAAAAATTACTGGAGAAAAGAGAAAAGTCACTAGTGGGCTGGAAATTCGGCTCCATAACGCCCGTTTTTTTGGCGCTATGGGTGTCATTTTGTGTCCAAACTGGCGTCCGAGCAGCACACACAAACTTCTGCTGCGGACTGTGCCAGACACCATTTTGGTGAGGGCGTTAGCATTGGCGCTGGGAGCATGTGCCGTAAGTATGCAGAGTAGGCAGACTGTATGACGCTGATTTGATGCCAGCGTTGCCATTTTTAAACTTGCTAGCAGGGAAGTGCCAGTGGCCCACGAGAGGGATAATGGTGAGAGGGGACATGGAAGTGGGGGCTCTTCTCAAAGCATTCACACTTCTCCCCTGTTGCCTCCCCCTCAGTCAGAGCCCCACATGCTTTCTCGGATCCCGATGGCCGAGTCTGCCCCTGCACAGTTGCAGGAGGAGCAGTCTTTGGTGGGGCCCTCACAGGCTCCAAAACCCAGAGGAGTCCGCCAAGAGTGTCTAAGCAGTCGCAGCAGGGAAGTGAGCAGCCTGCCTCTACCTCTGCTGAAGCCACAGGGGTTGTACCTCATAGAAGCACTTGGAAAAGAAAAAAGACACAATCCTAGATGCACAAGGGTATGCACATGGGTGTATGAACAAATGTTAGTGATAAGTTTCAGTTATATTTATGACACAGATAAATTTATTTCTTTGCACCACTTTCTAGTCTTGTCCATTTTGCCTGCTACCTGAGAAGTGGCCTTGTCACTTGGAGTGAATGGTGAGACGTTACTTAACCTTGTGCAATGGGGGTTTGGGTGAGAGGAATGGCTTGGTCATTGTAGGGCTGCTTTATGGTGTTGTTGAGGCAGGGGACGGGGGTGAACTTAGTACAGCATGTGGCAGCCATATGGATGCATTGGAGCAAGTTAAGTAAATCTGGCCATTATGAGGCCATCCTGGGCCTCCCTGGCAGCAATATGTGCTGCTGCTGTCAAGGCGTCTGAAGCGCACCTTCAGCACACCTATTGCTTGTTCTATGACACATCTGGTGGTCCTGTGGCTTTCATTATAACACTCCTGGGCCTCAGTACTTGGCCTCCTCAAGAATGTCATGAGCCACGTCTTCAGTAAATAGCCGTTGTCTCCAAGCAGCCAGACGGTAAGTCTGTTTGGAGGTGCAAAGAGCTGAGGGAGGGTGAACAGGCGCAGCACGAAAGAGTCATGACAGCTGCCAGGGAATTTGGTGCACACAGCCTTGGTCCAAACATGGACAAAAGAGGTGAGGTGAGAGTGACTGCCCTTGACATCAAGGCAGCATTTGATTGAGCGTGACGTCAAGGAGCCCTAGTAAAACTGAAGTCAATGGGAATCGGGGGGAAAATTCTCCACTGGCTGGAGTCATACCTAGCACAAAGGAAGATGGTTGTGGTGGTTGGAGGTCAATCATCACAGCCCCAGGATATCGCTGCAGTAGTTCCTCAGGGCAGTGTCCTAGGCCCAACCATCTTCAGCTGCTTCATCAATGACCTTCCCTCCATCATAAGGTCAGAAGTGGGGATGTTCGCTGATGACTGCAGAGTGTTCAGTGCCATTCACAACTCCACAGATAATGAAGCAGTCCATGCCCACATGCAGCAAGACCTGGACGACATTCAGGCTTGGGCTGATAAGTGGCAGGTAACATTCACACCACACAAGCGCCAGGCAATGACTATCTCCAGCAAGCGGCATCTAACCACCGTCCCTTGACATTCAACGACATTTCCATCGCCGAATCCCCCACCATCAATATCCTGGGGGTCACCATTGACCAGAAGCTTATCTGGACCAGCCACATAAATACTGTGGCAACAAGAGCAGATCAGAGGCTAGGTATTCTGCGGCAAGTGTCTCACCTCCTGACTCCCCAAAGCCTTTCCACCATCTACAAGGCACAAGTCAGGTGTGTGATGGAATACTCTTCACTTGCCTGGCTGAGTGTAGCTCCAACAACACTCAAGAAGCTCGACACCATCCAAAACAAAGCAGCCTGCTTGATTGGCACCCCATCCACCACCTTAAACATTCACTGCCTCCATCACTGGTATACTGTGGCTGCAATGTGTACCATCTACAAAATGCACTGCAGCAACTCACCAAGTCTTCTTCGGCAGCACCTCCCAAACCTGTGACTTCTACCATCTAGAAGGATAAAAGCAGCAGGCGCATGGGAACACCACCACCTCTAAGTTCTCCTCCAAGTCGCACACCATCCTGACTTGGAAGTATATCTCTGTTCCTTCATTGTCGCTGGGTCAAAATACTGGAACTCCCTCCCTAACAGCACTGTGGGAGTACCTTCACCACACAGACTGCAGCGGTGCAAAAAAGCAGCTCACCACCACCTTCTGAAGCGCAACTAGGAATGGGCAATAAATGCTGGCCTTGCAAGCGACGAGATGAGCTACACAGTGAGTGAGTGGAAGTCCTTGTGGTTCACAAACACTCCTGCGTGATGCGGAGGTGCCTTGATGGACACATGTGTGCAGTCGATGATGCCCTGCACCTATGGGAAGTCAGCCAGAGCAGCAAAGCCGAACGCCCGCTCAGTAACACTGGCTTCATCAGTGGCTGACTTGTGAACCATAGCATCGGTCACCTGGGTGATGCATCTGTGGGTGGTCGATTGTGAGATCCTGCAAATGTCTACTGCAGATCCTTGGAAGGAGCCTGAGGTGAAGAAGTTGAGGGCGGTGGTGACTTTGACAACCACTGGTAAGGCATGTCAACCAGGTCCTCTGGGCAGCAGGTCTTGTTTTAGCAAGCTAGAAATGTCTGCGATGACCTGGCGCGATATCCTGAGCCTCCTGAAGCACTGCTGCTCAGTCATGTCCAGGAATCTCATCCTCTGCCTGTATACACTGTGTTGGGGGTATCACCTCCGGCACAGTGCACTCTGTGCTGACCCCCTCTCTCCGGTGGAGCATCAGGTCCTTGAGGAGAAGGCTGCTGTTGTGGTTGCTGCTGCTGCTGGTGGTGTGGCTGGTGTTGTTGGTGCTGAGATCAGCTTGGTCTGATTCTGAGGTCCATGGCGAGACAGCAGAAGCAGCAGCCATGCTGATCTAATAGATGGCAGGTAAAGTGGAGATCAGAGGCTAATTGGATATCGCTTATTTTACACCAGCACCCAAAGTTGAAATTACCCCCCCCCTGCCCCCCCACAACTGCCCCGCCTGTGCAGGGAAGAAGTATAAATGGATTAAAAAGAACGCGTTTTTGACTTAGTGTGAGATAAGCTATGGGCAGCAGGGTAGTGGATGAACTGGGCGGGGGGAAATGGGAAGCTGGCCAGGAGAGCATTGGAATAGTCGAGTCTGGGAGTGACAAAAGCATGCAGAAGGATTTCAGCAGCAGATGGGCTGAGGCAGGAGTGGAGGCAGGAGATGTTGAGGAGGTGGAAATAGGCGGTCTTTGTGATGGAGAGTATATGAGGTCAGAAGCTGAGCTTGGGATTGAATAGGACACCGAGGTTGGCTTCAACCTGAGACAGTGGCCGGGGAGGGAGATTGAATTTATAGCAAGAGTATGGAGTTCCTGGTGGGGGAAAAAAGATGAAGGATTCAGTTTTCCCATTGTTTAACTGGAAAAATTTGCGACTCATCCAAAATTGGATACCGGCCAAGCAGTTTGACAACACAGCTGCAGTGGAGAGATCGAGATAGATGGTGGAGAGGTAGAGCAGGGCGTCATAAGCATATATGTGGAAGCTGGCCCATGCCTTCGAATGATGTCACCAAGAGGGCAGCCTGTAGATGAAGAACAGGAGGAGGCAAGGACAGATCTTTGGGAGATCTGGAGGTAACGTGCGGGGATAGTAAGAGAAACCTTTGCTGGAGATACACTGTCTATAATTGGATAGATAAAATTGGAACCAAGCGAGGACAATCCCACTGAGCTGCACAATGGGCATTGGAGGGGGATGGTGTTTTGCGAACCGGTTATGGCCGGTGTACCGGAGGGCCTGCCCGGGGACGCCGAACCAGGTGTTCCTGAACGGGGATCCCCTGGCCCATTGGCTCCGTTGCCTGGTGGCGAACAGCTTGTCACAGGTCCGGACCAAGGCAGAAGTCTGGTTCGACCCCAAGAACCCCCAGACCACCGAACTTACGGTGATCAGACAGTTGACTCTGGCCTATAACAACGGTAGGGGAGCCGATGCACACCCACCTAAGGGGAAGGTGCATGAGGTAAAACCCGGACCAGGTAGGAAAGAGTGGCACCAAGAAAGGAATAACCCCCCCAACACAAAGACGAATTGTTACGGGTGTGGGAAGGATGGTCACTGGCGGAAGGAGTGCAAAAACCCTTGGAAGGATAACAAGGGAAAGAATTCCACAGCCCCAGCCCAAAGGGTGGAGGCAGGAATCACTCCCGCAGCGGTCGAGTCACTTTTGGACACCATGAGGTCCTTATTGACTGGCCAGGGGAGAGTAGCAGCCGCCACCGGTGCTCTGACTCCGTCAGCCCCATCCATCCCACAGCCCTGACTAGAGCCAGCGCAGCCTGTTTACCTGTGTTCTCTCCAGTATGATGAATGGAAAAGACCCCTCTTGGAGATGGAGGTAGAAAAGGTGATGGGGACCTACCTGTTAGACACGGGGGCATCATGCACCGTGGTCTACTCAGCTAACCCCACCACCTCGCCTCTATCTAATGGGGTCCCATAGAGTCTGTCGGGGTTCACAGGCAAAGAACAGGCTGGCTCATTTTCCATCCCGCTCGCCATTCGTTTAGGACCGCTCCGCTCTAAGTGGACCTGTGTCCTGATGAAGTGGGAAGTGGAGGGTGGAAGAGGGGTCCTGGGAGCCGATTTTATTGTAGGCTACGGGATCCTAGTAGATTTGAGAAATCATTACCTATGGGGGGCAGGTAAAGGAAAGAAAGGTGAGGTAGTGGTAATCCCAGGAAAGGAAGGGAAGGGGACCCTATGCACCATGAAGCCCAAAGAGAGTTATAACCTCGAGCTTATGGTCAGTAACACCCCACAGGAGTTCCAGGCATTTGTGCAGGCCCACCTGGCCACATTTGCCACACACGAACACGACTGCGGGAGGGTCAACAGGTTTGAGGTCAGCGTAGACGGGGACCCCATGGCCCGACCACAGAAACAGTATAACTTCCCCAGGGAAGCAGAGCCAGACATGGAAGCAGCCATGTCCTCGTTAGTACAGCAGGGAGTTCTGAGACCGATAGTGCTGTGTATGTACCTTTAAGGGAATAACTGGTCTTAGACTGCAGTACCGGCAGTGACCACCCCTGTATAAAAGGCCCTAGCAGGCTTCTGTAGTTTCAGTTTCAAGCTGCCTCTTGTTCAGTAAAGTACCTGTTAAACTGTTCTCCTGAAGTCCGTGTATTATTGAGGCGCGGACTTTACAGTGGCGACGAGTAAGTTCGAACTCACCTGCAGTGTGACATCATCTCACGGGGATCTCGCCTGAAAAGAAGGTCATAGTCTGAGCAACGGGCGTCGACCGAGGGCAACCGCCCAAAGAATCCATCGGTGTTTGGAGAATTGCGGGAGAGACTGTGGTTCCAGCGAATCGTGCTGGTAGCAGGTAGCACGCTGACCCTTCCGGACTGCGGCGGGCTCAAGCTCGATCGAGCGGCTCTACAAATCGGGCCACACAGCGTCGCCGGGAAAAGAAAACAAGAGAGAGAGGGTGGAGCGCATAGGGCGCGGTCGGTGCTCGAGAACAGGACAGCGGAGAGAAACTAAATGGGGGGGAAGGAAAGCGAGACACGCCGAAGCTGCGGGTTGCCGCCATTACCCCGTAGAACGCTAGGAGCAGTGTGGCAGTAAGGGGAAGAAGCAAAAGCGCGGGAGGCACCATTTTAACCCGTTGGGGAAGAAGCAAAAGCGCGGGAGGCGCCATTTTATTCCATTGGGGAAGAAGCAAAAGCACGAGAGGCGCCATTTTAAATCGCCCAAGATGCCGAAAAGTGGCAGTATCACTGCTTTCGACAACGAGGTAGAAGACTGGACCACGTATGTAGAAAGAATCGAAGTGTACTGCAAGGCAAATGAGGTGGCCGATGGAAAGAGGGCGTCGGTATTATTAAATCTGATGGGTGCAAATACGTACGGCCTATTGCGGAATTTAATTGCCCCAGCTAAACCAATGGAGAAAAGTTTTGAGGAGATTGTTCATATCTTACAGGAACACCTAAGCCCTACACCACTGCTGATAGCAGAAAGATTCAAGTTCCATAAAAGAAACCAGCACAAAGATGAGAGCAATGCTGACTATCTTACAGAACTACGCAAGTTATCGAAGCACTGCCAGTTCGGAGCAGAATCTCTTGGGGACCTGGAGACTCTCAGCTTGCAGCAACAAGCTGCGAAGAGTTACCTGCCCCTAGCCCAGGTTCGGGAGAGGTCAAGCCTGAGGGAGCAGCGGTTCGGGTAAAAGGCCCATTGGCCAAGAAAACCCCACCTGCCAAAGCCCCTAGAAGGTCCCCACAGACGCCCCAGCCAAGAAAGCCATGGTCACCAGCTCCCCAGTTTAAAGGGACAGCCTCCCGAGTCAGGGGGAAGTCAAAGGACAGAGGTTCTCAGCCAGCAGCCACGGGCGGCTAGGGACCAACAGTGCAGGACGGTGCGGCCACGCCGGAGGAAGTGGTGTGCCGCAGTCCAATCAGGAATTAGCCTGACCTCGGATGTATATAGTTTAGGTAATGTAAGTTTTGGTTATTTTTAAGTTTAGGTATTTAGCTTAAGTTTGGGTGTTTAGCTTAAGTTAACTAAGGTGATGGGTAGTTTTAATTAAGTAGTGACCTGCTAAGAGTGTGTGTACTTGAGTCGAGGTTGCGGGACCCGACTATGCTTCACCCAAGCCAGAGAATCTCTTGGGGACCTGGCTGCATGTTTTTGTATCTGTTGCAGAAAGACTTTCAGGATGAAGGGGATCGTAATCCTACTCGCCCTGATGGGACTGAGCCTGGGAAAGAGGGGCGATGTGGAGGACTCTCACATCTACGGGTGCTCAGGGGATAGAGCGCCGATAGCAACCGACGGAAGCGGCGAACGTGATGCAGAGGAGACCGCCGTCTACGTCCACGAGGGAAGGTGGCCAGGGTGGCTGGGGTCCAATTAGTCTCAGTACTCCAGCCAGGTTCACATACGGGGAGGCCTCCCTCCTGTGCCCCAGGGTACGGGTCGTTACCACAAGGGTCAGCGTCACCGTAGGGAAGCGTGTATGTTTAACGTGCAAGGGACACATTCCTCTGGATAGGTGGTGGTGGCTCAGAAAGCTGAGCAAAGATATGAGAAACCCCGCAGTCGAGTGGGAACGGTTGGGGAACAATACCCACCGGACGATTACAGGGACTCATGGGGGATTAAGTGTTTGTTGGGACAAGTGGTTGGAGCCGGATCAAGGGATTTACATCTGTATGTGGAGGTCAGAGAGGGTCTGCCCCCTCAGGTATATCCATTATTTTCCACCGACAGTGGCAAGACACCGGGGAAGGAATGAAGTGGGGTACCAGCCTGAAGGCGTGCGCAGTCCCATTCTCCCTGATCCCAGTCAATGCCACTGAGCTTGTTACCCGCCCCCGAAAGCCCCTGCCCACGGCGCAGGCAGCGAGGTTACTCAGGGAAGGGTGCCCCACCACCACCAAGGGACCAGGGAATAGGTTGGTACGAGTGCCTACCGATCAGATGCTGTACCAGGGGGTACACTGCGCGGTAGCCTCTGTGATTTTAAATCTCACCGAGATACATTTACCAGAGTGGTGCCCCAAAGAAACAGAACAGCTATACCAAGCCCTATTAAAAGACATGCTCAAGAAGTTTTATGAGTTCGATTTCGCCAATGTTGACAAAACCGAACTGTACACCACACACCGCGAGTTTTTGGGTAATGCAGGGAGACAAAGAAGGGGAGTATGGAATGATGTTTTTACTGCGTTTAATACTGGGTCCTCTGTCATCAACAGTCTGGATGACATAGAGCTGCAGACCCAGATAAATGGTTTAAAAACACAGTTAAGTAAGATATTAATGGATGAGAACAAGGTAGTGGGCTCGGAGTTACATGAGGACCAGGCCATGATGGTCCATTTAAAAGAGGTTATAGCGGAGTTTGAGAAGCTTGCAAAGATGGTAAATGCCCTCATAAGGGAGGACAGAAACGCTTCTGACCAGGCTGCGCAGAACGAGGTGTGCGTGCTGCATGGGGCGTGGTTGCTGGGTGAAGGCCGCAGTAATCTGGAGGATTTAAAATAGGGTTTAATCCCCTCCTGGATCAGCAACAAACACCTCGCAGCCCTCCATCTGTTTGAGAATGCATTAAGCCCATGCCAACTCCAGCTGGCTTCCGAAGCCTACCCAGTCCCAGTGGATTGTGGACGGTCCAACCACAGGATCATGGGAGTAGTAGTCAGGATGCCGGTCATGGGTAGGACAGCCTGATCCGCACCGGTATACAGGGTGGAGAACATTGGAGTCATTCAAGGGGGTGCACACATTCGTTTCACAGCGGTCCCACCTTACGTCATAAAGTGGGAGCACGCTATGACAGGTACTGACCTCTCAGGGTGCCGGAGCCGGGGAGCACACATAATCCTGTGTCCCCAGCATGTGAACGCCTATCCAAAACCACAGTGCGGGTTCAGAGCTGCTGGCGTGAAACCTATAAATTATACCATTGGGGCAATGGCACAAGGCCATGTTCCCCCGCAGGTAGCATATATAGGAGGTGGGACATATTGTGTCACCACCGGTGCATCCCAGTACCAGCATGGACAGCATAGCTAGTGTCCGGTAAGTGACAGCAGTTTCTGCTTTAAACCCGAGGCAGAAGTTCAAGTGGCCCAGGAACAAATTGTCCCCATTCCTGAACCCTCCACTGTTCACCTCACTGTGAAGGAGAATTTTACCAATTTACAGAAGTACGTAGCACATTTCGGCTATGAAATTCCCCCTCTCCCAGAATACCTTACCAAGATACTCAAAGCCGTTATAGTTTCGCAAAAACATTTTTACACTCTAGAGCAGAAAACAGTAGAGATAGGGGCTAAGATATTGGATATTGTGATTCCACCCTGGTGGGACATTTTCAATAACATAGAGGTCCCTTCGTGGATCAGACTGGCTTCCCACATTCTCGTGGTTTGCCAGTTAGGGATAGTGTTATATGTAGTCTGCATTCAGTGCAATGGAAAAGGTCAGATGCTAGAATTCTGAAACCAGAGGATCTGGAAGGAACATTATGTGAAGGGAGATACACCTGTGTGAGTTTTTTTGTATTTTTGATTAAAGATTTGTTTTTTTTTGTGTTTGTTGTTTCTAATAAAGATTTTGCAATGCGTTGTTAATAAAGATGTATGTGTACCAAGTGGTGCAGGGGTGTTGGACCCCTCCATGCTTGGATGTGTGTAAATGACTGAAATTATTCTATGTATCCTTATGTACACTACATTTTCACGGAATGGGAAGTGCATGTGTCGTGGATATATTAGATAGGTAATTACAGGGGAAGATTGAGTGTGGAGGGTCAGAAATTTTGCTCACCTTGTAAGGATGATACTTCAAGCAAGTTTTAGTATCACAGGGGGGAGTGTAAGATTCGCAAAATGCCCACATTTCCCCAAGGTTATTAATAAAAGGGACCCTGTATGGACAATTTAAAAAGGGTACCCAAAAAGATGGCGTCCGCACCTCGTGGCCAAAAGCCTGTAAGATTTTAAAAAGATTGGACTCTGCAGCACAGAACAGGCAGCTTTGGGAAATCAAAACTTAAAATGCATTTCTGTGAAAAGGACTTTGTGTTTGAAAAGCCAGACAGCTAGGCAAACACTGAATATGCATTGCATCAGATCGGAACAGATCGAACCCAGTTAGGCCTAAGTATGAGGCCATTAGTTTTTCCGCAAAAATAATCGGAAACAGCTTAAGGAAGCCACCAAGGCTGGACAGGCCGATTAAAATGCATTAATGACAATACAACTCGGACATCGAGCCATCAGGTGCGATAAACGGCCATCTAAAGCCAGTTAGTTTAGATTGGTATAATCATTTAAAACAGCCCGCCAAAAGTTAAACAATGGACTGACCTGATTTGGCGTGCAGATAAGGGCCTTCGGAAGCAGTATAATTGTAGGCCCATCAGTAGCAATCGTTCTCTTGGCTCTCTTGACTCTGACCTCTTGTCTGGCCTTGGGCTGCTGCCGCCCATACTCGTGCCCTGGCCCCGTGGCGGGTTCTCTTCTTGCTCCCCGCATTGGGAAAACAACCAAGGACATCCATACCAATCGCGGGAGGGGAACAAGACCCGAGTCCAAAGTCACCCAGGACACACGGGCCACGAAATGAGATGAAGAAGAGGGTAAAGACCCGACAAGAGCAGAGAAGGGCAGCAAAAGACGCATTGATAAAAGCCAAACGCCTAGTTATAAGCTGGCGTTTGGGGAAGAATTTAGATGAATATGCTGGTGTTTGACGCTTGGGTAGTAAAATCAAACCAGCAGTGAAGACCGCCAACCGTCCCGTCACCGTCGACGACCGCCCGAGGGAGAAGAAGAGAACCCATCGCGACGAGACGACGACGGTAGCTGAGGAGAGGAAAGGTGTGTCGCAGCAACAGCTCCAGCACTGCGCCCTGAGACCACATGGCGATAGAGTAACCCAAAGGACAAGAGACCAAACCTCAAAACTCGCAACTGTTAAAGCAACAGGCTTTGGATGGGTGAGCATGAATTCCTGGCCCCTCATAGCTTAATCTAGTTAGGTATGGGGGGGTGGGATAAGGATAAGGGGATTGTTAATGTAGTGTGTTCCCCATTCCCTGTATAAGTATAATTATTGTTTATGCCTGTAATTTTTACCAGTAGCTTCTCATCAGACTGTGTTTTTATTTTGTTTTAATAAAATCTTGGTTTTCTCACACCGAACCACTTGTCTACTCGATTTTCTGTATCGCCGCCTGCACCTAAGTCCGGTGTCTAGAACCCAGGGGTGTGGGAGCGATTCGAACCGCTCACAGGCAGTCAGGGGCATAACTGACTGGCCACCCGCCAAAAACCCCCTACAAGTGAGCGGCCTGTGCGGGACCTTGCATATAATTGTGCGGCCATGTGCAGCTTAGCAGGAACATTGGTCAGGGGAATACTCTGTCGAGGAGTGGGGTTGATGGTTGTTTTGACAGTAAGAGGGACAGTACCTGAGGAGAGGGAACCTTTTACAACATCAGCTAGTATGGGGGCCAGGAAACAAAGTTGGACAGCCAGTAGTTTAGTGGTAATGGAGTTAAGGGAAAAGGAGGTGGGTTTCATTGCAAGATAAGCTCAGAGTAGGCAGAAGGGAAGATAGGATAGAAAGTGGAATAAGATGTGGCTTCAGGGCTAGGGCAGAGGGAAGCTAAGGGGGGGAACTTTGGCTTTGTGGGCAAGGAGAAGGTGGGGAGGTAGCAGAGACAGCTGAATGGATGGTCCAATACTTGTTTCATGCCCCCTCTATCAAATTGGTTTGATCTGAATGCAGCTGGCGCCAGGCCAGCTATAGTCAATAAAATGTGGTCTATATGTGGTCTAAAGGGACTGCTGCAGGCCGTCACCAAAAAGGTAATTAAAAATAATAAACTTACCTGAATGTGGCTTTGGGAGGAGCAGGTGTGGTAGAAGTTTGGTGTCTCTTCCGCAATCGGCAAATGATGCTCGATCAATGGTTAATTTTAAATTTTAAATTGATAGATTTTTGTTAACCAAAGGTATTAAGGGATATGGGGCAAAGGTTGGTATATGGAGTTAGGTCACAGATCAGCCATGATTTCATTGAATGGCAGGACAGGCTCGAGGGGGTAAATGGCCTACTCCTGTTCCTATGTTCGTACCGGCTCCACTGCAGCTCCAAAGACCATTGCCGGCTTCCGTTTGGCCTTCTCCCAATCGCTCCCCTCCCTTTCCTGATCACTGTCCCACCCCTCTCTTGTTCAACCCCACCCATCTCTTGGTCACCCACACCCCACAGATCGCTTACCCAGCTCCCTAACACTGTGGCTGCAGTGTGTACCATGTACAAATGCACTGCAGCAACTTGCCAAGGCTTCTTCGACAGCACCTCCCAAACCAACAACCTCTACCACCTAGAAGGACAAGAGCAGCAAGCGCATGGGAACATCATTGCTAAAGCTATAAACCATGATGACAAACTCATCAGATACAGTGCACGTATCCCCTAACTCAACATTCCCAAACATTGTGCAAAGTTTCAGCTGCGACAAGCTTATATCCTTACTCCCTGTTATTGATAGCACTTTTTGAGTCAGTGGTCCTCTAGCAGTTCCAAACTTAACAAGTTTTGCTTTTTGCTTGCTTGTACGTTTAATATCACTCTAAGCATTTTGAGTATCATGTAAGGATTTTTTGTGGTGGATGTAGAGTTTAATCAGTGGTGTTTAATCATCAAGTAACTGCCTCCAGTGTCTCCCTTCTGGCCTAGGGATTAGGTGGTCAGTGCCACATATAGTTCTTCTTGTCATCATTACCTCCAACTGTCTTGTAACTTTTAGTCTCCAAATATTGTTGATGGCATTCTCCGCACAACTTGCTGCCCAGATTGCTGGGTCATCAAGGCTTAGGCCACATTTCAGGGAACGTGTATTTCATATTTTAGTGAAAGAATTTATTGAGGAATAAGGCAAGTGTGGGCTCAAAAATCCATATGCTAATTGCTTGGCTGCAATTACCAAAAAATAAAAATTTTCACATCAAAATGAATCCAGAGAACTGCTAAATGACCTAAAAAGTTTGGCAAGGATGTAAGGTTTAGGTCTCCAAATATTGTTGATGGCATTCTCTGTACAACTTGCTGCCCAAATTGCTGGTGGAGAGTCTCTTTATCGGGATCAAGGGTCTAGTTTCCAACTCATTGTGAAACTTACCTGTAATTATTGATGCTATTGCCTCAGAGACTAGAATGGGATCTCTAAATACTGGGTTGTCATCCGGTGGGTTGCTCATGTCCGGATGGAGAGACCATTAACCAGTGGTAGTATTCCCTCCTCTGAGTCAGAAACATAGAAACATAAAAGATAGGAGCAGGAGTAGGCCATTCGGCCCTGCGAGCCTGCTCCGCCATTTAATGAGATCATGGCTGATCATCCAAATTCAGTACCCTGTCCCTGCTTTCTCCCCATATCCCTTTATCTCTTTAGCCTTAAGAAATATATCTAACTCCTTCTTGAATATATTTAATGAATTGGCCTCAACTGCCTTCTGTGGTAGAGTTGGGTTTGGGCCTCACTCCAGACAGCCCCGGTGAGTGGAGACCAGGATGCTAGCTCTGTATATTGGGTTGACATCCAGCGGGGTTACTTGTGTCATAACTGGTAGGCGGGGCTCTTTAGCCTTGGTTGCACCTCACCTCAGAAAACTGTGAGGATGGCAACCAGGAACCACGTCAGCTACTCTTCCCTAGTGAGTGCCTCAAAAATCTCATGTTTGAGACTTGAGCTAGGACCTGTCCTAGGGCAGAACACAACAGACAGATGGACAGATTGGTGCTTTTATATAATTAGATGATTAATTTTCTCCTGGTTGACATTTTTTTCACTGTTTCATGCCACTGTCTCATGAATAAACATAATTCTCCATTGAATAGATCCCTAAAGTGAAACGTCTTAATTTTGTGGTGGAAAGTCTACCCAAAAGTCTGTTTCCAAGCTTAATCTGACTAATAGTTTTAAAGCGTATGACACATGGGATGACTGAGAGGCATCAGTAGGCACACAGACGTCTCCCTTTATATCATTTAGAATTAGATGACAAGGCAGATGGATACAGTTCCCTTTTAATGAGATCAGTTTAAATCAAGATAGTACTATTTATTTTTATTGTAAAAGATAGGTCCTTTAAATATACTGACAAACAAATAAAAGATGACTGTGAACATAACAAATGAGTGTTTGAAGCTATACATTTATAAAGATAGATAATATATACAGAAAAGTTACTGGATGCAGGCCACAGTCTAGGACAGGGATAATAAATAATCCTGAGTTATGGAGCCAGCACAGTGCTTTTAATCATTGAAGTCATTTACTGCTGAGAATGGCTTTGTTGATCTGCAATAAATGTGACTGCCAGAAAAAAAACTGTCCTGATAAGACTCCATCCAGGTAAAGAGGGAATTTCGCTCAGCACCATTAAAAAAAAAATTGTAATAAAGAATTACAATTAACATCTTGTTTGTCAGTTAATGTTATCTAAAAAATATACAGCAGGATTGTCTTGTCTGCAGTCATTAAGGCCATTTGGTCAGTTAATCCAGATTAATGGCCCATGTTTACTGTCCAAGTCATAAAGCACATAAGCACTTTTTTTGCGTAGCAATTTACTGCCACAGGAAAGTGAAGGCATTCAACAGAGTGGTAGATGGAACATCAAATTAAACAGTTTAACAACAGGGTAAACCACTTGACCTTTGTCAAGAACTTATTTACTGCAGCAAAATTGAAAACTCACTAAAAATTATGCCACATTTCAGAGAGCATGCATTTCATATTTTATTGAAAGAATTTATTGAGGAATAAGGCAACTATGGACTCAGAAACACATTTGCTATTGACTTGGCTGCAATTACCCAAAATAAAAATTTCCACACCAAAACAAATTCAGAGAACTGCCTAATGACCTAAAAAGATTGGCAAAGGTGAAGGTAGCCCATAATGAAAATTGTTGAACCAGGGGCAAAGATGGGAGGAGGGGATGACACCAAAAACATCCCCTTTTCCACAGATATGGAAGAAAAGGGTTGAGAATTTTGGAGATGAGGACCTATGGGCTTTCATTGATGAGGTAGAGCAGAGACAAAATCTGCCATATTTAATGAAGTCGGATGCCCAGCAGGAGGTCACATGTCGCCTGTTGAGTGCAGTCCCTCACAGCTCCTTGGCTAATGTTACAGAGGGCCCCAGAGCCTGACTGGAAGGAAAGAGACCTATAAAAATTGAGGGCCATTGTCACCTTCATTTTCATTGACAAGGGTTTGCGGGAGGTAGTCCATGGCTTCTGTTCTTCCAACAGAGGTAGCCAATTTCTTCCTTGGTGAAGCACAGTCTGCGTATACGCAGTGCCTCCGGCAATGTGGCGAATAACATTCGTTCCCTGTACACTTTCTGGTGGGGGGGAGGGGGGGGTGGGGTGGGGTCAAACTAATGGGGGTGATTTTTCCTGGATAATTTAGGCGCTAAAGCGCCTCCGAGTTGGCAAAGATGGAGTCTTAAGCTGAAATGCCAGTTTAGCCCACATTTAGCTCAAAACACCATCTTGGTAAAAGAGTTGAAGCATGCGCTAGAAGCGACTGCCCAAAGGATAGTTAAGCAGCTGATGGCCACTTAAATTGCCTGCAAGCGCTCATTAAAGGAGGCTGCACGGCATTTTTGGCGGCTAGTGCTTGAACTAACGCCCTCTCCTAACAGCAGCTAACTAATTGGGAGTAAACTAGTCGATGCAGAGGATTTCAAGCGCTACTTTAAGGTATATCACGTTTTACTTTACACTTGCTGCTGGAGGTTTGAAGAGGACTTTTGAAACACAGCGTGAGACTTTCTGGGACATTTTGTCAAGACTTCACCAACACTTTATCAACATTTATTCTGGAAATTCTCTGAGGACTTCACCTAAAAAGAGTGAGTGCTGTGCTACTCCACCTTATTGGACACCTCATAGGAGTCACCTGGAGAAAGGGAGAGCTTGGTCATGGGCATCTTGCTAGGGGTCCTCTTTGGTCTGCAGGAGGAATGTGAGGAGGATGTGAGGTCAGGCAGAGCAGCACCAGCTGCTGCAGGAGAGAGAGAGAGACAGGAGGGCGAGGTGGGCTCCTTCCCCCCCTGCGGGTACAGGACATTCCTGCTCCTCAGGACCTCCTCCACTAGGACCTCCAGTGTCGCATCCGAGAACTTGTGTGACCTTTCACTCGGCCCTTGAGCCATCCTGAAACCTGCTGCTGTGCGCCAGCCAGCACACTCCACAGTGTAAATGGGTGAGTGGAGCCCGCATATACTGCTCCAAGAAAATTGTGTCTAATCAGCACTTGCGTGTTAAACCTGCAGGTGTCTCTATTTTAACATCTCCAGGCAAATTCAAATTATGGATATCAGCAATTAGGACCAAAATTGCATGCTAAAACCAGACTTTCACACAGGCATGTCTTATTAGCACAGCAACCCATTTGGCGCCTGTTTTCACCCTTTCACCAAAATAACCCCCGCCAATTCCAAACTGAGAGAATAGGAACTGGGGATGATAATTACAGCAGTGCCACTGAGTGTTGCCTTCAGGCAAATTCATGGGAATTTGAATTTAAACCTTATATGTGGCCCTTAGAGCTCAATGGCATGAACTTAACTAAGTGGTCCTGAAAGCGCTAAAACTTGGGACACTGTTGCTGTAAAGACTACAGTATTACTTGTCAGTGGCAATTATTTGACAACCATCAAAATCTATTTTCTCAGTCTGCAGCTCTGTATACCTCATACATAGCCTCAATCACTTGTGATATCATATAGCCAGCTGGTCATGTTTTAAACAGGTAGAATAAGCCAGGCCCTGAACGTACTTGTGATCACCAGATACGGTAGTCCAGTCACTGTTACTTCTAGGTTAGTTTGTCACTGCTCACTTTCATATCATCTATACGCTGTTACAGGTTTTGTACGTACAACCACCGGGGCAGGCTGTCAAACAGAGGTTGCATTTACAACTACAACTAACACATTAAACGTCTCAAGGCACCCCACAGAAAGAGACGCTGAGAATTAGTAGAAAGGACAGGAGAGATGATTAAAATATTTTTTTTGAGCAGGCTTTTAAAGTCAGGGAGAGAAGTTGCAAGGTGGAGGGATTTAAGGAGGGTGTAGGGCAGAGGTGGCTGCCACCAATGATGGAGCTAAGGGAAGGGGTGGATACATGAGTTGGAAAACCAAAGCGCATGAACTAGATATAGGGTTGGTGGAGGATACAGAGGGACGTTGGAGAGAGGCTTTGGAGAAATCTATAAATGACTAGAGGATTTTGAAATCAACAGCCAGGCAATTCGGTACCTTAGCGCCAGCTGTTAAGGCTGATTTCGGCATAAAAATGGCGACTGCCTCGCTTCAGGCCACTTCTAGCATATCCCGCGATAGTTGACATTTTGGGCAGGTCGGAAGCGGTGTTGTTGCCTGCGTTCGCTAGAAAAATGGTAATGAGGCAGATTGTGACGTCAATCAATGTGCAACGCTGATTTGATGCACGACCTGCTATTTTCGATGTCGCCGCTCCATTCAACATCCTCTCCAAAACACGACCAGCTGAACGTGCATTCAGCTGCATGAGGGATCCCCCACCAGCGCTATTTAAAGGGACCATCAACAACGTGCAAGTGACTTGGTGTTTTGATTTTTACTGGTTCTATGTAGGTTAGTGCAACTGTTTGGAGCTTTCTACAGTTATTTAAAGTTGGTGAGGTGACAGGGAGTGGTGCTGCAAGTGGAGAACGCCTTGCTTCTGATTTCACGGGTTCTGCTCAGACCACGTGCTCCCAGTCATGGGGGCTCTACTTGCAGTCCCGCTCACGCTGGAGCATGACAGGGAGATGGAGCAGAGGCAGCAAAGAAGAGGACAAGCTGCTTGAAGAGGGAGGAGGAGGAGGGGCAGGAGGGCTCTCACCAGGAGGCCTTGCCCACCTATGGTCTAATGAGAACACTTCTCGTAACTGTACTTAAGCCAGGAGCAGTGTATTCGGAGGTCCCGCTTCACCCAGGAGGAGGTTGCAGAACTCTGCCACCTCTTGGAACTAGACCTGCCACCTCAGAGCAAAATTTGCAAAATTTCCACATTTCCCCAAGGCTATTATTAATAAAAGGGACCCTGCATGGACATTTTAAAAAGGGTACCCAAAGATGCGTCCGCACCTCGTGGCCAAAAGCCTGCAAGATTTTGAAAGCTTGGACTTTGTGGCACAAGCAGCTTTTGGGGAAATCGAAACCTAAAATGCAGTTTCTGTGAAGAAGGACTTTTGTATTTTGAAAAGCAGACAGCAGGACTCTGAATTATGCATTAAGCCAGATCGTAGACAGACCAAAACCAGTTAGGCCTATACTTGAGGCCATCAAATTGTTTGCATAAATAATCGAAAACAGCTTAAGGAAGCCATCGAGGCTGGACAGGCTGATTAAAGTGCATTAATAACAATGCAGCTCAGACATCAGGCCATTAGGTGCGATCAACGGCCATCTAAAAACAGTTAGTTTAGATTGCTACAATTATTTAAACTAGCCCGCCAAGATTGGGACAATGAACTAACCTGATTTGGCATGCAGATAAGGGTTTTCATGAGGAGTATAACTGTAGGCCCCGGGTAGGAATCACTCTCTTGGCTCTTGGCTCTTGCTCTGCTCTCCTGCTCGCTTGCTGCTCTCGTGGCTCTGGCCTCTTGGGCTGCCGCTCGTACTCGTGCCCTGGCCTCATGGCGGGTTCTCTCCCCGTAGCAGATTTTCAGTAACCAGTTACACCATACCAACAGCAGGGGAGGGGAATGAGACCCAAGTCCATAGCCATCCAGGATGCCCAGGCTGCAGAAAGGGGCGAGACGAAGTTGAGCAGGTAGCCCAGGACTCGTATAGTAGTCCGACGAGACGAGACAAGTAGAGACAAAGAAGACGATAACAACTCGATAAGGGCAGAGCAGGGCAATGAAAAACATATCAATAAGAAAACCAAGCGCCTAGTTATAAGCTGGCGCTTGGGAAGACGAACATTCCTCATTGAACACGGCAAAAACGCAGCTGGCCATGCCACGACGAATAGACTGGTGTTCTTAAGCTTGGGTAGGAAAATCTAGGCAGTTAAAACTGCCAACTGCCCTGTAGGCACAACGGTGCCACCAACGACCGCCCGAGGGAGAAGAAGAGGAGAACCCATTGCGACAAGGCGACGACGGTAGCGGAGGGGAGAAGGTGTGTCGCAGTAGCAGACCCAGCACCACGCCCCTGAAGACCACATGGCGACGGGGTACCTAGAAGGACCAGAGACCAGACTTCAAAACCCGCACTCGTTAACAGTTGGCTTTATTTTGGATTGGTGAGCATGAATTCTGGCCCCTCATAGCTTAATCTATTTAGGTATAAGGGGTGGGATAAGGATAAGGGGATTGTTAAGATAGTTTGTTTTCCCTCGATGTGCCGTGTGTTCCCCATTCCCTGTATAAGTATAGTTGTTTGTATTTGCCTGTCATTTTATACTAGTAACTTCTCATAAGATTGTATTAATTTCTATTTTAATAAAATCTTGGTTTTCTTACATCCAAACCACCTGTCTACTCGAGTCTTTTCTGTATCGCTGCCTGTACCTAAGTCCGGTATCTAGAACCCAGGGGTGTGGGAGCGATTCGGACTGCTCACAAACAGTCAGGGGCATAACTGACTGGGCGCATGCGCCAACCTCACCACTCCCTACAGAAATGGCGACCGCAGCAGGACACCGGCAACAGGGTTGCGATACAGTAGACAATGGTTCGGATGAGCAAACCATGATGGAGGAAAGGTTTCTAATTATGTGTTTAGCAAGGTGAATATCACTAAGAAGTGGATCACCACTCTGTTAAAGGCTGGGCGTCCGGTAGATGCAGCAGCTAAGTGGACAGAGGGAAAGGAACACAAGAAGTCCTTAGAGAAGGCAGTTTGGCTGATGGGTTTTAAAAAGCAGGTCCCGCTTTTGGACAGGCTCGTTGCAGCACAGGCAGCCGAGTTAAGGGAGTCAGCCCTGGAGATCCAGGATAAGGCTCTTGCAGGGGAGAAGTTATTAGGAGCTTTGCAGGCCCTGAATCAGGAGAGAGTGCATTTAGTGGAAGAACACAAGGCCCAGTTGGAATACCTATGGTGCCAAGGGAAATGAGTTAAGGTTGCGGGAGAGGAACGCCCACTTGGCAAGACAGATTAGGGAACAGGAAGAGAAAGTACAGGAGGTAAAGGCAGCGTACAAGCTAGCAAGTGAGCAGGGGTTTGAGGAGGCAGACCACGGCCCCTGTAAAGAGAGGATAGAAAATCTGAGCCGGGCCCTCCGGAAGACAAAAGGCATGGTATGCCTCATAAGCCCAAAGGCAGGCCAGGCAGATATTATGGGGAATGAGGGGAGGACAGTTCCAACGTCACCGGTAGTGCCTAGGGACGACCCGGTTGAGAGAGAGGAGATCTCACGACCACCACCCGTAGCGCCAAGTTTCAGCGAGGTTTGGCAGCAAGGGGGGGTGGAGCCAGATGTGGAGGCGGAGGTGGAGCAACCCCCGCCAGAGAGGTCGGAGCCGGGACCAATGTGCCCAGCACGGCATCGGAGGTTTGGCCCGCCCGCCAATGGCGACAATGAGGGACCCCTTCAAAACCAGTTCGTATTACCCTTTAACACCCAACAGCTTAGGGCTATGGTCAATCATCTCCCGAGGCTCTCCGAAAAGGGAGACCCCTCGATCCACTTCAGGGAAGTAGAGCAGGCAGCCAGCGTCAACGACTGCGATGGCGCTGAGAAGGCCAAGATGCTGCTATTCTCCCTGGAGAGTATCCTCCAATCCCTCTCTGACGAGTGTAAAAGGGGGCAGAGCGGGTACGAGGAGCTTAGAGATGCAGTTCTGGAGGTCATGGGGATGAATGAGGGAAGTCCTTTCTCCCGTGTGGAGAAGACGATCCTGCTCCCAGGGGAAACCCCGCAGGCTTTTGCGGACCGGCTGTGGCCGGTGTACCGGAGGGCCTGTCCGGGGACGCCGGACCGAGTGTTCCTGAACGTGGATCCCCTGGCCCACTGGCTGCGTTGCCTGGTGGCGAACAGCTTGCCACAGGTCCGGGCCAAGGCAGAAGCCTAGTTCGACCCCAAAAATCCCCAGACCACCAAACCCACGGTGATTAAGCAGCTAACTCTGGCCTACAAAAACGGTAGGGGAGCCGGTGCACACCCACCCAAGGGAAAGGTGCATGAGGTAAAACCCGGACCGAGTAGGAAAGAGTGGCACCAGGAAGGGAGTAGCCCCCCCCAACACCAAGGTGAATTGTTACGGGTGTGGGAAGGATGGTCACTGGTGGAAGGAATGCAAAAACCCTTGGAAAGATAACAAGGGAAAGAATTCCACAGCCCCAGCCCAAAAAGGCGGGGGCGGGGATCCCTCCCGCAGAGGTCGAGCCACTTTTGGACGCAATGAGGTCCATATTGACTGGCATGGGGAGAGTAGCAGCCGCTACCGGTGCTCTGACCCCATCAGCCCCATCCAGCCCACAGCCCTGACTAGAACCAGCACAGCCTGTCGACCTGTGTCCCCTTGAAAACGATGAGGGGAGCAGGCCCTGTGTTAAGATGCGGGTGGAGACAGTGCAGGGGAGATATTCGGTGGACACTGGAGCTTCCAGCATGGTGTCCATTCGGAAGACCCGACCAATCCATCCAGGTCTAACAAGGTCCCATTTAGCTTAATGTGATCTACAGGGAACGAACAGGCTGGGGAAATGGCCAAACCTTTGGCCATAGATTTGGGATCCCTCCCTACTACGTGGGAGGATAACCAAAGGACCAACGAGGTAGCCGAGCAGAGGGCGAGGGAAGGAGAGTTCTGGGATCCCTGTAGAGCAGGCCCGGTAGCCGCAATCTGGGACAAGGGTGGCACACAGGGGGTAGTTTTGGCCCCGGACCTAAAGCAGGTCCGGGCCCGAGATCCCGTCTGTAAGGCCGTCCCGGTAAGGAAAGAGAATGGGGAGTCCCTAGAAGGTCCGTTCGGGGCAGCAGACGAACCTTTAGGACAGACTCTGAAACAGGCTGCTGGTTATATCAACCAGTGTAAGCTGTTTACACCTGAAAGAGAAAAGCAGCAGTTGGGGAAAGGTCTGAGGATAAAGATCCTCAGCCTGCAGCAGGAGCGAGTTCACAGACTGCACTGGCAGGCGCTGTGGCTTGCTTGAAGGGAGGGGCCATCCCGCCCATCGATGGGGACACTCCTCCGCTCTTCTGGGATCCAGACGAGGGGGAGGGACCTGAGGGCGAAAACCCCGCCCCTAACCCAGGTGTAGAAAGGGAGGGGCCTGAGGTCGAAAACCCCACCCCGGACCCAGTCATGGGACCTGGGGGCGGAGGTTCTCAGCTCGCAGCAGCAGGCTGCGAAGAGTTACCTACCCCTAGCCCAGGTTCGGGAGAGGTCAAGCCTGAGGGAGCAGCGGTTCGGGTTAAATGCCCACCGGCCAAGAAAGCCCCACCTGCTAAAGTCCCTAGAAGGTCCCCATGGACGCCCCAGCCGAGAAAGCCATGGTCACCAGCCCTCCAGTTACCAAGGGCCGCCCCTCATGTCAGGGAGAGGTCCAAGGACAGAGGTCCTCAGCCAGCAGCCACGGGCTGCGAGGGACCAACAGTGCAGGACGATGCGGTCACGCCGGGGGTGGCGGTGAGCCGCAGTCCAACCAGGGATTAGCCTGGCCGCCCGTAGACGGGCGGCGGATGTATATAGTTTTAGTTTAAGTTTTTGGTTATTGTTTATTGTTAAGTTTAATTATTTAGCTTAAGTTTGGGTGTTTTAGTTTAAGTTTAGTAAGGTGATGGGTAGTTTTAAATAAGTAATCTACTAAGAGTGTATATATATTTGAGTCGAGGTCGCGGGACCCGACCATGCTTCACCAAGCCAGAGAATCTCTTGGGGACCTGGCTGCATGTTTTTGTATCTTTTTGCAGAAAGACTTTCAGGATGAAGGGGATCGTGATCCTATTCGCCCTGATTGGGATGGACTTTGGGAGGCGAGGCGATGTGCAAGATTCCCACATCTACGGGTGCTCGGGAGACAGGGCGCCTACAGCGACCGACGGAGGCGGTGAACGGGATGCGGAGGAAACCGCCATCTACGTCCACGAGGGAAGGTGACCAGGATGGCTGGGGTCCAATTCGTCTCAGTACTCCAGCCAAACCGGATTCACGTACGGGGAGACCTCCCTCCTGTGCCCCAGGGTACCGGTCATTACCACGAGGGTCAGCGTCACGATTGGAAAGCGTATATGTTTAATGTGTAAAGGACACATTCCTCTGGATAGGTGGTGGTGGCTCAGAAAGCTGAGCAAAGATATGAGGAACCCCAAAGTCGAGTGGGAACGGTTGGGGAACAACACCCACTGGACGATTACAGGTACTCATGGAGGATTAAGTGTGTGTTGGGACAAGTGGTGGGAACTGGACCAAGGGATTTATATCTGTATGTGGGGGTCAGAGGAGGTCTGCCCCGCAGGCATATCCATCGTTTTCCACCGGCAGTGGCACGACACCGGGAAGGGGATGAGGTGGGATGCCAGCTGGAAGGTGTGCGCAGTCCCATTCTCCCCGATCCCAGTCAATGCCACTGAGCTTGTAACCCACCCGCGTAAGCCCCTGCCCACGGCGCAGGCGGCGATGTTATCCAGGGAAGGTTGCCCCACCACTACCAAGGGATCAGGGAATGGGTTGGTACTAGTCCCTACCGATCAGGTGCTGTACCAGGGGGTACACTACGCGGTAGCCTCCATGATTTTAAATCTCACCGAGGTACATTTACCGGAGTGGTGTCCCAAAGAAACAGAGCAGCTATACCAGGCCCTATTAAAGGACATGTTCAAGAAGTTTTATGAGTTCGATTTCGCCCACGTGGACAAGACCAAATTGTACACCATAAACTGAGAGTTTTTGGGTAATGCAGGGAGGCAAAGAAGGGGAGTATGGAATGATGTTTTTACTGCGTTTAATACTGGGTCCTCTGTCATCAACAGTTTAGAGGACATAGAGCTGCAGACCCAGATAAATGGTTTAAAAACACAGTTAAAGAAGGTATTACTGGATGAGAACAAAGTAGTGGGCTCGGAGTTGCATGAGAGCCAGGCCATGACGGTCCATTTGAAAGAAATCATAGCCGAGTTGGAGAAGCACACAAAGACAGTAAATACCCTCATAAGGGAGGACAGAAATGCTTCTGACCAGGCTGTGCAGAATGAGGTGTGCGTGCTATACAGGGCGTGGTTACTAGGCGAGGGCCACAGTAATCTGGAAGATTTAAAACAGGGTTTGGTCCCCTCCTGGATTAGCAACAAGCACCTCACAGCCCTCCACCCATTTGAGAATGCACTGAGCCCGTGCCAACTCCGGCTAGCCTCCGAAGCCTACCCAGTCCCCGTGGATTGTGGGCGGTCCAACCACACAATCATGGGAGTAGTAGTTAGGATGGCGGTCATGGGTAGGATGGTATACAGGGTTGAGAACATTGGAGTCATTCAAGGGGGTGCACACATTCGTTTCGCAGCGGTCCCGCCTTACGTCATAAAGTGGGAGCACGCTATGACAGGTACTGACCTCTCAGGGTGCCGGAGCTGGGGAGCACACATAATCCTGTGTCCCCAGCACTTGAATGCCTATTCAAAACCGCAGTGTGGGTTCAGAGCTGCTGGCGCGAAACTATAAATTGTACCATGGAGGCAATGGTGCAAGGCCATGTTCCCCCACAGGTAGCATATATAGGAGGTGGGACATATTGTGTCACCACTGGCGCGTCCCACTACCAGCATGGACAGCATAGCTGGTGTCCGGTTAGTGACAGCAGTTTCTGTTTTAAACCCGAGGTAGAAGTTCAAGTGGCCCAGGAGCGAATAGTCCCCATTCCTGAACCCTCCACTGTTCACCTCACTGTGAAGGAGAATTTTATGAATTTGCAAAAGTACGTAGCACACTTTGGCTACGAAATTCCCCCTCTCCCAGAACACCTTACCAAAATACTCAAAGCCGTTATAGTTTCGCAGAAACATTTTTACACTCTAGAGCAGAAAACAGTAGAGATAGGGACTGAGATATTGGATATTGTGATTCCACCCTGGTGGGACATTTTCAATAACGTAGAGGTCCCTTCGTGGATCAGACTGGCTTCCCACATTCTCGTGGTTTGTCAGTTAGGGATAGTGTTGTATCTAGTTTGCATTCAGTGTAAGGGAAAAGGTCAGTTGTTAGAATTCCGAAACCAGAAGATCTGGAAGGAACATTATGTGAAGGTGGAGGGAGATACACCTGTTTATGTCCTTTTCCTTGTATTCTGATTAAAGATTGTTGGTTTTTTTGTGTTTGTTGTTTTTAATAAAGGTTTTTCTGTTGTTGTTTTGCGACGTGGTTAATAAAGACGTATGTGTACCAAGTGGTGCAGGGGTGTTGGACCCCCGCCATGCTTGGATGTGTGTAAAAGTCTGTGATTTACTCTCTGTATGCTGATGTACACTACATTTTCGTGGAATGGGAAGTGCATGTGTTGTGGGTGTATTAGATAGGTAATTACAGGGGAAGGTTGACTATGGAGGGTCAGAAAAAGTTTGCTCACCTAGTAAGAATGATACTTCAAGCAAGTTTTAGTATCACAGGGGGGAGTGTGAGATTTGCAAAATGTCCACATTTCCCCAAGGTTATCTATATATATAAAACAGTATGTCTCTCTGTCTGTCTCTCTGACTCTCTGTCTGTCTGTCTGTCTGTCCAGCTGTCTGTCTGTCCGGCTATACAATCAAAAGTTATAGAGCGTACCTACACATATGTTATATCAAAAGAAAGCTCATCATTAGGGGACTCTTGTAGGTGTATTTACTTTTTGGTTGGACAAAAATTGTGCCGACGGTATCCAAAAAACGTTCAAATTTCCGCTCATTATCCGCTCATTAGCATCGAGTGGGGGCGGGTTCATTGTGTGTGTGGGCGGGCCATCCTAGAGTTGAGTGACGTGATGATTGACCAATCCTACAGTTCAGTGACCTGACGGTTGACCAATTGGTGCGTGTGTGGGCGGGCCTTATCATTCTGAACTGAGGTGAGTGTCAGCCATCTTGATTCGTAAGTTTATTTTTTTCCCCACTTTCTGCGTGTTTCTTTTCAAATCTAGATTGCCAGCAAAAAAAAAGTTGCTTTTAAAACACAAATTGTTTTTAAAAAAAATTAATTAATTTGTAAATCTTTTCTCTAACCTGTATAATTTTCCTACCTTTCACCGTTTTTGCAGGCCTGGAAGCCTGGGCCTCTGTTGCCCAGCCATGCCCGAGCTAGGCACCGCCCCTCCCGTTGGGCCCGCCCCACGATCGCCGCCATCTTTGTAAAGGCTGGCGGCGCAGGACTGGGCCGAGCGTAGCCATCGCCGCCATTTTGGTAAAGGCTGGCGGGGCAGGATGGAGCCTAGCGGGAGGTGAGTTGCGGTCACCGTGGGGCTTGGGCTCAGCTGATTGGGCGCTCATCAGGTGTCGGCCCGCAACACATCGTCCGGAGGAGCGGCGGCTCTCTCTCTCCTTCCCCGCGCGGTGCGCTGGCCCAGCCGCAATCGGTGGTCTTGAAGCCGTGGCTCGGGAGGGCGTGGGGCGGGGCTCGAGAGGGCGTGTGGCGGGGCTCGGGAGGGCGGGGCTCGGGCTGACCGGGGCGCTGCGCTCGGCTGGGCCATGTCAGTGCGTGGGGCGGCACGGAGCTCCGCGGAGCCATCGCCGGCAGAGGGGAGAGGATCTGCTGGCTCCCCCCTCCCTTTCTCCCACCCTCCCCCCCCTCCTTCCCCCCCACACCCTTCCCACCCCCACTTTCCCCCCCCACACACCACCTCCCCCCACCCCCCCTTCCCCCCACCCCCCCTTCCCCCCTAACCCCCTCCCCTTCCCTTCCCCCCTCCCCCTCCCCTTCCCCCCTCCCCCTCCCCCTCCTCCCCTCCCCCTCCTCCCCCCCTTCCTCCCCCTCTCCCCCTCCCCTCCCCCTCCTCCCCCCTCCCCCTCCTCCGCCTCCCCCCCTACTCCCCCTCCTCCCCCGTCGCTCTCTCTCTTCCCCCCAGTCGCTCTCTCTCTTCCCCCCACTGGTGTTCTTAAGCTTGGGTAGGAAAATCTAGGCAGTTAAAACTGTCAACTGCCCTGTAGGCACAACGGTGCCGTCGCCGACCGCCCGAGGGAGAAGAAGAGGAGAACCCATCGCGATGAGACGACGACGGCAGCGGGAGGGAGAAGGTGTGTCGCAGTAGCAGACCCAGCACTGCGCCCCTGAAGACCACGTGGTGAAGGGGTACCTAGAAGGACCAGAGACCAGACTTCAAAACCCACACTCGTTAACAGTTGGCTTTATTTTGGATTGGTGAGTATGAATTCTGGCCCCTCATAGCTTAATCTAGTTAGGTATAAGGGGTGGGATAAGGATAAGGGGATTGTTAAGATAGTTTGTTTTCCCTCGATGTGCCGTGTGTTCTCCATTCCCTGTATAAGTATAGTTATTTATATTTGCCTGTAATTTTGTACTAGTAACTTCTCATAAGATTGTGTTAATTTCTATTTTAATAAAATCTTGGTTTTCTTACATCCAACCACCTGTCTACTCAAGTCTTTTCTGTATCGCCGCCTGTACCTAAGTCCGGTGTCTAGAACCCAGGGGCGTGGGAGCGATTCGAACCACTCACAAACAGTCAGGGGTATAACTGACTGGGCGCACGCGCCAACCACACCACCCCCTACAGATGGCTCTCCCAGTGGCCCTCAGGGCCACCATGACCCTCAATTTCTTCGCCACCAGATCCTTCCAGTCTAAAGCAGGAAACATAGGTAACATCTCCCAGTTCACCATCCATCGCTGCATCCGGGAGGTCATAGAGGCACTGTACTCCAGGAGAAGTGACTTCATTGTCTTCTCTCTGAATAGAGAGAAGCAGGAGGAGCGCGCATGTAGCTTTGCCAGGATATCATGGTGCTCGGCGCCATCGACTGCAGACACGTGGCTTTGTGGGCACCGCATACCAATCCTGAGATGTACTGTCACCACAAAGGCTACCACTCACATAATGTGCAGTTGGTGTGCGACCATGCCCACCACATCGTGATGGTGAATGCCCGGTATCCTGGCAGCAGTCATGATGCCTTCATCGTGCGCCAGTCCGGTGTACCAGCAATCTTCCAGCCACCAAGTTGAACCTGATGGTGGCTGCTCTGAGACATGGGTTATCTGCTCTGCACCTGGCTGATGACTCCCCTCCACAACCCCACCACTCGTGGCCAGCACTAATATAATGAGAGCCATGCTGGCACAAAGAACCATCGAAGTGCTCATGCAACGGTTCCGCTGCCTTGTCTGCTCGGGAGGAGGCCTCCAGTACACGCTGGAGTGGATGTTCTATTTCGTGGTGGTCTGCTGCATCCTCTACAATTTGGCCATCATGAGGGCACAGCCCTTGCCACCATGGGTTCCGGGACCAACTCGTGGGGAGGAGGAGGATAAGGAGGAGGAGGAAGATGGGACAAGGCAGGCAGCAGATCCCCATTCTGGACGGGTTGTCCGTGAGCACCTCCTCAGAATCCGGTTCCCCTGAATATAACCCCAGATCCCCATTGCTCAGCACATCCCCACCTTACCATTCCTCTGTCAAAGAACATCACAGTGTCCTCTTGGCGACAATGCTGAAATGAGAAGCCAGCACAAAACAAACATTCCAAACATAATTTATAAATTATTCAATCCAAAACTACATAACAAAGTCATCTAATCAGCAGTCCCTGAGTGTCTGTGTCTTGTGTTCCTTTGTCTACTCTAGTGCTCCTACGTAGTGCTACCCCAGTGGCTGCAGCATGGTTGGTGGAAGGTTGATGACTTTCCATGGGGGAGACTACAGATGGCCTTGCAGGAAGACCTTGAGCAGCTCTGGGCCTAGAGGGTCTGGCTGTAGACTGCACCACCTCGGCACGGGCGGCAGCAGCCTGGGCTGGCTGGCTGACAGGCAGCAGCAAGGGCACTGGCGGAGTGGCGGGGCGAGCGTACGAATGCTGTCATCCTTAGGGAGGACAGCAGGTTCTTGTTCCATGGAGCCACTGCCACACCCCAGGTCGGCAATGAAACTCCCCCCGGGTCGGTGCCTCAGCATTCCTAGCCATCTATTGGAGCACAAATTGCTGGACTGCTCAGAGACCCTGTAAGCCCCTTTCCACACTTGTAAATCCAGCCATGATGGCATCAGTCTGAGCTTGCGTGGCAGCAAACTGAAACTGAATGAGAGCAGTCTGAGCTTCCACTGCAGCAGACGTTGGGTCACTTCCGCTTGTGCTGCAATGGAAGCTGCGACATCGCCCATCACACACAGCATCATGTTTGGGTCCACAATGTCCCTAATGGAGTTGTCCATCACTTCCATCCTGGAAATCATGGGCTCCAAGCTCCATGCAAAACCCCGTGCAATGTTGGAGTTGGACTCCTTCATGCTCCTTGATACTGACAAGACTCTCTCTGGCAGGCTTGCCATTGCATAAAGCATTTCTGTGTGCATGCCCATCACCCTTCTTCTGAAGGCCACTCGATTGAAGTCATCATCTGAGTCCTGTGAAACAGAACTCCTGTGCGAACTCGCCCTCTGGAGAGCTGGCACCTGACCTATCCTTTCCCCCTGCCCTGGCTGCAGCCCACATGCCTGGTGACTCACCGTGTGCAGATGCTGGGTCAATACTGCCCTCTAAGGTCTGTGCAGTGCCATTTTCTGAGCTGGTGCAAGTGACGGCGCCTCTTCTTCTCCTTCACTCTCCTCCTCTACAACGTCGGGTTCAGACTGGATTGGTGGCAGTTCTTGGATATCTGAAAGGAGAAAGGGTTGGGTTGTGGGGAGGGGAGGGGAGGAATGCAAGATGTGCATGCTTACACCATCAGCAGCTTGTAAGTGAGAAGGGATTGTGCAATGAGGGGGAAGTGGGATGTGAGAAGAAGGATTAGGTATGAGCATATTGTCAGCAGCAATGCTTTCAACCTCACCCCTCACCACAGCCTCAGTGACGGCCCTTACAATGATCTCCAGCACCGTCTCCTCCAGCTCAGTGAGGTTCTGAAGTCAGGCTTTCCCTCCACCTGTCTGCTGCTCTCACGTGTGTTGTACGCCACCTTGGCCTGCAAGAGAAAGGGAAGTGTGTCAGTGAGTGCAGTGCAATGTGTTTGTGTGATGTGCCTGTCATGGTTGAATAGCTGGCAATTTGTGCAAGGTGTGAGTTGTGGGTGTGAGTCTTGCAGCACTGGTATGTGTGTGAGGGTGAGATGAAGCTATGATTGTGAGGTATGAGTTGTGATTGATGGAGATTGTTGGTAGGTGAGTGATGGGGGTGTGGTGCATTGAGCAGTGTGTGAGGCTAGTGATGCAGTTGGTGGGATATGGCATTTGAAGCTGCATTCACTCACCTTGACCATTTGTGTGAGGTCATTAAACCTCTTGCGGCACTGGATCCAGGTCCTTGGGGCAACACACGTGGCTCTGACGGCTTCTGCTATCTCCTTCCACTGCCTTCTAGCATGTTGTCTAGAAGCCTCCTGCCCCCTGCAGGTAGAGGACCTGTCTTCTCCTGTAGCTCCCCAGGACTAAGGCCTCCAGTGCTGCATCAGAGAATCTCGTTGCCCTCTCTCTTCCCTGTTGAGCCATGGCTGCATGCAGAGTAGAAATAAGGTGCTTCTGCAACAAAGCACCTCCTCTTTAAGAAGTGCAGAGATCCTAGGCCAAATTTTATTGGTCAGTATACTGCACCCAATATTGCACCCCCCCCACCTCCTGAGCGCTAAGCCAAACAGCAGTGCATTTAGAGCTGAGCTTAGCGCTCCAATCATGTAAATGAGTAGGCAGCATGAATTTTGAGTGCTGCCTGCGCCACTTTGAACAGGCTCTGGCAGATCACGCTTTGTGCTCCCCGCCCCCATTTTTGGGTCTATTCAAATTTCAAGGCCAATGTGTTTGACCTTTGTAACGACTGCCCCCATCTTTGCTCCCTCAAGTCCAAGGGGTGCAGACTTAAGCATTATCTGGTGTACAAGTGGTTTAGCCATTGTGTAGTGTATGTACCTTTAAGAGAGAACTACTTTTACAGCTCCTGTATACTGTAGTACCGGCAGTGACCACACCTGTATATAAGCCTTGAGCATGCCTCTGTACCCCAGTCTTGAGACTACCCAACTCCAGTAAATACCTGTTAATTGTTAAGTTACAGCATCCGTGTGGTTATTGAAAAACATCATACTCTCAGGATCACGAATCTAACAGTGGCGACGAGTGTCGATTCGAATCTACCTGCAACTCTGCATTTCCCTTTGAGGATTCGCTCCGGGAGGGCGGTGGAAGAAAGTCGAGGCCAGAAGCACGGGCGTCGACCACGAGCAACCGCCCAGTCGTCCGGCAGAGAGTGAACATCGCAGGGGAGGCTGTGGAGAGCCGGGCTTGGTTCCCCAGCCACGACGATCAGCAATAGACTGATGACAGGTACAGCGCAGACCCTTCCCGGACAGCGGCGGCTGGAGCCGACCGACGGCGGAGAGAAAGCCGAGCAGCGTCGACGGGGTAAGACAGAGGGTAAAGCGCACAGGGCGCAGCCGGGGGTTGAAAACCGAGCGGCGTCGAGGAAAAACAAAACGGAGAGAGAGAGGGTAAAGCAGCAGCCGGGCTCAGGACCGAGTGGCGGAAACGGGAAAGGCGCACAAAAAAAAAAAAGAACGCGCAGAGCACAGCCAGGGCTCAAGGGCTGAACAGTGTCTGCGGGGAGAAGAAGGGAGAGCGCGGGAGATGCCATTTTTAGAAGCCGCAGCGGAGAAGAAGGGCAAGCGCGGGAAGGAAGGAAAGCGTGGGAGACGCCATTTTGTGCCAGCAGAGAAGAAGGGGAAGCGCGGGAGACGCCATTTTTGACAGTTAAATCACACCCAGGGATGCCAAAGAGTGGCAGTATCTCTACGTTCGACAATTAAGTCGAAGATTGGGCGACTTATGTGGAATGTATTGAGGTGTACTGCAGGGCGAATGAAGTGCCAGATGCTAGTAAAGCACTGGTTTTGTTAAATTCCATGGGTGCAAAAACTTATGGGTTACTGCGAAACCTAATAACCCGAGAGAAGCCTGTGAACAAGAATTTCGAAAGTATAGTAGAAATCCTACAGGACCACTTAAACCCCACACCGCTGCTGATAGCAGAATGATTTAAGTTCCATAAAAGGAACCAACACAAAGACGAAAGCAATGCTGAGTACCTAACGGAACTGTGCAAGCTATCGAAACACTGCCAGTTTGGAGCAGGACTAGCAGATACGTTAAGGGACAAGTTTGTGTGTGGGCTGCAAAGTGAAGGAACCCAGAAACAGCTTCTATCAGAAAAGGATCTTACGCTGGACAAGGCTTTCAGTATGGCAGTATCACACGAAGCAGCCGCAACGGGCGCTGCAGAGGTACAATAGAGACCGCAAGAATATGGCACCAATGAAATGTCCTATGGGACAGGGAAGTGCTATCGCTGCGGCAGAACAACACACGACCAGAAGGATTGTTGGTTCAAGGACCAAGTGTGCAGACAGTGTGGAAAAGCAGGACACATAACAAGAGTCTGCTGGTCTGGGAAGAAAACCAACAGTAAGAAATCTCCACAGGAGAAGTACAAAAAGGTACACAAGGTGATGGACAGTAGTTCAAACGAACAGAAAAGTGACACAGGCTCCGGAAGCAAGGAGCTGGGTTGCCTGAAACTACATAAGGTAACCAAAATGGAGGATCACCAGACTATCTGGGTTACACTCAAGATAGACGGAGTCCAAGTGAAAATGGAATTGGACACAGGATCAGCCCTAACAGTCATAAACCAAAGGGACTACAAGCGGCTATTTTCACACATACCCTTGAAAGCTACAGAGATTGTCTTGAAGACGTACACAGGGCAAAAAGTCTACCCCAAAGGAAAAATAAGGGTGAAAGTGATATATAAAGGCCAGGAAATACCTAAAATGGACATATATGTATTGCCAGATGGAGGACCACCACTACTAGGACGTGAATGGATCTGGAAGATACAATTAGATTGGCATTCCATACAGGCACTGAAGGTTGAGGCCAAAAAGGATGACGACGTCACACCTGGACGACTGTCAAAAATGCTAACTGACGCAAAAGAAGTGTTCCAGGAGGGACTCGGAACACTAAAAGGCATAACAGCAACGATTAAAATAGAGGAAAATGCAAGCCCAAAGTTTCTTAAGGCCAGACTAGTGCCTTATGCGATCAGACCAGCTGTCGAAGCAGAGCTGGAAGGGTTGGGACGTTCAGGAGTACTGTCCAAAGTAGACTGGAGCGAGTGGGCTACACCCATCGTTCCTGTAATGAAGAGGTCGTTGAGTAATACGCCTGGGGTACCAAAGAAGGTCCGCATCTGTGGGGATTTTAAGGTGACAGTGAACCCAGTCCTTCACACGGTACAATATCCGCTTCCACGAATTGAGGATATTTTCGCCTCGCTATCTGGAGGTAAACGCTTCACCAAAATTGATCTAGCCCAGGCGTACTTGCAAATGGAGGTAGAAGAAGCCTCGAAACAATACCTTACGATTAACACTCATAAAGGTCTCTATCAATACAACCGGCTGGTGTTCGGGGTAGCATCGGCTCCGGCTATTTGGCAAAGGGTGATGGATCAAGTCCTGCAAGGGATTCCAGGGACCCAGTGTTATTTGGACGACATCCTGGTCACGGGCAAAAATGACGGTGATCACCTCGCCAACTTGGAGAAGGTGCTCACCAAATTAAAGGAATATGGGCTACGAGCTAATCGCCACAAGTGCGAGTTTTTCCAGAAGCAGATCTCGTATTGTGGCCATGTCATCGATGAAGAGGGGTTACATAAGTCCCCTGAAAAGATTGAGGCAGTAGTCAAGGCTCCAGCACTGGAAAATGTGTCACAACTGAGGTCGTTCCTCGGGCTGGTAAACTACTACCACAAGTTCTTACCAAATTTGTCCACAGTATTACACCCACTGAACACCCTACTGCAAACAGGGGTACCATGGAAGTGGAATGACGAACGTAGACGAGCTTTCCAGAAGTGTAAAGAATTGATCACATCTAAAGAGGTGTTGGCCCATTTCAACCCAGCACTACCAATTCGTTTGGCATGTGATGCATCACCCTATGGTATTGGAGCGGTGCTGTCGTACAAATTCCCAGACGGGTTGGAGAGGCCAGTAGCCTTTGCGTCTCGGTCACTAACCTCAGCCGAGCGCAACTACGCCCAGATTGACAGGGAGGCCCTCAGCCTAGTATGGGGAGTAAAAAAATTCAACCACTATCTGCATGGGCAGAAGTTCACCTTGCTGACTGACCACCAACCACTTGTCTCCATCTTTAATCCTAAGAAGGACGTTCCAGTGATGACTGCACAACAGTTACAAAGATGGTCCCTGTTTCTAGGGGCGAATCAATATGAAATAGAATATGAAGGCATGAAACAGCATGGAAACGCTGATGGGCTATCGCGCCTGCCACTGCCTACTGTGGAGGAAGCACCAGCAGTGGACCCTATCGAGATATTTTATTCGTCAATAATTGAACGATTGCCAGTAACGAACGCGGATATAGAGAAGGAGACCCGCAATGATCCGACGCTGTCTCGGGTATATGATTTGATGGTGAGGGGATGGCCAACACATGGCGACTCATTGTTGCCAGCATTCTCATCCAGAAGAGAACAGCTGTCAGTATGCCAGGGGACAGTGATGTGTGGATCCAGAGTGGTGATTCCACCCAAGTTAAGGGAGAGAGTGCTCAATGAGCTACATGAAGGTCATCTGGGGGGAGTGAAAATGAAAAGCCTTGCTAGGGCTTATGTGTGGTGGCCGGGAATCGATCAGCAAATCGAAGACCTAACCAAGAGCTGCTCAGGATGCCAGAAGGTCCAAAATGCACCACCACATGCCCCTCTACACCCATGGGAGTGGCCCTCCTCTCCATAGCAACGGGTGCATATTGATTTTGCTGGTCCATTCATGGACTCAGTGTTCTTAATAGCAGTGGACGCTCATTTGAAGTGGCCTGAGGTGATAAAAATGTCCTCAACCACTACAGAGAAAATGATTGCAGTCCTACGGACCATAATTGCCAGAAACGGCTTGCCAGAGCAGATTTGCTCTGATAATGGACCACAGTTTGTGTCCGAAGAGTTTCGAAAATTTATGAGAAGGAATGGGGTAAGGCATTACACATCCGCCCCGTATCATCCAGCCACAAATGGATTGGCTGAGAGGTTCGTACAAACCTTTAAGAAGGCGATAAAGGCCATGTGCGACGATGAAATTCCACTACAGCATAAGGTGGACAATTTCTTATTAGCCTACCGAAACGCGACACATGCAGTTACCAACCAGACCCCGGCCATGATGTTCTTTAACCGAAGGTTGAGATCTCGTCTGGACTTGCTCAGACCAAATGTGCGAAGAAATGTTGAGGATAAACAATTCCAGCACATCAATGAGAAGCCAACAAGGAGCTTCAACGTAGGACAACCAGTCTTGGCCCGTGACTATCGAACAGAGAAATGGCAAACCGGAACGATATGCACAAGGCAGGGGCCATTAATGTACACAGTGGATGTCGGGGAGAACATTGTGAGACGCCACGTTGATCAGATCTTAGCGTCACAGGAACAAGTCAACCCCATGTCTTGTGTACCTGGGGATGAACCCGGCATACCGGTAGCATCTACCTCCAAACCAGTAGCAGTGGAAACTGATGAACTAACTGATGAAAATGGGCCAGAATCGCCTCCGCACCAAGAACAAGAACCGCAGGAAAGGCGCTATCCTGAAAGGATCAGGAAGCCGCCCCAAAGACTGAATCTATAAATGGACTATTGTTGTTTAATGTACATGTCAAAGTGTTAATTGTTATTTGAATATTATGGGTACTACTAATCTAAAAGGGGAGGAATTGTAGTGTATGTCCCTTTAAGAGAGAACTACTTTTACAGCTCCTGTATACTGTAGTACCGGCAGTGACCACACCTGTATATAAGCCTTGAGCATGCCTCTGTACCCCAGTCTTGAGACTACCCTACTCCAGTAAATACCTGTTAATTGTTAAGTTACAGCATCCATGTGGTTATTGAAAAACATCATACTCTCAGGATCACGGACCTAACACATTGGTCACCAGATCTGGCTCAACCACAGCACTACTGAGCCTCACTTTCCTCTGCTAAAAGTGCCAAAACTGTCCACTACTCCAAGATCATCCTGCAGATCGAAGGTTACCCCAGCTTCTTTACTCCATTACCAACCATCCCCTTAAACCCCTCTCGCCTGCCCCCTTCGTCCTCACCTGAAACAACACGTGAGGAGCTCACGGACTTCTTTGTCAACAAGGTTGATGCCCATCTCCCTCGGTTAGGGAGAGAGAAAGAGAAATAAAAAAAGAAAAACACATACACAAAGACAGAAGGGGAAAAATCAACAAAATTAAGAATGTTTAATGTTTACATAATTAACTTTCATAAATAGAAGGAGTAGCAAGTACTTTCTATTATATGTATATTCTTATGCTGCCTTTCTACTTCAATATATTCAGCAGCCCAGGCAAAAGCCAAATGCAAAGTTAAGACCAGACCACATCCTCCAAATTCATCAGGCAATTGGAAGGTGTCCAGTCAAAAATAAGAAGGTAATTGGCATCACAGTTCAAGTAATGGACTGTTTGTCCCCATTACATCAGAAACCAGGAACCAGGCATCTGCCACTGAAAGGTCAGCTGAAGTTTCTGCTGTAAACAGTAGAACCCAAAACAGATGCTTTTAATAAAACTGTCTTTTTACCCTTGGATCGGCTCCGTGCTCCACTGTTAAGGCACAAGAAGTAAAACAGCAGCAAATTTATATTCCTGTTTGTAGGAAAGTGAATGTCATTCACAGATGCATAACTTTCACAATGCAGTGTGGGAAAAGCTGTACTTGACGGAAGGGCTGAGCCTTTTGATGTTGGATGACAAGAGTAGTTGTTATACAGTTTGGACACTCTTCAGGTGCACTCTGTTCTACAGACCTTCCTGTGCAACAGGATATTCCACTCACCAAGGCTTAAAATAAAAGCTCCATTCAGCCATTTGACATGTCTTTTGATTGCATTTTCTAGGCATCCTCCTGCTATGCCCCTTGCATCACTCCTGCTGGCCGATATGCAAAAGCGTCTCAAAGTGATTCACCTGCCTACTTTCCCTCAACGTGGGTAAGTGCTGAACCTCCACTCAGTGCCTCACTCAGCCATCCTCCCAAGGCCTAGTATTTAAACTATTCCAAGCCGATTATGTTAATCAATAATTTAATTAGTGGCTTAATTCAAAAAGGACATTTATGGCATTAGTTAATCACTGTCTGAAAGTTGCTTTCAAAATAGGATATGAATGGAGAAAGTGAGGGTGAAGTACTTTTTGCTCAAGTACTCTACAATTTTATTCAAGAAAGCATTAACTTCAGAGAATTCTGACTGACTTTTGTTTCTTTAAAAAAAAAAAATTTTCTTTCTAGCAATGGACTGCTCTCCCTCCCTGTTAGGCTCCTCTATGGATGGGGTGCATCCTCCTGCAGCCTGGGGACAAGGGGTGCAACTTCAACCCATCCTGAGAGTTGCTCAACGTGCCTTATTTACATGGGATCGACAGCTCTGGAGTGTCTCTCAGGCTGATCTCGAGCCGTGCCCTGTTTCCTATGCTTCTGCTTTGGGACACTTTGATCAGTGACGTCAACAGAGCAGCAGGCAGGAAGGGAGAATCTGATGCAACATTCACCGTTGTAAGAAAATTGATGTTTCTAATAATAAATAAGTTCTCCTGTGAATTTCTTCCATTAAAAAGGGGATTACTTTGAACAAATACTGCCCCCTTAGATTTTCCTTTCCTCTTCATACATGATATTTTCACACACTATAGACTTTTACTTCTTGTTTGCTCAGGAAAAATGCAGATGGCTATTATAGCCATATTAAAGATCAGGTTTGCTGTTTACCTCGTCTCCAAACACTCAGCAATTCTGCAAGCCAGACGTAGCCACACAAAGAAGTAAGTTCACTCTGAACCGAATGCGAGCCACAGCGTCTACACAAAAGACTGCTTCACTCAGTTCAAATGCTTTAAGCATGTTAGCCAGAGAACTAAGTTCAGGTCATTCTGACCCGAATGTGAGCCACAGCGTAAGCACAAATGACTGCTTCACTCAGTTCAAATGCTTTCTGCATGTGTGTAGAAGCTAACATCTGCAGCACACTCAATCGAAGCCAAAAGCTGGCAATTTCCCAGTGATAGTACAGCTGAATTTAGAGTCAGACTTGCAGCAGTTCCTGCATTACTGCTCATACTTCGATGTGGAGCACCATCAGGCTCACCCCCGTGGATAGTGAATGATGGCTTTATTGGTTCTTTTCCTGCTGGTATTGGACCAGAGGTATAACTAATGAGATTATTATTGCAACAGCACATCATCAGTAGGGTAAAACTAACCTGTTTCACGACAGTCTAAACCCAGCTCACGTTACTGGGTGTACAATCCAACACTTGGTGAATTCTGCTTGACGATGATATGAAGACCCAACGTCGAAGGATGATAAAGCGATGTCGCTATGAATGCTTGGCCGCCACAAGCCAGTTATCCCTGTGGTAACTTTCCTAACACAACTATCATAAACGGTGAAAGTGTCTTATTCTAGTCAATAGAACACAAAAAAATACATTTTCAAACTGGTAATTTCTCTTCTGCCACATCCATTGTAGGACTTAATGGGGTAGATTTCCAACACTGGGTTCATCATTCAAGGGGGGGCGGTAGAATATGTGAAGCATCTATGGTGTACTATACACTTGATGTATTAGCCTAAAGTGACGCATTCTGATGCAGATGGTGGTTGTGAAGGTTTGCTTCCGTACTTATCTCTACTCCCCTTCTGCTATCTCATGGCCTAAATTTCATTTCCAGATCGCCCTCAGGTTTTCGGTGTTGTCTTTTAAACTGGAAGCAAACA
The DNA here is from genome assembly GCF_052327205.1 of Somniosus microcephalus. Taxonomy (NCBI): domain Eukaryota; kingdom Metazoa; phylum Chordata; class Chondrichthyes; order Squaliformes; family Somniosidae; genus Somniosus; species Somniosus microcephalus. Next base: position 198,348,109 of record NC_140987.1, read on the forward strand.
TGGAGCAAAAGGGTGGAGATGTGTTTGCAGGGTGTGATGAAATATTCCATTCATCACTGCCTGTGACTGTGGTTGGTTTCAGGTTCCCCCTTACCATTGTATTGCCTGTGACTGTGGTTGGTTTCAGGTTTCTCCTCACCATTGTATTGTGTATTGGAATGTATGGAATGTGTTGTGTGTAGGGCTCCACCCATACCTGGCCTCTATGTAAGCCAGCTCAGTCTGGCCTCACAGCCAGTACTGCAGACCTCCAGGGAAGATACCTCTCTCCACTGCGTGTTATCTTCTAAGTTAATAAAAGCCTTGTTTTGTTTCGCTAACATCGAGTCTTGGGGTTATTGAGGCACATCAATTTTATTAACTTATTTTCAACACAATGGATCAACTCCTGAAACCCGAACGTTTGGATTTGGATCAGTATGCTCCGGGCGCATCAGCACGCTTCGGACACTGGTTTATGTGTATGGAATTCTTCCTGGACAATTCCGCAGCCGTCAAAGACGCTACGGACGCTGCGAGTATGAAACTCGGAATTCTGCGGAATTGGGTAAGCCACCGGGTTTACCCCCTCATCCAAGACGCCGACACGTACCTGGCCGCCTGCGACATCTTAAAGGCGCATTACCAGCAGCCTACGAATGAGGTGTATGCTAGGCATCTGCTCGCCACTCGCGCACAGCGACCTGGGGAATCGGTGGAGGAGTTCCTAGGCACCCTGAAAATGCTTGGCAAAGACTGCAAGTGCCGAGATGTAAAAGCCGCAGTGTACACCGACGAGCTTGTTCGCGATGCCTTTATCACAGGCCTCAGCTCCACTTACATCTGGCAAAGACTGTTGGAAAAAACGGGATTGGACCTGAAACAGGCTGCGGACACCGCGCGATCCCTGGATGTGGCCCAGAGAAACTTGGACGCCTACTCTTCAGCCCGCGCCGTCCACGCCGCCACGTGTGCACCAAGGGCGCCGCCATCTTGGAAGGCATCTTCCCCGCCGGGCAGCCCGACACCGTCGGGGCCCCGCTCTCCCCCCAGAAGCCCTACGACAGCCGCGACGCGTCGGGGACCCAACTGCTACTTCTGCGGGCAGCCAAAGCACACCAGAAACCTGTGCCCGGCGAAAGGCACCACCTGCTTTAAGTGCGGTAAGAAGGGGCACTTTGGGAAGGTGTGCAGAGGGAACCCCGCTGGAAAACCAAAACCCGCCACCGCCGCGTGTGCGCCGTGGGAGCGGCCATCTTGGACGCCATCTTGCCTGACCTCGTGGGGTCCGCCATCTTGTGAGCAGACAGCGCGGACGCCATCTTGTCTCGATCAGGGCCCTACAGTGGCATCGGTCACAGTGGACCAGACCAGGCCCCACCCGCTATCCAAATCAATGGTGGACATCGAGGTAAACGGGTGCGGGGTTAAATGTTTAATTGACAGTGGAAGCACGGAGAGTTTTATCCACCCGGAACTGGCACGACAACTCTCCCTAAAGGTGGTCCCTACTCGGGGTACCATCTCTATGGCTGATAAAACCCAGACATCGACCATTCTGGGTTACTGCACGGTACAATTGTCCATTAACGGGACTGTATACGATAATTTTAAAGTATTAATCATGAAGAATCTATGCGCGAGCGTGATCTTGGGCCTGGATTTCCAGTGCAACCACCAAAGCATCACGCTCAAGTACGGTGGGTCCCAGCCGCCCCTCACAGTGTGCGGCCTGGCTACCCTGAAGGTAAAGCCGCCTTCGCTATTCGCGAACCTTACCCCTAACTGCCGGCCAATAGCGACCAAAAGTAGGAGGTACAGCTGGGAGGACAGGCGGTTTATCGCAACCGAGGTAGACAGGCTCCTGAAAGAGCGCATTATTGAATGCAGCAATAGCCCGTGGCGCGCCCAAGTGGTGGTAGTAAGGGGTAGCGAGAAGAAACGGATGGTGATCGACTATAGCCAAACGATCAACAGGTACACCCAACTAGACGCCTACCCGCTACCCCGCATATCAGAAATGGTGAACCAAATCGCCCAATGCCGGGTGTTCTCCACCATCGACCTCAAGTCAGCGTACCACCAGCTCCCTATCAGACCAGAGGACCGCCCGTACACCGCCTTCGAGGTGAACGGACGCCTCTACCAATTCCTCAGAGTCCCCTTTGGGGTGACGAATGGGGTCTCGGTCTTCCAGAGGGAGATGGATCGCATGGTCGATGACCACCACTTGCAGGCAACCTTCCCCTACCTCGACAACGTCACCATCTGCGGTCACAACCAGCAGGATCACGACTCGAACCTCGAGAGGTTCCTGAAAACCGCACAAAAACTCAACCTCACCTACAACGAGGACAAGTGCGTTTTCAACACCACGCGCCTCTGCATACTAGGCAGCGTGGTGGAGAATGGGGAAATCGGACCAGACCCCGACCGATTGCACCCCCTACGGGAGCTGCCCCTGCCCAACACTCCCAAAGCCCTGAAAAGGTGCCTGGGGTTATTTTCTTATTATTCCCAATGGGTCCCCAACTACTCCGACAAAGCCCGCCCCCTCTTGAAGGCATCCTCTTTTCCGCTCTCTGCTGAGGCCCATGCCGCCTTCAAAAGCATTAAGCAGGATATTGAGCAGGCCACGCTACAGGCAGTGGACGAGAACACTCCATTTCAAGTGGAAAGTGATGCGTCTGACTTTGCCTTGGCGGCCACCCTCAACCAGGCGGGGCGGCCCGTAGCTTTCTTCTCGAGGACCCTCCAAGGGCCCGAGATCAGACACTCCTCCGTGGAAAAGGAGGCCCAAGCCATCGTGGAGGCAGTGCGCCACTGGCGCCACTACCTAGCCGGCAAACGCTTCACCCTACTTACCGACCAGCGGTCGGTAGCGTTTATGTTCAATAATAAACAGAGGGGGAAGATCAAAAATGATAAGATTCTTAGGTGGTGGATCGAGCTCTCCACCTTCGAGTATGACATCATTTACCGGCCAGGGGCCCTTAACGAATCCCCAGATGCCCTCTCACGAGGGATGTGTGCCAGCGCCACCGGGGATCGGCTACAGACCCTCCACAATGACCTCTGCCACCCAGGGGTCACGCGGCTGTTCCACTTCATAAAGTCCCGCAACTTACCCTACTCGATTGAGGAAGTTCGGTCTCTGACCAGGAACTGCCGCACTTGCGCTGAGTGCAAGCCTCGGTTCTACCACCCTGATAGAGCCCACTTAATCAAAGCTACACGGCCCTTTGAGCGGCTCAGCTTAGATTTCAAGGGCCCCCTCCCGTCCGTCGACCGCAATGTTTACTTCCTGAACATTGTGGACGAATACTCCCGGTTCCCATTCGCCTTCCCCTGCCCAGACATGACCAGCGCCACGGTCATTAAATGCCTCAACAGCCTGCTCTGCCTGTTCGGTATGCCGAGCTACATCCACACGGATAGGGGGGCGTCCTTCATGAGTGAAGAGCTACGCCAGTACATGCTGTCCAGGGGTATCGCCACGAGCCATACCACCAGCTACAACCCCCGGGGTAACGGTCAAGTGGAGCGAGAGAACGGGACAGTATGGAAAGCAGTCACTCTAGCTCTAAGGACCAAGGGCCTCCCTATCTCCCGCTGGCAGGAAGTCCTCTCAGATGTGCTCCATTCGATACGGTCGCTATTGTGTACTGCCACCAATGCCACGCCTCATGAACGAATGTTTAGCTTCCCCCGGAAATCCACCTCAGGCGTATCCATGCCGTCATGGCTCTCCACCCCGGGTCCGGTATTCGTGCGAAGGCATGTGAGGGGCCATAAGACGGACCCTCTCGTGGAGCCAGTGCACCTACTCCACGCCAACCCCCAATACGCGTATGTCCGGCACGCCGACGGAAGGGAGGACACCGTGTCAATAAAAGACGTCGCCCCAGCCGGTAACGACAACAACCACGGCAATAGCAGCAACAACGACCACAGCAACTCTTACCCACCCACTACTCTTTCATCACCCCCGGAAGAACATCGACCAACAGCACCCCCACCAACTACCCCTTCAACAACCCTGGCGGCACCCCCGGCAGAGACCCAGGAGGCCACCGAGGACACCCAGCCGACAACCGCGACACCACAATAGCCACGTCGGTCGCAGAGGACTACCAAACCCCCGAACAGACTAAATCTATAGAAGGGGTGAATGTGATGAAATATTCCATTCATCACTGCCTGTGACTGTGGTTGGTTTCAGGTTCCCCCTTACCATTGTATTGCCTGTGACTGTGGTTGGTTTCAGGTTTCTCCTCACCATTGTATTGTGTATTGGAATGTATGGAATGTGTTGTGTGTAGGGCTCCACCCATACCTGGCCTCTATGTAAGCCAGCTCAGTCTGGCCTCACAGCCAGTACTGCAGACCTCCAGGGAAGATACCTCTCTCCACTGCGTGTTATCTTCTAAGTTAATAAAAGCCTTGTTTTGTTTCACTAACATCGAGTCTCGGGGTTATTGAGGCACATCACAGGGGTCTTTTGAGAATGGAGGTACAGTTCCAGAAGGGGGAGGGGTCAGCTCGTGCCAATGCTTGTTCAGAGTAGCTGGGTCCTGGAAGTAGTATTTAATTTGTAGGTACAGGTACTGATCACGTTTGGGGAACTGAAATTTGTCCACCAGCTGTTGGAAGGGGATACTCTAGGCCCTGTGAAGGAATTTGCATAGCCTGGTGATGCTTTACTCAGCCAGGTTTGGAATCCCCCTGTGATGAATTCACGCAGGACTTCTCCATTGTGCCAAATTGGGGAGACGACTGATAGGCCCTGCAGGATTTTCAGGGAGACACAAGCTTCTTTATGGACTTATGGCATTATTACTACTATGGGGTGTTTGGGGGCTTTTATGAGCCTTCTTTGAGAGTCTATGAAGGGTAGGATTTTTAGATTAGTTGTTTTGGAGGCTCTGGTCTCCAGGTTGTGTGGGTTGTGAAGCACCTGGATTTGGTGAGCTGGTACCCTGGCTAGCAGCATCTGAAAAAGGTAGAGTATATTCATTTTTACTGTGCTTCCTCTAAGAGGGATATGAGCAATTTGATTCATCTATCTCAGTCAGCATATATGGTGGCCAAAGACCCATATCTCTACTCATTATTAACTGCAAAATAATGGCCAACATTGTGGTCACCAGGCTGGACACAGGTGCCCTCAGTTTAGTCCAGGCTTTATACCGGGCCTCCATTCTGGGAACACCAGACTCAATATGGCGCACCAGTGCAACAACGACAACTCTCCCTGGAAGCAAAAGATTTCAACCATGTGGAGTGGGAATTCTTTTTCACTGTATTTGGATGGATTGCCTTCACCGACACTTCCAGGAGTGGATTAGAATGCATTACTCCAATGCTCACAGCTCCTCTGTGTGATGAAATATTCCATTCATCACTGCCTGTGACTGTGGTCGGTTTCAGTGTCATCTCCCTTCCCCCAGTCCTCATTGTATTGTTTATTGGAATGTGCTGGAATGTGCTGTGTGTAGGGCTCCGCCCATACCTGGCCCCTTTTGTAAGCTAGCTCAGTCTGGCCTCAGTCTCCAGAAGGAAGATACCTCTCTCTCTTACGTGTTACTTTCTAAGTTAATAAAAGCCTTGTTTTGTTTCGCTAACATCGAGTCTCGGAATTATTGAGGCACATCACTCTGCATCCTTCCTTAAAAGGTGGACCAGACAATACCCAGCAAGCACCAGGGTGAGCGTAGATGCCTGTGGAGTAGAGGTTGGATGAGCTGAACACAAAATATCACTGTATGCTGATGACATCCTCCTTTATGTAACAAACTCCTCTCACATTTCAAGATTTTTCACATAGAATCATAGAATGATACAGCACAGAATGAGGCCATTTGGCCCATCGTGCCTATGCTGACTCTTTGGTAAAGCTATCCAATTAGTCCCATTCCCCTGCTCTTTCCCCATAGCCCTGTAAATTTTCTCCCTTCAAGTATTTATCCAATTCCTTTTTGAAAGCTACCATTGAATCTGCTTCCACTTTCCTTTCAGGCAGTGCATTCCAGATCCCTCATGTCACCTCTGGTTGTTTTGCCAATCACTTTAAATCTGTGTCCTCTGGTTACTGACCCTTCTGCTGCTGGAAACAGCTGCACCTTATTTACTCTATCAAAACCATTCATGATTTTAAACACCTCTATCAAATCTTCTCTTAACCTTCTTTGCTCTAAGGAGAACATTCCCAGCTTCTCCAGTGTCTCTATATAACTGAACTCCCTCATCCCTGGTACTATTCTAGTAAATCTCTTCTGCACCCTCTCTAAGGCCTTGACATTCTTCCCACAATGTGGTGCCCAGAATTGGCCACAATACTCCGACTGAGGCCTAACCAGTGTTTTATGAAGATTTAGCATAACTTCCTTGCTTTTGTACTTTATGCCTCTATTAATAAAGCCAAGGATCCGATATGCCTTTTTAACAGCATTCTCAACCTGTCCTGCCACCTTCAAAGATTTGTGTACATGCACCCTAAGATATTTCTGTTCCTGCACCCTCTTCAAAATTGTACCATTTAGTTTATATTGCCTCTCACAGAGTTTGGCAAATCTCCAAAGATCAGCACTAATAGAAAGAAATAAAGACTTGCATTTATAAATACCTATCATGACCTCAGAATGTCCCAAAGCACTTTACAGCCAGTGAAGTACTTTTGAAGTGTGGTCACTGTCAGCTGTGGCTCAGTTGGTAGCACCCTTGCCTCTGAGTTGTGGGTTCAGGTCTCACTCCAGAGACTTGAGCACAAAAATCTAGGCTGACACTCCAGTGCAGTAATGAGGGAGTGCTGCACTGTTGGAGGTGCTGTCTTTTGGATGAGCTGTTAAACCGAAGCCCTGTCTGCTTTCCAAGGTAGGTGTAAAAGATCTCATAGCGCTATTTTGATGAAGAGCAGAGGAGATATTCCCAGTGTCCTGGCCAATATTTATCCCTCAATCAACATCGCAAAAACAGATTATCTGGCCATTATCACATTTCTATTTGCGGGAGCTTGCTGTGCATAAATTGGCTGCTGTGTTTCCTACATTACAACAGTGACTACACTTCAAAAAGTACTTCATTGGCTGTAAAGCTCTTTGGGACGTCCTGAGGTTGTGAAAGGTGCTATAGAAATACATCTTTCTTTTTTTATGTAGTAAACATGGCAGCCAATTTGCAGTTTAGTCACTGTTGTAATGTAGTTGAGGTATGAGAAGTGCTCCCAGAAGACCAACTGTAGGTATAGCCTCCTGCACAGTGCCCTCCTCCTCCCACTTGCAGCACTTGCAGCTCTCTCTTGTCTTCTTCGCTGCTTCCCCCTGTCCTCCAGCCCCAAAAGCAGACCTGCCAGACCACCCATGACTGAGGCTGGGTATTCTGTGGCAAGTGTCTCACCTCCTGACTCCCGAAAGCCTTTCCACCATCTACAAGGCACAAGTCAGGAGGGTGATGGAATACTCTCCACTTGCCTGGGTGAGTGCAGCTCCAACAACACTCAAGGAGCTCGACTCCATCCAGGACAAAGCAGCCCATTTGATTGGCACCCCATCCACCACCTTAAACATTCACTCCCTCCACCACTGGAGTACCATGGCTGCAATGTGTACCATCTACAAGATGCACTGCAGCAACTCGCCAAGTCTTCTTCGCAGCACCTCTTCTACCTAGAAGGACAAGGGCAGCAGGTGCATGGGAACACCACCACCTCCAAGTTCCCCTCCAAGTCACACACCATCCTGACTTAGAAGTATATCGCCGATCCTTCATCATCGCTGGGTCAAAATCCTGGAACTCCCTACCTAACAGCACTGTGAGAGTACCTTCATCACATGGATTGCAGCGGTTCAAGGCGGCGGCTCACCACCATCTTCTCAAGGGTAATTAGGGATGGGCAATAAATGTTGGCCAGCAATGCCCACATCCCATATATGAATTTAAAAAAAACTGTTTTCAAGGCAAACAAAAGCAACTCAGCACCAGCACAAAATAGTTAGCAGAAGTCAGAATTCAGTTGTTGAATGTAGAAAATCGCCAAAAAAAAGGCCCAGAAGTTAACCATCAACTTAAGGGGGCAAACCAGCAACTGATCTATATGGAGTGGATGAGCCCTTTAAATAGCGCTCCTGCGGGGTCCTTACTGCCAGTTAGTGCCATGGTTTGCTGGGTGAGTTTATCACATGGTGACTCAATTGTGGGGCAGACCAAATTCGCGAAAGGGTCCAAAATCAAGCATAGGGCCCTTATTTCAATGTTATAATGAGCCTATGTAGGAGCCCTATCCAATATGGTAGGCAGTGCACTTCTGGCACGGAATGAACGCAAGTATACCGTTTGCCATATTGGACCTTTACATGCCTATTTTACGCCTGTAAAACGGTTTAGTGGCATCCAGTTTCTAGGCCATGGTCTCTTGGGGATGACAGGAAAGGGGAGATACACTGCAGGTTGCCCCATGGGATATATCATGAATACCATTGTATAATAGACTAGCACTCTGTTGTCAGTTCAAGATTTGTAAATCATCAACAGGGTTGATTATAGTTTTTTTGCTATCCAGACCCAAACCAAGATTTCTCATGATACTTTTAGTTTACAAACTGTTTGCTGGTAAGGTAGCTTTCAGCGGAAACTGAAGTAGAAATATCTTCCATAGTAAAATTTAGGAACTCATCTGTAAAGTTTTAAACTTGAAATAATTTGAAATGAGATACTTTCCTAATTTTCCAGCCACTTTTCTGTAGGTGGTGAATTTCAAAGGACGTCCCTCGTCAGCACTCATGCCCTCTCTTTTATTATATCAATACATGTGTTCCTCTGATTAGTTGGATTGTGCACAATGCAGCACATTGAAAATGTTCAGACTTTCAGGGATACATCCTGGAGGGCACTTTGCTTTAGGTTGCCAAATACTCTCTCAATCATGTTCCATATTACCCAATGTGCCTCATTATATTTGTACTCACGTGGGGTCTGTGGGCTGCGTTGAAGTGGCAACATCCCCGTCTTCAGATTGTAGCCACGATCCCCAAGGAACCATCCATTCATCCTGTCATCTTGTTTAAAGGCCCTTGGCAATCCAGCCTGACTCAAAGTGAATGAATCATGAGTTGAGCCAGGGAAATTGGCAGTTGCCTGCATGATTTCATGCTTGGCATTGCAGACAACTTGGGTATTGACAGGGTACTATCCCTTTGATTTATGTATGGAAGAGATTTTGCCTTGGGGTCCTGATTTTCACATGAATGCAGTCTACCAGTTACCCACTCTAAGCACATAAGGCAATCCAGTGAAAATGTTACTGGTTAGCAGCCTTCTCTTCTGCTGATCTTGAGAAGTAGAAGGATCTCTCACTTTTGAGTAGATGCACATCAGCCAGCTTGCTGATGCAACTGGACATGTTTGACTGTTGGTAGAGTTGTAGCAATCAGAGATTCGGATTCAAGATAGGCATTAGGCTTGTGGTAGATGTGGGTGATGATGCATCTCTGGTGACATAAAAGCCGCCATGCACATTGCTGCTTAGTTAGACCCAAATATTTGGATCTTGGCCAGGAGATCCTTTTGACAGGATGTGTGATAATATTACCCACACAGGATGTTCTATTAGACACTCATGAATGTTTCAAGAATCTTGGCATTTCAACTCTGCGCAGTTAACTCATCTCCCTTGTGCAGTGGGTGTTAGTAACTCCTCCTTGCAGTTCCCTCAATCATAATGTTAGGATTAGATGTCAACCTGAGCCCAGTTATAGCACTCTTGCTTCTGAACAGGCAAGTTATGGGTTCAAACCCCACATCTTTTGCTTGAGCACATAATCTAGTCTGGCACTTCAGTGCAGCGCTGTCAGAGGTGCAGTCTTTCAGATGAGATATCGAAGCTGGGTCCCATTTGCTCTCTCAGGTGGATAGAAAAGATCCCATGGGCCAGGAATTTCCTTTGAGCTGCTCCCGCTCTGCCATTGTAACTTTGTCAGAAGTGCAGTGGAAAGATGCCACACTTCCAATGAAGATACGGTGGTGGAATGGAAGCAGCTCCGAGGAAATTCCGGGCCTTTGTGTCCGCGCCATCATTTATCCCTCAACCAACACCACTAAAACAGATTATCTGGCCATTTATCTCGTTGCTGTTTGTGGGAACTTGCTGTGTGCAAATTGCCTTTGCACATGCCTATATCACAATAGTGACCGCACTTCAAAGTACTTCATTGGATATGAAGTGATTTTGGGGCGTCCTGAAGACACGAAAGGTGCAAGTTCTATCTTTAACCATTTGAACAAGACTTCTTTAAACACAATCCAATACAAAAGGAAGTGAAAGTTCATCAAATTTTTCAGTTCTTTTAATGCTTTAGAACACTGGCAGCTCAAGAAAGTCCTTGCTTCTTGAACAGTATAGTTTTTTAAAATTCTCATCTCACACACTGTGATGCTGAAATAAACTCTAATAGCACATTCATACTTAGATACCAGGAGCTGCTTTATTATTGTAGTGAAAATATTTAAAATCTTTTAAATAAAAATAAGAAAAGGAAGAAAGACTTGCACTTATATATTGGCCCAGAAATTCGGGTCGGGGGCTTCCCACGGGTGTAAGCCCCCGACCGGCACTTACCTTGCGCGCCGGCCGTTGAGCTGTGGGCCCCCGTGGAATTCCGATCCGGGGCCTGGTCCAGCTGCCGGCGCGCAGTGCTTGCGTATCCCAGGGGCGCAGTTAGTTTGATGCGTCCCCTGGGATCACGTGGGATTCATAAGTCTGACAGGAAGTGCTGTCAAACTTAGAAATACTACGGGCCCCTTCTTCTCACAAAACATCACTAAATCTTCAAATAATTTTTTTTTTAAATCACATTTTTTAAATAAACTATAAATTACATGAAATAACTATTTTAAACAATAATTTAAATTTTTGAAAAAATAATTTTATTTTCTAACGGGGCTAAAAATAAACTTACCTTGCTTTAAAGTATTTAAAAATAATAAACCTGTGGAAAAAATGTTTTAATTTTAATTAATTCACCACTTACCTTGTAAAAAGCAGGCCTTACACCTGCTTTTTACATTTCTAACTTCTGCAGACTTACCTTCCCGGGAAAACCTGTAAAAAAATCCGAAGTTCGATGCGCACGCGCTGCCTCCCCCGCGTATGTGTTCGACCTCTGAACCCCTGCTTTCAGGGGAACGGAAATGCCGGTTTCCCATGCATGCGCAGTGCATGCAGGAAACCGGCACTTCCATTGGGCCTACAGGTGAGTACCCCATGCGTACTCACCCGTGGAGACCCGAATTTCTGGGCCAATGTCTTTCATGACCACCGGATGTCCCAAAGCTCTTTACAGCCATTGAAGTACTATTTTGAAGTGTAGTCACTGTTTTAATGCAGCAGCCAATTTGCACACAGCATGCTCCTACAAATGTGATAATGACCAGATAATCTGTTTTAGTGATGTTGATTGAGGGATAAATATTTGCCAGGACACCAGGGATAACTCCCCTGCTCTTCTTCAAAATAGGGCCATAGGATCTTTTACGTCCACCTGAGAGAGCAGACGGGGGGCTAGATTTTGCCAGCCCTGGGGAGGTGGGACTGCCGGGAAAATGGCAGAATTTGGGGGCGGGTGCCCAACACGCCCCCAACCCACCTCCATGCTATCTTGCGAGGAGGCGGGTAGCAGACCCGCGCCAGGTCCCGCCTCCTCGAGGCGGGAAGGGGATTAATGCCAATTAACTGCCTGTTAACAGGTAGTTAACAGGCAGTTTTTTGGCTAATCCCTACTTTGAGCCCTGAAGTGTGGGCTTCCCGATGACTCCGAACCTCGCCAGCGAGGCGGGCCGTCGGTCTGCGGGGGTCGGAGGGGCCGAGATGTCCGGTGTGCAGGTGAGTAATGGGTGCATGTGTGCAGAAGTAAGTGTGTGAGGTGTGTGTAAAATGTTTTAATAGGTTTTACTTACCTTTACTTCTTCCTGCAGGCTTCCTCCCTTCAGGTCTCAGCAGTCCCTCAGCTCACCGGCACAGAAAGCAGAATGGCCGCTGAACTGTCAAAAGCTGCAGCCTTCTGCTTTCTGGTCAGGAAAGCTTTCTAATTGAGTCTTGAGTAAAGACACAAATTAGAAGACAGATTGTCAGTGTTTGACAGCTTCACAGAGCTGTCAAACGATGACATTTCATCTGTCAAAAGCTCTTGACAGATGAAACGGCACTCGCTGACGTCACCTGTAAACGGCTTTCCCTTAATTGGCCTGTTAAGCCCACTGGGCGGTCAATCAAGGGAAAATAGCGTGGGTTGGCCACAAGTCGATGGAGGCGGGACTAAAACCCAATAAGTGGGAGTCCCGCCCCCAAAAGCTCCCCATTGACAAAATCCAGCTCGGGGCCTCAGTTTAACATCTCATCTGAAAGAAGGCACCTCCAACAGTGCAGCACTCCCTCAGCACTGCATTGGAGTGTCAGCCTAGATTTATGTGCTCCAGTCTCTGAGCGGGAATCCACAACCTCCTGACTCAGAGGCGAGGGTGCTACCAACTGAGCCACGGCTGACACTTAAATCTTAAAGACAAGGGGGGATGAAATTCCCCTTGTTTGTGCCTCCAGTGGGAGGCGCTAACAGGGCGCAACTGACTTTTCATCCCTTCAAGTCGATAACTGCACCTCCTGCGAAATTCCGCGGGAGGTTAGTGGCGGCGCTACCGGGTATCGCTCCGAACTTCTGCTCCTGGAGATGGTGCAGCGCCCTGGTAGCGCCTCGAAAGAAAAATTCCCTCTCGTGCCCCGCAGCAGTGCCGGGCGATGTTACCGACAGCTGCAGGAGTCGCGAACACTGAGGCCAACCGCTCGAGGGGTGCCATTTAAAGTTGCGGTGGACGGCCAACATGAAAAAAATCGACAATTTAAATGAAAAAATTTCTGAGCACTGGCTGTGTGTCGCGATTGGTCAGCCCAGCACTCAGGCTGATCACACGGCACTCCCTCACCCCGGTGCTCCAGCAGATGCCAAAAAAAATGCAGAGTTCGCAATGGGGAGCCCTTCCCTTTAACTGAGGGAACAGCCCCTGCAACATTCTTGTTCTATGGAATTTTGGAAGATGACAACCAATGTATCCACTATCTCTATAGCCACCTCTTTTAAAACCCTAGGATGTAGGCCATCAGGATTTATTGGCTTTCAGTCCCATTAATTTCTCCAGTACTTTTTTTTACTAATACTAATTTCTTTCATTTTCTCATTCTCGCTAGACCGTTGGTTCTCCACTATTTCTGGGACGTTTTTTGTGTCTTCTTCCATGAAGACAGACATAGGGGGTGATTTTCATTCAGAAGACGGGAAGGAGGCGGGACTACAACTTTCGGGGTTGTAGTCCCGCCTCCATCGAGATGCGGCCAATCCACGTGATTTTAACTTGATTGACCTTGTTGAGCCCACCCAGCGGGCTCAGCAGGCCAATTAAGGGCCACTCGGCAACAGGTGACAGCGCAGACTGAAATTTCATCTGTCAAGACGTTTTGACAGATGAAATATCAGTGTTTCACAGCTGTTTGAAGCTGTCAAATACTGACAGTCTTACTTCTAACCTGAGTCCTTCTACACAGACTCAGTTTGAAATCTCACCGGCACAGAAAGCTGCAGGCTGTCACTTTTGACAGATCGCAGCCATTCTGCTTTCTGTGCTGGTTAGATGATGGACTCCCGAAACCTAGAGGAAGGAAGGCTGAAAAGGTAAGTACAGGTAATTTAAACTTCTTTACACACTTTAGACACACCAAACACACTTACCTTTGCACTCATGCACCCATCACTCACCTGAACACCGACATCTCGACCCCTCCAAGTCCTTCAACCCGACGGCCCGACTCCTCTAACTTGGCGTGGTTTGGAGCCATCGGGAATCCCACACTTCAAGCTTTAAAATAGGGATTAGGCTAAAAACTGCCTGTTAACTACCTGTTAACAGGCAGTTAATTGGCACTAATCCCTTCCCCCCTCGGGTAGGCGGGTCCCCGTGCGGGACGTGTACCCGCCTCCTTTGAAACTTACATGGAGGCGGGTTGGGGGTGGGATGGTGTCGGGGCCCCTGAATTCGGGACTTTAACCCCCTGCACGCCTCCAATCCCGACTCCACGGGTCAATGAAAATCGACCCCATAGTATTTGTTTAATTTTTCTGCCATTTCCTGATTTCCCATTATAATTTCTCCTGTCTCAGCGTGTAAGGGAACCATGTTTACTTTTGCTAATCTTTTCCTTTTTACATACTTATAGAAGCTTTTACAGTCTGTTTTTATGTCTCTCACTAGTTTACTCTCATATTCTATTTTCCTTTTCTTTATCAATTTCTTGGCCCTCCTTTGCTGAATTCTAAAATGCTCCCAATCCTCAGGCTTACTACTCTTTTTGGCAACATTATTTTCTTTTAATCTAATACTATCTTTAATTTCTCTTGTTAGCCACGGGTGGACCATTTTTCCCGTGGTGTTTTTATTCCTTAAGGGAATGTATATTTGTTGTGAATTATGAATTATTTCTTTAAATGTTTGCCATTGCTTTTCTACTGTCATATCTTTTAATCTAGTTTCCCAACCTACCTTAGCCAACTTGCCTCTCATATCTATGTAGTTTGCAAGAGATCAGAGCTCTGGCCTTTGAATCTTGGGTTGACTTCCAGCGGGGTACTTGCATCCGACAGAACTAGAGTGGTGACCTACTATCACATCTAGCCTGTTCTTCCAGGGTGGAGTTATGAGCCAGCCATGTAAAAAGGGACTTTATTATTATAATGGCTCAGAGCACGATCTGCTGGATTTAAAGTAGTGGAAGAAACAGGTTGCCTCACGTGCCACAAGGCATGAAAGAGAAGAAGAATGCACCATAGAGAGGGCAGAATGTCATCTGTCTGTAGCCATCTGCTATACAGTGCCTTCAAACTATACCACAGTAGAAACTGTGATCAAGTAGTAATAGTGAAGGCTGCACTGTTAGAGGTTGCTGAGAATAGTGGGCTGATTGAAGTAAGTCTTGTTCTTACAAATTGACTTGCCTATCCTCAGTTCTATGGTAAAGTACAATATAATCATATCTGCCTTGTCCAACTTATTTTTTTTATTAAAAATGCATAAAAATGCCATTCATCCATTGAAATAGAAATCAGGCTGTTTGCTAAATGGTAGAGTGTTGGACTTGACTTGGAAACATAAGTTCGAATCCAGTATCCTGCCATTCATCATCATTTAGAGAGGATGGAAAAACTGACTTTTTAAATTCTAACATTGCTGAAATGCACCTCCCAGGGCTAAATCAGCACTGGTGGCATCTGGAGAGGAGGATAGTGTAGATACGAGGGGCTAACTTTGAGGAAGTGAAAATAGGAAAGGAAGAAAAAATTTGCAAAGAAAATCTGGAATGACCAGTAATTACAGTGTGTGACAAGGTTTGCTTGACTAAATCTGTCAATCGTAACCTTCACACCAACTGTCTAGAAAGTGCTTCTGAACTCCCAACCCTCCTACACAGCTGCTTTTATGTTGTATTTATTGATGGCACTTTGATTCTGTGTGACTAGAGGAACTTCATGTAACAGCAGACTTTCAGGGCTTGGATATCATTTTGTATCAGAATTATAAAACGTAACATGGGCCAAATGTTCATGATCGCACAAAGGCCAAGGGACTCTCTAGCAGTGTGTGGAGCCGGAAGATGTAGGAGGGGTTCTAAATGAATTTTTTGCATCTGTTTTCACTATGGAGAAGGACGATGTAGACATAGAAATAGGGCGGGGGGACTGTGATATGCTCGAACATATTAACATCGAGAGGGAGGAGGTATTGGCGGTTTTAGCTGGCCTAAAAATGGATAAATCCCCAGGCCCGGATGAAATGTATCCCAGGCTGCTGTGTGAGGCAAAGGAAGAGATTGCGGGGGCTCTAACACATATATTCAGGACCTCTCTGGCCACAGGGGATGTGCCAGAGGACTGGAGAACCGCTAATGTAGTACCATTATTCAAGAAGGGAAGTAGGGAAAAACCGGGGAACTACAGGCTAGTGAGCCTAGCATCAGTGGTAGGAAAATTATTGGAAAAAATTCTGAGGGACAAAATTTGTCTCCACTTGGAGAGGCAAGGATTAATCAGGGATAGTCAACATGGCTTTGTCAAGGGAAGATCATGTCTACTAATTTGATTGAATTTTTTGAGGGGGTGACTAGGTGTGCGGATGAGGGTAACGCAGTGGATGTGGTATACATGGATTTCAGTAAGGCCTTCGATAAAGTCCCGCACAGGAGACTGGTCAAGAAGGTAAGAGCCCATGGAATCCAGGGTGCCTTGGCACATTGGATACAAAACTGGCTTAGTGGCAGAAGGCAGAGGGTGATGGTCGAAGATTGTTTTTGTGACTGCAAGCCTGTGGCCAGTGGGGTACCACAAGGATCGGTGCTGGGTCCCTTGCTGTTTGTGGTCTACATTAATGACTTGGATATGAATGTAAAAGGTATGATCAGTAAGTTCGCGGATGATACAAAAATTGGTAGGGTGGTAAATAGCGAGGAGGGTAGCCTCAGTCTGCAGGACGATATAGATGGGTTGGTCAGATGGGCGGAACAGTGGCAAATGGAATTTAACCCGGAAAAGTGCGAGGTGATACACTTTGGGGGGACTAACAAGGCAAGGGAATACACAATGAATGGTAAGACCCTAGGCAAGACGGAGGGTCAGAGGGATCTGGGTGTGCAAGTACACAGATCCCTGAAGGCGGCGGAACAGGTGGATAAGGTGGTAAAAAAGGCATATGGGATACTTGCCTTCATTAGCCGAGGCATTGAATATAAGAGCAAGGAGGTTATGATGGAGCTGTATAAAACACTGGTTAGGCCACAGCTGGAATACTGTGTGCAGTTCTGGTCGCCACAATACAGGAAGGATGTGATCGCGTTGGAGAGGGTGCAGAGGAGGTTCACCAGGATGTTACCAGGGCTGGAGCGCTTCAGCTATGAAGAGGGACTGGGCAGATTGGGTTTGTTTTCCTTGGAGCAGAGGAGGCTGAGGGGGGACATGATTGAGGTGTACAAAATTATGAGGGGCATAGATAGGATGGATACTGAGGAGCTTTTTCCCTTAGTAGAGGGGTCAATAACTAGGGGGCATAGATTCAAGGTAAAGGGCGGGAGGTTTAGAGGGGATTTGAGAAAGAACTTTTTCACCCAGAGGGTGGTTGGAGTCTGGAACTCACTGCCTGAAAGGGTTGTGGAGGCAGGAACCCTCACAACATTTAAGAAGCATTTGGATGAGCACTTGAAATGCCACAGCATACAAGGCTACGGACCAAATGCTGGAATATGGGATTAGATTAGACAGGGCTTGATGGCCGGCGCGGACACGATGGGCTGAAGGGCCTCTATCCATGCTGTATAACTCTATGACTCTATGACTTTAACGATTGTTTTGCTGTTTTATTCTTGTACCAACACATCTTTCAATGCAAAAGCACAATACAACTATTCTCTACATAATACTCTTCAAAGTTTAGTTACATTGTGTAGAATTTAAGGTGGGAGAATTTCTCCACGATTTCTTTTGATTTCCCAACCATAGCTTCAGCAAAAATTTGGAGAAATGGTGTAAATAGCTGGTTTTAGTCGTTTAGTGGTTTTAGTCGTTTATTCTATTTCTCTGAGTGTTCCACTGATCTCCTGCTGGAGAACCTCTGTGGAAATTCCAGGCACTGTTTTCTTTTGAATAGCTGGCACAGGGGCCAATTTTCCTGTCCCTAATGCTGTGTGTCCTTTAGTTGCAGCATTAAAAAAAAGTGACAGAGACCCATTGCAAACTTTTGGTGTTTGGCCCCTTTCATATTTCATGGGAATTTGGAGACACAATGAAAGAATGCATGAGTATGAAGGAAAAGTTCATTATTGTAAAGATTTGTGTAGTACATAAGTATGAAGATGACAGTGTGGTCACTGCCCACTCCTGATGAGGGCATTGAACTATTTGTGGTATTGAAGCCAGGTCCTCTTCACAGTGCTGCTGGCATTTACTTGATCCACCACCTTCTGGCAAGCTCTCTGACCCACCCTTCAGCTGACCTGATAGCCATGAAGGAAAGAAAGAACTCATATAACTCCTTTCATGACCTCATGATGTCCCAAAGTGCTTACAGCCAATTAAGTACTTTTG
This sequence comes from Somniosus microcephalus, assembly GCF_052327205.1. Classification (NCBI taxonomy): domain Eukaryota; kingdom Metazoa; phylum Chordata; class Chondrichthyes; order Squaliformes; family Somniosidae; genus Somniosus; species Somniosus microcephalus. Next base: position 198,366,252 of record NC_140987.1, read on the forward strand.
AAGTGTAGTTGTAGTGGCGCTTCTTAGTTTCCAAACAGGCAGCCACTGAGCTGTGGGGTTTTTAACAACGAGTAGACGCGTGTCGAAATAAAACGTTCCCAAACGTAGCCTTGTCTTTTAAACTGTTTACTATAGCACTTAACAAACGGAATTACAAAGCAAACACGTATAAACGAACACGGTCAAAAACTGTACTGCTCCAAACCTCACAGCTTCTGCTTCCTTCAACCACGTGCAGTTTAAACTGTAAAATGGCTGCACCCATGTGTGGCTTAGGGACTGTTCCATTGTGGCAAGAATGAAGGGGGTGTCTCGGACTATACTACTGGAGCAAGAACATAGGGGGTTTCTTAATACAATAAGTCGGTCAGGTAAATTAACTGTATTATGCCATTTAACCACTACTTTTAAAGTATTTTCTTAAGCTTTTATGGCTCTTACAGTAGTCACTGTTGTAACACAGGGAAATACAGCAACCAATTTATATACAGCAAGGTCTAACAACAGCAATGAGATAATGACCAGATGATCTGTTTTAGTGACATTGGTTGAGGGATATATATTGGCCAGGACTCCCCAGAATGTCTCATTCAAAAGATGGCACCTAAGTCAATATTGTGCTGACGTGCCAGCCTAGATTATATGCTCAAATCTCTGGAGTGGGACTTGAAACCACAACCTTCTGACCCAGAGGTGAGGGTGCTACCACTGAGCTGGCACTGCAGACTGAGCCATCTCATGGAACCGAGAGGTCTCCCCGGGGTGCACTTACTGCAGCAGATTTCAACTGTCTCCTCAAATGGGATCCCCAGCTGTTTCCACAACTGGTCCCAGATGTTGTCTTCAACGGCTGAGCCTGTTTCTGCAGCCACCATTAAAAGTTGCAAATTCTCCCTTAAGCTGCAAGGGGCCTTATTACTCACTTGGGTGAACATTGAAACCGAGGTGGCAGTCCCATCCTACGGCATGTAAATGACTTGAACTTGGAAATACAGCCGGGTTTTGTAGAGTGCAAGTCTGGCATATGTGAAGTAGGCACTGCCTGATTAGTTGAGGAGACAAGTTCGCTTGACTATCATTTGGAAGTTCCGTCATAAGATTTTCAGTGGCTATACCAATGTTTGCAGAGGGTTTCCAGGAGTTTATCAAAATTTGCAGGGAGTTCCCCACACCACAAAACTGTTTGAAAACTGCTGACGTAAAGACACTAAAGTACAATAACAGAATTAGTTATTACAAACAGAACTTCCTGTGTATATAGATTCAACTGATAATGATAGAACACATTCTACTAAATTGATAGTCATATATACGTTGTACTTCAGGCAAAGATCATTTAGTTAGATGTTGTGTTCTTCAGAGTTCTTAGTAAACATGAAGATAGCCCATAAGTAATTGGGACTAATTGTAGATTTTGACAGAACGCCACAGTAAACAAAGGCGTGGAAATCCATTCAACAACAACAACTTGCATTTATATAGCGCCTTTAATGTAATAAAATATCCCAAGGCGCTTCACAAGAGCGTTATCAAACAAAACTTGACACCTTGCCACATAAAGAGATATTAGGACGGATGACCAAAAGGTTGGCCAAAGAGGTAGGTTTTAAGGAGCATCGTAAAGGAGTAGAGGATTTAAGCAGCAGATGAGCAGAGGCAAGGGCGGAGCCAGGGTTTGTTATGGAAGTGGAAGTAAGCAGTCTTGGTGATGAAGCGGATATGTGGTCGGAAGCTCTTCTCGGTGTCAAATACGACACCAAGGTTGTGAATGGGCTGGTTCAACCTCAGACAGTTGTGAGGGAGCGGGATGGAGTCAGTGGCTAGGGAACAGAGTTCGTGGTGGGGACGGAAGACAATGACTTTGGTCTTCCCATTATTTAGTTGGAGGAAATGTCTGCTCATCCAGTGCTGGATGTTGGACAAGCAGTCTGACAATTTAGAAACAATGGAGGGGTTGAGAGAGGTGGTGGTGAGGTAGAGCTGGGTGTCACTAGTTTACATGTGGAGCCTGACCTTGCGTTTTCAGATGATGTCGCTGAGGGGCAGCATGTAGATGTGAAATAAGAGGGGTCTATGGATAGATACAAAGTCTAAATATAAGGATAGTTTCAAAGTTTAATTATACAAGGAATTACTTGTTAATGGCATTTGTAGTCTTTTAGGTTCATTATATAACTGTTGGGGCTGAATCCTGGTGGCAAGATTTCCGCCCCACACCTTATGGGCTGGATTTTGTGAATGGAGGCTGGACTGTTGTTTGTCATGACAATGTCCCGCCTCCATCCTCGCCTGACCATTCAGAGGAATTTTCCCCTGATTGAGCTTGTTAAGCCCACCCTGCAGGCTCAGCAAGCCAATTAGGGAAGAAGTCACTAACAGATCACGTCAACGTCAGATGTGCTATCTGTCAAGACTTCTTGAAAGAAGAAATGACAGCATTTGACAGCTCTGTGAAGCTGTCAAACACTGACATTCTCTTTAGTTTGATGAGTCTTTGTGGTGAGGATTCAACAAACATTAAAAATAAGTAAATTTCAGATGTCTGATGGATCGGAGGGTCCATCAGCCATTACCTGAAATTGACAAGGTGGATGTCCGCTCGCCTGATCCAGCATGGCTAAAGGCTATAGAAGGAAAAAAAGGTAAGTGAACGCTTTTTTAAACTAATCACTCACCTTGCATACTTACCACTCCACACTTGCACCCATCACTCACCTCTACCCATCACTCATCTCTACACCTTACTTCCAGGTGCCTCCGATCGCCGCAGACCTCCTCCACATCTTCTCCAACCCGGCGGGGTTCTTCGAGGTCGGGAAACCTTCACCTGTGAAGGTAAAATGGCACTAATCCTTTTTTCTGCCTGTTAACTACCTGTTAACTGGCAGTTAAAAGGATTAAAAGCCTTTCCCGCTTCCAGGAGGTGGGAGCCGAAGCTGCACATCTTCCCGCCTCCTGGCAAGTGGGCATGGAGGCGGGATGGGGGTGGGTTTGCCATTTGTCCCCACTTTCTGCGATTTTACGGGCTGTCCTGCCTCCATGCCCGCCTCCTCAGGGCTTGGAAAATCCAGCCCAAAGTGTTCATTTGGAATTAATCAACAATTTACAATTAAAAAATTAATTTACATCAAGTTAAAGCTGCAAAAGCAATCCTTGTCCATGGGTTAAACAATGAGCTGAATTTTTACTTTGGCGTCGGGATGGGTGTGGTGGCATCGGGAACCCAGACATTGAAGCAGCATGTCTTGCAGTGGCTTTTTAACAAAGCCATTGCAATTGAATCAGACTTCCAGGTTTCCCAACCAATTAACTGGAGCGGGTCCGATGACGTCATGGATGACTTGACTTCAGCTCAGCTACTTAAAGGAGCACTGCACAGATGACAGTTGAAGGTTGGTGGAGGTGCAAGAGAGGTTGTTGGGGAAGAGAGTAGATTGTGTAAAGAGTAAAGATGTGAGCAGCAGGCGTGTGGTAGGCAGGAGTATGGTAGGCAGGTCCTGGATCCAGTGCAGGAAGCGCTTTAATTACCCCATGAGGTCAGGAAAAGTGAGTACAATGCCACATTGCCCTACATCCTGATGTGCGGGTCACCACAACCCCCTCACTCTGCCTTCCCAAGCCTACTCATGCACATCATTCCTCACACCAACCTACCTTGCAGGTGCACCCATCCCTCTCTGTCTATGCACTCCTCACATCCCCATCTAACTAACCTCCACTGACACTCACCCTCATCTTAATACAATCATAGAATCATAGAAATTAATGCCACAGAAGGAGGCCATTCAGCAACGTCACGCCACTCCCTCATAGTCACCCTCTACAAATGTTGCCCATCCATCCCTTCTACTCAGCCCCTGACTCTCGCTCAAAGGTCTCTTGTTTTCCTCTTTGCAGGAGAAGAGAGCGCAGAACGCCCGAGAGAGGCAGAAAACCGGAGGTGGTCCTCCAGTCATGACCCCACTGACTGTGGCAGAGGAGGAGGCGCTGGAGATCAGCGGTGTTGCGGAGCTGCTGGCAGTGGGAGATGGAGAGCGGGGAGCTCCCAGCTACCAGGTGACAGAATTAAATATCACACAGCCACATGGCATACAACAGTCACTCATGGTGACTTGATGTCAGCAGCCAGTGAAATATGATCATGCGCATAATGGTTGTTATAAATCTCATCATTCATCAATAAACTACTTGTGAAATAATGCTGGACGGCCAGCTGGTGGCACTGTCCAAGGAGTATAAATAGTCGGGCATCAGCCCTAGCTTGTCAGGGACATTTTGTAAGACAAGGAACTAGTGAAGTACGACTAGACCTCCATGTTCTGAAACAAGTTGATTAAAGCCTTGCTTTATGCTCAAACCAAGTGCGTAGTGAGTTTTATTCCGTCAATTTAATCAACTTGATATTGACTCCACGCTTTGGGTGATTCAGGAACAGCCAGCTATGACTTGAACCGTAGAAGGGAACTCAGACAAGTAATCGATCCATCATGGAGAAACTACTCAGAACCGCCCGTCTCGACCTGGACCCGGATTCACTTACAGCAGCTAAAGTATGGAAACACTGGTATCGTACCTTTATCAACTTCCTTGAGGAGTGTGGTGAGAATGTTCCTAACAAGTTATGAATGCTTGCCAACTATGTATCCCCTCATGTATTTGATTATATTGAAGACTGTGTAGACTATGACGCCGCTATCCAAATACTACAGCAGCTATATGTCAAGTCCCCAAATGAAATTTTTGCTCGGCATCTACTGGCCACAACTCGACAACAACCCGGGGAATCACTTGACGAATTCCTTCAGAAACTTCGCAGGCTCAGCAAGGATTGTAATCTTAAAGCTGTTACAGCTGAGCAGTACCAGGAGGAGTTAATTCATGATTCCTTTATTAATGGGATTGCATCTCCCTTCATACATCAGCGTCTGTTGGAGAATAAAACCCTCAAGTTACAGGCTGCCTATGACCAGGCATGTTCTCTGGACTTAGCAAAGAGGAATGCAGACACCTATCTTTCACCATTTGCGCGGGCTGCTGCTATCACTTTTAGTAACTCTTTTGATAGGCCTCGGGCGGAAGCCCTCACGGATGACGACTCCAACCCAGCTGATGACAACCCTACCCTAGAAACCTACACTGATGATGACCCCGCCCTAGCGGCATTTTAGCAATCTGGAAGGAAATGTTTCTTCTGTGGAGGTGCGTTCCATTATAGGAAATTTTGTCCTGCTCGTAACGCGACCTGCAATCATTGCAGCAAGAAAGGTCACTTTTCTACGGTATGCCAGTCAAGAGCCGCTATTAGTAAGAAAGGCCACTTTTCTAAGGTATACCGGTCGAGGGCTCCTGTTAGTTTTGCAGCTACTATCTATAAAACTGCTCCTCCCCCAAGAGCCACTACTAAGGTTACAGCTGAAATCTATAAAACTGCTCCTCCCCCAAGAACCACTACTAAGGTTACAGCTGTCAAGGGTAAAACTGACCCTCCTCCCATCACAGCTATTTTTCCCCAAAGTCTGTCCCATGCAGCCACGAAGGTTTCAGTAAATGGACACATTTTGAGCACACTAATCGACTCATGCAGCTCTGACAGCTTCATTAGTGAGCAGGCTGTCAGTAAGTTAAAACTGTGTATTTACCCCTCGGACAGGGACATTGCAATGGCTTTGACGACACTGACCACCAATTCTTCCGGCTTTTGTCTTGTCGACCTTATTCTCAATGGCCGCACTTATTTCTCCACCCGGCTCGGGGTGATCAAGAACCTATGCAGTATTGTGCTTCTGGGACAGGATTTCCAGAAACAACACAAAAGACTCACTTTCGAGTTTGGAGGGTCAAAGCCGGAGCTTACTATTTCCAAAGTAACGTTTTGTGCGCTTTCGGCGGCTTTGCTCGACAAGCCCTCCTTGTTTGCCAATCTTTCCCCCCGATGTAAGCCCATAGTCACTAAATCACGACATTTCAGCCAAGATGATCGATCCTTTATCGAGACAGAAATCTCTCGCCTTCTAGCTGACGGTATCACTGAGCCATGTTCATCTTCCTGGCGGGCTCAAGTCGTCGTTGTTAAAAATCCACTGAAGCAACACAAGAAACGTCTTTGCACCGATTACTCGCAAACTATTAACCAGTATACTGACCTGGATGCCTACCCACTGCCACGCATCGATGACATGGTCAATGACCTTGCCAACTACAAGGTATTTTCAACTTTTGATTTAAAGAGCGCATACCATCAAGTGCCGTTAAAGGACTCTGACAAGAAGTATAAGGCCTTTGAGGCCAATGGTCAGCTTTACCAGTTTTGTCGCCTTCCATTTGGGGTCACTAATGGGGTGGCCGTCTTTCAACGGGCAATGGATAACCTAGTCAAACAGGAGAACTTAACAGACACTTTTCCATATCTGGATAATATCACCATTGCTGGTCATGGCCAGAAGGAGCATGATGCCAACCTCCAGAAATTTTTTGACGTTCTCCGTTGTCGCAACTTAACCTTAAATGAGTCCAAATCTGTGAAATCAGTACCATCAGTCAACATCCTTGGCTACTGGGTGGGCAACGGTGTCATCAAACTGGATCCGGAGCGACTTCGTCCACTTCAGAAGCTCCCTCCCCCTATGAATCTCGGCTCTCTTTGTCGGGCACTCGGCATGTTCGCCTATTATGCGAAATGGATACCCCACTTCTCCGACAAGATCCAGCCCCTGCTTCAGGCAAAGTCATTTCCATTAGAGGCAACGGCTATTTCAGCTTTCAACCTCCTCAAGCGACAACTGGAAAAAGCCACGCTTCGTTCCATTGATGAAAATCTTTCTTTCGTGGTCGAGTGCGATGCATTGGATGTGGCGATCTCTGCTACCTTGAATCAAGGTGGTCGACCCGTTGCATTTCTGTCCAGAACTTTGCAGGGTAGCGAGCTCCATTATCCTCCTGTCGAGAAGGAGGCTACGGCTATCATCGAAGCAGTACGTAAATGGAGTCATTTTCTCGCTCGTCACCATTTCACACTTATAACCGATCAGCGCTCCATGGCCTTTATGCTGGATAACCAGAAACGCACTGAGATCAAGAATAACAAAATACAACTCTGGAGGATGGAATTGGCCACCTTTGGATACACCATACATTATCGACCCGGCAAAGAGAATGTGGCCCCGGATACTCTCACGCGGGCATTCTGCTCTTCTATGTCAATTTCGACTCGGCGGATCTTCATACTGACTTATGCCATCCTGGCGTTAACTGTATGTTGCACTTTGTGCGATCTAAAAATCTCCCATTTTCTATGGAAGATGTGAAAAGAACATGCCCCTTCAGTAGAATTTGTGAGGAATTAAAACCGCAATTCTTCCGTCCATCGGATGGCTCGCTCAGACACGCTATGCAGCCTATGCAGTGACTCAGCATTGATTTTAAAGGGCCATTGCCCCCCTCAACGCAAAACACCTACTTACTGACTATGGTGGACGAATATTCACGCTTTCCCTTTGCTTTCCCCTGTCCCAATATGCTTACTTCCACAGTGATCAAATGCCTTGATCAAGTCTTTTCCCTTTGCAGTACAGCCAATTTCATCCACTCTGATCGGGGTCCCTCCTTCATGTCAAGCGAACTCAAAAGTTATCGCTCCCAACGGGGAATTGCCACAAGTAAAACAACACCGTACCATCCCATCGGTAACGGACAGGTTGAGAGATACAACGCTATCATTTGGAACGCTGTTCATCTTGCGCTGAGGTCACACAACCTACCAGACCAGCAGTGGGAAACTATGCTCCCTGACGTGTTGCATTCCATCAGGTCTCTCCTTTATACGTCTACCAATGTCACACCTCATGAGCGATTCTTCAGCTTCCAGCGTCGCTCCACCCATGGGACGTCTCTACCGTCATGGTTGGCAGCTCCCGGCCCCGTGCTGCTCCAAAGATTTGTCCGATCATCTAAAACTGATCCTCTCGTCGACGAGGTAGAACTCACGGACGTCAACCTCACGGTACCCTGATGGCCGGGAGTCCACCGCTTCGCTCCGGGACCTAGCTCCCTGTCCGGCCGGTTCCACGGACCCAACCGATAGAGGAACCCACGGGGATGATGCCAACACTCTGCGCTCCCCCGAAGATGACGCCCTACCTGGGGCATCGAGAGATCTGCCAGCTGCCCCACCGGATCCACTCAGGGAGCCGAGTGCTCCCCGTGGGATGGCCACCCGAGGCCAGGACACCAGTCAATCCCCAGCTATCCAACAGGATGAAGCCAGTTCTGCACCTGTGGGGACTCGCACCCGGAGTCACAATCTCCCCAGCCTCTCTCAGGTCGATCAGAGCAACACGGGCCCTGTTGATCCACCGGTACGGATCAAGCAGCCCAGGGACCAAGACACGGTCTGGGGAGACGTGCCTTCTAGCCATAAACAAAAATCTAAAAGACTGCTGCTATTCGTGGTCCACCTGATCCGCTAAGAGGAAGTCATCGGACTTCCAAATCTTTTAGGCAGGAAGAATGCTATAAATCTCATCATTCATCAATAAATTACTCGTGAAATAATGCTGGACGGCCAGCTGGTGGCGCCGTCTAAGGAGTATAAATACTCGGGCGTGGGCCCCAGCTTGCCAGGGACATTTTGTAAGACAAGGAACTAGTGAAGTACAACTAGACCTCCATGTTCTGAAACAAGTTGATTAAAGCCTTGCTTTATGCTCAAACCAAGTGTGTAGTGAGTTTTATTACGTCAATGGTAACTTAAAACATTCTTAACATAACATTTCTAATTCATGTCTTTACGCTCCCACAGGCCCATCAAGTGCCCTCCTCCCCCACTGTCCAGCCAGAGGAGGAAGATGAATCCTCAGAGGAGTCTGTGGTCTCGGAGGGTACACCATCACACAACCCATGCACACCCAGCAGCAGCGCAGATACGCACACGTCGATGGGTCTGGTAAGAGAGAGAGTAGTGTTGTTACCTGGTGTCTCACAGATCACATGTGAGCAAGGGAGATGATGGAGACAGGGACAGCATTGGAGAGTCCTCGTCGGAGGGTGTAGGTCGCTCCAGGCAGTGTTCAGCTGGACGCAGCTGCTGAACCTTGGGGGCTGTCAACAAAGAGGATGATTTTTGAGGTGCAACAAAAATGTGGGAGGCTCTGGCAGCTTTTCCAGTCATGATGTGCATGATTGTAGGGAGAATGGAGGAGTCTATCTCCAACATGAGCAGCACGATGTCGCAGGCGATGGCAACGATGTGCTCTTCCATGGAAAGGGTGGACACCTGCATGGAGCAGCAAATGCACCAGTCGAACGAGTGCATGCCTTTTGCTGCACATCTGTGGGCCCTTAATCGCCCCACAGATGTGCAGCAGAGTGCTCTCCAGCTCCTTGCTAGCAGGGAAATGTGGGTGGGCTGTGAGAAGGATGATGGTGAGAGGGAACATGGAAGTGGGGGCTCGGCTCAAACCGCTCCCACTTCTCCCCCATGGCTCCCGCCCACTCCTCAGCCAGAGCCCCACATGCTGCCTCAGATCCCAATGGTCGAGTCCGCCCTGGCACAGGTGCAGGAGGAGCAGTCTTTGGCGCGGCCCTCATGGGCTCCAAAGCCCAGAGGACATCAGCCAACAGCATCTCAGCAGTCAGAGCAGGAAAGTGAGCAGCCTGCCCGTACCTCTGCTGAAGCCACAGGGGTTGATTGCCGTAGAAGTAGCAGAAAAATAAAAAAGATACAATTGTAGATGCACAAGGGGATGCACATGGGTGTGTTAGAAAATGTTAGAGGGTTAAGTTTCTGTTGAAGTTATGAGCCACATAAATGTATTTCTTTGCACCACTTCCCATCTTATCTACTTTTGCCTGCTACCTGGAAAGTGGCCTTGTCAGTTGGAGTGAATGGTAAGACATAACTTAACTTCGAGTAATGGGTGTATAAATGTGTGTGACTGGAATGGTTTGGTCATTTTAGGACTGCTTTGTGGTGGTGGGGGGAGAGGGCGGGATGTTGGTTCAGTATCTGGGTGACATATGGGTGCACTGGTGCAACTTAACTAAATCGGGACATTATGAGGCCATCCTGGGCCTCCTGGGCAGAAATATGCACTGCTGCTGGTGTCATGTCCACTTCAGGTTCCTCCTCCTCTCCCTCGTATTCCCCCTGCTCCTCCTCTTCATCCTCCTCCTCCTCCTCCTCCGAAGATGCTGCGCGCTCTGTGCCTTGCTCCTCCTGCAGCTCCGATCCTCGCTGCTGTGCTATGTTGTGCAGAGTGAAGCATACCACGGTCATTCTGGAGGCACTGGCTGGTGTGTATTGAAGGGCTCCTCCAGATCTGTCCAGGCATCTGAAGCACATCTTCAGCATCCTGATTGCTTGCTCTATTACATACACATCTCGTTGTCGTCTAGCTTTGATTGTAGAGCTCTTCGGCCTCATTGCTTGTCCTCATCAAGGGTCTCATTAGCCACGTCTTCAGTAGATACCCCTTGTCAGCTGGTAAGTCTGGTCAGAGGTGCAAAGAGGTGCGAAGAGCGGAGGGAGGGTGGACTGGCGCAAGATGAATGAGTCATGACAGCTCCCTGGGAATCTGGTTGCAGACGAGCTGCACATTGAGGGAATGGAAGCCCTTATGTTTCACGAACACTCCTGGGTGATCTGGCACTGGTCACCTGACTGATGCATTTATGGGCAGCCGACTGCAAGATCCTGCAACTGTCTCCTGAAGATCCCTGGAAGGAGCCTGAGGCGAAGAAGTTGAGGGCGGTGGTGATTTTGACAGCCACTGATAAAGCGTGTCCACCAGGTCCACTTGGCAGCATATCTTCTTCCAGTAGACTGCAAGGGGGAGAAATTCGGTTGATAGTGCCACCGATTAACGCCTAAAGAGGCCGAGAAGTGGGGCGCTAGCCAATTTCCGGGCGGGCGCAAGGCGCCTAGCGCCTCGCCCTATATTGAGCATGCATTTAGCGCCGGCGCTAAATCTTAGCGCCCGCTCATGGGCGCAGGCTGATTATGATGTCATTTGAGTGTGCAACGCCTTTTGGGTGCCCCGGACTGGAAATTCAGTGGCGCCCCCCTCCGTAGCACCTGGCGCTAATAGTGACAGCTTACCTGGGCCTTACCAAGTCGCTCTCAGGCTGGAGGAGCGTTATTTAAAGGGGACTGGTGTGGTTTAAAAGCGGCAGCCATTTTTGGATCACAACTTCCTCGAGAGTTACAAAGAGTTGCTGAGCTGCACACTGAGAGCCATTTGACCACTGAGCCAGCGCAGGCAGACGATCTTCAGCCTTCTGACCATCACCTTGCTGTTGGTGAGCCTTGACAACGGGGAACCTTCCTGTGGGCACTTATTATGGGGGCTGCATTGGAGGGGAATGTCCTGCTGCTGAATCATCTGGAAAGGGCACTGAGACACAGGGAGAGGGGGGCGGGCATGGCCAGATGGAGGAGGGCCAACAGACGTCACCACAGCAGACCTTACGCTGGCAGGGTTATCTGACAGCAGTTTTCCTACATGAACATGCCGGAGGAGCAGTGTGTCAGAAGGCTGCGATTTAGAAAGGAGGTGGTGACTGAGCTGTGCCAGCTGCTTCAGTCAGATCTGCAGCCTCAGATAAGGTGCAGGACATCTCTGTCGGTGGCTGAGAAGATGGCTGCTGGCCTGAAATTCTACGCGAGCGGCTCTTCTCAGGCTGCGTGTCAGAGGCTGATCAGAAGTAGCTTCTAGGCCCCTCTCACGGAATGCTTGCTGCCATTCCAAGAACAGGAATGGAACCGGTCTGATACCCCCAAGCCTGTGAAGGGCAAGATGCATGTAAATAGCAGGCATGGCCATTGTAAATGAAGAAAGTGTTTCATTACACAAAATGTGGTTCCTTCAAACATGAGAAAGCTATGGCAACAGAAAGCAAAACTAATACACTGACACATAACTGCCTCTCACACCCGGGAGACTGTCCAAAACATAAATCACATTCCGACCATCTTCCTTGGCCTTGATTCCACTGCGCCAACCAAAGCATCCAATGCCCCATCAGTGAGACGTTCCGCCCTCTGCCTCACCCTTTCCATGTGTTGCTAGGCTGGTGCACCACAGGTAGGCTCCCACCGCTTTGAAGGCCTACAAGGCAGTGAGTGTGTCTGGTGATGCCAATTGACCTGCCCCTTTAAGAGCTGGCCGGCGCCACTGTGTCTCAGGGAAAGTGATTATTGACAGCACCCTCGCTGAGCCCCGCCACCGCGAAATTGGGTTGCGCCGCCGGGTTAGCGCCTTAAGAGTAGCGTGCAGCGCCTGATTTAGCGCTGCAATCACCTTTAGGGGCGCTGCAACCCACTAGGTGGTGCTAAATTGCGCCTGGCGCTAAACTTTGCGCATCGCCAGGACTAGCGCCCCAAACGCGGCTATACCGAATTTCTAGGCCCAAATGTCTCCCACAACCTGACATGATAGCCTGAGCCTCCTGAGGCACTGGTGTTCAGTCATGTCCAGGAAGCTAATCCTCTGCCCATATTTACCCTGTGTTGGGGGTATCGCCTCCTGTGAGGTGCATCCCTGTGCTCATCCCCTCACTCTGTTGAGCATCAGGTCGATGAGGAGAAGGCTGCTGCTGCTCTTGCTGGTGGTGCTGGTTTTGCTGGTGTTATTGCTGTTGGGGCTCATCTGAGGTCCAAATCTGAGGTCCAAGGCGAAACGGCATAAGCGGCACCCATGCTGATTTGATAGATGCCAGGTAATGTGTAGATCAGAGACACAATCCTCCAATGTAATGAGTGTGACTTCCAATGTAGTGAGAGTAACTTCTGAAGTTGTAGAAATCACCTGCAAATTCCTGAAAGCAGACTCTCAGCACAAATGGTGTCAGCAAGAACCTTCCCCTTAGGCAAGGAAGCAGGTGTGAAGTTTGAGTATTTATGTGATTTTTTTCTTTACTATAAATTGTTCAACTCCCGCAATGGCCACTCTGCTCTCAACTTACTTTCATTGGCGAGGTTCAGCAAGCCCATGAATCCCATGGACAGCCAATAAAAGTTCCAACATCAGGTTAAAAAGGTTGCTAATAGCATCTTAACGAACTCTCAACTACTTTAATGAACTTACCCGCCTCTCCTGAGCGGGTCTTTGGCGCGCTGACTAATGTGGTTAACTCAGGTAAAAGGCGGAAGCCGATGGCTGGAAGCGATGATGTCACAATGTCTGGGTGAAGGAGATCGAGGCACAACGCCACAGCGCAGCTTCCTGACACACAGCCCAACCGCTCTCAAACTCGCACTCTCTTCAAAGTAAAAATTCTGGCCAATGTGTTAGGGATCATTTTGTGGCTTATTTGATGAATAATGAAATGAAAAAAAGGGGAATTGTTGTGCTCATTGTATCAATGCCATGGAAGACATTTTGGGGGAAAAATTCAGTATCGACCATTTTGGGCCGCTAACATCGCCTGGGCGCCCAGGCGCTAATTAGTGCCGGCCACTGCAGAATTGAGTTTTAATGCCCCAAGAGGGAAATGGAGCGCCAAATCAAGCACTCCACTTCCTTCTTAGGGCGCTAACGTCAGAGAGCGGGTCAGAGACTTCAGCAGCGCTGCTCACTGGGCTGTGCAGCGCTGCCGTGTTCAAAGGCTCCATCCCTCCCTTAAAGGGAAGGGCCATCGCTGCAGGCTCTGCAATTTCAGAAGTACCTACCTGGACCACCAAGGCAGCCGTGACCCCGCACGATCAGCCCGACACTCAAGCAGAGTATCGGGCTGATCAATCGCAGGCAGGAACCCGCGAAAAAAATTAGAACAGGAAAGGTAAGTTTTTACTCATCGCCCCCAAAAACGTCCGGCCGCCTGATGCACGCCTCCTGCAGCTGTTGGTGTTTTCAACCAGCGCTGCTGCAGGGGGCGAATGTCAATTTCGGGTCCGGGGCGCTACCAGGGTGATGTACACGGTGATGATGTCACAATGTCCGGGTGAAGGAGATCGAGGCACAACGCCGCAGTGCCGCTGTAAAACTCCGGCCAAATATTGCACCTCGTTAGTGCGGGAGGCGCAAAGGCACCCAATTTCACCCCCTTTGTCCCCTATCTTACAATTGAGCTCTCCCAGGTCAGGTGTAGTACAGACTAGCCAAAGAGTAATGCTCCCTCTCAACTAGATGCCTTGAACAGCATCACTCAATACACATATGGGTCTAGAAATTTGGGTGTGCCCATTTCTGGGCGGGTGGGGGTGGGCTTTGGGCCTCATTTCCATGAAGCAGACGAGCTGCAGGGACTTAGAGGCAGCTCACCCATCAAAGGGTAGTTAAAGATTTGATCGTTGCAACACTAGCAGCGACCCCCAGGTAAATGAGGAAGGGGGAGACCGGGTCAGGGGGATTGGTTGTTGTGGGGTTGAGGGGGGTGGAATCGGTAGCCGGGAGGGAAGGGGGTCATTGGCGGCCTGGTGGGGGAGAGAATGCTAGCTGGAAGGGGGAGTGGGGGAAATTAGTGGACGGGGGAGGGAGGGCGGCGAGGGTCGATTGGTGGCCGGTGGGGGTGGGGGGGAGGGGTAGGGGGTGTGGGGATCATTAACCGGAGCGGTGGCAGCTCACATTCTTTTTATGTGGGGTCCACCCAGCTCCACATTCAGGTAAGTCTATTTTAAAACTTATCTTGTTGGTTGCAGCCTAACAGGTGGTTCCAAAATGTCAGTTCTTATTTGATTGCACTTATCATTACAATAATGATTAATAGATTTCTTCCTCCCAGTCCAGGAACACTGCAGTCTATTGTAGCACCATCACTGCCCCTGCCCTGGCTGAATTCATTTCACTCACTGTTGACTGGGTATCAGTCTTGGGAGCTTCCTGCTTGTACTGCTCAATACTACAACACGTGGTGCATATTTACCCACTGAATCATTTTGGGGGCATGAAGTGTACTTTACAATAGCTGGCATTAGATTTTATACATATATATTTGTAACACTATTTGTTTCAAACTATCAGCTAACCATTTATTGAACACTGCAATAGAAGTTCACTATCCATTATCCTCTAGATATAGCTGCGTGAGGTTCACTCCATTCAGAGTGCACTCGTAGCCTAGTTTCAGTGAAATCCCCTGTACACATCCATAATTAGTCTTCTTCTTTTGATATTGTTAAGCAGTGATTTACATAGGTAATTTTCCCAGCAGATCATTTCGAAATTGGAGTGAAACAAGAACCCGATATACAATATAAAGGCAGTGTTTGTGGTGACAGTGCAAAGGCATACACACTAATTGAAAAAGAACTTCAACAAAGGAAGTAGAGGGAGAAACATCTTCCATAATGCTTAGCTGCTAGGAGAGCCAGGCGGGCTGGGATTGCAGAGGTTGCTCTTCCAGCAAGCTCGCACTTTGCTTCTGTTTTCGCTCTACTTCCTTTTGGGCTTTTAATTTCCACTTGTACTAACAACTAACTAATGTAACCAACTTCTTATTCTCAGTGTTATTTCCAGAAATGTCTACAGTGCTACAGTACATATGGTTTTTTGCTGTCGTTATTGTGCAGCATTGTTGTTTTTCTGATGCTGTTAACTGATGTGCAGTGACTTGTGACAAGGTAATTTCTGGGTGGGACTGTTCCTGGAAGGGGTATACTTATATAAGTTATATATGCTTTTTCATTATTGCTATTTTTATTTTTAAAAATGTACCTTCATCTCTCCTGACTGTATTTTAAAAAATACTGGCCTAGAAATTCAGTTGCGTTCGCCAGCCGTTAGCGCCATAAGAGGAGTAGATTTCGAGCGCTAGGCACTTAGCGCCCGGGCGCAGACCGATCTGCGCCTACGCCCAACTTCAGTTGACATTTAGCGCCGGCGCAAAGTGTTTGCGCGCGCTCAGCTGCGCGCGTAGCTTATGACGTCATTTCGTCGTGCAACGCCGTTTGTGCGCCCCAAACCGGAACTTCAGTGGCGCCCGCCCAATGTGGGCGTGGTGCTGTTAAGAACTGTGAAGTGGAACGCAGCAGAGGCCCTGCGGGCCTCGGGGAGCGCTAATTAAAGGGCACTTAGACTGAACTATAAAGGCCAGCCATTTTGCTGCAATGACTTTAGTGCTACGGATTTCTGGACAGAGACCAAGGAAGAGACCTTACTGATTTGGGACAACATAGGAGGTATTTTTGGCTTCTGGCCAGAGCTTGGAAATTTGACTCATTGTGATTTCACTGTTTGCAAGTATATTATGGGGGCTGCATGGGGTTCCAACCCTCAGTTCCAGCATTATGTGCGAAGGGCTCGCAGACGCTGTGTGAGAGGGGCAGCCATGCCTAGACGCAGAGGGGCCATCAGGCGTCGGCAACGTAGGCCTTACCCACTCAGGGAATACCGCCAGCAGGTGTCCTATCTCACCATGACTGCCGCGCATTGTGTTAAGAGGCTGCGCTTCAGAAGGGAGGTGGTTGCAGAGATCTGCCAGCTGCTTCACAGAGATCTGCGTCCACAGCTGATGTGCAGGACGTCTCTGTCGGTGGAAGTGAAGGTCACGGTGGCTCTGAACTTTTATGCAAGCGGCTCCTTCCAAGCCGCTGCTGGGGACATAGCGAACATCTCCCAGTTCGCCGTGCATCGCTGCATCCGGCAGGTCACCGATGCCCTTTTCGCAAGGAGACACCAATTCATCTCCTTCCCCATGACCCTAGAGAGGCAGGAGCAGCGTGCAGTCAGATTTGCGAGGATCGCCGACTTCCCCATGATGTAGGGCGCCATTGACTGCACGCATGTGGCTATGCGGGCACCTATCGACAATGCCGAGGATTACCGCAACCGGAAGGGCTACCATTCCCTCAATGTACAGCTGGTGTGTGACCACAGGCAGCGCATCCTAGCTGTCAATGCCCGCTTTCCAGGCAGCAGCCACGATGCATTTATCCTGCGCCAGACTACTGTGGCTGACATGTTCCAGGCACAGCCTCCCCCAAGAGGATGGCTTATCGGGGACAAAGGCTATCCTTTGTGTACATGGCTCATGACCCCGCTCCGCGCGCCCAGGACCCCTGCTGAGGAGGCATACAACGAAAGCCATCAAGCCACAAGGAACATCATAGAGCAAACGATTGGCGTCCTCAAGCAATGGTTCCGCTGCCTGGATCGTTCCGGCGGATCTCTACAGTATTCGCCGGATAGAGTCTCCCAGTTCGTCGTCGTTTGCTGCATGCTGCACAACCTGGCTATCCGCAGGACTCAGGCACTGCCACCTCATGTTGGACCACCACCTCAGGAGGACGAGCAGGAGGACCATGAGGAGGAGGAGGAGGAGGAGGAGGAGGAGTATCAGCCCAGGAGGGAGCCACAAGGTCCAAGGGCCGTCCGTCGGCGGCTTATTGAACGACACTTCTAGGCCCCCTGTCAGGGAATGGCTTGTGGCAATGAAGGCACATGAATGCAGCCGCTCCGCAAGCCCTCAGCCGGTTAACGCAACAACCACTTGAAACATCACACATGGACAAGCTGAATAAATAAAAAGCTTTATTGAACAAACTCAGGGCCCTTCCCACATGAAACCCAAAAACAGACAAGACCCCCAAAAAATAGTCAAAAACATATCTCACTCCCACAACCTGGGGAGGAATAACAAAACTTGTCCATCCAAATGGCCTTCATCCTCGGCCTTACCAAGACAAACCCCCCCATACAGAACACAAACACCCCCATATAAAAAAACATTTGCCTTCATCTTCGGCCTTACCAAAATAAACCCCCCCCATACAGAACACAAACACCCCCATATAAAAAAACATTTGGCAACACACTCTACTTTGTGTGCCGAGAGGGCGAGTCCTTGTCCAGGCTTTTCCGGCCCCTGGCCGACCTGCTGCTCCGCCTCAACCTGGGCCCTGTGGGTGTTGCAAGGCTGGGGGAAGGCTCCTGAGGGGCACAATGCGTGACGGCAGATGCCCTTGGGGGTCGGCCTAGACGAGCCCTGGCCCTGGAGGGGCCGGCTGCTGACTGCTGCAGCTGTGGCTGGGCAGCATCAGTCTCTCCAGCAGCTCGTCGCAGCTTTGCTGGGGGAGTGGCAGTGGCGGCTGCAGCAATGGGGGCAAGCTGGCTGATGCCAGGCGCTCGCTGGTCGCCAGAGACACTGGCAGTCGGCCGGGCTGGCACTGCAGCAAGCGCAGCAATCTGGTGAAGGCCAGACCACTGTGCTGCAGCAGCGCGGCGGGTGCCCTGGCGATGCGTGCGTGACACAGCGAGTGTGGCAGCAGTGAGTGCCCGTACTGCCCTGGTCTGTGCCCGCATCAGACCAGCCAGTGACTGCACGGCACCACTCGTCAACTCTCCACTCGCTGCCTGTGCTGCCCTGAATTCGGACCGACTCGCGTCCTGTGATGCCCTGAATTCTGCCCGACTCGCGTCCTGTGATGCCCCGAATTGTTCGAGACCCCTGGCCTGTGCTGCCGCGAGTTGCTCGAAACCCCTGGCCTGTGAGGCCCCGAAATTGGCCACACTATGAGCCAGGGACTCAATGGCCTCAGGCAACCGTGCCACAACCCCCATGAACTCGGTGTGGCGACGATCCGAGTCCGCGGACATTTGATCAAGGAGGCGCACCTCCTGGGCGAGGACCGTCTCCGGACTGGAGGCCGGACTCTCCCTCTGGGGAGAAGGCCGCCGAGCTGGCCGACCCTTCCCGCGTGGCTGGACGCCACTGGGCCCAGCAACTGCACTCCCCTGCAACACTTCCCCCCTCTGGGGAGAAGGCCGCCGAGCTGTCCGACCCTTCCCGCGTGGCTGGACGCCACTGGGCCCAGCAACTGCACTCCCCTGCAACACTTCCCCCCTCTGGGGAGAAGGTAGCCGTGCTGCCCGACCCTTCCCGCGTGGCTGGACGCCACTGGGCACAGGAGCTACACCCCCCTGCAACACTTCCCCCTGGCTCTCCTCCAGGCAAGACGTGTCCCCTCCATTGCCATCCCCTGGCGCGGATGAGGGTTCCCCCGATGTGCCGCCTTCCTCTTGCTCCTCGTCGTCCTCCTCTTCCGAGGGACTGACACTCGCAGCTTCAGGGACCTCCTCCTCACCAGCTGAAAGCAGGAAGGCACAAGAGTAGCTTTAGAGTGAGGACAGGGCGTCAGCGAGGGAGGCATGAGTGGTGGCATTATGCGCATTGGTGGGACAGTGGCAAAGGATGTAGATCTGAAGCGCAAGGGGAACGAGAGAGGTCCAAACGGTCATGTCCTTACCATTGGGGCCCAGCACAGGGTCGGCATCTCCAATTGCAACGGGGCCAATCACCCGGGCACCCATGAGTCGACCCACGCGCTCCTCCAGGTCACTGAGCTCCTGGAACTGGGCACGGCCTCCCCCGGTGACAGTCCGGCTCTTCAGATTCTCGGCCAGCTTGGCCTGCAAGAGAAAGGACGGCTTCTAAGTACAGTGTGGTGCCCTGTTGTTGTGTGCACTGCCTCCCATGGTGGAATAGCTTGGCCAGTGTGGTGCCCTGTTGTTGTGTGCACTGCCTCCCATGCTAAAATAGCTTGGCCAGTGTGGTGCCCTGTTGTTGTGTGCACTGCCTCCCATGGTCGAATAGCTTGGCCAGTGTGTAAAGTGCAGAAAGTGCTATTGATCTTCATGCCAGTGCCATAGCTGCTGGAGGAGGGCTGGCCATTAAGCCTTTGAGGTCCCTTTGCCCATAATGTGAGGTGCACATGCAAGGATGAGGAGGACACTGGAAAGGGTACTCACCCTGACCAACCGAGTGAGGTCGTTAAACTTTTTCCGGCATTGGTCACCAGTCCTGGGGACATCGCTGTTGGCTGTGACCCTCTGGCCGATTTCCCTCCAGGCTCTCCTGTACAGCCTCTTGGGAGCCTTCTTGCCACTGTCCGGGAACAAGGTATCTCTTCTCCTCTCCAAAGCCCTAACCAGCACCTTTAAATCATGGGCAGAGAAGCGCTGCGCTCGCTCACGGGCCCTCTGCATCCTTGCTGGTGTTATTTCTCTCCAGCAGCAGTGTTTAGGCCTAGCTGGAGGGCTGCAGTATCCAGGGCGTGGCAGCAGACCAAGTCGACCCTTCCCCCTTTAAGAGCTGGCCGGTGCCAGGGTGTCTGCTGTCAATCAAAACATGACCGCACCTGCGCTGCGCCCGGCCTCGGCGGTATCAGTCTGCACCGCCGGCTTAGCGCCTAAAGATAGGGGTGCAACGCCAGTTTTAGCGCTCGAGCAAACTCCTTGGCCAAAGCTACTGAATATCGGCGAAGTGGCCTCCACTTTCCGGCGGGCGCAAACTTTAGCGCCCGCCCGACTTTACCGCCCCCAAAGTGGCTATACTGAATTTCTAGGCCACTATATTTTAAATTTATTTTAAAAATATGATTCGGACTGCGACCTCTGAACTCAGCCAGTCTTGTCTCTGGGTCAGATATAGTAACAGATGCCATCGTGAGCCTATCAGATCTGTCACTTCACCATGTGCTCCCTGGCTTACAGAGGAAAGGCTGCTGGTAGATGGGAAAATGCAGGCGCAGTTCTCTCAGCCCATCCACAATGAAGGTGGAGGCTGGTAGAGGTATTAATTAAAAATTTAAATTTGTTTTTTAATCTGACAGATTGTTGGCAATAGAATAGCAATATTAACAATTCAATCATCAGCAATTACAAATGAAGGCACCACACTCCTTTAAAAATATGCTGGAAATCTGAAATAAAAATGGAAAATAGTCAAAATGCATAGTACGTCAGTCAAAATCTGAAAGATAAAGATAGATCAGCACTTCAGGTGGGATCGTTCACCGGAACTCAGAAATAATTTTCTAGTTCTAAGCAACCAGCCTCTTTCCTAAGAAAAACTTATTTGTCCATAAGAGGGCGCCATGTGTCTGGGTATGTTACAGCATCCAATCAATTAAGAAAGTGCCACATGATATTCCTTTGGTGTCTGAAAAGCAACATTGATCTGGTAATAGATAGAAATGGATTCTGGGTCTTGTCTGCCTCGAAGCAGATTTACACTTGTATTCATCACATTTAATATGCTAGATGAGAAGTGAAGAGATTCATGTACAATACTCATTTCTTTTTCACATTGTACAGGCTTGACTCATGATTAGGCCCACGTTTCTAGTGGTGACATTTAAATTTTACACTAATTTGAGCACCATACCCTCTGCAAATTAATGAGTCTGTGAATAGTACCGTGCATTTGTCGTTTGAATTTATGTTAATGCAATGAGCTCCCCTGGTGATGTTGATGGGCCTCAGCAGCTGTTCAAACCACAAACTGTTCAGGCATCTTCCACCACATTTTATCACTTGCCCCTTTCAGTGGACTTTATAGCCTGTCATTTGTGCACCAATCATCGTGGTGGTTATTGATAGGTCTGGTAATTATCTCTGACTTTATATCTGTGTTCTGACCCCAAAACAATGAGCATAAGTAATGGATCACTGTTCAGAAAATTACATTTGTGACATTGTAACAGTGCCCAACCATGAGGTCAGCAGAAGTTCATTTAGGAAGATTGACACTTACAAATTTTGCTGTCATGCTAAATGGTTGCAAATTTTTGTAGATAAAACTTTGGAGAACTAGTAACTGCGTAATCAGGATGTGTGCTGCATTGAGTTGTGGTGACTGTGGGGTGATATTCTTGACAAGCTAACCTAATGTATGTAATTCAAGCCACACGATACTCATGTTTGTCATTTTCTTTGCAAAATTATCAAACATGGTTGACAATGTAATTGGATTATCAAGGGATCCAAGTAGGGAGAGTAAAACCCAGCAGCTTCCTGTCGGAATAGTTCAATGTAAGCTGTCACTAGTAGGTAATTTTTCTATGAACCAGGCGCTTGTGTCAATAGCGGAGAAAAACACTTGTAAAGGCACATAAAATAAAACATAGCGTAAAATAAATTTGCAGGAGTTGTGTCAATAGCGGAGAAAAACACTTGTAAAGGCACATAAAATAAAACATAGCGTAAAATAAATTTGCAGGAGTGATTGTAAAGCAGTTCATAACTGGTATCTGCACTCAGAGATTAGAATACTGCTTTTAAATTACTTACTTTTTTATGGTCAATATTTTTTGATAATATATGCTGTTAATTTAATTGGTAGGCACAAGTCGGGAGGTGTTAGGAATGTGTACAGGCTGCATCGGTAATGTTAATGTACCATCCAGTGAAATTACCCTCTGAATGCTGAGTTTTATGGCCCGGAATTTGCGGTGGGTAATAACGGTGAACTAACAGTGTTCGCCGTTATTACCCCTTTGAAACTGAGCGCAACTTCAGGATGTAGCGCATGCACATCTAAACGTGAAAATCATGAAGTTGCGGTCAGTCATTCACTGCTCCGACACTGGCTGCGCTGTGGTCGTACTTCCTGCCCCCCAATAGCTGGTAATCACTGTAATCAGTGAAACAAGTCAAACTGATGAAAAACTTGGGCTTTACCACAGTAATTGTTAAATACCCCATTAAATGTTAGGCCTTGTTGGATTAGGTGTAACTGGGGTTTTAACAGCGTATTGACTGCTAAACAAACATTATGGTCCTGAAAAACTAATTTTAATTTTGTGGAAATTTCTCCATTATGATAAAAATTGCATTTTTTAAGAAATTAAAAAACATGGTTTTGTATTTTTTAAAGTTTGTTCATATCTTATCCCAATTTTTGTTTTGCTCTCTGTAACATTTTTAAAAAGTCAGGATAAAAACAGGTTCTCATTTCCTGCTTCCCTGTCTGTGAGAATTCTGCAATGTGATTGGCTGCTTAGACAGCTTGTTGATGTCACAGCAGGTTGTGGTAGGCATTCCCCATTATATTTCACTGAAATCTCTTACGCGTCGGAAAAGGCAAACTTCTCACCACAGAGATCATGAGATCTCTGTGGACAGCTTTCTTCGGGGCCAGCAAGTTTTGGGCCAAAATGTTTCTTTTGATGCAGCCGTTGACGTTTTGTTGCACAAGATTTCAATAGTTTTTAAAAAATTGTATCTGTCTAAAGTGCTCCACCCCAATCTCTGCTCCCACCCCTCCCCACCTCCCACCCCAGCCTTCCTAAGGGAACACAAATTAAGTGAGTTCACAAGAGATTTTCTGGCAGTTTCAGCATTCAATGTTAACACTGTTACTCAACCAACAAGAGGTGCACTTGCTCTACGCTAGGCGCTGGGCTTCTACCTAATGGCTTAGGCAAGAACTGACACAATGTACCAGAAGAGCCACTGGCAGGCGATTTTGTGTATCACACAGCCTTATGACCAGCCATCCCATTAACAAAATTGTTAATGGACTTTATGTACATCTTACACAAAAGCAAAATACTGCAGATGCTGGAAATCTGAAATAAAAACAGAAAATGCTGGAAATACTCAGCAGGTCAGGCAGCATCTGTGGAAGGGTCTGACCTGAAACGTTAACTGTGTTTCTCTCTCCACAGATGCTGCCTGGCCTGCTGAGTATTTCCAGCATTTTCTGGTTTTATTTATGTACATCTTGGTCACTTTTGTATGTACATCTTTGGGGATTGTTGTGTTCAGAAGGTAATAAATGTGGATCAGTGCAGAAACCTCACTAACCACTGCTTCATAATTTACTTGAGGCTTCATATCCAAATCATATTTTAAAATCCATTTTTGTCCATGGATCTTGTCCAACACATTCTATTAAAGAAGCTACAGTCAAAAAAACCCTATACAAAAGTATCTGATCTGCCCTGACGGCTCAGCAGGTACATACAGGGGTAGATTTTCTTCTTCATCGCCTGGGCGGTACCTTGGCGGAGCGGTTGCTCTCCCTTTATAGAACTTTCCATTCCATTGATTTTGATTCATTCTGTGGTACTGATCCACACAGTCTGGGGAAGTTAAAAGTTTCATCGCAGCTGAGGCAGCTGTGACAGGGCAGGGGCTACAATTAGCTGCGTGGCCCATGTATTAAGGATCTCTATCCAGTGACACCTGCTGAAAAGTCCATGTGTGTGGACGTCAGCCAAAGACAGGCTTGGGCTTGTCTGTGTCATGATCAAATAACCTGTCAACATTTGGTGCCAAGGCTCATTCGTGAAGAGTGGCTACTTTAAGTGCAGTACCAAAGAGTTACGAACAGACATGAAAATGAACTCCAGCCCGAGTCAGTGCCTTTAGGAGAAGCAAGAGAAAAGGGGAGAACATTGAAAAAGGAAAGGGCCAGAATTTGCCGTCAAAATAATGGCAAGGTTAATGGCGCTTGCCATTATTTAAGGATAAATGGTACAGTAACTTCAGGCGAGAAGCAGATGCGTGGTTAAATGTGTATATCTAAAAGTTGCTGTCCAAGTTGCACCACTCTGCTGTTAGATTCACAAAACCAGCATTTCGCCCTAAGCCTCCCTGTTTTTTTTTAGGAACTTGCTGTATTTGCCCATTAATTGCACATTAAACTCACCACAGAAAGTTAAGGCTTGCCATTACAAGCGTAAGTAGCTTTTTAACAATGTGATAAGTGTTAATGACTACCAATCAACCTCTCTGCACCAAAAAATAATGATTTCAAATGTAGAGTCTCATTCCTTCTGGTTTTGAATTTTTAGGGGAGATTTTTAAAATGTAAAATTTTAAATTAAATTTTTTTTCTTATTTTCCTTTCCGTCAATTTTTTTCTCACTCTTAATCCAATCATTCCTTCCCTCTCTTTATTGCTCTTACTGCACCTGATTTGACATGAATTCACTGCCTTAATTTACCCTCCTTCTCAGTCCTTTCTGTATTTATTTTCCAATCCTTAAATCTCATTGGTTAAGGAGATACCCTGTTGGTTGTCCTGTTCACTCAGGTCCCAGATGCCCTGTTTCCCTCACTGCGCCCTTATCAGCTCATACTTTCAGCAACTTTGCAGGCAATTTTTTTTGAGCTGAAGTGTGCAGGGGCAAGTCTAACTAACGGCAGAAGACATTAGGGGCTAGATTTTCAGTCGCTTGCGCCAGCAGTTAGCGCCTTAAGAGAAGTGATTTTTGGGCGCTATGCGTGTAGCGCCCGTGCGCAGCGCTGTTTGCGCCCCGCCCCAAATTAAGTTGCCCGTTAGCGCCGGCACAAAGTTTAGCGCCCGGCCGGATGCACGCGCAGAAAATGACGTCACATCCTCGTGCAACGCCCTTTGGCCGCCCCGATTCCAAACTTCAGTCGGACCGCCCCATTGTGCGGCTGGCGGCCGGAGCGTTTGGAAAAAGGAACGCAACACAACCAGCGCAGGCCCCGGGGGGCGCAAATTAAAGGGGACGTGCTCTCCAGTATAAAGGCCAGCCTTTTTTCAGAAAACACTCTTGTGCAACGCATTTCTGGAGACACAACAAGGAGGATAGCTAACTGGTTTCAAGCAGCAAGAGCTCAGGTATTTTTGGAGTCAGGCCAGAGCGCTGCAAGTGGCCTTTTGGAAATTTGAGTGTTTGCCAGGATTTGATGGGGGTTGCATGGGGTGCCAACGCGGAGCTGCAGCTCCATGTCCGTAGGGCTCGCAGACGCATTGTGAGAGGGGCAGCCCTGGCTAGAGGCAGAGGGGGCTACAGGCGTCGGCCACGTAGGCCTTACCCAGTCAGGCTATACCGCCAGCAGCGCTCCTACCAAAACATGAGTGCCGCGCGATGCGTTAAAAGGCTCCGATTCCGAAAGGAGGTGATTGCAGAGATCTGCCACCTGCTTCGCCGAGATCTGCGGCCAAAGCTCAGGTGCAGGACGTCTCTGTCGGTGGAAGTGAAGGTGACGGTGGCATTGAACTTCTATGCCACCGGCTCCTTCCAATACGCTGCTGGGGACATAGCAAACATCTTCCAGTACGGCGCGCATCGCTGCATCCGCCAGGTGACCGAAGCACTGTTCAGAAGGAGAAGCCAATTCATCTCCTTCCCCATGGCCCTGGAGAGCCAGCATCAGCGCGCATTGGGATTTTCCAGACTCGGGGAATTCCCCTTGGTGCAGGGCGCCATTGACTGTACGCATGTGGCTTTGCGGGCCCCTCTGGAGCATGGCAAGCAGTATCGCAACAGGAAGGGCTACCATTCTCTGAATGTGCAGCTGGTGTGTGACCACAAGCAGCGCATCATGGCAGTCAATGCCAGATTCCCAGGCAGCAGCCACGATGCCTTTATCCTGCGGCAGAGTACTGTGCATGACATGTTCCAGGCACAGCCTCCCCCAAGAGGATGGCTACTCGGGGACAAAGGCTATCCTTTGTGCACCTGGCTCATGACCCCGCTCCGCGCGCCCAGGACCGCTGCTGAAGAGGCCTACAACGAGAGCCATCAAACCACCCGCAACATCATCGAGCAAACTATTGGGGTCCTCAAGCAGTGGTTCCGCTGCCTTGATCGCTCCGGAGGAGCTCTCCAGTATTCGCCGGACCGGGTCTCCCAATTTGTAGTGGTTTGCTGCATGCTACACAACCTGGCTATCCGCAGGACTCAGGCACTGCCACCTGACGTTGGACCAGCACCTCAGGAGGAGGAGCAGGAGGAGTATGAGGAGCAGGAGGAGGAGGAGCAGGAGTACGTTCCCAGGAGGGAGCGACCAGGGCCAAGGGCCGCACGACGCCACCTTATTACACGGTACTTCTAAGCCCCCTGTCAGGGAATGGCCAGGGGCCATGAGGGAAGATGAATGCAGCCGCTCCGCAAGCCCTCAGCCGGCGAAGCCAACAAACACTAAGAAGAACAACCATGGAGACTGCATGAATAAAGATAATTTTTTATTACACAAAAATGAAAAGCCCTTCCCACATGAATCCCCAAAAACAATAAATGGGCCCCACAAAAAGCCCAACAAACGACTCACTCCCACAAACTGGGGAGGAGTCACTCCACCTTTCTTCAAACCGGGCCTCAACGTCGGCCTAACGCAAAAAATAAGCCCTCCAACAACACAACCATGGGCAAAATAAAGATGGCCACCGCCATATAAAAGGAAAGCTGGCCACACCCTCTACTGAGTGGCCCGCGAGGGCGAGACCTTGCCCAGCCTTTTGCCTCCCCTGCCCGGCCTGCTGCTCCTTCGCAAGCTCTGCCCAGTGGCTGCTGCGAGGCTGGGGGAAGGCGCCTGAGGCTCAGATGCCCTTCCGCCAGATGCCACTGGGGGGTGGCCTACACGGCGTTTGGGCCTCGAGGGGCCGTCTGCTGAGTGGCGCACCTGAGCCTGGCCACCATCAGCTGCAGCCGCTTGCCCTTGACGCCCCAGTGGGGGAATGGCGGCGACGGATGGCGCAATGTGGGCCAGCTGGCGTCTGGGATGCGCTGGCTGGTGCTGTGGCGCGGTGGCACTCGGCCGGGCCCGCACTGCAGGATCCGCAACAATCAGCCGAGGGGTGGCTTGCTGGGATGGTCCAGCGCGGCGGCTGCCCTGGCGATGCCTGCCTGAGACAGCGCGTGTGGCAGCAGTGAGTGCCCCTGTTGTCGTGGTGTGCGCCCGCATCACATCCGCCAGGTTCTTGACGGCATCAGTCAGCATGCGGCCACTCGCGGCAGTTGCTGCCCCGAACTCGCGCACACTGGTCGCCAGCGACTCGATTGCCTCAGGCATGCACCCCACCACGCTCATGAGCTCCGTGTGGCGCTGGTCCGAATCCTCGGCCATCTTATCCAGCTTCCGCACCTCCTCCGAGGTGAAGGTGTCTGGACTGGAGTCGCGACTCTCCCGCTGGGGAGGAGGGGGCCGAACTAGGGGACCCTTGCCACGTTGGTGGCAGTGAGTGTGCCGATCAGCAGCACTCCCCTCTGATCCTTGCCCCCTTTGGGGGGAAGGCCGTGGGCCACGCGCACGGCTCCTGGGTGGCTGGACGCCACTGGTCCCAGAAGCTGCATTGCCCTGCGACAGTTCCTCCAGGCACTCGTCCAGTGAGGAGGTGTCAAGCATTTCCTCCTCTCCTGCGGGACGTGACTGTTCCCCCGATGGTCCGGCTTGCTCCTCCTCCTCCTCCTGCTCGGAGGTGCTGTCACTGGCAGCTTCAGGGTCCTGGTCGTCACCAGCTGAAAGCAGGAATGCACAAGAGTAGCTTCAGAGTGAGGAGACGGCGTCAGCGAGGGAGTTAGGACTGGTGGCATTCAGCGCATTGGTGGGACAGTGGCAAAGGAGGTAGCTCGGATGGGCCAGTGCGACGCGAGAGGGCCAAAAGGCGAGGTCCTTACCATTGCCGGGCAGTGGAGGGTCGGCTACTCCGCACGCTGTGGGGACGAGCACACGGGCTCCCATGAGCACACACACGCGCTCCTCCAGCCGAGTGAGCTTCTGCAGCTTGGCGCGGCCACCCCTGGCACGGGCCTGGCGATTAAAGGCTACTTTAGCCTGCAAGAGAAAGGACGGGCTGTAAGTGCGCAGTGTAGCCCTGATGTAGTGTGCACTGCCTCCCATGGTGGAATAGCTTGGCCAGAGTGAAGCCCTGATGTAGTGTGCACTGCCTCCCATGGTGGAATAGCTTGGCCAGAGTGAAGCCCTGATGTAGTGTGCACAGCCTCCCATGGTGGAATAGCTTGGACAGAGTGAAGCCCTGATGTAGTGTGCACAGCCTCCCATGGTGGAATAGCTTGGCCAGAGTGAAGCCCTGATGTAGTGTGCACTGCCTCCCATGGTGGAATAGCTTGGCCAGAGTGAAGCCCTGATGTAGTGTGCACTGCCTCCCATGGTGGAATAGCTTGGACAGAGTGAAGCCCTGATGTAGTGTGCACAGACTCCCATGGTGGAATAGCTTGGCCAGAGTGTAGAGTGCCGAATGGCCAATTGATGCTCATGACTGTCCCAATGCTGCTGGCTGAGGGCTGGCCAATAGGACTTTCAGCTCCCTTTGCCCATCATGTCAGGTGTACATGCAAGAATGAGGAGGAGACTGGAAAGGGTACTCACCCTGACAATCCTGGTCAGGTCGTTGTATTTTTTACGACATTGTTTGTGGGTCCTGGGGGCATCGCCGGTGAACGTCACCCTCTGGGCGATCTGCTTCCAGGCTTTGGTGTAGTCGTGGTGGGTTGGATTCCTCCCACTCTCTGGGAACAAGATCTTGCGCCTCACCTCCAGAGCTGTGACCATTATGTCCAGATCACCCTCTGAGAAGCGCAGGGCACGCTGACGGGCCTTCTCTGGCGTTGCCATGACTCCCTGGGGCTGCGCAGCAGTGTTGAGGCCTCTTTGCAAGGCTGCAGTGTGCAGGGCGTGGCAGCAGACCAATTCGTCCCTTCCCCCTTTAAGAGCTGGTCGGCGCCACGGGGTCTGCTGTCAGTCCAAAAATGACCGCACCCGCGCTGCGCCCCGCCTGGGCGCTATCCCTCTGGACCGCCGGCTTAGCGCCTAAAGATAGTAGTGGAACGCCTCTTTTAGCGCTCCACCAACCTCTTAGGGCGAAGCCACTGAATTTCCGGCAACGGGGCGCTACTTTGGGGCGGGCGCTAACTTCGGGCGGGCGCTAAGGCTAGCGCCCCAAAACTGCCTATACTGAAAATCTAGCCCTAGATGCCCTGCTACAGCAATTTCTGGTCCAACAGAAAGTATCTGAATTAAAAGGGCAATGATCTATTTCAGGACAGACAATAGCAAATAAAATGAGGACAATCTTGATCTCATAACCAACAGCAGTTACTTTTCTGTATTGTTAATCAATAGGGCTACCAACTCACAATGTCAGGAATACGCAAAGGAGAGTGAAAGATGGGAAGAGGAATAGAAATTGAAGAATACATCCAAAAATAAAGCCTTACTTTTTAGTTTTTGACTTGAGACTTTATGGGTGAGGAGTTAACTTTTAAACGGCTTAGAGAGAACTCTGCTTATGATCTTAGCTTGCAAACATAGGATTGTGAATTGAGCAACGAGTATCCTAACAGCTGCACTACGGAACTAGACCAGCAGAGTTAAAAAAAATGAAATTGATCTTATATTCTAAGCTTTAAACTGGAGATTTTAAAATGCCAGTCTTGGCAGGATTTTTTTAACCTATTTTCCAAGGAGGAAGTACTGGTTGAGAGACAGCAAGTCTACAAAAGCCTGCCTGTGTATTGGTTCTTCACTTAAGCCAGTCATTGTGTGAAAAATGATAGTGGACTGTGAATATTGTGTTCTGGTCTATGTCATGCTTTTCACATGAGAAAATGCATGAACAATATTCTCTTGAAGCATTTCCTGTTGCAATTTCTGTGCATTCTGTTCCCACATATATAAAGCCAGTAGAAAGACTTTGTGGTGATGTTTCCAGTTATGTTTTAAGACAAGCTGTATGAAAGAAAAAAAAGTAAAGCCAATCTCCATTAACAAAAAATGACAGTGTGTGGCAGAGTGTTCAAGGTCTAGTGCACTCTGCCATGGTGTACTGGGGTGTGGCTTTTTGAATCTGATTCCTTGCATAGTGTATTCCCATTCTGAAATATGTTATCACAGGAAGGTGGCAAGCAGAGGTCAAGCACTTCCCTAAAGCAGAAGTATGAAGCTATTATAACAAGGATAATCAAGTATTTGGTGCCTCAAGAGCTTCAGATTATTATAGAGTAAATTTACATTCCCAGCATGGTGCCACACTCAAAGGAAGTGCAGGTCAGGGAATTGGTGATACAGTGTTAGGGGCCCATCTGTGACTTGGACTCCCTTCGAGTGCAGCTCTCTTTTGGGAGTGCAGAATTGGTGAATTTACTCCTATATATCAAAACCCTGTACTCCTAGAAGACTTATTGGTAAGGCTACAGTTGGGATATTGCACTGAATTATAGGCATCATACATTTAAGTAGACTTTGATACATTGAAGAAAGTTCAGAGAAGACCAACAGTGGTCCCAGGACACCGAGCCCTAATTTATGAAGAGAGATGTACAGAATTAATCTTGGTTTCACTACAGAAAAGAAAACTGAGCCAGGATATGATCTAGTTCTAAAAAATGCTGAAAGGCACAGATAATGTAGTTTTAAGCAGGTTACTGAACTTAATTGTAATTATAGAGCTAGAAGACACAAGCAAAAACAAAATTTATTAGAAGAAATAAGAGTTTAGAGGTAACATTTTTCCTGCAGCATAGTAGATATGTAGCGTAGGCTTCTGGCAAATACAATAAACTCTTTTAAAAAGGAATTGGATAAATATCAGTTGGAGAACTGGATTGAAGCTTATAAGGGTAAGTATAGAGACAGATGAACAAGTACTGTATGAACTATGATGATAGCTCCTGGACTGTTGGGGTCATGGAAAGCCATCTAAAGAATTCAATTTATCCAGGTTAATTAACTTGGATTGTAATGTGAGATTAATGTCTTGGACAGCATTGTTAGATTATGTACAGGAGGCAGGCAACAATTTCAAAGGGTTTTATTTTGTTAAAGCTTTTACATGTGGTTATTTACCTCCCCCTACAGATTTAATAAGTTGGGACAAGTCCATGACAGTGCAAATTATACACGCTTTGAGGAAGAAATTGAGTTGATGGGTTGAATGACCTCTTCTCCCTTCATAGTTTCTAATATGTTTTGTTGAGTGAAAATTGTATGGTTAACTAGACAGGCTTTGGGTCATCCTGAGGTCATGAAAGGTGCTATATAAATGCAAGTCTTTCTTTCTTTCTTTCTTTCTTTCTTTCTTCTCTCTCTCTCCAATAAGGCTAAAATGTTTGTCTTTATATATAATCCCGACAGTCAAATAATGGAGGTCAATCTTCTAGTTTGGTTTGGATCAAGGGACCAATCCAGAAGCTATCACATTTGATAGAATATTTGATCATCTATCGCTATACTTATGCTTCAATCGTGCTTAATGCTTGCCAATTTGGTTGGAAGCAGACCACATTCAGACTCACTGGCCTGTCTTATTAAAATTCTCAGGAAGGCGGCTATGTTTGACCCTCAAGTCCACAGGCCCATAGAAATGTAGTCAAAGTGCATGAGAGGTTAGGGAACCTATACCAGCACACAATAAATCCCTAAGGACATGGCTTCAAGTTCACAAGAACTGCAGAGACTTCAGCTGGTTTGTTGAGGTTGGTCCAAGCAGCACAATATTCTCTTAAGTAGGACACAAAAGTATACATGACACATTGTACTCTTAGTCCCCTCACACTATCACTAATTTCAGTGTTCACCATTTTGCTACAGGATACTTTTGATATCCTCAACAGATGCCTAAAGTGCTACCTTCTCTCACATCTTTTCTATGAAGCTGCACTTTACTTTCCATCCTTACCAATATAGCTGCATGATATATGTGTATGTAATCATGTCTACTGTTGTCTATATAATGGCCCTTATTGTAAATCTCTCCTTGACAGACAAGGCATAACTGCTGAGAATATACCCATATTTGAGGAGACCCACAGAATTGCTGGCCCCTTAGTTCTTTTGAAGAGATGGCAGTTGGGTTACTTGACACGGAGGCTGCGGAGGAGAATGTGGTGAGTGGGGGAGTTGGAAATCACTCTCAAGCTGAGGACTAGTTCCCTTTTTATCATCCGCTGCATTCTCACTCCATCTACTTACTCACCCATTTACTGCCACCACTATGTGCCCTTAAACACAAGAATGTGTGACAAATTCCCATGGAACTCATTTTGAATGTAATTCAACCACTTTAATGTATCGTATTTATTCTCTGTAGGTGTAGAACAGAGCAATTTGATCAGGCCGCAGCCCCAGACCTCTCAAGTACTTCACAGCAGCCAGTGTCACTCATTCGTACCCGCTCATGTGCTAAGCCCATGGGGATTTCTTTAGTGACAAAGACTCAAAAGTACAAGTGAGCAAGAGGCAGTAGTGGATGGAAAGCTGGAACCTGGTATCCAAAGGGCCAGCTTGTGTCCTCCCACAGTTGAGGAGCCAAAGGATGCAGACCTCACAGGGCCTGCTTTTAAAAGAAGGATGCCTTCTGATCACAGAAACATGATTCAGTTAATGGACACATGCCCTGCTGCTGAAGGCCATTGTGGAGGAGTGCACAAGCTGCATTCGTAAAGGGATGAAGAATGCAGTTAGAACACTGCAGTCCCCTGTGGAGCATTAGGCAACTGCAGCTGTGAATATGGCTGTCTAAAAACCCAAATAAAAGAGGTTGAGGTCCACCTTAGTCCCAAGAGGCGCCAACTGACATTCAGCATACAGCCACCTTGCTGGCTTCAATCACTGGAGCAGCACATACTATGAGTAGCAGATTAGATTCTAAAGCACATAAATCATATGTTTTAAATTGAGGGAAACATGGTGATACATAAGAATAGAGTCACATACACGAACAACTTATATATTAGTAATTTGGGCAGATGCCCCCCTCCCTCACCCCCCCAATGATTTTATGTGCATTAAAACTATTTGATGGAAAATCCTTAATGGACAGAAAATGCTCATGCCCGCATACCTGAATTCCAGATATATGTTTCTGGTGTGTGGTATTCTGCATCTAAAAAAATAAATCTACCTGAAATTTTAGTGACAGAGCTTCAAGTACTGCTTCTCTTCTCTCCTGCTCAGTGTTATTGACTCGGACTCTGTCCCTTGTTTGGTGATAACCAGGTGCACAGTTGACCACTATCTGCTGAACTGAGGCCTTTAGAACATACAATGGACCATGATTAGAATCCGAACTCATACAAAACCAACACGATTGTTTTGGCGTTTTCTGCTATGGACCCTGCCAGGGTCTATTTTCTGAATCATCTAATCATAAAATGATACAGCATATAAGGAGGCCATTTGGCCCATTGTGCCTGCACTGGCTCTTTGAAAGAGCTATCCAATTAATCTCACTACGTTGCTCTTTCCCCATAGCCCTGGAAATGTTTCCCCATTCAAGGGGAATTTATCCAATTCCCTTTTGAAAATTATTATTGAATCTGTTTCCACCATCCTTTCAGGCAGTGCATTCCAGATCACAACAACTGGCTGTGTAAAAAAAATTCCCATCATCCCGCTTCTGGTTCTTTTGCCAATTACCTTAAATCTGTGTCTTCTGGTTACCGACCCTCCTGCCAATAGAAACAGACTCTCCTTATTTACTCTGTCAAAACCCTTCATGATTTTGAACATCTCTATTAAAAAATCTTCCCTTAACTAGCTCTGCTCAATTGAGAACCACCCCAGCTTCTCTAGTCTCTCCACATAACTGAAGTCCCGCATCCCTGGTACCGTTCTAGTAAATCTCTTCTGCACCCTTTCTAAGGCCTTGACATCCTTCCTAAAGTGTGGTGCCCAGAATTGGCCACAATATTCCAGCTGGGACCGAACCAGTGATTAGTAAAGGTTTAGCATAACTTCCTTGCTTTGTACTCTATCTTATCCTCATTACAGTTCATCTCCAGCTACACCACTTTATGTGGCACAGAAAGTAATAAAATTACAAGTATTGATTTTAATTGATTTATAGTGAATTTGTGCTGTTGCAAAACAAACAATATTTATTGGGCATCTCTCTAACATAAATGAAATTCAGTACTTAGATCCTCAGGCTGAAATTTGCTTCTTTGTTGGCTTTGCCGCATAATTGCGGCAGAGCGGGGTTTCCATCAGCCCGACATATGTGCTGCTGACCCAAACAAATTTCCCAGGTCAGACCAATGTAACTTTTTTTGGTGGCTCTCAATGGGGTTTCTGCCTGTGATGGGGATCCTTTCACAAGGGGAGAGGGGTGGGTGGGTGAAGGACAATCCCTGCTGCCACAGGACTCTGGCCCCTGCAGCCATCTGCCTATAGGTTGGGAAAAAGCATCTGGCTTCTGCAACATCCCATGTGAATTGCCAGTATGGGAGTGTAAATCAATTGCCCCATTATTGATGGCAGTCCTTGGGGTGAGCCTTTTATTTCAATTAGAAGGCCTCCGTTGGCCCTGGCAATGCTTTTGCAGATAGGCGGTGTTCCTTATGTCCAGGTTTGCTATAGTGGTAAATATAGAAAATGTACCATATGACATCACTCCTTTACTACAGGTACCACTTTATTTGGTTATGCTCATCCATTAGTGTAATTAGGTTTGGATTGTCAAAGCACACATCCAGCACAGATATTATGGGCCAAATGGCCTCTTTCTGTGCTGTAAACTTTTATGGGACTATGAAAGATTGCTATGGGGGCAGGAATGGGCAGAAGCCCAGTGGAATAGGTTTCATCCAATTATCCACCTGCACCCTTCTGCCTGAAAAGCCAGAGGAGCTCAAGAGCAAATCTTCAATCTTTTAATTTAAATTCATCAAAAGTTCTTGGGTACTCCTTTTCTTGTTTCTCTAGAAGTACACAGTGTAATATACATAACAACAATGACTACACTTCAAAAGTAATTCATTGGCTGTAATGCACTTTGGGACGTCCTGAGGATGTAAAAGGTGCCATGTAAATGTATGTTCCTTTTAACCCTCTCACTTGTGATGAAAATGATGCATAGGTCTTCATTACCCCCAACAAAAGGTTTGCAACACACTCGATGTTCCTATGACTTGTTTTGGTGCACCTTAACTTCTTGGGCTACCGACAGCTTATCTCATTCAGCACTTTTTGCTAATTTATCATGTAACAAGTTTGACCACTTTCTCTAATGACATAATCAGATCAGACCTGCTGTCATATGATTGGCTGAAAAAAAAGATATTCAAACAGTTTTTCAGCCAATCCCAAATTATTGTTTCTTTGAAGTGATTTTGGGCTTGAGAATGACTGAAGTCAAAGGAAAGTAGGTACAGTAATTTAGTGAGTATCGATTAACCCTTTACTCTATTTTGTTGGTGATATTTCAGTCACTGGAAATATAAGACCTTTATTACACTGACTGCAACATTTAAAGCTAAAGCTTCTTGACTTTTCCAGAAATACAGCTGAAAAAGAAATGGTTGGCTTTGTACTTTATTGTAGGAACAAATATTAGTCTTTGAAAAGTGGTTGTCATTAATCTTTAGTATAGGTGTAGCAATAAAGGAATTACTCCTTAGAGAGCACAGTCTTAGTGGTTGGTCTTTGTTATTAGACCCGGCAGTTTCTGTAGCAATATAATGGGATATTGGTAATTGCAGGAAATGTTTTGTCATTGCAGTGTCCCAGTGGATATTCTTTTATTGTTTTTTCCCCTGCAGTTTCTATTTTTTGGTTATCTTATTGAGGTGAGGAATGTCAGCACCAGGGAATAGCACATATTTCCACTTTGAGCACCCAATGTCAGCATCAAGCATTTCCAGGTCAGGTATAATACAGACCAGATGGAGAGTAAAGCCCTCTCTGCTCTTCCTCAACAACACACCATAACCCTAACCTCAGT
Source organism: Somniosus microcephalus (assembly GCF_052327205.1). Lineage (NCBI taxonomy): Eukaryota > Metazoa > Chordata > Chondrichthyes > Squaliformes > Somniosidae > Somniosus > Somniosus microcephalus. The sequence continues at coordinate 198,402,408 of NC_140987.1, forward strand.
AGAGCAACCATGATTTGTTTCTTTTTCCATTTCGCACACCAGTCATTCAGTGGCCTTTCTGAGGAAGACTGCCAACATAATGCCAATTTGTTCCAATTTACAAGCAGCTTGTGCTATAGGTATGCAAACTGTCCAGACTTATATCATACAGGACCCTTACAGCCAGCAGAGAAAGGAGACTATCATCATATCAACCTGACCTGTTATTAAACACTGGTCCCAGAAGTGACTCAGAAGCCTAACCACTGCACCACCCAGTCCTGAATGAAGATTGTTGATCATTTTGCTGAATTTCTTACGTAATATCAGGGATTGTATTTTACTCCATTTTGGTCTCTGATGCAATAGAAATGTTCTTTATTAAAAAAAAAGGAATTTCAGAAAGTTCTGAAAGTATTGTATTACACTGATCTAAGCATGGGAAGGTCTGATGTCACTTGTCTAAACTTCATGTGAGGAACCAAAGCTGGAATGTCATATGTGGTCTTCCAGTTACAGTGCGACATCGCATTATGCTGTACGATTCCAAACTGAATATTATCTAGTTCATGCACCAGATGGCATCAAATTATCTGTCTGATGAAGCCAGCTCAGAGGCTCTAGCAGTAGAGTATTGCACTCCCAACACAGAGGATTGACAGGTTGAAGCTCATCCATTGATTCAACGTTGATTTTGCCTGCTCTTATTGGGCCACTAATCAATTCAGAGCTGGGCTGCAACATGGAGCACCATGCCCACAAGAAAGCTCATCACCTCAGGGGAATGAAAACAAAACTGGCAGTAGCAGTTCTGCTGTGGAAAAATTGGCTGGTGGTTGATCGTGGAGTAGCATTGATGTTGACTGTGGAGAACTCCATGGCCCAAACCATCTGGTACACCCAACTGAAGGGGGAAGCCTGGCAGCAGGAGACAGGAATTGGGCAATATAAAGGTGAAAGAAAAAAAATTATTACAACACATAAATTAACAGCTTTTGGCATTTATTGTGGTCCAGCATAGGCCAGAAACTTACAGCGAGCCTGAATCAGAAGGTTTGCCAGTCTGACTGAAATTATATCAGTCAGCAGCCAGCATTAAAAATCTATTTTACAATGATCTGAAGTAAGGTTAAGACAAGTAACTCCACACCTTTGGGACTCGCAGTATATTATTATATGAGTGAACTATCAATTTATTGCAAATGTAAACTTACAGCTTCACTGTAGCTGATGACCTTTACTGATACTGGACTAATGATTACCATAATAAAGCTTTAATATTCTCTAATATGACAGCTGCCAAAACAAACATTACTCTGCACTTCATTTGAATACTGAAAGCTGATTGGCTGGGAGATTTCTTCCTGTGCTGTTTAAAGTCAGTGACAGTCAACAGAGGATTTCACGATATGTCCCATAATCATTTTGCTCCCAGCAGCAGGAAATGAAAGTGAGTAAAACACACTGATTTACTCTAAAACACTTATGGAATCACTGGGATAAATTTCTGTCTTCACCACTTGGGTGGTAATCTAGTGGAGCAGATCGCCTGCTCATCCAGTTTTCAATCCATTACACTGGACTGAAAATCAGATGCATTCGATAATGGGTGTGAAATCCACTCCTCCGAATTACCGCCCAGGTGGTGAAGATGAAAATTTACCCTAATGTATTTTACATCCCCCTTTCCCAGACAGCATGCAAAACCTTTCCACTGTAAATAATATGGAAATAGCTTTGGAAGCACAGAGCAGCATGGTGCTTTGTGAATGCAAAAAAAAATCTTAATTCAAAGTTGTTTAATTCAAGTTACCTGAAAAATCTTTCCTTTAGCACTATATTCTTACTTCTTATTATTTTTGTTACTTAATTTAGATTATTGCATTATTCATTTTTTTTGCACTTTCAATGATCAGGAGTAGAGTATAGAATGAAACACCACAATGGAAAAGAAAAAAATAAAAGCTACCTTAAAAGAGTGACTCCCATCCTCCAACAAAAATATTCAGAAAATATCAAAGCAAAACTTGTCCTACACTATAATTTAGTACATGTCAATAAAATGCAATTAGCAGCTTGATTTCTTTAGGAGGGAAATGCAGTAACATTGTAATATTCGTCAGGCAGGTGAAGACCATTGACCTGTCCAACCAATTATCCCCTTTTTCCTGTAAGATATATCTGAATCATTTCTAAAATTTAATACTAATGAAATGAATAATAATGAATTCCTTCAGAACCCAGTAACTTGTCTATTTCCTTTTTGAAACCCCATAACGTTTTCAGTTCAGCCACGTGCACTGACTGGGGTAGATCTTGACTTTGTGTGATGGTGCAAAACAGATGATAGTGAATCAGCAACCCATTTACTCCTCTCCCGGTTTCTATTTCCATTGTAGAAATAAAAATCAGGAGAGATGTAAAAGGGCTGCCAACCACCCTTTGTATCACCCGTTATACACCACTGCACAAAGTCAGAATCTACCCCGCTGTTTCTTCCATTTGTTGATCACATTTTGGCTACAGCAATTCTGTCTGAATTTCCTATTTACATTTGTTTTTCTTATCTTGAATCTATGTTCCTGGTTCTGGAGTTCTGCATACAGCAGCAAAAGCACCTGTTCCTAACCCCTTCACAAAAAGATTTTCTCAAGCCTCCCTTTAATCTCCTCTTCTCAAAAATGCAAGAAGTCCCAGGGTATATAAAGTGCTACATTGTAAATACATATTGTAGTTTTTATAAGGAAGGAATTTAATTAAATGGTTTGGATGATGTCATATACCAAGAGAGTGAAGTGTGAATGGTTTATAACCATCATCTAAACTCAGAGATTAGATTACTGCCTAAAAACTACTCTGGGTATCTGTTCTGTTTTTTTAATATTACACATTGTTCATTCGCCAAGGGTTTTGTTCAGCTTTGGGTTCACTTTTTTGTGTCAACAATGGCTGCTGGTACAGATGCCAGCTGCTGTTGTAGATCATGCCAGGTGCGTGATGGTGTTCACGCTGAATGATTAATGATTGTAATTAGTCCAAATTTATCAAAAATAATTTGCAGTTGGTTATGGAAATTCTATTATTAGTATATATTATGTACATTTAAATTGCTAGTACTTAGCTCCCTTCTTAGAGGGTCATCAACTGTTTTAATAAAATTAGGAATCCATTCAAACTCCCATGTCTAGTTTTCTAGGAGTCTAGTAGTATATTGAGGAGTCATTCTAGAGAAAAATGTTGGTGCAGTAATAAAGTTCTCCTCTAGTCTATCTTTAACATGATTGATAAATACAGTATGATTGGGAATACTACATGATTTGATATGGATATTAATAAATGTCCTGGTGATATTAATAGTGCACCAGCAATTCATTTTATTATGCTGTCAGGCTGTTTAATTTGGTGAGTTTGAATTCTTTCAGCTGAGGGGGAGAACCTGGGATGTGGGTTTGATTCTGGTCTAGCTTGCCTCCGTCTGCTGACTGCCTGGGTCCGATATGAAATGAGTTTGGACAGCCTCATTCCAGTTCCTAGTGGGCCAATAGCAAATCCCCCCCCCCCCCAATTTGCACTAATTAACATTAAATTAGCAATTTGCATTTAATTTGGGCATTTGCTATCTCACTCAGAGAGGCCAGTACCTTGGCTGGGTGATCTGGTGCCCAGCCACATAGATAAGAGAAAATCAACAGGTGTTTCACCACAGATTACATTTCAGTTCCTGCTGGCAATGTTGGAGCATGCAAAGATAGCCACCATCAGATCACTTGACTTTCACTTAAAGTGTGAAATTTAGGAGTTTACAATGGATAGAAAATGAGGGTTAAAACCTTAGACATAAGAAGCTCCTCTGATGGCTGAATGGTTAAAACACCACCTTGTGTGGACAGACTAAGAAGGTCTCAGGTTTGATCCCTAGTCCATATGTAGTTAGCGGATTTCAGTTTAGGTGATGCTTGGGGCACTTAATTGGCCTAAATGCCCTGGGTTAGGGCGCAAAAACACAGCTGGGGCTCCACTTGCTGATTTCTATCTAATATCATTGCTGGAAAGTAAGAGGGTAAAATCCATCTTGGGCGGTAGTCAATGTTTACACTAAGCTGCGCTTTGATGTGTGTGGCCTGTTTATTTCAGTGCATGGTCCCTTTAAATTTTTGTGCATGCGCTGTATTTCCACAGGAAAAGCCTGTGAGCGGCCTGCACAGTACATCACAGCTCACTGCACACACACACACACACACACACACGCAGCTTAGAGGGAACACTGGTGCTAGAGAATCGGCAGCCCATTTTATAATCGGACCCATTTTCTTTTCTATTGACTTCAATTCACTAACACCCATTTTGCACTACCACCCAAGGTGAATATCTCCCCCTAAACGTGTATGGATTTAGAGTGAGGACATCATCAGAGTTGGCAGGGGTGCCCCCTCTACAGTTTGCTGACAATCAGGCCAGAATTTTGCCGGTCCTCGGAGTGCGGGATTGGAGGCAGGACTGCTGTCAAAATTGCAAAGATTGACAGCGGGTAGGAAACCCGCTCTCACCCTGCCTCCAATCAATCTTCCCAAGTGACGGGTCCCCGATTTGCGCATGGACCCGACACCTAGTGGCGGGAAGAGGATTATAGCCACTTACCTGGCTGTTAACAGGTACTTGATACTTGTTAACAGGCTCTTTTTCAATTTTGCCGCTTCTGCCTCGGGTTCCCCAAAGTCCGGACACCACGCCAGGTAAGTGTGGCATGTTATGAGTCTGCTGTCATGTTTCTGCATTGATGACAGCTGCAGAAGTGGTGTGAAGGATCCAATGTGAAAGAAAATGTTAGGAAAATCATTTTTAATGCATTTACACATTTCTGTAGGTAACATGTTTTGAATTGGCTGTCTAGTCCCACCTCATTGGGAGGGCCTCTCTCACCAGTGACAGATCGCTTCTATAACCTCACCTGCAGCTGCCATCTGTTCTAGCCTAAGGAGGGAGTCATTGGAGAGCCTGGGTGCAAGAGCTCACCTGTGAACAGTCATTGTCCATGTTTGCAGCACCTCAATGCTGTCAAACACTGAGAAATGAGCTGTCAAAGAAAAGTTGTGCATGGTCCCTTTAAGAAAACTGGCAGATGACTCGTCATCAAATGATGTCATTTGACTGGCTTCCTCTTTATTGGCCAGCAAGCCCACAGGGCGGGCTTAACAAGGCCAATCGACATAAAATCACGTCCGTGGGCCGGATGCAGTTGGGGGCGGGACTGGAACTTGGAAGCTAGCTGACCTGCTCCCAAGTCGCATCCATTTGCAAAATTGTGGCCTCACTGTCTAAGCTCGCACATGGAGAATGGCCCCTTTGGACAGACAGCAGAGGTTGCCCATGTCCATGGAACTGTAGCCCAGCATGAATGAGTGGGGCCAATTTTAACATCTGGTACAAAACAGGTGGTTGGTGAGCAGAGCCATTGTTGGTACCGTGAGGCCCAAGCCATTTTGAGGTCCTTATTTGCATGGATCTAATGAGCTGTGCTTGCTAAACTGGTGCTCCAATAAAGCTCACCAGTAGGGGAGGCAGGGAATTGGCTGGCTTTTACATGGAGCCAGCTGATAGCCTGGGCCTATAAAGGTGACGGGAGTGGAGGGAGTGTGAGTGGGTTGCCATGCACGGGCTGGTAGTGTGACTGTGTATTTTTGCATTCCTGCTTCTCCTGGATCCACAAAAATAAAAGATGAAAATGGTTTTAGGTAGTTTTTAAGCAGCCTCCAGTGGTCCCATAATGGTTATGTTGCTCAATGCTGGTACAAATGGGCGGAACGTATGCTTATCAGCGTATTATGTACATCATAGGACCATAATTTCCATATTAAATGTTAAAATTGGGTCCAGTGTGTTCAGTGGAGGAGGGGGCAAAAAAGCATCAAAAAGATTTAATTAAATAAAACATTAAACAGATAAAGAGGAACAAGTAGCAGTATATTGACAAGACTGTTCTGCTGAGTGTATTATGAATTTTTAAAGCAGCTTGAAGAGCACACTAATGGACGCTCTTTGCTAGAAAGGAACAGTGAGCTCAGTGTTGGCGTCTCCCAGGACTAAAGTCACGAGCCAGTTGAATGAAAGCACAGTATATTTTTTCCATTGCAGAGAGGGCCCTTTGGGAAATGACCTGTATTTCATTGGATAGCACCCTGTACTCCTCTGCTTTCTACTACTGGCAGTTCATTTAATCTGACAGTATTATTTTTAATTCTAGTTCTGCCAGTTTATTTGTTCATTACTTCTATTAATAAAAAGTGCAAAGCTAGATAGAAATTATTTGAGAGAGATGAAGAACTGACAAATTTAAATAGAGAAGAAATACCACAGGAATTAAATAAAAAGCAAAATATGATGGATCAGGTGATGGAATGAGTCCTTCAATGTGTGTCCTGTGTCTGAATCAGTTTGATATAATCAGTGTCTATGTTCAATTGATAACTGTATGGGCTCCAAGTGAAATGAGTTTAGGCAGTCACAGTCCAGTTATTCGTAGTTGAGTCTACAGAACAGAATTGTTGTCAGCTGACACTAAATCTGGCGATCTCACTCACAGAGACGAGAAGAATGGCTTTTGTCGGAATTGGAAGTATAACACTGATGCAGCATGGGATGCGCTTACGAGGTGGAGGGTATGTGTTATTGCTGAGGAAGAGTAGGGGCGATGAGAGAGTTTGCCCAGCATCTAACCATGATATACATGCCTTGGGAATAATTGTAACTAATTCCAAAAGCAGAAATTGCAATCATTTTCCATTGCACGGAGCTCATGTATCTAATTGATGAGCATAAAATGCATTGCAAAAAAAGCTTTAAAATATTTCAGACTGTTGTGTATGTACCTTTAAGAGAATAACTGGTCTCAGTCCGCATTAATGATTGTTGTCAGTAGATGGAATTTATTGCTAAGCCAATCATGTCATGGTAAACTATTCTTGAAGTTAAGTTAATGAAGTCATAAATGTGCTGTATTTGTTACACACTGTAGGGAAAGATTGCGCTATGTGTAACAAAATTGTGAATCTGCTCTTTATAAATGGATTTATAATATTGCTACATATAGCACACAGAGAAACTTTTCCCTGTAATGTCATATTGCTTATGAAATCAATGTCAGGGTATGTTCACATTAGGAGAGTATTCCACTCCAGTGAAACTGAGATATTACCACATATCTCACTGTAAATGAATGAGGGAAAGTAATCTGGGGAAAGCTTTCTTCCATGAAAGACTGTTAGAGCAAATATAGAGCAAACTTTAATGAAGGTATAACATCTTGAGCTATATTTTCATGTTTGAAAAAATTGAAAGATTTTTCTTTGTAATTTATGATCTACTAATAAAACCGCAGGAACAAAAAGTTGTGAAACATAGCAGTAAAGAAAAATAACAACCAATCGTGATGTACCTGTAACAATAATCCTTTATTGGCTCTCAATAAGTTAAATCCTGAAGGGCACAAAGTTATTGGCCTTTCCACTGCTGTAGGCCTTGGTGAAATCAACCCTCAAAATCCAGGCAGATCTGCATTTGAGTAGAATGGTGCCTATGTCCATCATTAATGACCTTGACTAGGCTTAAAAGGTAAGTAATTGACTTTTTACTTGCTTTTCTGTTGATTAACTGATTTTTGAAGGAACAGGAATCCTCTGATCAGCACTTTCTACCAACATCACACCTTTTCACTCATGTTTTTTGCTAAAATTAGGGATAGAGTGAATATATAACTGTTTGGGGGAGAAATTCGGTATCTCCCCGTTTGGGGTGCTAACTTTTAAAAATTGGGGAAAAAATTGCCAGGCGCTAATGTTTTTCAACTTAAAAAAAATTCAGTTTTGCGCTCCAGGAAGGAAGTGGCGAGCTAAATCAAGCGCTCCACTTCCTTCCTGGAGTGCAACAGGCAGCAGGCGGGGCGGTAGGTGAGCAGCGCTGCACAATGGGCCGTGCAGCACTGCCGCGTTGGAAAGCTCCTCCCCTCCCTTAAAGGGAAGGGCCATCGCTGCAGGCTCTGCAAGGGGAAAACTTACCTGGTCCCCGACGGCAGCTGCGATCCGGCCCGATCAGCCTGATGCACTGCAGCAGAGTGCCGGGCTGATCGATCGTTGGGGAAGACAAAGGAACAAAAAAGAGAAAGAGCATTTCAGAATTTTTTTCACTTACCTCGGCCACCTCGCCTTTAAGTATCGCCCCCGAAGCGCCCGGCCTCCTGATGAACGCCTACTGCAGCTGCCGGTGTTTTCCCCCGGCGATGCTGCAGGGGGTGAAACCAAAGTTCGGGTCCGGGGCGCTACCAGGGTGATGCACACGGCGATGACATCATGATCTCTGGGCGAAGGAGATCAAGGTGCAATGCCATACCGCCACCGCAAACCTCCCGTCGAATATAGCTGGAGGCGGTATTCTCGTTGCGCCAGGTCGGCAACTGCCTAGCGCCCCATTATCACCCCCCGGGAGTGCTAATGGGAGGCGCTAAGATGCCCAATTTCTAGCCCTTTGTGTGCAAATGTATTTCTACAGAAAAAAAGTGGGTCAGGATGGAAAGTCTTATGGATCTATATTGCTATGCCATTGATTCAAAGCACTGCCTATTTGTCATTTCTACAGGTATTTTGGGAGAGCAATTTTGATAGTGTGCATACTGCCAGAGCTTGTAATAGAAATCAATTTTAATTGTATTTTTCCCAAATAGATAGTTTTTTTATATGCAATGCTGATCTAAACTTTGTTTCAAGGATAAGATAATCTAGCTGTTAACAGAAATGGATATTGAGCATTACAGAGACAAGAGAAAGTCAGATAGAGGCGTGGACACACATAGACAACCATTTTAGTAGTGCGTCCTTAACGATCTCATAAGAAGAAGGTAGCACACCACAAAGATTCACAGTAACAATTCCTTGTTTTCATGACAACTCACAAATGGTCGTGAGCAACGTAAATATTGTTTTGACGATTAATAGTCTTTAGGAAAATGTTCTGTTTAGGAAAATAATATCAATAAAGCTCATTAGTTTTAAAATGCATATGGGGGTTTAATTTTCTCTAGTAGCGCACTGGTTAACATGTTTGCATAAAAGACCTGTGTGCATTATTGTACCAAACACTGAAAGAATGTTAAGGAAATTTGCTAATGACCATTTGTGAGTTTTCATGAAAACAAGGAATCGTTACTGTGAATGTAGCTGGCTGGTCCCCATTATTGTCTACAGTCGCCAGGCAGTTGGATAAAATCATAAGTAAATACTGTTTTGACTATTAATAGTCATTAGGAAAATGTTCTGTTTAGGAAAATAATATCAATAAGGTTCATTAGTTTTAAAATGCATATGGGGGTTTAATTTTCCCTAGTAGTGCACTGGTTAACGTTTTTGCGTAAAAGTCCTGTATGCATTATCGTAATGCAATACTTAAGCCACTTATTGTAAAAGGAATTTTACATGAATGCATTAACCAGTACACTACCAGAAGGAAATACATTCCTTAGTGTCTTTTTCTCACTAGCTGTGATCCTCATGTACCAAACACTGAAAGAATGCTAAGGAAATTTGATAACGACCATTTGTGAGTGTTCATGAAAACAAGGAATTGTTACTGTGAATGTTGGCGCTGTAGCTGGCTGGTTCCCCATTATTGTCTACAGTCTCCAGGCAATCAAGAGGAACAGAAAAATCACAAAACAATACTGTAACATAAAATGAACAGGAAAGTGGCAGAAAAATTAATCAAGCTCAGGAGCAGGGTAAACAAACACAGCAAGTACAAGAAACCTAGAGATTGAGAGGGAAACAATGTTTTGAAAAATAGAAGTGGATCAGTGGAAGAACATGTCAATTGAAGAGAGGGGACGCTAAGCTTTATCCATAAAGAATGGTTGTATAGTTTCTATGGTTCCCATGGTTCCCAGCCCTAACCGAAGTCATGCATTCATTTAAATTTCCACTGTCATTATAAATGGAGCACAGTACATCACAATTTCTAGGAAACAGGCTCATTTACAGTAAGTGCTAAATTAGATTGCCTCATGGGAGGAGGAATATGGATTTTGTAAATATGAAATGAAATAAAAGCAGCTAATAGGATAAACCATTACAACATTAAGGTACGTTTTGTGACAATACTTACAACAGTCTGTCTTATGAGAATTGAAGCTTTCTTTTTACACTTTGTCAACAAACAATGTAATTAACAACTCTCAACAAAAAAAATAATAAAGTATCCAGGAACTCTCGCAGAAGATGCCATTTTAAATTAATCTACTCAAGACTAAACATTTTGGTTTCATTTTCGTTCAAGAAATACACATTAATAAATGTATGTGTAATAAGAGCTAAAACATTTGCTGCTGTGACTCAAACATTGGTGCATCGTAACCAGACAGGATTTCTCTCTACTGAAACCCAGTGGAGAGGATCGTTTCTGATAGACAAAGTACAAAGACAGTTACAAAGACTTTACAGTAGACAACTGCTCTCATTTTTGTCATTACCTACAGATTTTCTTTCCATATTGGCACTTTCAGAATGAGTGCTCACTCTAAGGCTGGAATTTTTACCTTTCTGGCGCACTTTTTAATGAAACCACTGTATTTGCATCTGACTTCTGGGTTTCCCGAGCAATTAATGGGAGCGAGCGTGATGACATCACGCATGGGTCCAATTCAGCTCAGGTATTTAAAGGATCAATGCAAAGGTTTCAGGTTGAAGGTTGGTGGAGGTTGAAGAGAAATTGATGGGGGAGAGAGTGGTTTCCTTTAGAGAAAGTGGTTTGTTTGTACAGAGATTTGTTTTGCTGAAGAAGAAAAAATACAATCTCAGTGCCCAAAAGCTGCCCCTAGATTTAGTGATGCCTTCCTGGAAATCCTGCTCCAAGGAGTCAGGGCCAGCAGGGAGGTCCTCTTCCCTGCTGACGGGAGGAAGAAACCAGCTGCAGACACCATAAAGGCATGGCTGGAGATAGCGGCAGAAGTGAGCAACAGGAGTGTGGTGTCAAGGTCCTGGATACAGTGCAGGAAGAGACTTAATGGCTTCTTGAGATCATTCAACTATGCCCTGATGTGTGCCCCCTCACTCTGCCTTCCCATGTCTACTCCTGCACATCACTCCTCATACCAACCTACCTTACAGGTGCACCCATCCCTCTGTGTCTATGCACTTCCTCACATCCCCATCTGACCATCCACCACTGACACTCACCCTCATCTTAATGCAATGTCATGCCTCTCCCTCATAGTCACCCACTGCAGATGTTGCCCATCCATCCATTCTACTCATTCCATGACTCTCACTCAAAGGTTTCAATTTTCCCTCCTTGCAGGAGAAGAGAGCAAAGAACACCCAGAAGAGGCAGGTGGCCCTCCAGTCATAAAAACGCTGACTGCAGCAGAGGAAGAGGTGTTGGAGATCAGTGGAGCAGCGAAGTTGATGGCGGTGGGAGATGGAGAGACAAGATGCTCCCAGCTACCTGGTGACAGAATTAAATATCACACAGCCACATGGCATACAACAGTCACTCATGTTGACTTGATGTCAGCAGCCAGTGAAATATGATCATGTGTGTAATGTATTATCACATGGTTTGTCAGTTTTATCACATGGTTTGGTATGAGCATGCTCAGTTCGCTCTGGCCTAATAAAGCAAGCACATGAACTAGCAATTCATAGGCCGTGATTTTACTAATGGAGGCGGGTTGAGTGAGGGTCCGCTGCTCGGAGGCTTTCCGACCCGCCTCCCAGAACTTACTATTTTGCCTTGATTGGCCTCATTACAGCTGACGTGCGGCTCCCTCCAGGCAATTGCTTGGAGGCTGTCGGTTTCTCGCGTCTGATGACGCGTTTTTTGGATGAAAATTTAAAGGGGCCATGTCCCCTTTGGAAAAAATGTCATTGTGATGGTTTGGTGCTGTATTATATAGAAAGGGGAATTGACAGCATCTGTTCTGAACAAAATTTAATGAATGAAATTACTGGTCAAATTATTCCAGAAAGATATTTATGATTTTTTTTATATCAATTTATTATCTGACTATGAAATGAAAAAGATGCCACATTTGTTCCAATCATTGGCTTAGTGATATTAATGTTTTTTTCTCTTTTTTCAGGAACGGCAGCCAGGTTCAATGAGGGCTTTCTCCATGATCTTGTGGAGGGAGTTAGAGGATGTCAGGAGCTCCTCTTCCCTGGAAATGGAAGGAGGAGGCCTCCTCAGTTTGGCTGCAAATTGCTTGCTGAGGAGGTGAGCTCAAGGTCTGTGTGCAGAAGCACATGGGTTCAGCGTGGAAAAAGGTTTAATGATCTGCTGAGATCACCTAAAGTGTGGCCTCTGTGTTCTGGGAAACAAAATTTCAAGAGTGAGGGCTCAGGGTGATTTCCCTGTAGAATGATGGTGGTGACACTGAGCGCAAACGACCGTTCATTGGACAGATGATGCCTGGGGTTTTGAGAATGTCGAACTTATATTAATCTCCATGTGCCAGCCACCTGTGGTTGAAGTGTAAGGTTACGCAAATCTGGCATGGATGAGTGCATCCCTTGCCTGACAGCCAGCAATGTGGTCGCCTGCTGCTGGATTAGCCACATCTGGCCCCGCAAGGCGTCACTCCCCGTCCTCCTCCTCATCCTCTTCCTCATCCTCTTCCTCGTCCTCGTTCTCTTCATCTTCCTCCAAGGAGGCTGTGTGCTGAGCCACTTGTTCATCCGGCAGCACTAAGCCGCGCTGCTCTTTCTCCGAATCTAACGACCAGGATGAGAGGATGTAAATGGTTCCCATCCTGTTGTTATAGATTTCAGTTGAGGCAAGAAGCTTGCAAGTGCACACTCTAAGTGGCCTGAAATTATTCCACTCAGTTCACACAGCAGATGGGTGTCAGCTTGACCAGTCACAAGGTCAGTAGATTTACAAAATCTTATCCCAAACCTCCAACAACAAAGTTGTTGTATTTGAATGCCAGCCATGTTACAGGAGTGCTTTTAAAGTTCTGCACCAATAATGACTACAGATCATGTCCTCCACCAACTCGTCTCCTTGCAGCTGGACTGTTTCTGACAAGACGGAAAACAGGAGCCAGAGACACAAAAATGGAAACCTGTGTCAAAATAGGATTATCAAGGCAGTTAACAGGCTCTTAACTGCCTTAACTACCTGTCCCACCGGTTGGAGTCGGGACAGTTTGGGAGCAGCTGAACAGACACTCATGAAAATCGCGTGGGGGCGGGATGGAGGCGGGTTGGGTGTCTGAAGCCATTTTTTCAGATTTTACCAGCTGACACGCCTCCAAACCTGCCTCCTCCGGACTGTTAAAATCAAGATAGTGCTTCTGTCCTTCATTTGTTCTACCCACATTTATTACACTTTGCCGATGAGGATGGTATCCCAAAGCCATTTTCAGGGATCATGAAAGGACACAGTGTTCAACCTTTGAGTGGACAAGTTTAAGGTGAATTTGTGACACCTAAACTGAATTTGTGTGATGTTTCTCCGTTAATGCTCATGCAGAATTGTTTGTGCTTCGCCTTCGCGTGTATGTAACAGTGGCATTGATTCTCACAGGTACACAGGTACAGTGCTGAGTCACTGTTTGATGGGATCGGGATAATCATGGCTGCACCTACGGGATTCAGTTCTTACATTGAGCGGATGGAGATGTATTTTCGGGCCAATAACCTTATTGAGACCGAAGATGCAGATGAGAATGTTCAAGCTCAAAATAGAGTAATTTGTGAACAGAAGAAAGCAATTTTTCTAATGGAGATCGGGCCAGATGTCTACAGAATGTTGACAAACCTACTCGCGCCAGGAAAAGCAAAGGATGCGTCGTTTGAAGACATTGTCAAGAAACTCGAGGACCATTTTGACCCAAAGCCATTAGAAATAGCAGAGAGATATAAGTGTGGTACCAGAAACCAAAAACAAAGTGAAACCATCAGTGAGTACATTGTATCTCTTAAGAACGTGTCTTTACATTGTAACTTTGGCACATTTTTAGATCGTGCGTTGCGAGATAAGTTTGTGTGTGGACTGGTGAATAAGCGCACAGTCCAAGTTACTGAACACTCCGAACCTAACAGTTGACATTGTAGTGATCAATAGCATGTCATTCTATAGTGGACACTAGGTGGAGCTGTGTAGAGCTGTATATAGCTGTATGTTTAAGACTACATTACCCATGAGACACTAGGCTACCCAGAAGGCAACAGTCAAGATGGCAGCCTGCACACAGGAGCACACATGGAAGCCTCTACAGATACTGTACCTAGAGAACATGTACTGAATAAATAACTAGCGAGAAGCTAGCTGTGTTCATAATAAGACTGTCTAGTTATTAATGAACATAACATGGTACCAGGGTGGTGAAGATCTGCTGAAAATTGTGAAAAGCAACATGGAGAATTTGAAGCCACCAGGAGGTTTGAATCTCGAGGGAAATGTCGACTACAATTGGCGGATTTTTAAACAACAATTCGAACTCTACATTGCAGCCATCGGATTTGGTACGAAGCCAGACGCAAGGAAGATAGCGTTGCTGCTTACGGTTGCAGGCCCACAGGCGATAGAGGTATTTAATACATTTGTATTTAATCCAGTGGAGAACAGAGAAAAATTAGAAGATGTGCTAAAAAAATTTGATGCACATTGCTCTCCCAAAAAGAATGAGACATATGAAAGATACATCTTCCGTTCTCGGACACAGCAACAAAATGAGACTTTTGTTAGCTTTATAACTGATCTGAAACTGAAAGCACAGACATGTAATTTCTCTGAGCTCAAAGCATCCATGATTCGTGACCAGATTGTGTTTGGTATTCATGATAAAAAAGTCAGGGAACGTCTGTTGAGAGAAACCGAACTAAATTTGGAAATTGCAGTGAAAATATGCAAAGCCAGCGAGCTAGCTCGAAATCACGCGAACACTTTCAGTGAAATCAATAATGATGCGAATGTAATGAGTGATAATGCTGCTGTCGGTGCTGTGTCCCACAAGGGGAAGAAACGTGGGCAGAACAGAAATGAAAAGCAATCGGAGGATGAAATTTTTAATTGTAAACGCTGTGGTTACAAACACCAGTTAAGACAATGCCCAGCGTTTGGAAAAATGTGCACAAAGTGTAATGGAAAGAATCACTTTGCCAAACAATGCTTTTCAAAAGTAAAAACGACGAAAGGGCAACGAGTTAATGTGATTGAGGACACTGATGTAAGTGAGACATTTTTTGTAGGAATGGTGTCATGTGACGATATCAAAAAAGATACAGAAAATGTGCAGCCCTCAGAAATAGACAATGCTGAACATAAAGTTAATGCAGTAAAAGAGGACAAATGGATGATCCCACTGCAGATAAGTGGAGCATTAGTTACATTGAAACTGGACACTGGGGCAAAAGCAAACTTAATCAGTATGAGTGACATTAACAATATGGAAGAAAAGCCCAAAATACAGAAAAAGTCAGTACTACTGAAGGACTATAATGGACAGAAAAAGGAAAGCTTAGGTGTATGCAGACTTAAAGTGACAGTCAAAGACAAAGTGCATCATCTTATGTTTTCTGTTGTGGCTGAAAGGCTTGATTCACTACTGGGTGACAAAGCTTGTGAGGACTTAGAACTGGTCAAAAGAGTCTACCGTATAAACTGTGCCATAAGCAGACCAGATGACTCGGTGGATTCTGTAGTGAATAATTTCCAGGATGTGTTCAAAGGATTTGGAGTTCTACCATTCACTTACAAGATCCAGCTAAAGCAGGATGCTCAGCCAGTGGTACATGCTCCATGAAGAGTTCCAGCACCCCTGCGTGACCGGCTCAAGAATGAACTGGACAGAATGACCACACTAGGGCCTAGAAATTCAGTGCCCTTAGCGCCGATTTTGCGGTGCTAGAGGGCCTAGCGCTGCAATTGGCGCCGGTTCCTAAATTGCCTGGGGCCCTTCCGCGGCGGTAGACCGGTAGCGCTGCGCCGGCACCGATGACGTCATCGGTGTGCGCAGCGTCCCGGTTGCCATGGTAACCCGGCCCCAAGCCGAAATTCAGTTGCGCCCGCCTCGCCCGTGGCAGGCGCAACTAAGACTCTGGCAACAGAGTCTTCCCCCAGTGTGCGCCGGCGCATAAAGGTGGAGCGGCGGCCGGCCGCGTTCCCGGCGGCCGCCTGCCCGCACCTCCCTTCCCGGACTCCTGCATTCCCCCCCCGCGGCCCTGATCAGTGTCTGATGCGAGCCCGGCACTTCCCCGAGGTGCCGGGCTCAGATGTCGGGGCAATCCGCCGGACAGTTGTCGGCTGCAGGCAGCTCCTCCTTAACAGGAGGAGGAGGCCTGCAGTTCCCCCGCCTGCCGCACCGCATCGGGTGCCGCAGCGGGGGATTAGCGCCGGGAAACCCAAGTTCACGCCCGTTTTGAGGCACTAAAGGAGGGTTTTAGCGCCCGCCGCCGTCTGGGCCCAGCGCACCCGAATTTTCGTCGGGCGCTGCCGCATTACCGCTGGCGCAAACTTTCTGGCGCTACAGCCCTGGCAAGACCAGAACCCAATTTCTAGGCCTAGGAGTCATCAGGAAAGTCGAAGAGCCAACAGACTGGGTTAACTCCATGGTATGTGTAAAGAAAAAGAACAATGATCTAAGAATATGCATGGATCCAAAGGACTTAAATGCAATCATAAAACGTGAACACTACCAGATTCCCAAGCGAGAAGAAATCACCAGTGAAATGTCAGGTGCCAGATACTTTACAAAGCTCGATGCCTCACAAGGATTTTGGCAACTAAAACTGGATGAAGAGAGCACCAAATACTGTACCTTCAACACACCATTTGGCAGGTATTGTTTCCTCAGAATGCCTTTCGGGATAATATCTGCATCTGAAATCTTTCATAGAGCGATGGAACACATAATTGAAGGTCTGGAAGGAGTTCGGGTCTATGTTGATGACATCATCATCTGGGGCTCCACACTGAAAGAACACAATGAGAGACTGACTAAAGTGCTACAGAGCATACACCGGAATGGACTGAAGCTCAACAAAGCCAAGTGTCAGTTTGGCGTCCAGGAAGTCACTTTCCTAGGAGATAATCTATCTGGTAAAGGAATAGAGCCAGATATGGAAAAAGTAAACGCCATACTCAAAATGCCTCGACCCACTGACAAAAAAGGAGTGCTACGCATCATGGGGATGATAACCTTCATTGGAAAGTTCATTCCTAACTTGTCAGCCAAGACAGCCTGTCTGCGAGACCTGCTACATAAAACAAATGAGTTTGCATGGACAGAAAGACATGAACAAGAGTGGATAAACCTCAAAACAGTGCTGACAACCACACCTGTGCTCACCTTCTTTGACCCAACCAAAAGAATCAAAGTGTCAACGGATGCATCAAAAGATGGCCTAGGTGCGGTCTTGCTACAAGCAGATGGTGAAGATTGGAAGCCTGTTGCCTATGCCTCCAGGTCTATGACTGATACTGAGTGTCGATACGCCCAGATTGAAAAGGAATGTCTAGGCTTGGTAGTTGGACTAGAAAAGTTTCATGGCTACATATATGGACTTCCCACCTTCACAGTTGAGACAGACCACAGCCCTCTGGTTGCCATCATAAAAAAAAACCTGAATGAGATGTCTCCAAGGATTCAACGACTCATGATGAAGCTGCAAAGATATGACTTTGAACTGATCTACACACCAGGCAAATACATAGTGTTAGCAGATGCACTATCCCGAGCACCCACAATGAGTCATGTGAGCTCTACTGAAGAAGACGTGGATGTTCATGTGAGTATGGTCACTGCTGCGCTGCCCGTGTCAGACACAAAATCAAAGCAAATAGCAGAAGAAACAGTAAAAGATACAGTATTACAAACAGTAATAGAGAACATTCATCATGGTTGGCCAAAAGGCTCCTGTCCAAAATATATTCACATAAGGTCAGAATTGAGTGTCGCAAGTGGACTATTACTAAAACAGAACAGAATAGTCATTCCACAGGCTCTACGTCAAGACATGCTCAAAAGGATTCATGAGGGACACCTCGGAATTGAAAAATGCAAAAGGAGAGCAAGAGACACTGTTTATTGGCCTGGCATAAATAAGGACATTGAGAACATGATAGGCAAATGTGAGACATGTCAGAAACACCAAAGCAAACAAGCAAAGGAACCAATGATAGTAGCTGACATACCAACAGCAGCATGGCAAAAGGTTGGTATGGACCTTTTTCATTTAAATGGTAAAGACTATCTAATAGTGATTGACTACTATTCTAACTATCCTGAGATGGCGCTGCTCTCAAGCACCACAGCAAGCAGTGTCATAATGCATGTGAAATCCATCTTCGCCAGACATGGAATTCCCAGGATTGCCATTAGCGACAATGGTCCGTGCTTCAACTGTAAGGAGTGGCAACAGTTTGCAGCACATTATGACTTTCAGCACATCACATCCAGTCCTTTGTATGCTCAGTCAAATGGTAAGGCAGAGAAAGGTGTTCAAGTTCTCAAGCAGCTACTGAAGAAAGCGACAGAAAGCAAGTCTGATCCTTATCTCGTCCTGCTGAGCTACCGAGCCTTACCTTTAGACTGTGGTTCTTCACCTGCTGAACTACTAATGGGTCGCAAGTTGCGCACCACGCTACCCTGCTGTGCAAAAGAACAGCAAAGTGAGGAACTAAGACAGAGACTTCAACTGTTAAAGCTGAAACAGAAATCATACTATGGCAAGTCATCCAAAACTCTAAAACCATTGACAAAGGATGATGTTGCCAGGATTGAGGATCCAGATGCATGGAACAGGAAAGCTACAGTTCTTGAGGAAGTAGGACCAAGGTCATACACTGTTAGAACTGAGGAAGGACAGATTCTCAGGAGGAACCGCCGTTCCCTCCTAAAAACACAAGAGACTATTCAAGACCAGATTGATGACAATGCCGCAACTGCATCTTGTCATTCACCGCCAGAACAATCTCATGAAGACACATCAGACTTACCCGTGTTGAGAAGATCCACACGTGAAGTAAAAGAGCCTAATCTTTGAGTACAATGTAAAGCTTTGAAAATGTGTTGACTGTTTTGAAAATGTTTATGTTTACAGAGCACTAACAAAAGTGTTACTGATATTATCTTTATTGTTTTCTTGAAAGTTGATTGATATTGATTTTGTTAAACCTCAAAGAAAGGGGGATGTAGTGATCAATAGCATGTCATTCTATAGTGGACACTAGGTGGAGCTGTGTAGAGCTGTATATAGCTGTATGTTTAGACTGCATTACCCATGAGGCACTAGGCTACCCAGAAGGCAACAGTCAAGATGGCAGCCTGCACACAGGAGCACACATGGAAGCCTCTACAGATACTGTACCTAGAGAACGTGTGCTGAATAAATAACTAGCGAGAAGCTAGCTGTGTTCATAATAAGAATGTCTAGTTATTAATGAACATAACAGACATAGCATGCAAAATAGCCCTACCTATGGAGATGGCGTCTAAGAATGCTAGGAAGTTCCGTCCAACTCAAGTGACAAGTGCAGTGGAGGTCTACAGTCACAAAGCTACCGCCAAACCCAAAGCTGTGAGACCGAGTCAAAACCATGTCGGTGAGAGCAGTTCAGTGAATTGTTATCGCTGCAATGGAAATCACTCACCACAGACATGCCAATACAGAAATGCAAAGTGTTTTCACTGCCAGAAGCAGGACCATATTTCAACAGCTTGCAGAGCTAGATTTAAAGCAGGAATTTAGAACGATTCTAGTGGCAATGAAAAGCAGCAACAACAAAAGGGATGAGTTCATAATATTGAAGTGAACACACCTGATGTTGATGAACTAGGCATCTACAGTATCTATGCCACTTGCGGCAATGCTAGCAGTTGTGAGAAAGACTTCCATACAAAACTTTTGATCAACGACCAATATATTGATATTTGTACTGACACAGCGGCGGACTGCTCTATCACAAGTTCAACACAATGGCCAGTCAGTAAAGCTGCCTATTATTGTAGCGAGCTACAATAACAGGCCAACTCTCATGGGCAAAGACTGGTTGAGAAAGTTAAAACTAGACTGGAAAATTTTTTCAGTGTAGATGCTTCAAAGAAATGACTCGACACAATGCTGAACAAGTACGAAAGCATGCTCACAGACAGTAATGAGGGCATCATTGGGTATGACATGCATATCCGCATCAAGTCCAACGCGAAGCCTGTCTATTGTAAGGCAAGGCCGGTCTCCTATGCGTTGAAAAGTCAGGTGGAGGAAGAGCTCGCGAAGCTCAGAGAGAACGGAGTGCGAGTAAAAACTGACAAAAGTGAATGGGCTACCCCGATTGTGGTAGTGCCCAAAGCAGACAAAACTGTACACTTGTGCGGTAACTACAAAGTTACTATCAATCAAACAGTTGATGCTGAGCAGTACCTGTTTCCTACATCGCAAGATTTGTATGCAGCACTCTCTGGGTCAAAGGTTTTCTTCAAGCTTAACCTGTCACACCTGTACGCTCAGCTGAATGTTGACAAAGAGAGTCAACAGTATCTCACTATGAACACACACAAGGGACTACTCACAATTCAAGCTGCTGTATGTGTAAAGTCCTCCTCCAAAATCTTCCCGGCTACAATGGATAAGATTTTGCGAGGAGTTCCAAATTGCTTATGCAATCAAAATGATATGCTGATCGCAACAAGCAGCGAGGAAGAAAATCTAGATGTGTTAGATATAGTGCATCAAAAGTTGAATTCCCACAATGTCAAATTGAAAAGCAGCAAATGAGCTTTTGTGCAGCCCGAGGTTGTGTACCTGTAGGGTTCTCAAAATTCCCACATTCCCCAAAGTTAGTAATAAAGGGACCCTGAAGGACAAAGTTATTAACAAGGGTACCCTAAAGAAAATGGCTTCTGGACCTCGTGGCAGAAGCCTGCAAGATTGGAAAGCAGGACCCTGCAAAAACGGCAGGTCAAATGACATGCCTGGGCCTGTGAGAGACTTGTTATTACTGAAGCCAGACAACTAGATAATACAGAATACGCATTCTTCATTTTGAAACAGATTAACTCAGGAAAGACTTAATCTTGAACCCATCAAACCTTTGCATAAATAATCGGTGACAGTTCGAAGAAGCTACCAAGCCAGGAAGACGCCGATTAAACATTATGAATAACAAACACCGAGACATTAAAGGTCATTTAGCAACGAGACAACCGCCTCAAAAAGCAGTTAAGGTGAACGACTATAATCACTTTAACGAGCCTGCCAAAATTAGACAAAGAACTAACCCTGATTTGGCGCGCAGATAACAACCTCCAAAATAGTATAATTGTAGGCCCACCAATAACCGAGGTGTGTGCAGCAAGCGGGCAAGCGAGGCGAGATGAACGGCAAGGCCAACAAGCAGAGAAGGGCAGTGTGGAGAAGCGTTGGGGGACGAGCAGGCACACGCTCCGGTCCAGGGATACTCGAAACTCAACGAAGCAGAACGATCACGAGCACCGCGGTAACAAAAGGGGCCGGGTAAACCATACCTTCAGATCATTACCACTGCACAGGTAGTGATCTAGGCCACCGCGACTGAGCTAACACTGAAGACCGCCAACCGAACGCCAACCGCAACAAAACTTCGACGACCAGACCACCACCAGAAGAACAAAACCCGAAGTTTTCCACTCTACAGGGTAAAGTACCCAACAAAGACTTTACTCCCTATCTCTAACGGAGAAAAGAGGGTACTTTACTCAGACGACTCCACCACCGCGCCCTGGGACCACGTGGCGACGGCAGGCCCCAAAGGACACAAAGAGTGTATCCCAAAACCGCAACCGGCTTAATCGACAGGATTCGACCTGTCCAGAAACCCCTTTGGTGAGCATAATTCCTGGCCCCTTATAGCACAATCTAGTTAGATATTGGGGGTGGGACAAGGGTAGGGGGATTATTAATGTGATTTTTCTCTCGATGTGCCGTGTGTTTCCCATTCCTAATTAAGTGTACTCTTATATGCCTGTAACTATTCCAGTAATTTTCAGTGTTGTAATTTTATTGTGCCTTTTTTAATAAAATACAGTTTTCTTGTACCAAACCAGTTGTCTACTCTAATTCTGTACCGCCGCCTGTACCTAAGTCCGGTGTCCAGAACCCAGGGGTGCGGGAGCGATTCGAACCGCTCAAAACAGTCAGGGGCAGAGCTGACTGCACACATACCACCCCCTACATACCTTGGTCTGAAATTTGATGCAAATGGCTTGCAACCAGTGAAGGAAAAGATTGATGTTGTCATCAATGCTCCAAAGCCATAGAACGTGTCTGAGTTAAGATCTTTCCTTGGAATGGTCCAGTACTACGCACATTTCTTACCTCAGTTAGCGACCATGTTAGCTCCATTGCACCAGCTCCTGAAGAAGCATGTCCAGTGGATGTGGATGAAAGCGCAACAGGAAGCTTATGACGCTTGTAAGACAAGTCTCTCTAGCGATGCTCTACTTGTGCACTACGACACAGAGCATGAGCTTAAGTTAACGTGTGATGCTTCTAGCTATGGTGTGGGAGCTGTCATAACCTCCCAGAGATGTCGGGGAACATAGGGTCTAATGAGAGGGAGGAACTGAATGAAATCAGTATTTGTAGGGAAATGGTGTTAGGGAAATTGACGGGATTGAAGGCCGATAAATCCTCAGGGCCTGATAATCTACATCCTAGGGTACTTAAGGAAGTGGCCCTAGAAATAGTAGATGCATTGCTGGTCATCTTCCAAAATTCTATAGATTCTGGAGCAGTTCCCATGGATTGGAGGGTAGCTAATGTAACCCCATAATTTAAAAGGGGTGGTGGAGAGAAAATGGGGAATTATAGACCGGTAAGCCTGACATCAGTAGTGGGGAAAATGCTAGAGTCCATTATGAAAGATGTAATAGTAGAGCACTTGGAAAACAGTGACAGGATCGGACAAAGTCAACATGGATTTACAAAAGGTAAATCATGCTTGACTAATCTACTGGAGTTTTTTGAGGATATAACTGGTAGAACAGTTAAGGGAGAACCAGTGGATGTGGTGTATTTGGACTTTCAGAGGCTTTCGATAAGGTCCCGCATAAGAGATTAGTGTGCAAAGTTAAAGCACATGGGTTTGGGGGTAAGGTACTGACTTGGATAGAGAACTGGTTGGCAGACAGGAAGTAAAGAGTTGGAATAAACGGGTCTTTTTCCAAGTGGCAGGCAGTGACTAGTGGGGTACCGCAGTGATCGGTGCTAGGACCCCAGCTATTCACAATATGTTTTAATGATTGAGACGAGGGAACTAGATGTAATATCTCCAAGTTTGCAGATGACACAAAGCTGGGTGGGCGTGTGTGCTGTGAGGAGGATGCAGAGAAACTCCAGTATGATTTGGACAGGTTGGGTGATTGGGCAGATGCATGGCAGATGCAGTATAATGTGGATAAATGCGAGGTTATCCACTTTGGTGGCAAAAGCAGGAAGACAGATTATTATCTGAACGGCAATAGATTGGGAAAAGGGGAACTGCAATGAGACCTGGGTGTCCTTGTGCACCAGTCGCTGAAGGTAAGCATGCAGGTGCAGCAGGCAGTTAAGAAGGCAAATGGTATGTTGGCCTTCATAGCGAGAGGATTCGAGTACAGGAGCAAGGATGTCTTGCTGCACTTGTACAGGGCCTTGGTGAGACCACACCTTGAGTATTGTGTGCAGTTTTGGTCACCTTATCTGAGGAAGGATGTTCTTGCCATGGAGGGAGTGCAGCGAAGATTCGCCAGACTGAAACCTGGGATGGCAGGAATGACGTTTGAAGAGAGATTGGGTCGATTAGGCTTATATTCGCTAGAGTTTAGAAGAATGAGAGGGGATCTCATTGAAACATATAAAATTCTAAGAGGACTAGACAGACTAGATGCAGGAAGGATGTTCCCGATTACGGGGGAGTCCAGAACCAGGGGTCACAGTCTAAGGATAAGGGGTAAGCCATTTAGGACTGAGATGAGGAGGAATTTCTTCACCCAGAGAGTGGTGAACCTGTGGAATTCTCTACCACAGAAGGCAGTTGAGGCCAATTCATTAAATATATTCAAGAATGAGTTAGATATATTTCTTAAGGCTAAAGGGATCAAGGGATATGGGGAGAAAGCAGGGACAGGGTACTGAATTTGGATGATCAGCCATGATCTCATTAAATGGTGGAACTGGCTCGAGGGGCTGAATGGCCTACTGCTGCTCCTATCTTCTATGTTTCTATGTTTCTGAGCCACGTAATGGACGACGGCCAGGAGAAACCAAGAAACCAATCGCGTTTGCATCGCGAACCCTCGAAGAGCGAAAGAAACTAAGCGCAAATTGAAAAGGAAGCAATCACCACAGTGTTTGAAATCAAGAAATTCCAACAGTTCCTTATCGGCAGAAACTATACCCTGATAACTGATCACAAACTGCTCTTAGCAATATTGGGGCCCAAATCTGCCAAATGGTCGCATCAAGAATGCAACGTTGGGCAGTGTTGTTGTCACAATATGACTACACTATTGAATATCGCACTTCAAAGCAAAATGCAATCGCAGATGCCTTGGCCAGGTTGGCACATGAGGACTCATGTATTGGGAGTGAAGGTGCGATTTTCATACTAGGTCCAGTTGACAAAGACTTCCCCGTGACTGCAACTGAGATTGCAGATGAGACTCAAAAAGACGAAAAGAGTGTATGAAAACACCTTGAATGGATGAACTGATCAGTGTATTGACACAGAATTGAAACCATTCCATAACCGTCGTACTGAATTGTCTTGTGAACAAGGTTGTATCAAGTGGGGAAACAGAGTGGTGGTACCTATTTCTTTGAGAGATAGAATTCTGGCCGAACTTCACACTGAACATCCAGGGATCGTCAGTATGAAATCAATCGCAAGAAGATTTATTTACTGGTCTGGATTGGACAGGGGTAGTTGAATCACTTGTCAGCAAATGCAGTGTTTGCCAATATTGTAGAAACAAACCACCCAAAACTCCACTACAACCCTGGTCATGGCCAAGCAGACCTTTTCAGACAGTGCATGTAGACTTCTTTGAGAAAGCAAATGATTATTTCCTGGTACTTGTAGATAATCACTCAAAGTGGAATGAAGTGAAGCACATGGGTTCAAATAATACAACCGAACATACCATAGATGAGTTGAGGTCTATCTTCGCATGTCACAGCTTACCTGAAGAACTTGTTTCTGACAATGGCCAGCAGTTCCGTTCTGCTCTATTCCAAGAGTTGACAAAATGGAACATTATTAAACACAGTCTCGTTCCACCATATCACCCAGCTTCAAACGGAGCAGCCGAAAGGTCAGTCAGAATTGTAAAAGAAGTTCTCAATAAGCAAGTGTTGCAGGGTTGTTCAGGACTCAGCATGAAGCAACATTTGGCAAATCTCTTGCTGAAGTACAGAACTACTCCACACACTACAACTGGAGATACCCCAGCAGAACTCTTGATAAAGGGAGATTGAGAACATGATAGAGTCTTGTTCAACCGAATTTGGCCTCAAGAGTTGAACAGAAACAGTTGAGTCAGAAACGTTATTATGACACCAATCAGAAAGAATGCAGTTTCAAGCAAAACGAATGTGTTCGTGTTCACAGTCCCCTTGGCAAGTCAAGTTCACACAAGTGGGATGTAGGAACCATAGTAGAGGTTTTGAAATCATGTCTTTACTCTCCCATAGGCCCATCAAGTGCCCCACAGCCAGTACAGCCAGAGGAGGAAGAAGGCTCCTCAGAGGAGGTCGCGGACTCTGAGGGTGCACCGTCACAGGACGCATGCACATCAAGCAACAGCGCAAATACACACACATCGATGGGACCAGTAAGTCAGAAAGTAGTGTTGTCACCTGGTGTCTCACAGATCACATGTGAGCAAGAGCAGATGGTTCAGATAGGAACAGCAGTGGAGGGTCCGTGTTGGAGGGCGCAGGACGCTCCATGCTCTGCTCAACTGGACGAAGATCCTGAACCTCGGGAGCCATTGACAAAGCAAATGATTCTGGAGTAGCAACAGAAAATGTGTGAGGCTCTGGTAGGATTTCCAGCCGTGATGCGCTCGCTTGCAGGGAGAATGGAGGAGTGAATCTCCAGCACGACTGGCATGATGTTGCAGGCCATGGCTATGATATCTTCATCCATAGAAAGAGTGGCCACCTGCATGGAGCATCAAATGCGGAATTCAAAGATTCCATGTTTGCTCTCACCAACAGCTTGCGCACTCTGAATCCCACCTTAACAAGGATGGATAGAAACCTAGACTTGACCATTCATCGCCCCACTTATGTGCTGCAAAATGCTCTCCAGCTCCTTGCTAGTAGAGAAGTGCGGGTGGGCGATGAGAGGGGTGATGTTGAAAGGGGACCTGGAAGTGGGGACTTTGCTCAAAATGCTTCCACTTTTCCCCCATTGTCCACCCTCCACCCCCCACCACCCCAAATCAGAACTCCACATGCTGCCTCATGTCCCGATGGCCGAGTCTGCCCCTGCACAGTTGCAGGAGGGGCAGTCTTTGGCGGGGCCCTCACAGGCTCCAAAACCCAGAGGAGTCCGCCAACAACATCTCAGCAGTCAGAGCAGGGAAGTGAGCAGCCTGCCTCTGCCTCTGTTGAAGCCACAGGGTTTGCATGTCATAGAAGTGGTAGGAAGAGGAAGATGAAAGAATTCTAGATCGACAAGGGTGTGCACATGGGTGTGTTAGGCAATGTTTCACTGTTAAAGTTATGTTATTTGGAGGCACATAAATTATTTCTTTACACACATTCCCGTCTTGCCGATTTTTGCCTGCTGCCTGGGCCTTGTCAGTTGTGCTGAATGGTAAGACTTGACTTAACTGCGAGTGATGGGTGTGTGTGACAGGAATGGTTTGGTCATTTTAGGACTGCTTTGTGGTTGAGGGGAAAGTTGGTTCAGCATCTGGGTGCCAGATGGGTGCACTGGTGCAACCTAACTAAATCGTGCCATTATGAGTCCATTCCGGGCAGCAATGTGCGCCACTGGTGGTGCCATGTCCACATCAAGTTCCTCCTCCTTCTCCTCCAGTTCCTCCCCTTCCTCTTGTTTCTTCTCCTCCTGTTCCTCCTATGAAGAGTCTCTATGCCTTGCTCCTTCCAGCAGCTCCAATCCTTGCTGCTGCGCTGTGTTGTGTAGAGCGCAGCACACCATGATCATTCTGGAGACCCTATGGTGCATATTGAAGAGCTCTCCAGGCATCTGAAGCGCATCTTCAGCATCCTGATTACTTGTTCTACTACACATCTTGTCGTCATTCGGCTTTGATTGTAGTGCTCTTCGGCCTCATTGCATGGCCTCCTTAATGGTGTCATCAGTCACGTCTTCTGTGGATAGCCCTTGTCTCTAAGCAGGTAGCGGGTACGTCTGGTCGGAGGTGCGAAGAGCTTAGGGAGGGTGGATTGGCGCAGGATGAATAAATCATGACAGCCCCTTGGGAATCTGGCATACACATGCATAATAATCTTTTTGTGGTTTGCAGATGAGCTGCACATTGATGGAGTGGAAGCTCTTACGGTTCACAAACACTCCTGGGTGGTCTGGGGTGCCTTGATGGCCACATGTGTGCAGTCGATAATGCCCTGCACCTGTGGGAAGCCAGCTAGAGTCGCAAAGCTGAGCACCCACTCAGTAACATTGGCTTCATCGGTGGCAAAGTGTACATAACTGCGTGCCCTGGCAAACATGGCACTGGTCACCTATATGATGCATTTGTGGGCGGTTGACTGTGAGATCCTGCAAATATCTCCCGCAGATCCCTGGAAGGAGCCTGAGGCAGATAAGTTGAGGTGGTGGTCACTTTGACAGCCACTGGTAATGTAGAATTCGCAAAATTGAACATTGTCCTATAAGGGTCCATTGGCAGAAAAGGCCTTAATTTTTTTTAAAGACTGTTTTAAAAGAAGCCCAGAAAAAGGGACACACAAAATGGCCGCCAGACCCCGTGACCAGCTTTTGGGACATTTTAAAATGGTTCCTGCAGTCCCCAGACAGCTTTTGTGGATTCAGCCCACAGTAAGTTCTGGAAGGCAGTTTCAGGGAAAACGAAACCAGACAGAGCCCCATACATATAGATTGGATGCAGATCCGATCAGATCGGCCTGTAGATAAAGGCCATCTAAATGTTTACCCAGACAAAGGGGAACAGATTCAAGTTCGAAGAGGGACATTAAAGACAATACAGGGTCATTCCAGACCAGAGATGGCAGTTACTGGCCATCCCGAAGATACTTTAAAAACAAAGACTACCCCGCTGTGCTACAAGCCTGCTAAAAGTTAAACAAAGACTAACCTTGATTTGGTGGGAGATAAGGGCCTCCACGGAAAAGTATAACTGGAGTCCTGGGGTAGCATTGGAAAGGAAGAAAGATTCGGATCGGAGACCATCGGGTTTTCGGTAGCCATTGAGGAGCATCAGCATTGGGAGAGACCAGTGCAGATCATTTTTGAGAGATTGCTCGGGGGTCCGAAGAAGGCCTTTTCGGACTCGGAAGAAGAAGACGAGACCCGGGGTAGTTATCGGGAGATCATCGACAAAAACCCCGGGCCGTTGACGAGCCAAGAAGACAGTTGGCGAAGAGGAAGAAAACGAAACTCCTTACAGAATGGGTAGCCACCAGCGTCGTGTGCAGGAGCACGGAGAAATCGAGACTGTGACCACCATCATTGTATGCAGGAGCACCGAGAAGACAGCCGGTGGGTGAAACGATGGACGGCGAGTCCTGCTGAATTAAGGTGGCTGAGACGCCATTAGCTTGGGCAGCCCGCTGCGCCTATAGCCCAATGACCACGTGACAACGGCAGACCCGAGAGAGAGCACCAAGTAAAGAACCCCAACCCAACCGCAGTTTTGGATTGGTGAGCATGTTTCTGGCCCCTCATAATCTCATCTAGTTAGGTTTAGGGGGTGGGCATTTTAGGGGATAATTAACAATGAGTTGTTGCCCCTCGATGTTCTGTGTGCTTCCCTATTTCATGATGAACCTTGTAAAGCGTAATATGCCTGTAGATATGTTGGTTAGTACTGTATTATGATTTGTTTTTCCCTCCCATGTACCTTATTGGCTTACATTCAATTTTTTCCTTTATGCAATAAAATTTCATTTCGTTTCATTAAACTCGGTCTATAGAGTATTCTCTGCATTGTAGTTCCTGCCTCAAAGTCCAGTGTATAGAACCTAAGGGGTGAGTGGGTCGAACCACTCGGTGAATTACTGTGCAAGAGAGAGAGGCCTCTAGAGAGAGAGAGAGAGACCTCGTCGATCGAAAACCCCTTACAGTAATGCGTGCTCGCCAAGTCCACTTGGCAGTAGGTCTTCTTCCAGCAGGCTACAAATGTCTGTCATGACCTGATGCGATAGCCTGAGCCTCCTGAGACTCTGTTGTTCAGTCATTTCCAGGAAGCTCATCCTCTGCCTATATATCCTGTGTTGGGGGTATCACCTCCTTCAAGATGCACCCCTGTGCTCATCCCCTCTCTCCTGTGGAGCATCAGGTTAGTGAGAAGGCTGCTGCTGCTGCTGGTGGTGTTGTTGCTCATCTAGGTCCTCATCTGAGGTTCAAGGTGAAACAGCGTAAACAGCACCCATGCTGATCTGATATATGACAGATCTAAAGTGGAGATCAGAGGCACAATCCTCCAATGTAATGAGTGATCTCCAATATAGTGAGAGTGACCTTCAAATTTGTAGAAATCACCTGCAAACTCCTGAAAGCAAAGAAAGAAAGACTTGCATTTATATAGCGCCTTTCACGACCACCGGACGTCTCAGAGTGCTTTACAGCCAATTAAGTACTTTTGAAGTGTAGTCACTGTTGTAATGTGGGAAAGTGCGGCAGCCAACTTGCGCACAGCAAGCTCCCACAAACAGCAATGTGAAAATGACCAAATAATCTGTTTTTGTTATGGTGGTTGAGGGAGAAATATTGGCCAGGACACCGGGGAGAACTCCCCTACTCTTCTTCAAACTCTCAGAACAAGTGCTGTGAGCAAAAGCCTTTCCCTTAGGCAAGGAAGCAGGTGTGAGGTCTCAGTATTTATGGGATTTTTTGACTGTCATTTGTTCAGCTCCCTCAATTGCTGCTCTGCTCTTGCCTTACTTTCACTGGCAAGGTTCAGCAATCCTGGGAATCCCATGGACACCCAGTAAAAGTGCAATCCACAGGTAAACAAGACTCTTAATAGCCTCTTATCTAACTGTTAATTGTTTTAAATAGCTAACCTGCCTCTCCGGAGGGGGTTTCTCGCTTGCAGCTGAATTGCGAGTTAATTGCGGAAGCCGGCGGGTTGACGCCGGCTTCCTGATGCGCTGTCAATTTCAGTGCTTTTAACCTCCCACCCGCTCCCAAACCCACTCAGTCTTTGATGTTAAAATTCAGGCCTAAGTTTTGGGAGGACAGCGGAGACAAAATTCCTTTACTGGAACTTTGAATCATTAACCCCAAAGCCAGCATTGGCAACAATGTGGCAGGATTATGCTTCCTAAGGTAGGGTCGGCATCGGCTCAAATCCAAGCCTCATTGACATTTGCATGTAGGCTTTCTTCAGGTAATGAGATGTCATTCTACACTGTGTGGTTATCTGCAGCACTGTGTGGAGCCAAATCAGTAGAAGTGATGGTATTATCTGGAAGGAGTTGGGCATGAGGTCACAGTTCACCCTTTCTCTCCCCTTTCTGGGTGTATTGAAATAGCATTAGTCAAGTTAATGGAGACATTTGTGATTGCTACGAATTTGAGATACATGGTCAGGGAAAACACAATGGGGAAGAAGTACAGGAACATTCAAAGTGAAATTATCCTGTGATGTTAATAGCACCAAAATTCCTTTCTTTGCTAAACATGAGTAGAATGTGCAAGAATATTATTCATTTACTCACGTCTACATTTTACTAAAATTGGCAAATTGAATTTTGGCCCTAATGTTACTCTCGAGCTTTAAGTGTAATTAAAGACAAATTTGTATTTCTCACAGCAAATTAAGCAAAGTCCCAATATATTACCAGACACAATGGCCCCGGGTGTTGCAGTGGTAATGATGGCGAAACTGTCAGCGTTCGCCGTCATTACCCCTCAAACTGACCACAGCTTCAGGATTTAGCGCATGTGCAGATAAATGCAGAAATCCAGAAGTTGCGATCAGTCATTCCCTGCTCCGCCACAGGTTGTGCTGTGGAACTCAGAGAGCTAGCAATCGATTCAAATCACACTGAAGGATGAAAACTTCACCTATTACACAGGAATATCACTGTTAACTGCACTCCCCCGCCCCCCAAAAAGTTAAGCCTTGTTGAACAGCCGTTCTGGCCCTGTAAACCTAATTTGAAAATTGTGGAATGTCAAATTTTTCCATTAATATAATTAGGAATTATAGTTTTTAAAAGTTTGTTTATAATATTTCAGCTTCTACCTTAATCCTATGTGTATGTCCCAATCTTTATTTTGCTCTCTGTAAAATTTATAAAACATAAATTAGAATCTGTGCATTTTACTTCCTGGTTTTTTGACTGAGAATTCTTCAAATAAATTGGCTGCTCAGCCTGCTTGATGACATCACTGTTGCTCGACGTTGGAGATTCGCTTAATTTGGCGCCAGATTCAAACTAAGGTTGGGAGAGCTGAAATTCACGCCACCGAGCGCACCCGTTTTACATCACTCCCGACTTCAAATAAAAATCTTTTGTCCGATCGCAGCCCTGCCTCCGATCTAGTTTCTTTTCTTTCCAGTTTTGAAGAAGGGTCCAACCCGAAACGTCAACTCAAATTTCTCTCCACGGATGTTGCCTGACCTGCTGAGTTTTTCCAGCATTTTCTGTTGTTATCTCGCCTCCTTTTCACCATGGACGTACAATCCCTCTACACCTCCATCCCCCACCAGGATGGCCTGAGGGCGCTCCGCTTCTTCCTTGAACAGAGGCCCAGCCAGTCCCCATCCACCACTACCCTCCTCCGCCTGGCTGAACTTGTTGTCACATTGAACAACTTCTCCTTTGACTCCACTCATTTCCTCCAAATCAAAGGTGTTGCTATGGGTACCCGCATGGGTCCTAGCTATGCCTGCCTTTTCGTGGGATATGTGGAACACTCTTTGTTCCAGTCCTACTCGGGTCCCCTCCCTCACCTCTTTTTCCGGTACATTGATGACTGTATCGGTGCCGTTTCCTGCTCTCGCCCTGAACTAGACAATTTCATTCACTTTGCCTCCAATTTCCACTCTTCCCTCACCTTCACATGGTCCATCTCCGACTCTTCCCTTCCCTTCCTCGACTTCTCCGTTTTCATCTCTGTGGATAGGTTACTGACCAACATTCACTACAAGCCCACTGACTCCCACAGCTACCTGGACTACACTTCCTCCCACCCCGCCTCCTGTAAAGACTCTATTCCATTCTCCCAGTATCTCCGTGCTCCGACGATGCCACCTTCCACACCAGTGCTTCCGACATGTCTTCCTTTTTCCTCAACCGAGGATTCCCCTCTACCGTGGTTGACACAGCCCTTGACCGTGTCCATTCTATCTCCTGCACTTCTGCCCTCACCCCTGCCCCTCCCTCCCGGAACCACGATAGGGTTCCCCTTATCCTCACCTTCCACCCCACCAGCCTCCACATTCAACGGATCATCCTCCGCTATTTCCGCCACCTCCAAAGTGATCCCACCACCAAACGCATCTTCCCCTCCCCTCCCCTTTCAGCATTCCGTAGGGACCCCTCCCTCCGAGACACCCTAGTCCCTCCTCTATCACTCCCAGCACCCCTTCCCCTTCGCCTGGCACCTTCCCGTGCAAGCGCAGGAGATGCAACACCTGCCCTTATACTTCCCCCCTTCCCACTGTCCAGGGCCCCAAACACCCCTTCCAGGTGAAACAGCGATTTACTTGTACTTCTTGCAATCTAGTATACCGTATTCGCTGCGCACGATGTGGTCTCCTCTACATTGGGGAGACCAAACGCAGATTGGGTGACCGCTTTGCGGAACACCTCCGTTCAGTCCGTAAGGATGACCCCAAGCTTCCGGTCGCCTGTCATTTTAATTCACCGCCCCATTCCCACTCAGACCTCACTGTACTCGGGCTCTTGCATTGTTCCACGGAAGCTCAGCGTAAGCTCGAGGAACAGCACCTCATCTTCCGATTAGGCACTTTACAGCCTTCCGGACTCAATATCGAGTTCAACAATTTCAGATCATAACCTCGGCCCCCATTACATTTTTACTTATTTTTTATCCACACCTTTGTTTTGGCCCTTTCCCCCCCCCTTTTTTTCCTCTCCCACATGGCAGCTGTCTCCCATTCTGCCAGCGCATTTCACACCTAATCTAGAGCCGTCTTTTGTCTCCACTTGTCCTATCACCATCTCGTCTCGTTTTGAATACCTCTTAATGTCTCTTCACTTCTCTTTTGTTCTCTCCTAGCCTGGCCATCAGTCTTGACAAAGGGTTTGACCCAAAACGTTGACTCTATTTTCTCTCCACGGATGTTGCCTGGCCTGCTGAGTTTTTCCAGCATTTTCTGTTGTTATTTCGGATTTCCAGCATCAGCAGTATTTTGCTATCGTGACAAAAATTAAAGATGTGTTTCTATCTAGGTGTTTAATGCATAACCCGACCAAAGCCAAGGATTAAACATTAAAGAACTGCAACAGCACACCCACTGACTACATACAATTAATTAGTAAGGGCCTAGAAGTAAAAGCATGGCAAATTTAGCAGAAAACACAATACACCAGAAAAACACAGGACCTCCTCACAGCACTGAGTGCACAGTGTATTTTTATTTAATTTTGAAAGAATAATGGGGTAGATTTTGACTTTGTGCGATAGTATAAAATGGGTGATAGTGAGGCGGCAGCCCGTTTTACGGGCACAATTTTGCCGGTGCTCAGAGGGTGGCTTTTGAGGTGAGTCAGAGGTTAAAGTCATTTTGATTGACAGCGGGTTCCACACTCATCGTAATCCCGCCTCCACACAACCTTCCCAAGTGTCGGGGCCCCGATTTGCAAATGGACTCAATGCCTAGCGGCGGGAAATGGATTAAAGGCAATGAACTGCCTATTAACAGGTACTTGTGAGCAGTTTTCAGGGTCTTTTTCGAATTTCCAGCTTCTGGGTCGGGTTTTCCGACGTCTGGACAACACACCAGGTAAGTGTGGCGTGTTGTGAATCTGGTCTGATGTTTGTGAAAAGATGCCAGCTGCAGAAGTGGTGTCAAGAATGCCATGTTGCACACGGTGACTTTCAGAGCAAAGAAAATGTTGGTTATTGCATTTTTAATACATATACAGATTTCTTTAGCTTACAAGTTTTTAAATCCAACTGTATGTCCAGTGTCACCTCATTGGGAGAACCTCTCTCACCAGTGACAGATCGCTTCTGTCATCTCACCTGCAGCTGCCATCCATCCAGCAACATCGGAGCCAATGAAACAATCAGACCTTGGTCCTCCGAATCATTCCACGATCATCCCCAACACCAACATCACCAACCTCATCACCAACCTTTGCCGCCATCACCTGATGCTGCCCTGGACACAGGGCATCAGCCCCTGACAAAATTGCTGGCCGGGAGGCCAGCGATGGTATCACCATAGCCAGACTTTCTTCACTTGATGCTGTAAACCCTGGCTGCCACATGACGCACCAGGCTGACACCATCCCACACCAGTACCGTGAAGCATCCCTTTAATGTCCAAGCCATTCCATGCACACACATCACTATAGTGACTGCATTTCAAAAGTAATAGTTCATTGTGAAGTGTTTTGGGATGTCCTGAGGATGTGGAAGGTCATTACATACATGCAAGCTGCTTCTTAATGAGAGGCAGTGTCCCTATGCTGTTGGTGGAGGTTGATCTACACAGCATCAAGTACATTTTTGGTACCTTTAGCTCTTGTGATTCGCTGTCTCATGCTGTCCTGCAGTTGGCAGTGGGGTGGGAGTTCAGGAGCCAACTCTTAACCACCATTTGAGAAGTGCCTTGATTTATTCCATTCCTTTTTGTGGCTCCATAGAAGATCCTGAAGATGAGGTGTCATCCTCCTGTTTTCTTCTTTGTTGCTGTGTCCAGCCGTTTGGATGTGCAATAACATTCCATGATGCCACTGGTATTCAATCCTGTTTTTGTCCACTTTGTCCTCATTCATCAGATTAAGTTTCCGCTACTGGCATCCATGGGGGGAGGGCATGGGTGGGTTGATGTTAAAAGGAACAGAAAAACAAGAAAAAAAAGTGTTGGCAGTGTACACTGATGTCATTATTTTATTAGCTTATGACCGCCAACATTCTGTCATTATTTTAATGCTCACTACTTCGTAATGCCAACTAAACATTTGTTAATTGCTGCTGTTCTCCATTCATTGCCACAAATTTGCCATTGGTGACCGTTATTTCGCCAGGATAGATAAATATGTTGGTGAATATTACAGTTGTAATAGGTGCTGTTTTACATTATCTCTGGAGACAGAGAGCAGAATGATTGAAAGCTTCATAGAGCATTCATGCCCACCTGCAGCTACCAGTGGCATAAAAATGGAGAGAGATCTCTATTTTTGTGCCATCGGCAGCTTCCAGGGTCAACAAGGATTTCACTGGGATGAACCGCTATTCAATTCACAAAGCCACTGAACAAGTGATTGAAGCTCTGTTTGACCATGCCTATCATTACACCAACTTTGGCATGGAACAATACTTACAACTGCTGCTAGTCCTCACAGCTTCCTGCATTTTGTCCTTTTGCTGAATAGAATTTCCAATGGAGCTAAATTAAGCAGATGCCCCATGCAAATGGTTCAGCATCCTCTGCTCAAAGGATTCTACTGAGACATTTACTTCCTCAGACATGTCTGGAGAGGGTTTGAATTAATGAGCATTCTGCTCAGCACCTCTGAGCCTCTATGAAGACTCCTCTGTTGACAACCCTTCACCAATAGTACTATTATTTTCTTCAACTGAATTTTATTGTGTCATCGTATCTAGTGAATTTGATGCTTCTGTGCTATTGAAATGGTAGCTGGCAACTGCCAGGAAATGGGCTTCTTGAACCTTCATCTGTGGGGAATGCAATGGGACATCTGAGATCATATTAATTGTATTGTAGTCATGCCAGTAAATCGGTGTGAATGCCTTTCTTTAATGGCTGTATGCTGTGATACTTGATACAGTCTTATGCTGAGCACATGACACATTTGTAGGCATGCACATACAGTACAAACCTTTGTGTGATACTGGGTACTTTACTTTCAAAGGCCTACTTCTAGAAGGGTCTCAAGGTAGGACTTCCAAGGTGGCAGGGCCTTCTTCCAGAACCATTTTTCTCCGGTGTCACTGCTGAATTTGCTACTGCAAAACATCTTGGCCTACATGAAGCAACATATTGGGGGAAATTTTAACTCTCCCCGCTTTTGTTTTTCTCAAGTAAGTATTAATTTAGACTGATATTTATGTCCTTTAGGAGCTTCTCCACTAAGTACCACCAGCTTAAATAGAAACATAGAAACATAGAAGATAGGAGCAGGAGTCGGCCATTTGGCCCCTCTAGCCTGCTCCGCCATTCAATGCGATCATGGCTGATCATCCAAGTTCAGTACCCGGTCCCTGCTTTCTCCCCATACCCCTTGATCCCTTTAGCCTTAAGAAATATATCCAACTCCTTCTTGAATATATTTAATGAATTGGCCTCTACTGCCTTCTGTGGTAGAGAATTCCACAGGTTCACCACTCTCTGGGTGAAGAAATTCCTCCTCATTTCTGTCCTAAAAGGCCTACCCCTTATCCTTAGACTGTGACCCCTGGTTCTGGATTCCCTGACCATCAGGAACATCCTCCCTGCATCTAGTCTGTCCAGTCCTGCCAGAATTTTATAAGTTTCAATGAGATCCCCTCTCATTCTTCTAAAGTCCAGCGAGTACAAGCCCAATCGACCCAATCTCTCCTCATACGTCATTCCTGCCACCCCAGGTATCAGCCTGGTGAATCTTCGTTGAACTCCTTCCATGGCAAGAATATCCTTCCTCAGATAAGGCGACCAAAACTGCACACAATACTCAAGATGTGGTCTCACCAAGGCCCTGTACAACTGCAGCAAGACATCCTTGTTCTTGTACTCAAACCCTCTCGCTACGAAGGCCAACATACCATTTGCCTTCTTAACCGCCTGCTGCATCTGCATGCTTACCTTCAGTGACTGGTGCACAAGGACACCCAGGTCTCGTTGCACTTCCCCTTCTCCCAATCTATTGCCATTCAGATAATAATCTACCTTCCTGTTTTTGACACCAAAGTGGATAACCTCACATTTATCCACGTTATATTGCATCTGCCATGCTTCTGCCCAATCACCCAACCTATCAAAATCATCCTGGAGTTTCTCGGCATCCTCCTCACAGCACACACGCCCACCCAGCTTTGTGTCGTCTGCAAATTTGGAGATATTACATCTAGTTCCCTTGCCTAGATCATTAATATATATTGTGAATAGCTGGGGTCCAAGGACCGATCCCTGCGGTACCCCACTAGTCACTGCCTGCCACTCGGAAAAAGACCCATTTATTCCAACTCTTTGCTTTCTATCTGCCAACCAGTTCTCTATCCAAGTCAATACCTTGCCCCCAATCCCATGTGCCTTAACTTTACAGGCTAATCTCTTATGTGGGACCTTATCGAAAGCCTTCTGAAAGTACAAATACACCAACATCAACTGGTTCTCCCTTATCTATTTTACTAGTTACATCCTCAAAAAATTCCAGTAGATTAGTCAAGCACGATTTACCTTTTGTAAATCCATGTTGACTTTGACCGATCCTGTCACTGTTTTCCAAGTGCTCTGCTATTACATCTTTTAGAATGGACTCTAGCATTTTCCCCACAACCGATGTCAGGCTTACCGGTCTGTAATTCCCCGTTTTCTCTCTACCACCTTTTTTGAATAGTGGGGTAACATTAGCTACCCTCCAATCCATGGGTACTGTTCCAGATTCCATCGAATGTTGGAAGATGATCAGCAATGCATCTACTATTTCTAGGGCCTCTTCCTTACGTACCCAAGGATGTAGATTATCAGGCCCTGGGGATTTATCGGCCTTCAATCCCATCAATTGCCCTAACACCATTTCCCTACAAATACTGATTTCTTTCAGTTCCTCCCTTTCATCAGACCCTATGTTCCCCGACATTTCTGGGAGGTTATTTGTGTCCTCCTTTGTGAAGACAGAACCAAAATATGTATTTAATTGGTCTGCCATTTCTTTGTTCCCCATTATAAATTCCCCTGAATCTGACTGCAAGAGACCTATGCTTGACTTCACCAATCTTTTTCTCTTCTCATATCTATAAAAGCTTTTAGAGTCAGTTTTTATGTTCCCTGAAAGCTTACTCTCATATTCTATTTTGCCTTTCTTATTAATCCCTTTGTCCTCCTTTGTTGAATCCTAAACTGCTCCCCATCCTCTGGATTACTGCTTTTTTTGGCCAATTTATATGTCCTCTCCTTGGATCTTATGCTATCCCTAATTTCCCACGTTAGCCACGGTTGAGTCACCTTTTTTGTTTTATTTTTATGCCAAACTGGGATGAACAAATCCTGTAGTTCATCCATGCAGTCTTTGAATGTTTGCCATTGCCTATCCACCGTTAACCCTTTGAGTGACATTCCCCAATCAATCCTACCCAATTCGCACCTCAGATCATCATAGTTTCCTTTATTTAAATTCAAGACCCTAGTCTCTGAGTCAACTACTTCATTCTCCATCTTAATGAAGAATTCGATCATATTATGATCGCTCCGACCCAAGGGGCCTCGTACAACAAGATTGCTAATTAATCCTTTCTTGTTACATAATACCCAGTCTAAGATGGCCTGATTCCTGGTTGGTTCCTCGACATATTGGTCCAGGAAATCATCCCGTAAACACTCCAGGAATTCCTCCTCCACAGTATTGTTACTAATTTGGTTAGCCCAATCCATATGTAGATTAAAGTCACCCATGACTGCTGTGCCCTTTTTACATGCTTCTCTAATTTCCCTTTTAATGCCATCCCCAACCTCCGCATTACTGTTTGGAGGTCTATATACCACTCCCACTAATGTTTTCTGCCCCATGGTATTTCTCAGTTCTACCCATACAGATTCCACATCATCAGAGCTAATATCCTTCCTTACAATTGTGTTAATCCCTTCTTTAACCAGTAATGCTACCCCACCTCCCTTTCCTTTTTGCCTATCTTTCCTGAATATTGAATACCCCTGGATGTTGAGTTCCCAGCCTTCGCCACCCTGGAGCCATGTTTCTGTAATCCCAATCAAATCATATTCATCTACCTCTATTTGCGCAGCTAATTCATCCACCTTTTTACGAATGCTCCTCGCATTAAGACACAAAGCCTTCAGGCTTTTTTTTTAATGCTCTTAGACCTATGAGAATTATTATTTACTGTGGCCATGTTTGATTTAAACCATTAATTTCTCTGACTGCCACTTTTGTTTTTCTCCTTCCTATCTTTTGCTTTTATCCTTGTTTCCCTTTCCTCTGTCTCCCTGCTCAGGTTCCCAAGCCCCTGCCATTTTAGTTTAAACCCTCCCCCAGAGCACTAGCAAACACTCCCCCTAGGACATCAGTCCCGGCCCTGCCCAGGTGCAAACCGTTCATTTGAACTGGTCCCACCTCCCCCAGAACCGGTTCCAATGTCCCAGGAATTTGAATCCCTCCCACTGGCACCATTCCTCTAGCCACGTATTCATCTGAAATATTCTTCTATTTCTACACTGACAAGCACATGGCACTGGTAGCAATCCTGAGATTATTACCTTTGAGGTCCTATTTTTTAATTTACCTCCTAACTCCCTATATTCAGCTTTTAGGACCTCATCCTGTTTTTTACCTATATCGTTGGTACCTATATGCACCACGACAACTGGCTGTTCACCCTCCCCTTCCAAGATGTTCTGCAGCCGCTCTGAGACATCCTTGACCCTTGCACCAGGGAGGCAACACACCATCCTGGAGTCTCATTTGCGGCCGCAGAAACGCCTATCTATTCCCCTTACAATAGAATCCCCTATTACTATAGCTCTACCCCTCTTTTTCCTCCCGTCCTGTGCAGCAGAGCCACCTCTGGTGCCAGGAAGTTGGCTGCTGCTGCCTTCCCCTGGTAAGCCATCCCCCCCATCAGTATCCAAATCTGTTTGAGAGGGGGATGCCCACTGGGAACTCCTGCACTACCTGCCTGCACCTACTACTCTGCCTGTTGGTCACCCGTTCCCTGTCTGCCTGTGCCACCTTTTCCTGTGGTGTGACCAACTGATTAAATGTGCTATTCACGACGTCCTCAGCTTCGCGAATGGTCCAATATGTATCCAATCGCTGCTCCAGCACTGCAATGCGGTCTGCCAGTAGCTGCAACTGGACACACTTCCTGCACACATGGTTGTCAGGGACACAGGAAGTGTCCCTGAGTTCCCACATAGTGCAGGAAGAGCATACCATGGCACCGGGCTGTCCTGCCATGACTTACCCTTTAATTAATTGCAATTAAATTAAATCAAATCAATCCCACCAATTACACTACAGTTAAATGGTATATTTAAGGGTCCTGGTTTACAAAAAGTCCCCGCTACACCACAGAGACTTTAGAAACTATAAACCACAGCATTTAAGTTTAAAAAAGAGAGAAATACTCACCAACTGGAGATTAGTAAGCCTACCTGGTCTCCGGGGCCTTTTATACTCGCCGCTCCTCTCCACGATTCCCGCCGACTCTCGCTCCGCACTGAGGCCTACCTGGTCTCCGGGGCCTTTTATACTCGCCGCTCCTCTCCACGATTCCCGCTGACTCTCGCTCCGCACTGAGGCCTACCTGGTCTCTGGGGCCTTTTATACTGCCGCTGCTCCGCGATTCCTGCTGCCTCTCATGCCGCACTGAGGCCTATCTGGTCTCTGGGGCCTTTCATACAGCCGCCGCTCCGCGATTCCCGCCGTCTCTCATGCCGCACTGATTTATAGTTACCCAATTTATTTGTTTTTTCCTTCTTAACCAAGGTGTTACTTTGGCAAACCTGCAGCACAACTTCCATATCCGAGGATGTTTGAAATATTGTGGCTAGATCTTCTACTATCTGACTTCCTCATGGCAACAGGGTAAGTCAAAGTAGCTGTTGTGAATCTAAGGTCAACATATGCCATTCATGCCTGCTGTGCCAAATCATGCATGGGGCATACCAATCCATTCACACCATTTCAAACACATGGGCCTTGATTTTACCTGAGCCGTGGAGGCGGGCTTGGAGGCGTGCGGGGGGTTAAAATCACAAAAACTGGCGGGCAGGACCCCCCCCTCCGCCCCTGCCCCTGCCTGGTTCCCGACTCCGAGCCATTTTTACTCAGGCGTGTCTGATGGTCCCGAATCTGTCCCAAATCCAACAGGCGGGACTGGTCTTTAAGGCCCTTAATCACCACTAAATGGCCTCTATAATGCCATTTTAACAGTCCCTTGCGATTTTAACCCTTTTCCCACATGAAACACGCCTGGTGGGAAACACGGCTGTGAAACCTGGCGGGAGCACTATTGGATTGCTGACTATCAGCTGCAGGTCAACCATTAAAGAGGAGATTTGATCAGCCATGATTTGCAGGCGGCAGGATTTTTTTGTCTCAGGCCTGGGGCAACTTTTACCAGGCTTAACCACACCTGTGGAAGGTTGGAGCCTCACACACATCTCCAGTGTGAACTCCTGGGAAACCACTCTTGTTGTATCCGTGTGTTAATAGAGACATGGATGCCACACTGAATTGTCTCAGGAACAGCTTCAGCATGCATGGTATTCCAGAAATGATTGTATCTGACAATGCACAGTGTTTTGTTAGTGAAGGGAGCAAAGAATTCATGGTAAGGAATTGTTGTATCCGTGTGTTAATAGAGACACGGAAGGCAGGAGTTGGTTTCACAGGTGTTTACTGAACAAAGTCTGGAGGTGAACTAACAGATACAAGACAATATACAGGCTTATTTAGCCCGAGTGGCCATTACCGGCATTACAGTACACAGGGGGCTCTTAAAGGCACATACACCACAATTCCTCCCCTTTTAGACAACCAGTACATAATATTTTAAGTAATCATTAATTAACATGTTACAAGAACAATAATCTACACATTGCTGCAGTTAATCAATTATAAGTCAGTCTCTCTGGAGGCTTCCTGACTCAGTCCAGATAACGCCTCAGTGGTGTAGTAGTTTCTGGTGGTGTAGTAGGTTCTTTTGGCAAGGCTGATTCGGCTTGAATGCCAGTGTCGGGGTCATCTGGTTCCATTATCATCGGATCAGAGGTAGATACTATGGGTATCTCTACTTCATCATTAGGCGTATAGAGTTGTGGTGTAGGTTGTCCCTTTTCGGATGACTCTATGATCTGGTCAGCATGGCGCCTTATTATGCTTTCTCCAATGTCCACGGTATACATCAGCGGTCCTAGTCGTGTGCAAATAGTTCCAGGCTGCCATTTCTCGGTACGGTAGTCCCGGGCCAAAACTTGTTGACCTATCTGGAAGGTTCTAGTTGGCCTTTCATTCATGCCTTGAAATTGCCGGTTCTCCACGTCCCTTCTGATGTTTGGCTTGATCAAAACCAGCTGGCATCTTAGGCTTCTATTGAAGAACATCATGGCGGGAGTTTGGTTTGTAACCACATGTGTTGCATTCCTGTATGCAAACAAGAAGTTATCTACCTTATGCTGAAGTTTTATGTCTTCATTACCCATGGCCTTTATGGCCTTCTTGAAGGTCTGGACAAACCTTTCAGCCAATCCATTGGTGGCGGGATGGTATGGGGCGGACGTGTAGTGCTTAACCCCATTGTATTTTAAGAACTTCCTGAAATCTTCGGACACAAATTGCGGTCCATTATCAGAACAGATCTGTTCAGGCAGCCCATTCCTGGCAAATATGGTCCTTAATACTGTGATGGTTTTTTCCGTGGTGGTGGAGGACATCTTTATTACCTCCGGCCACTTGGAGTGTGCATCAACCGCAATTAAGAACATTGAGTCCATAAATGGACCAGCAAAGTCGATGTGTACTCTTTGCCATGGAGATGAGGGCCACTCCCATGGATGTAGAGGGGCTTGTGGTGGGGCGTTT
Organism: Somniosus microcephalus; assembly: GCF_052327205.1. NCBI lineage: Eukaryota > Metazoa > Chordata > Chondrichthyes > Squaliformes > Somniosidae > Somniosus > Somniosus microcephalus. Next base: position 198,445,535 of record NC_140987.1, read on the forward strand.
TGGACCTTCTGGCATCCTAGGCAGCTCTTGGTCATTTCTTCGATGTCTCCATCGATACCTGGCCACCACACAAACGCTCTGGCTAGGTTCTTCATTTTCACTCCACCCAGATGCCCCTTGTGAAGCTCCTTTAGCACTTTATCCTGGAGTTTGGGTGGAATCACCACTCTGGATCCACACATCAAGGTTCCTCGGCACACTGACAGCTGTTCTCTTCTTTGCGAGAATGCTGGCAACAGTGGTTCGCCATGTGCTGGCCATCCCTTCACCGCTAAATCGTAGACTCGTGAGAGAGTTGGGTCATTTCTCGTTTCCTTTTCAATGGCAGAATTTGTTACTGGTAGACATTCCACTATGGTTGAGTGGAACATCTCCACTGGGTCTACTGTAGGTGCCTCTTCTACCGTTGGCAACAGTAGGCGCGATAAACCGTCAGCATTCCCATGCTGTTTTGATCCTTTGTATTCTATGTCATATTGGTGTGCCCCTAGGAAAAGGGACGACCTCTGTAGCCTTTGCGCTGTCATAATGGGAACACCCTTTTTAGGGTTGAATATGGAGACGAGGGGTTGATGGTCAGTCAACAAGGTAAATTTTTGTCTGTGTAGGTAATGGTTGAATTTTTTCATTCCCCACACCAGGCTGTCGATCTGGGCATAGTTACGCTCAGCTGAGTTCAATGAGCATGACGCAAAAGCTATCGGCCGCTCCGAGCCATCAGGGAATCTATGCGATAATACCGCTCCTACGCCGTAAGGGGATGCATCGCACGCTAGTCTGATTGGCAGTGATGGGTTGTAATGAGCCAAAACTTCCTTGGACGTGATCAAGCCTTTGCATTTATGGAAGGCACGTTTACAGTCTTCGCTCCATTTCCAAATTACTCCCGTTTGTAGCAGTTCTTTAAGAGGGTGCAGAAGAGTTGACAAGTTCGGTAAAAATTTATGATAGTAATTTATCAATCACAGGAACGACCTTAATTGTGAGACATTTTCAGGTGCTGGGGCTTTTACGACCGCTTCAATTTTTTCAGGTGACTTATGCAACCCTTCCTCGTTAATTATGTGGCCACAATATGATATTTGTTTCTGGAAAAATTCACACTTGGGGCGATTTGCTCGTAGGCCCCGTTCTCTCAGCCTAGTGAGCACCTGCTCCAAATTGGCAAGGTGCTCGTTGGTGTTTTCTCCTGTTACAAGGATGTCATCTAGGTAGCATTGAGTCCCCGGAATCGCTTGGAGGACTTGCTCCATAGCTCTTTGCCAGATAGCTGGAGCTGATGCTACTCCGAAAACCAGTCGACTGTACTGGTACAGGCCTTTGTGTGTATTTATCGTGAGATACTTTTTAGAGGCCTCTTCAACCTCCATCTGTAGATATGCCTGTGCCAAGTCATTTTGGTGAAATGTTTCCCTCCGGATAGTGAGGCGAAAATATCTTCTATCCTCGGAAGAGGATACTGTACCGTGTGAAGGACCGGGTTTACAGTCACCTTGAAGTCCCCACAGATGCGAATTTTTCTCTGTTCTTCAGATTTATCATTATTCAACGTTTTCTTCATGACCGGGACGATGGGTGTGGCACACTCGCTCCAATCTATCTTGGATAATACGCCTGCCTTTTCCAAATTCTCCAGCTCTGCCTCGACTGCTGGCCAAATTGCGTATGGCACCGGCCTTGCCTTAAAAAACTTGGGAATTGCCGCATCTTCCACTTTTATTGAGGTGGTGATGCCTTTCAAGGTTCCTAGCTTCTGTTGAAACACTTCTTTGGCGTTGGCCAAGATGTCTTTTAATCGTTCAGGTATGACGTCATCATCATTTTGTTTCTTACTGGTCACCGTCAGTGCCTGAATGGAGTGCCAGTCTAAACGTATCTTCCTGATTCATTCACGTCCCAACAGCGGTGGACCACCATCTTGCAGAACGTATAAATACAACTTCTGTATTTCCTTGCCGTTGTATACAACAGGCACCCTTATTTTCCCTTTGGGGTATACTTTCTGCCCCGTATATGTTTTCAAGATAATGGATGTGTCTTTCAAAGGTATATGCGGAAATAGCCGCTCGTAATCCCGTTGACTTATGACGGTCAGAACTGATCCTGTATCTAGCTCCATTTTAACTGGGGACCCCGCTATCGTGAGGGTAACCCAAATGATCTGGTAATCTTCTTTGGCAATTACATTATGTAATTTGAGACAGCTTAGTCTCTTGTTTCCGGAGTCGCTATTGCTCTTCTGGTCTTCGGAGCTACTGTCCGTCATCATTTGTATCTTTCTGTACTTTTCCTTATTGATTTTTTTCTTGTCCGTGGATTTTTTTTGTCCAGATCGGCATACACGTGCAATGTGTCCAATCTTTCCGCATTGCCTGCATGCTTTGTCCTTGAACCAGCAGTCCCTCTGGTCATGGGTGGATCTGCTGCAGCGATAACATCTCTCGAAACCCTGTGTCATTTCATGGGTGCCGAAGTCCTGTGTCTTTTGCTGTATCTCTGCAGCTCCTCTTGCGGCTGCTTCGTATGATACAGCCATACTGAAAGCCTTGTCCAGTGTCAAATCTTTCTCAGAAAGTAGCCTTTTCTGTGTTCCTTCACTTAGGAGACCGCAGACGAATTTGTCTCGAAGAGAATCTGCCAGTCCTGCCCCGAATTGGCAGTGCTTTGATAGCTTCCTTAATTCGGTGAGGTAATCAGCGTTACTTTCATTCTTGTGCTGATTCCTCTTGAAGAATTTGAATCGTTCCGCTATCAGCAGCAGTGTTGGGTTTAAGTGCTCCTGTAGGGTATCAACAATCTCCTTAAAATTCTTGTCCTTTGGTTTGGCTGGAGTGATTAAGTTTTGTAACAGTCCGTATGTCCTTGCGCCCATTAGATTTAGAAGTACTGATGCCTTTTTTATCATTTTCTATTCCATTTGCTGTGCAATATACCTCCACTCTTTCCACATATGTGGTCCAATCCTCTATATCATTATCGAAAGCATTAATATTGCCAGCCTTAGGCATCCTGAAAAAAAAATGGCACCTCCCGTGCTTTCCTTTCTTCCCTGCAGAAAAAAATGGCGCTTCCCGTGCTTTCCCGCCGCTGCTGCTGCTGACAACGCTGTTTTCTGCGGTTTTTATTTACAGGTGGAGACTCGTTCCTGACGGACTCTCTGGGACTTTTACCCCCCTCTGCTTCGTCCGAACGCAGACCTGCTTTGCAGCGCCGGCCGTCTCCCGAGTGCTCCCCCCCTCTGTCTCTGTTTGCCTCCGCCTTCGCTGCTCGGCACCACTGCAGAGCCAGCCGATGGAGCCCCAGCCCGCCGCCCAGGAAGGATTATTGCAGTACCTGCCACCAGCTCGGCTAGCTGGTGAAACCACAGTTTTTTTTTCTTTCTTGCTTTTCTTCGACTTTCGTCTGAGGAATCGATCTCCTTGAGGTGCTGCCGAATTGCAGGTAAGTCCATTTCCAATTCATCACCACTGTTGTATCCATGTGTTAATAGAGACACGGAAGGCAGGAGTTGGTTTCACAGGTGTTTACTGAACAAAGTCTGGAGGTGAACTAACAGATACAAGACAATATACAGGCTTATATAGCCCGAGTGGCCATTACCGGCATTACAGTACACAGGGGGCTCTTAAAGGCACATACACCACAACTCTCGCCACCATCACTCAGCGCTTCCTCAACAGAGGCATATGCCAGAAGCATGGGAGCCATTTTTTTCCTTCCCTTCTGGGCATTTTAGGAGTTTGAGCACCAGGCGCAGGAGTAGCAGAACCAGGAACAACAGCAGCACCAGCAACAGCAGCAGCAGCAGGGGCGACATAAGAACATAAGAAGTAGGAGCAGGAGTAGGCCATATGGCCCCTCGGGCCTGCTCCGCCTTTCAATAGGATCATGGCTGATCCAAACCTAGACTCACGTCCACTTCCCTGCCCGCTCCCGGTAACCCCTAATTCCCTTATCAGCTAGGAAACTGTCTATCTCCATTTTAAATTTATTTAATGTCGCAGCTTCCACAGCTCTCTGAGGTAGCAAATTCCATAGATTTACTACCCTCTGAGTGAAGAAGTTTCTCCTCATCTCAGTTTTGAAAGGGCAGCCCCTTATTCTAAGATTATGCCCCCTAGTTCTAGTTTCACCCATCAGTGGAAACATCCTCCTCACCGCATCCACCCGATCAAGCCCCTTCACAATCTTATATGTTTCGATAAGATCGCCTCTCATTCTTCTGAATTCCAATGAGTAGAGGCCCAACCTACTCAACCTTTCCTCATAAGTCAACCCCCTCATCTCTGGACTCAACCGAGTGAACCTTCTCTGAACTGCCTCGAGAGCAAGTATATCTTTTCTTAAACATGAAAACCAAAACTGTATGCAGTATTCCTGGTACGGCCTCACCAGTACCCTATATAACTGAAGCAAGACTTCCCTGCTTTTATACTCCAATAAAAGCCAAGATTCCATTGGCCTTCCTGATCACCTGCTGTACCTGCATACTAACCTTCTGTGTTTCATGCACCAGGACCCCCAGATCCCTTTGTACTGTAGCACTTTGCAGTTTCTTTCCATTTAGATAATAACTTACTCTTGATTTTTTCTGCCAAAGTGCATAACCTCACACTTTCCAACATTATATTCCATCTGCCAAATTTCTGCCCACTGCAGGTTTTTTATGTCCTCCTCACTCACTGCTTTCTCTCCCATCTTTGTATCGCCGGCAAACTTGGATATGTTGCACACGGTCCCTTCCTCCAAATCATTAATATAGATTGTAAAGAGTTGGGGTCCCAGCACTGACCCCTGCGGAGCACCACTAGTCACTGATTGCCAACCCGAGAATGAACCATTTATCCCAACTCTCTGTTTTCTGTTAGATAGCCAATCTTCCACCCATGCCAGTATATTACCCCCAATCCCGTGATTTTTTATCTTGTGCAGTAATCTTTTGTGTGGCACCTTGTCAAATGCCTTTTGGAAGTCCAAATACACCACATCTACTGGTTCCCCTTTATCCACCCTGTTTGTTACGTCCTCAAAGAATTCGAGCAAATTTGTCAAACATGACTTCCCCTTCATAAAACCATGCTGACTCTGTCCGATTAAATTATACTTATCCAAAGGTCCTGTTACTGCTTCCTTAATAATGGACTCCAACATTTTACCAACCACAGATGTTAGGCTAACTGGTCTATAGTTTCCAGCCTTTTGTCTACATCCCTTTTTAAATAAGGGCGTTACATTAGCAGTTTTCCAATCTGCTGGGACCTTTCCTGAATCCAGGGAGTTTTGGAAAATTACCACTAATGCATCCACAATCCCTACCGATACTTCTCTCAAGACCCTAGGATGTAAGCCATCAGGTCCAGGGGATTTATCCGCCTTCAGTCCCATTATCTTACCGAGTACCACCTCCTTCGTGATTTTAATCGTGTTTAACTCCTCCCCCCCATAGCCCCCTGTTTGTCCAGTGTTGGGATATTTTTAGTGTCCTCTACTGTAAAGGCTGATACAAAATATTTGTTCAGCGTTTTTGCCATCTTCATGTTCCCCACCACTAATTTCCTGGTCTCGTCCTCTAAGGGACCAACATTCACTTTGGCCACCCTTTTTCTTTTTATATAACTGTAGAAACTCTTACTATCTGTTTTTATATTTTTTGCTAGTTTACTTTCATAATCCATCTTCCCTTTCTTAATTAATCTTTTAGTTATTCTTTGCTGGCTTTTAAATGCTTCCCAATCTTCTATCCTCCCACCAGATTTGGCTACTTTATATGCCCTTGTTTTCTGTCGGATACTATCCTTTATTACTTTACTTAGCCACGGATAGCTGTCTTTTCTTTTATGCCCCTTTTTCCTCAGTGGAATATATTTTTCTTGAAAGTTGTGAAATATCTCCTTGAATGTATACCACTGCTCATGTACCTTCTTACACTTTAATCTATTTTCCCAGTCCACTTTAGTCAACTCTGCTCTCATACCTTCATAGTCTCCTTTATTTAAGCTTAGTACGCTGGTTTGAGATCCAACTCTCTCACCCTCCAACTGAATTTGGAATTCAACCATGTTATGGTCACTCATTCCAAGGGGATCCTTTACTAGGACATTTTTTATTAATCATGTCTCATTACACAGGAACAGATCTAAGATTGCCTGCCCCCTGGTTGGTTCAGTAACATACTGCTCAAGGAACCCGTCCCTAATGCACTCTATGAACTCTTCCTCAAGGCTGCCCTGCCCAATTTGATTTGTCCAGTCAATGTGAAAGTTAAAATCCCTCATGATTATAGCTGTTCCCTTATTACAAGCCCCAACTATTTCCTTATTTATACTCCGACCAACAGAGTTGCAACTGTTAGGAGGCCTATAGACTACACCCACTGGTGACTTTTTCCCCTTATTATTCCTTATCTCCACCCAAACTCTTTCACTATCCTGATCCTTTGACCTAATATCATTTCTCACTATTGCAGTGATTCCATCCTTTACAACATAGCCACCCCACCTCCCTTGCCTTTCTGTCTGTCCTTCCTAATTGTCAAATACCCCTGGATGTTTAGTTCCCAGTCATGGTCACCTTGCAGCCATGTTTCTGTAATGGCCACCAGATCATACCCATGTGTAGTTATTTGTACCGTCAACTCATCTATTTTGTTACGAATGCTGCGTGCATTCAGATAAAGAACTTTTAAATATGTTTTGTGACAATTTATTCCTGCTTTTACCCCCTTTACTACTTTACCTTTATCTTTATACATTCTGTCCCTTTCTGACATGCTCTGGTTTTTAATTCCCTCACTACTACCTTGCTGTATTGCCTTCTCCGCTCACATTTTTATTTTTTGCTCTCTTGAAACCTCCCCCCCACTAATTAGTTTAAAGCCCTCTCTACAGCCCTAGTTATTCGATTTGCCAGGATTCTAGTCCCAGCACTGGCCAAGTGAAGCCCGTCCCAAAGGAACAGCTCTCTCCTGTCCCAGTACTGGTGCCAGTGTCCCAAGAAGCAAAACCCATTTCTCCCACACCAGTCTTTGAGCCACGCATTTAACTCTCTGATTTTATTTACCCTAGCCAAATTTGCTCGTGGCTCTGGTAATAATCCAGAGATTATTACCCTAGTGGTTCTGTTTTTTAATTTGGCCCCTAGCTGCTCATACTCCCTCAGCAGAACCTCTTTCCTTGTCCTATCTATGTCATTGGTGTAGTGTATGTACCTTTAAGAGGAACTATGTTTTTGAAGCCCTTATATACTGTAGTACCAGTAGTGACCACTCGGGTATATAAGCCTGTGTAGCGTATTGTGTTGTTCGTTCACCTCCAGACTTTGTTCAGTAAACATTTGTTAAATCAACTCCTGCATTCCGTGTCTCCATTAACACACGGATCTAACAGTGGCGACTAGTTAGAAATGAACTTACCTGCAATTCGGCAGCACCTCAAGGGGATCGATTCCTCAGATGAAGGTCGAAGCCAGAAGCAAGAAAAAAAATAATAACTCGAAGAAACTCGAAAACGAGGGCCAGGCTTGGTCTCCAGTCTGTGGTTTCCCCAGCTAAACGGGCTGGTGGCAGGTAGTGCACTGATCCTTCCTGGGCTGTGGCGGGCTAGAGCTCGATTGGGTGGCTCTGCAACGGGGCTGGGCAGCGAGTCGGGAAGCAGAAGCAAAGAGAGAGAGAGAGGGTGGAGCACTCAGGGCATGGCTGGTGCTGCAAAGCAGGTCGGCGTTCGGACCGCGCAGAGGGAGGGGAAAGTCCCAGAGGGTCCGCTCCACGACGGGAACGGTTCTCCAAGTAACGGAGAAACTATTGAAGCGATATATAAAAAAAAATACGAAAAGCTGCAGGTCGCAACGGGAACCGCGGAGAACAGCGTTGACAGCAGCGGCAGGAAAGTGCGGGAGGTGCCATCTTAACTCGGCGGGGAAGAAAGAAAAGCGCGGGAAGCGCCATTTTAGATTTTCAAGATGCCAAAGACTGGCAATATTACTGCTTTCGATAGTGATATAGAAGATTGGACCACATATGTGGAAAGAGTGGAGGTATATTGCAAGGCGAATGAAGTAACGGATGATAAAAAGGCATCGGTACTTCTAAATCTGATGGGCGCAAGGACATACGGGCTGTTACGAAACTTGATCACTCCAGCCAAACCGATGGACAAGAATTTTAAGGAGATTGTTGATAACTTACAGGAACACTTAAACCCAACACCGCTGCTGATAGCGGAACGATTCAAATTCTTCAGCAGGAATCAGCACAAGAATGAAAGTAACGCTGATTACCTCACTGAATTACGAAAGCTGTCAAAGCACTGCCAATTCGGGGCAGGACTGGCAGATTCTCTATGAGACAAATTCGTCTGCGGTCTCCTAAGCGAAGGAACACAGAAAAGACTACTTTCTGAGAAAGATTTGACATTGGACAAGGCTTTCAGTGTGGCTGTATCATACGAAGCAGCAGCAAGAGGAGCTGCAGAGATACAGCAAAAGCCACAGGACTTCGGCACCCATGAAATGACACGGGGTTTCGAGAGATTTTATCGCTGCGGCAGATCCACCCATGACCAGAAGGACTGCTGGTTCAAGGACAAAGCATGCAGGCAATGCGGGAAGATGGGACACATTGCACGTGTATGCAGATCTGGAAAGAAATCCGCTGACAGTAATAAGGTCAATAAGGAAAAGTACAGAAAGGTACAAATGATGACGGACAGTAGCTCCGAAGACCAGAAGAGCGATAGCGACTCCGGAAACAAGAGACTAAGCTGTCTCAAATTACATAATGTAATTGCCAAAGAAGATTACCAGACCATTTGGGTTACCCTCACGATAGCGGGGTCCCCAGTCAAAATGGAGCTAGATACAGGATCAGCTCTGACCGTCATGAGTCGATGGGATTACGAGCGGCTATTTCCGCATATACTTTTGAAAGACACATCCATTGTCTTGAAGACATATACGGGGCAGAAAGTATACCCCAGAGGGAAAATAAGGGTGCCTATTGTATACAACAGCAAGGAAATACGGAAGTTGTATTTATACGTTCTGCAAGATAGTGGTCCACTGTTGTTGGGACATGAATGGATCAGAAAGATACGTTTAGACTGGCACTCCATTCAGGCACTGACGGTGACCAGTAAGAAAAAAAATGATGATGACGTCATACCTGGACTGTCGTGTCCGTGTGTAGATAAAGACACTGAAGACAGGAGTTGGTTCATAGGTATTTACGAAGCAAGTCTGGGGGGGGGTTTCTAAAGGATATACACAATACATAGGCTTATATAGCCCAAGTGGCAATTACCGGCATTACGCACACCTGGGGCTCTTAAAGGCACATACACCATAATTGCTCTTAAAGGCACATACACCACAATTCCTCCCCTTCTAGCTAACTAGTACATCATATTTTAAGTAATTATTAATTACATGTTATATGCAAAATAATATACATTGCTGTATTAATTAATTATAAGTTAGTCTCTCAGGAGGCTTCCTGACTCGGTCCGGATAACGCCTCGGGGGTGTAGTAGTTTCTGGTGGTGTAGTAGGTTCTTCTGGCAAGGCTGATTCGGCTTGAAGGCCAGTGTCGGGTTCATCGGGCTCCAGTATCACCGGATCGGAGGTAGATATGGGTATCTCTACTTCATCGTTAGATGTATAGAGTTGTGGTGTAGGTTGTCCCTTTTCGGATGACTTGATGATTTGGTCAGCATGGCGCCTTTTTATGCTGTCTCCGATGTCCACGGTATACATCAGTGGTCCTAATCGTGTGCAGATAGTTCCAGGCTGCCATTCCTCGGTACGGTCGTCCCGGGCCAAAACCGGTTGGCCTATCTGGAAGGCCCTAGTTGGCCTTTCATTCATGCCCTGAAACTGCCGGTTCTCCACGTCCCTTCGGATGTTGGGCTTGACCAAATCCAGCCGGCATCTTAGGTTTCTATTGTAGAACATCATGGCGGGAGTTTGGATAGTTACCATATGCATTGCATTCCTATATGCAAATAAGAAGTTATCCACCTTGTGCTGAAGTTTTATGTCTTCATTACCCATGGCCTTGATGGCCTTCTTGAAGGTCTGGACAAACCTTTCAGCCAATCCATTGGTGGCGGGATGGTATGGGGCGGACGTGTAGTGCTTTACCCCATTGTTCTTTAAGAACTTTCTGAATTCTTCGGACACAAATTGCGGTCCATTATCAGAACATATCTGCTCCGGCAGCCCATTCCTGGCAAATATGGTCCTTAATACTGTGATGGTTTTTTCCGTGGTGGTGGAGGACATCTTTATTACCTCCGGCCACTTGGAGTGTGCATCAACTGCGATTAAGAACATTGAGTCCAAAAATGGACCAGCAAAGTCGATGTGCACCCTTTGCCAGGGAGATGAGGGCCACTCCCATGGATGTAGAGGGGCCTGTGGCGGAGCATTTTGGACCTTCTGGCATCCTTGGCAGCTCTTGGTCATGTCTTCGATGTCTCCATCGATACCTGGCCACCATACAAACGCCCTAGCTAGGTTCTTCATTTTCACTCCACCCAGATGCCCCTCGTGAAGCTCCTTTAGCACTTTATCCTGGAGTTTGGGTGGAATCACCACTCTGGATCCACACATCAAGGTTCCTCGGCACACTGACAGCTGTTCTCTTCTTTGCGAGAATGCTGGCAACAGTGGTTCGCCATGTGCTGGCCATCCCTTCACTGTTAAATCGTAGACCCGTGAGAGAGTAGGGTCATTTCTTGTCCCCCTTTCAATGGCAGAATTTGTCACCGGTAGACATTCCACTGTGGTAGAGTGGAATATCTCTACTGGGTCTACTGTAGGTGCCTCTTCTATCATTGGCAACGGTAGGCGTGATAAACCGTCAGCATTCCCATGCTGTTTTGACCCTTTGTATTCAATGTTGTATTGGTGTGCCCCTAGAAAAAGGGACCACCTCTGTAGTCTTTGTGCCGTCATAACGGGGACACCTTTTTTCGGGTTGAATATGGAGATGAGGGGTTGATGGTCAGTCAGCAAGGTAAATTTTTGTCCGTGTAGGTAATGGTTGAATTTCTTCACTCCCCATACCAGGCTGAGTGCTTCCCTGTCTATCTGGGCATAGTTACGCTCAGCTGAGTTCAATGAGCGTGACGCAAAAGCTATCGGCCGTTCCGAGCCATCAGGGAATCTATGGGACAATACCGCTCCTATGCCGTAAGGGGTTGCATCGCACGCCAGTCTGATTGGTAGTGATGGGTTGTAATGAGCCAAAATTTTCTCGGATGTGATTAAGTCTTTACATTTATGGAAGGCACGTTTACAGTCTTCGTTCCATTTCCAAATCACTCCTGTCTGTAGAAGATCATTAAGAGGGTATAGAATAATTGATAAGTTCGGTAAAAATTTATGATAGTAATTTATTAATCCCAGGAATGACCTCAATTGTGAAACATTTTCAGGTGCTGGGGCTTTTATAACTGCTTCAATTTTTTCAGGTGACTTATGCAACCCTTCCTTATTAATTATGTGGCCACAATATGATATCTGATTTTGGAAAAATTCGCACTTGGGGCGATTTGCTCGTAGGCCCCGTTCTTTCAGCCTAGTGAGCACCTGCTCCAAATTGGCAAGGTGCTCGTTGTCGTTTTCTCCTGTTATAAGGATGTCGTCTAGGTAGCATTGAGTCCCCGGAATCCCTTGCAGGACTTGCTCCATAGCTCTTTGCCAGATAGCTGGAGCTGATGCTATTCCAAAAACCAGTCGATTGTACTGGTACAGGCCTTTGTGTGTGTTTATTGTGAGATACTTTTTAGATGTCTCCTTTTGTATTTCTTTGCCGTTGTATACCACAGGCACCCTTATTTTTCCTTTGGGGTAGACTTTCTGCCCCGTATATGTTTTTAAGATAATGGATGTGTCTTTTAGAGGTATATGCGAAAATAGCCTCTCGTAATCTCGTCGATTTATTACGGTTAGAGCTGATCCTGTATCTAGCTCCATTTTAACTGGGGACCCTGCTATTGTGAGGGTAACCCAAATGGTTTGGTAATCCTCTTTGGCAAGTACATTATGTAATTTGAGATAGCTTAGTCTCTTGTTTCCGGAGTCGCTATCGCTATTCTGGTCTTCGGAGCTATTGTCCGTCATCATTTGTGCCTTCCTGTACTTTTCTTTATTGATTTTTTGTTTTCTGTCAGTGGATTTATTTTGTCCAGATTGGCATACCCGTGCAATGTGTCCAATCTTACCACATTGCCTGCATGCTTTGCCCTTGAACCAGCAGTAGATATGCCTGTGCCAAGTCAATTTTTGTGAAACATTTCCCTCCGGATAGTGAGGCGAAAATATCTTCTATCCTCGGAAGAGGATACTGTACCGTGTGAAGGACACGGTTTACAGTCACCTTAAAGTCTCCACAGATGCGAATTTTTTTCTGTTCCTCAGAGTTATTTTTCAATGTTTTTTTCATGACTGGAATGATGGGTGTTGCCCATTCGCTCCAATCTATTTTGGATAATACGCCTGCCTTTTCCAAATTCTTCAGCTCTGCCTCGACTGCCGGACGTATTGCGTATGGCACCGGTCTTGCCTTAAAAATTTTTGGAATTGCTGTATCTTCCACTTTTATTGAGGCGGTGATGCCTTTCAAGGTTCCTAGTTTCTGTTGAAACACTTCTTTGGCGTTGGCCAAGATGTCTTTTAATCGTTCAGGTATGATGTCATCATTGTTTTTTTTCTTACTGGTCACCGTCAGTGCCTGAATGGAGTGCCAGTCTAAACGTATCTTCCTTTTCCATTCACGTCCCAACAACGGTGGACCACCATCTTGTAGAATGTATAAATACAACTTTTGTATTTCTTTGCCGTTGTATACCACAGGCACCCTTATTTTTCCTTTGGGGTAGACTTTCTGCCCCGTATATGTTTTTAAGATAATGGATGTGTCTTTTAGAGGTATATGCGAAAATAGCCTCTCGTAATCGCGTCGATTTATTACGGTTAGAGCTGATCCTGTATCTAGCTCCATTTCAACTGGGGACCCTGCTATTGTGAGGGTAACCCAAATGGTTTGGTAATCCTCTTTGGCAAGTACATTATGTAATTTGAGACAGCTTAGTCTCTTGTTTCCGGAGTCGCTATCGCTATTCTGGTCTTCGGAGTTATTGTCCGTCATCATTTGTACCTTCCTGTACTTTTCTTTATTGATTTTTTGTTTTCTGTCAGTGGATTTATTTTGTCCAGATTGGCATACCCGTGCAATGTGTCCAATCTTACCACATTGCCTGCATGCTTTGCCCTTGAACCAGCGGTCCCTCTGGTTATGGGTGGATCTGCCGCAGCGATAACATCTTCCGAACTCCTGTGTCATTTTATGGGTGCCGAAGTCCTGTGTCTCTTGTTGTATCTCTGCAGCTCCTTTTGCTGCTGCTTCGTATGATACAGCCATACTGAAAGCTTTGTCCAATGTTAAATCTTTTTCAGAAAGCAATCTTTTTTGTGTTCCTTCACTTAAGAGGCCGCAAACAAATTTGTCTCGAAGATAATCCGATAGTCCTGCTCTGAATTGGCAGTACTTTGATAGCTTTCTTAATTCGGTTAGGTAATCAGCGTTACTTTCATTCTTGTGTTGCTTTCTCTTGAAGAACTTGAATCGTTCCGCTATCAGCAGCGGTGTTGGGTTTAAATGCTCCTGCAGGGTATCAACAATTTCTTTAAAAGTCTTGTCCTTTGGTTTGGCTGGAGTGATTAAATTTTGTAACAGCCCGTATGTCTTCGCGCCCATTCAGTTCAGAAGTACTGAAGCTTTTTTTTCATCTGTTATTCCATTTGCAGTGCAATAAACCTCTACTCTTTCCACGTATGTGGTCCAATCTTCTATTTCGCCATCAAAAGCCTCAATATTACCAGATTTAGGCATTTCAGAAAAGATATGGCGCTTCCCGCGCTTTTTTTTTTCTCTGTAGCAACGATATGGCGCTTCCCGCGCTTTCCCGCCGCTGCTACCGATAACAACGCTGTTTTACTGTGGTTTCAGTTTATTCACTGTTGGAGACTCGTTCCCGACGGAGGTCTAAACGCTGACCTGCTTGCCGCGCCGGCCGTCCCTCGAGTGCACCCTCCCAGTCCGTTATTGCTTGCCTCCGATTTCGCTGCCTGTCTCAGCTGTAGAGCCTGCCGCTGGAGCTCCAGCCTGACGCCCAGGAAGGATTAGCGCAGTACCTGTCACCAGCTTGGCCAGCTGGTGAAACCACAGTTTCTCTTACTTCCTTGAGTCTTCTGGATGCTGGAGGAATCGATGTCCTTGAGGTGCTGCCGAATTGCAGGTAAGTCCGTTTCCACTTCGTCGCCACTGTAGTGTCCGTGTGTAGATAAAGACACTGAAGACAGGAGTTGGTTCATAGGTATTTACTAAGCAAGTCTGGGGGGGGGGTTCTAAAGGATATACACAATACACAGGCTTATATAGCCCAAGTGGCAATTACCGGCATTACGCACACCTGGGGCTCTTAAAGGCACATACACCATAATTGCTCTTAAAGGCACATACACCACATGGACGATTAAAAGAAATCTTGGCTAACGGCAAAGAAGTGTTTCAACAGGATCTAGGAACCCTGAAAGGTGCCACCGCCTCAACAAAAGTGGAAGATGCGGCAATTCCCAAGTTTTTTAAGGCAAGGCCGGTGCCATACGCAATTCGTCCAGCAGTTGAGGCAGAGCTGGAGAATTTGGAAAAAGCAGGCGTGTTATCCAAGGTAGATTGGAGCGAGTGGGCAACACCCATCGTCCCGGTCATGAAGAAAATGTTGAATAATGATAAATCTGAAGAACAGAGAAAAGTTCGCATCTGTGGGGACTTCAAGATGACTGTAAACCCGATTCTTCACACGGTACAGTATCCTCTTCCGAGGATAGAAGATATTTTCGCCTCACTATCCGGAGGGAAACGTTTCACCAAAATTGACTTAGCATAGGCATGTCTACAGATGGAGGTTGAGGAGGCCTCTAAAAAGTATCTCACGATAAACACACACAAAGGCCTCTACCAGTACAATCGACTGGTTTTCGGAGTGGCATCAGCTCCGGCTATCTGGCAAAGAGCTATGGAGCAAGTCCTGCAAGGGATTCCGGGGACTCAATGCTACCTAGACGACATCCTTGTAACAGGAGAAAATGACAACGAGCACCTTGCCAACTTGGAGCAGGTGCTCACGAGGCTGAGAGAACGGGGCCTACGAGCAAATCGCCCCAAATGCGAATTTTTCCAGAAACAAATATCATATTGTGGCCATGTCATTAACGAAGAAGGGTTGCATAAGTCACCTGAAAAAATTGAAGCGGTCGTAAAGGCCCCAGTGCCTGAAAATGTCTCACAATTAAGGTCGTTCCTGGGATTAGTAAATTACTATCATAAATTTTTACCAAACTTGTCGATGGTTCTGCACCCGCTTAACGCACTGCTACAAACGGGAGTAGTTTGGAAATGGAGCGAAGACTGTAAACGTGCCTTCCATAAATGCAAAGGCTTGATCACGTCCAGGGAAGTGTTCGCTCATTACAACCCATCACTGCCAATCAGACTGGCGTGCGATGCATCCCCTTACGGCGTGGGAGCGGTATTATCGCATAGATTCCCTGATGGCTCGGAGCGGCCGATAGCTTTTGCATCACGCTCATTGAACTCAGCTGAGCGTAACTATGCCCAGATCGACAGGGAAGCACTCAGCCTGGTGTGGGGGGTGAAGAAATTCAACCATGACCTACACGGACAAAAGTTAACCTTGTTGACTGACCATCAACCCCTCATCTCCATATTCAACCCTAAAAAGGGCGTTCCCATTATGACAGAGCAAAGGCTACAGAGGTGGTCCCTTTTCCTAGGGGCACACCAATATGACATAGAGTACAAAGGAACAAAACAGCATGGGAATGCTGACGGGTTATCGCGCCTACCATTGCCGACGGTGGAAGAGGCGCCTACAGTGGACCCAGTGGAGATATTCCACTCGACCACAGTGGAATGTCTACCGGTGACAAATTCCACCATTGAAAAGGAAACGCGAAATGACCCGACTCTCTCACGAGTCTACGATTTAACGGTGAAGGGATGGCCAGCACATGGCGAACCACTGTTGCCAGCATTCTCGTAAAGAAGAGAACAGCTGTCAGTGCGCCGAGGAACCTTGATGTGTGGATCCAGAGTGGTGATTCCACCCAAACTCCAGGATAAAGTGCTAAAGGAGCTTCACGAGGGGCATCTGGGTGGAGTGAAAATGAAGAACTTAGCCAGAGCGTTTGTGTGGTGGCCAGGTATTGATGGAGACATCGAAGAAATGACCAAGAGCTGTCTAGGATGCCAGAAGGTCCAAAACGCCCCACCACAAGCCCCTCTACATCCATGGGAGTGGCCCTCATCTCCATGGCAAAGGGTACATATCGACTTTGCTGGTCCATTTATGGACTCAATGTTCTTAATCGCGGTGGATGCACACTCCAAGTGGCCGGAGGTAATAAAGATGTCCTCCACCACCACGGAAAAAACCATCACAGTATTAAGGACCATATTCGCCAGGAATGGGCTGCCTGAACAGATCTGTTCTGATAATGGACCGCAATTTGTGTCCGAAGATTTCAGGAAGTTCTTAAAATACAATGGGGTTAAGCACTACACGTCCGCCCCATACCATCCCGCCACCAATGGATTGGCTGAAAGGTTTGTCCAGACCTTCAAGAAGGCCATAAAGGCCATGGGTAATGAAGACATAAATCTACAACATAAGGTAGATAACTTCTTGTTTGCGTACAGGAATGCAACACATGTGGTTACAAACCAAACCCCCGCCATGATGTTTTTCAATAGAAGACTAAGATGCCGGCTGGATTTGGTCAAGCCAAACGTCAGAAGGGGCGTAGAGAACCGGCAATTTCAAAGCATGAATGAAAGGCCAACTAGAACCTTCCAGATAGGTCAACCAGTTTTGGCCCGGGACTACCGTACCGAGAAATGGCAGCCTGGAACTATTTGCACACGACTAGGACCGCTGATGTATACCGTGGACATTGGAGAAAGCATAATAAGGCGCCATGCTGACCAGATCATAGAGTCATCCGAAAAAGGACAACCTACACCACAACTCTATATGCCTAGTGATGAAGCAGAGATACCCATAGTATCTACCTCCGATCCGGTGATCTGGAACCAGATGAACCCGACACTAGCATTGAAGCCGAATCGACCTTGCCAAAAGACCTACTACACCACCGAGGCGTTATCCGGACCGAGTCAGGAAGCCTCCAGAGAGACTGAATTTGTAATTGATTAACTTCAGCAAATGTGTATATTATTGTTCTTGTAAAAATGTTATTTAATGATTACTTAAAATGTTATGTACTATTTATCTAAAAGGGGAGGAATTGTAGTGTATGTACCTTTAAGAGGAACTATGTTTTTGAAGCCCTTGTATACTGTAGTACCAGTAGTGACCACTCGGGTATATAAGCCTGTGTAGTGTCTTGTGTTGTTAGTTCACCTCCAGACTTTGTTCAGTAAACACTTGTTAAATCAACTCCTGCATTCCGTGTCTCCATTAACACACAGATCTAACAGTTGGTACCAACATGGACCATGACAACTGGATCCTCCCCCTCCCACTCCAAGTTTCTCTCCAGCCCAGAGGAGATGTCCTTAACTCTGGCACCGGGTAGGCAACACAGCCTTCGGGACTCTCGCTCTCGGCTGCAAAGAACCCTATCTATCCCCCTAATGATACTATCCCCTACCACTACAGCATTTCTTTTTACTCCCCCCATTTGAATGGCCCCCCTTTCCATGGTGCTGTGGCCAGGTTGCTCATCCTCCCTGCAGTCCCCGTTCCCGTCCCCACAGGGAGTAAGAGCCTCGAACCTGTTGGACAAGAGCAAGGGCTGCGGCTCCTCCAACACTACCCCCTGGATCCCCGTACCTGCCTCACTCATAGTCACACCCTCCTGTCCCTGACCACGGACTACATCTGAATTAGTTAATCTAATTGGTGTGACTACTTCCTGGAACACAGAGTCCAGGTAACTCTCCCCCTCCCTGATGTGTCGCAGTGTTTGAAGCTCGGACTTCAGCTCATCAACACGGAGCCGGAGTTCCTCGAGTAGCCAACACTTACTGCAAATGTAATCACTGTGAGCATCAATGGTGTCCACCAGCTCCCACATATTGCAGCAGTAACACATCACCTGCTCTGCCATTCTATGTAATTAATTAAATGTATTATTATTATTTTTAAATGATATATTTAAGCGCCCTGGTTTACAAACTGTCCCACTACACCACAGAGACCTTAAAAACTATAAAACACAGAGTTAAAGTTTTTAAAAAGAGAGAAATATTCCCAACCAATCACTTACCTGCTTTGTGGTGATGTCACACCTCGATTACTTTTTACTGCTCTCCCTCTGAGAGTGGAGATTGGAGATTGGTAAGCTCTGAGGTCTACCCGCGCTCGGGCTCACCTTTTATACTCACCACCACTCGAGTTCCCGCCGCTGCCGCTCTGAGGCCTACCCGCGCTCGGGCTCACCTTTTATATTCACCACCGCTCGAGTTCCTGCCGCTGCCGCTCTGAGGCCTACCCGCGCTCGGGCTCACCTTTTATACTCGCCACCGCTCGAGTTCCTGCCGCTGCCACTCTGAGGCCTACCCGCGCTCGGGCTCACCTTTTATACTCACCACCGCTCGAGTTCCCGCCGCTGCTGCTCACCCACCTGAGGCAGCACAGGCCAGAAGGGGCCAGCGCCTGGAAGCCCGTCGGCGCAGGAGATACCCCCAAACAGGTTCTACAGACACAGGGTCAGCTACCTCAACATGACTGAGCAGCAGTGCCAAAGGCAGCTCTGACTTTCGCGAGAGGTAGTGACTGACATCTGCGCAATGCTACAGCAAGACCTGCTGCCCAGAGGATGAGGTGGACACTCCTTACCAGTGGCCATCAAAGTCACCACGCACTCAACATTTTTGCCTCACGCTCATTCCAGGGATCATCAGCAGACATCAGCGGCATCTCCCAGTCGGCTGCACACACTTGCATCATGCAGGTAACCGATGCCCTCTTTGCCCTCGCGCACAATCACATCCATTTCACCAAGGATCGCGCAAGTGTGACGGCGCGAGCGGTTGGATTAGCTCATCTGGCAGACTTTCCAAGGGTGCAGGGCGTCGTTGACTGCACACATGTGGCCCTTAGGGCACCCCATCACAATCCAGGTACTTTTGTCAACCGCAAGGGCTTCCACTCCCTTAACGTTCAGCTGGTGTGTGACCACAAGAAAGAGATTTTGCAAGTTTGTGCCATGTACCCTAGCAGTTGCCATGACTCCTTCATACTGCGCCAGTCTAGTGTGCCTCCGCTATTCAGGCTGCCAGACCAACTTCACGGATGGCTACTTGGAGACAAGGGCTAGCCCCTGAGGACTTGGCTAATGACGCCATTGAGAAGGCCAGCCAACAAAGCTGAGGAGCGCGACAACTCCAGCCACATTTCCACAAGATCCATTATCGAGCAAACCATCGGTTTGCTGAAGATGCGTTGAGATGCCTGGATAGATCAGGTGGAGCCCTGCAGTACTCAGCGGCCAGGGTCTCAGGAGGAGGAGGAAGAGGAAGAGGAGGAGGAGGAGGAAGAGGAGGAAGAGGAGGAGGAGGAGGAGGAACCACCACCACCACCAGCAGCAGCATTACGCCAGAACATTGCTGCCCGGGATGCAAGGAATGCACTCATCCTGGCCAGATTTGCTTAGCCTAGCCAATCAAGCACTTTTGCCTCAGCTTCTTACCTGAGCATCGACAATGGCCAAGACCCTAGCTTTTTGTCCAGCATGCTGACAATTGCAAGTAATCCTAAGCCCTCAATTTGAAAGTCCCATTCGCGAAATGACACACGCCACAAACACAGCAGTAGCCATCAGACTTTTTATTGACAGAATTCATCTGATGGCTTTTTTTAACAATACATAAAATTTCACCCACGTGACTACCCTTGTGACTACTTGTGCTTTATTTTCCTCTTACGCGTGCTCCTACGTGGTGCCTCCCCTGTGGCTTCAGCAGATGTGGAGGCCCCTTGCTCACTTTCCTGCTGCTCCTGTCTCGACACCTTTGGCGGGCGTCCTCTGGGGTGGCGAGCCTGTGAGGGCTCGTCAACAGTATGCTGCTCCTGCGGCTGTGCAGGGGTTGAGACGTCTATCTCACTTGGGTGTGGACTCTGGTGGGGCTCTGACCGAGGGCTCTGCAGTGGCATGGAAGTGTGAGCGCCTGGAGAGGAACTCCCACTTCCTTGATGTCTGCCACCAACCTCCCTCTCATGGGTCAGCTCCCCTCCACGCCTGCAAGTGGCTGGAGAGCAGCTTGCTGCACATCAGGGGGGCCATGGGGACCCGTATCTGCAATGGCAGTCCTACTCAGAAGGACTTCCATGAAGGTCTGGTTTCTCTGTTCAATAGATGCCCATCGCTCCTCAAGAGATGTCATTCTATTCTGAACACTCACCATGTTTTCCATACCCTGGCGACTAACCTCCTCCATGGCCGTAGCCCTCCTCTCCTCTACCGTAGCCAGCCTTACCACGGAGGCAGCAATCACTTCCACGTAGGTAGCCATCCTTTCCGTGTTGATGCGTTCATGCACCAATGACTCCACAAAGGCTCTGTTCATGTTCGCTATGGACTCCTCCATTCACTCCACACTCGCAATGACCCTAGAGACAAAACCTGCCAGAGACTCCTGCATCTGTGCATGGAGTTCCATCACCTCTGATCTTATGGATGGACCCAGAGGCAGAGGGTCGACATGCAGCTGAGCCGAGCTGGCAGAGTCCTGCGCCCTCAGACGAGGACTCTCCACTGCTGTCCCTGTCTCCTCAATCTGCTGATGCTCACTTGTGAGCTGTGATACACCAGGTGACAGCACTACTCTATGTCCCGAAGGTCCCACCGAGGTGTGAGTGTCTGCGCTGGTGCTGGGTGCGCTTATTTCTGCTGACGCTGCGCCCTCAGAGGTTGCAGATTCCTCTGAGGAGTCTGGAAGCTCAGGCTCTTCCTCCTGGACAATGGGGACGGGGGCTCTCGATGGTCCTGTGGGGGAGTAAAGGAAAGAGTCAGAGATGTGAGGCCAAGGTTACATGCACATTGCATATTGCAGATGATCATAAGTCCATCTGTTATAGCTTCAGAATCATTATCAGCGACTCATGCAATGTCAGTGAGAGGGATGGAAAACTATTCTGTCACCAGCTTGCTGTGATGCACCCATCTGTCCGTCCCCAACGTGCACATCGTTTTCAACCCCGACAATTTCCAGGACGGCTTCCTCCCAGGGGGTGAGCTGGGCTAATGATGGTGGGCCCCCTCCTGTCCTGGCTCTTTTCCTTTTATTGTGAGTTCTCTTTTCCTGCAATGAGGGAAACAAGTGGAGGTTGAGTGAGAATGAAGGAGCGAGTGTAGAGATTGCATAGCATAGCTACTTAGAAGGAGACAAAGATGGAGTGAGGTTGCAAGCCCAAGGGCCCTCCCTGTGTGTTGTCAGTTGTGTTCAAAGCATCAGAGCGATAGGGAGTGTGAGGGCTGCATGGTGGAATAGTTATGTGATTGTGAGCATAGAGAGAGAGGGAATGGGTAAGGGTGCATGGATGTGAGTGTCAAGTGGGATGTGGAGGAAGAGATTGCTAAAGCTGAGTGCTGGTGAGGAAAGGCAATGCGGATCAGATTGAGGGTGATGGGAACTTCATACTTACTTTTCCAGTGTGTTGAAGGTCATGGAATCTTTTCCTGCACTGCATCCAGGTGCGCTGTGTGACCCCCAAGGAGTTGCCCTCCCCAGCCACCTGTATCCACACAGCCTTGGTCTGACTGGGAGGCCTCTTCCTCCCTGATGAAGGGAACAGGACGTCCCTGTGGGCCCTAGCCCCATCCACCAATGCCTGTAGTGCTGCCTCATCAAACTTAGGAGCTGTTCTTGGCCTCCCGCTGGCCATTGTTCCTGCAGGTTCCTGTGCCATCAAATGGAGAAAGCTTGGCAGTCTGCAGAAGAAGCAAGGCTTGCTGTGGCCCTTAAATGCAGCAGCAATGATGATGTCATCGGAGGGGACTTTCAGTCATGAAAAACCCATTTGCAAAGGCTTCCCACATGTTGGAAATCAATTGACCAATTGAGTTAAAATTGCATTAATCTCCCACATCCATTTAGATTCGTGTGGGAAACACGAAATTCGGGGAACACGCCAATAGCCCGCAGCTGAGTTAAAATCGAGGCCATGATGTGAATGACAATGGGCATAAAACACATTTCCTCCACAATACCTCCCACTCCACTTCCAGAGAATAGCCTGCCTTTATTGGGCACTCCACCCTTCAATTACAAATATGATTTACAATAGCAGCCAGGTTGCGTTTTCCCCATAGTAATGGACTGTAGTATTTGTAGAGCATTACACATTCATTTCAACTGTCATACCATCTTTGTTTCGTGTTGTGATGGCAATGGCTCATTTAGATTCCAAAGCAGCTTGCCATGAATGGCCCCGAAGTCCATGTATGTCCATGGCACTATTTCGAAGAAGAGCAGGGGAGTTATCCCCGGTGTCCTGGCCAATATTTATCCCTCAACCAACATAACAAAAGCAGATTATCTGGTCATTATCACATTGCTGTTTATGGGACCTTGCTTAGTGTAAATTGGCTGCCATATTTCCCACGTTACAACAATGACTCCACTTCAAAAGTACTTCATTGGCTGTAAAGCACTTTGAGACATCCAGTGGTCGTGAAAGGTGCTATATAAATGCAAGTCTTCCTTTTTTTCTTTCTTTAACCCTTCATTTATGTATTAGTGTTGGCTTACATTTGTATTTTTGTACAAGTTGTTGAATTTCCACTGTTCAGGGTCAAGGCACAGCATTCACCCTTTAGCAACTTAATCCCAGACACACTACACTTGTCTTGGCAGTGTTGACATTTGCTGACTCAAAAAGAGCCTCCATCCTCACCAGCACTGCATTTATTTGAACAGGCAGGAACTTATTTATGAAGTATGCATTTCTTGTGCGCGGCTGAGGCATAGTTGCCCTGGAATTAGGCTCTCTGTAGCAGGTTAACATTGGCATGTGCTTTATGTACTAGTTAAGTGGCTGTTAAGGAACCTATGAAGTATGAAACCAGCATTTTCAGAGTTGGGAATGGATAAGGGGCCTGAAAACCCGGGCCCACTCCGTTGCACGTCCACTGTAACTCCAGTGGCAGTACAATCGTGGGCTAGAAATTAGGCTGGTACCTGGATATGCTGGGTCCTAGCCTGACTTCAGGGATTCCAGGTGCTTTGTAGGGGGTGAAGCCTCTTACAAGGCTAGCGGTGTAGAATGGGGAGGGGGCGGGTGCTGGAATTCCCAATGCCAGGAGTTCCTGTGTCCTTGGCCTCACAGGGACCCTGCAGTATATGTGGGCCCCATCTGTTACAAAGGAGGCCAATGGGTCAATTTCAATTGCTAGCTGGGGGTAGGACCCACTATTCACGCCTCTCCTGGACCAAACACAGGACAGCTGATTTTCCAGCCTCTGGGGAAAGCAGGTGCCTTTGATTCATTCCTAATGGTGTAGGCCATTGCCATTTGGATACAAATCAAGGGACCTCCCGCTTAATCTGCAAATTTTGGCAGATGTCCTGGTGGGCACATCCTGGGTAACATGCGAGGATGTGTACCCCTATAGAGCTTTTACCCCAGGTTTCCAGCATTAACATGAACATGAAGCTGGTGGAATATTGCTGTCAGTGGAAAAAACGGGGATATCAACTAGAAGAATATTTAATAATCAAGAAAAATAAGGATACTAAGCAGACATAAATGTGGCAGCTTCTTCCAAAGAATCAGTTTGTTGAGATTTGGATGATTAATCTATGTAAATGTTCAAGTGCGACTGATGAACTAATGCACATGATTTTGGATTCTCTATTGCCTAAGGAAACTTTTTAGTCTTTTTTTAAGACTGCTACATCTGGCCTTGAACTCTGCTTTATGAAATGCATTTTCATGTGGATAATGAACATTCCAACAGTGTTTTCAGAATCTTAATGAAGTCTTACTGATATCCATTTCCTACAAGCCAACATTCATCAATCTTCTTAAACAGTGACTGACATGATACAATCTTAAATTACAGTTTACCAGAACCAGTGCTGCCCTCACCCATCTCATAACCTCAGACTCTTTCCAGAGTCTCCATGGTAAGAAATTCAGCCATTCTCTCCTTTGGGAGATGGGGGTGGTGGTGGGGAGGGGTGTGGGGAAGGGGGTGGTGGTGGGGAGGGGTGTGGGGAGGGGGGAGTCGGATCAGTGATCTCAGGCCACAAGGCCTCCCATTAGCACCTTTCAAGCTTGCTTGTTGAGTGAGATCACCATTTTGGCAGCCTTCTTGACATTTGCGTCCTTTTCTGGTATTCCTGCCAAGTGTATTTGTTATGATAGAATGCTCTCAACTACTTAGCAGACACACATTTGGCCCATTAATAAAAGAAAATAGGAGCTTTTAGTCATTTTGTACTTTGTTTACTCTTGTAAGCCAACCTGCTTTGTATTATCACAGTTTGCAATTCTATTTACTTTTTGTACTATTCTTCCATTCCTGAAAGAGTACACAAGTAATAAGTGCTTTTGAAGCTTGCAGTGCAAACATATTGCTCTAAAAGTTATAGAAGTGACCTAAGATAAACAATCAAAACCTAACACTATTTGGAAGCACTATCCACACAAGGGCACATCAGTTCAAGGAGAAGCCCCACCATTATCTTCTCAGGGCAACTAGCAGTGGACAATAAATTTGGCCTAGGCAGTGTTGCCCTCATCATTGAATTGAAAAACAGAATCAGAAGAGGAAGAAGAAAGATGTTGCCAGACTGTGAGCTCATGTTATCTGTCAACTGTATAGGTAATGTATTAGTGTCCTATTGCGCCTGTCTTCAGACAGGAGTTAATACAGGAGCAATGGGGATTTGCAATATCTTTTGAGTCCACCATAAGCAGACTGTAACTGCTGAGAATGTACAGCAGTGTACCTACGACAACACTGCAATCTGCGGGAAGGATGTACTCAAATACAAAGTACCATGGAGCAAGTTCACAGCTTCACAGTTAAAATGAGGGGGGCCCAAAGCAGTGGGGGAACAAGTGAATAACAATATCCTATCACAAGCATTGTGAGTGGTGCCATTGACACATTGGACACCCAATTATAGGAGTCTATCACTACTGGATTTGGCAGACTGGGAAATCAGTTGGAAAGAGTTGTGACAGCAGTTTTTACCCACATCAGAAACATTCCACAGACTGCTCTCATGTCGATCGTGGGGTGCCCAGCATCAGGGATATGATATTGGTCCAATCAGGTGATATGCCTCAAGGGGTCTGTATATCCTCCAACTTCCTCAGAAGATGTGGATACAGATTCAATAGTAGCCTTCAAAAGGGAATTGGATAAATACTTGAAGGAGAAAAAAAATTGCAGGGATATGGGGAAAGACTGGGGGATGGGACTGACTGGCTTGCTCTTTGAAAGAACCGGCGCAGACTCGATGGGCCGAATGGCCTCCTTCTGTGCTGTTCTATTCTATGATTCAATCCAATCATCAATACTGAAGCCAATACTGGTAGTATATAATCCAACATTTTATTTTGATGATTCTCAATATGTATGCTTGGCAATCTTCTAAAAGGATTTTACTACGCAGCCTTAATGCTGTACCACGCCTGCTTTTACCAGGTGTAAGAATTTCAAGGGCATTCGCTGAGTAGAAGTTGGGCAAATAGCGCAACTCTCCGCCCACGGAGGCCCTTTTCTTGATTCTTGACAGTTTGCAAGTTCTGGGTTTTTGCGCATGCACTTCGCATGCCTAAACCCGGAACTTGCGCGGCCCCTACGGGCGCATGTGCACCTCGTACACACCCATAGGGGTTGCAAATTATGGCCCAATGACAATATATCAGAATTAATGAGAATCAGTGTGCTAATGGTGGAACAGCCAATAAAACCTTAAACAAGACGCGGGTACAGAATTGGAATAATTAAGTTACCAAACATTGTATTTGGGATATGATCTGTTCTTGAGATTATATTAATTTTCCTAGTTAAGATTGAAAATTATAACTCACAGAATGTTTATGGATTGTGTTGACGTAAATCTGTGGTGTTATTCCTATTTATCTAGGAGGCAGGGAGCAACATCAAAGATTCCATGTTTCCACATCAGGGTAATTTACACACACACACACATAAACACACATTACAGTCCTGAAATGTTATTGTATTTCTGGTAAATCCATTATTTCAATTCTGTACTTTAAACCCAAATATCAGATTTTTTTTTGCTACTTTGGCTTCAGTCCTCCTGCATCCAACCATCCAATAATCCAAGGAAGAGGTTAACAATACCATAGCAAGAGTTTTCATCTGAAATGTAACTGTATGTTCAGTCTGGTGACCTATATGCTGCATTTGATACATTTACTCAAAATGAAAAGCTGTCTGCATCAACTGAAAGTTTTCAGTCATATTTCTAACTAGATAGCAAATAATTTTCAGTTTAAGTAAGTTCTGGGTTATTAAATCTTTAATTACTTTTGAGGGAAACCCTATAGAGAAAACTGCTGCTTGATAAATAAGTTATTTTATGTAAGGGTTGATTTTTAATGAGCGCTGCACCATTAGTAATTATTCTGGTAGATACCACGATACCTTACTGATTGAAAGAAGACATTATGCTAGCTCAGAGGCTGTTTGCATTACCGTCAGTCGATTGTATAGTGACAGGTCAAAGATTACATTTACTAAATGCAGTTGACACTCTTGTAAACAAAGCTATAAATTAACAAGCATGTTTATAGAAACATAAGCATTTAAAAACTTAAATGTGTGAGGAACACTGATTGCTGCCTTGTGTTACCTTTATAATTTTATGCTAAAGTAACTCTATTAAAGTTTTCATTTATCAAGCTGCTAAATAACTCTTATCTTTTTGTAAATTTGCACTGCTATATTAGTGAGAAAAATTAAATCTGAATTTGAACTGACTGTATATATAGTCATATTAAAAATGTTAATGTAGTTTCTTTTAGAATTTACTTTTTCTGTTACAAATTGCCATGAAATCATCAGTGATGTTTGTGCGTGATAGTACTCTTATCTCCTTTGAATCTTGTTCAAAGATTATGAGAATTAAAATAAAAGAGAATGTTCTGTACCTTAGGTAGAATGTTCAGAATGATTCAGGGTATTGTCATGAGTGTCACTATTTTTAATAACATATTGACATTGGTGCATCTAAGTTGGTGTTCTGCCTGTTACTTTATTTAAAATCTAGGAAGATTGGTATACTGTCCAGTGAATGATAATTCATATGTGAAAAATAAGAGATAAAATAGAAATAGAAACAGAAAATGATGCGGAGAAACGGAGTTAACATTTCAGGTTGATGACCTTTCATCAGAACTGGAACTTGTTAGAGATGAACAGCTTTTAAGCAAGTACAGAGCCAGTGAAAAGGGAAAATCAACCTGAAATGTTAGCTTTGTTTCTCTGCCCACAGATGCTGCCTGACCCACTGAGTGTTTCCAGTATTTTCTGTTCTTATTTCAGATTTCCAGCATCCGCAGTATTTTGCTTTTTTTTAACAGATAAAACAGATGTATTGGCCCCACAGGGAAACCTTGGGCCTCCCCTGCCATGGACTCCTATCTGCTCCCCTGACTGGAATTTCCCTCCAGGAGCACTCACCTTGTGCCGGAGACTGTTCCCCTGGGTCCCTGGCAGCGGCCTCAACAGCAGCCTGATTTTAACAGCTGGGTAGCTGCTTCCTGCCGACGTTCTAGCTCTTTTGGTCAGGAAGTTGGAAAGCTAATGAGACATAACTATTAAGATCAGCTGGACCTGCCTGCAGCCGCTCCTGGACGGGCATTGTTTAAGAAGAGTAAAACAAGGTTACACTGCAGTAGGAGTAAATTGGCACAGCAGGCAGTGAAAACCAGTTTTCTAACCAATCAGCAGGGGTGACTCATTTGACTGTAAACAAACAAACAGTATAAAAAGACCATTGCTAGTGCGAGCAAGCACTGAGTGCGAGGTCAGCAGAGAGTGCTGTGAGTTTGGGTAAGTGTGAGAGTTCTTTAATTGTTATTTCTCTTTAAATCATTCTTGATAAGATTACTTAAGCAGTTTAAGTAAAGGGGAAAAGTTAAGTATTTGGGATTCTGTTGGTTTAAGAAGAGTAAAACAAGGTTACACTGCAGTAGGAGTAAATTGGCACAGCAGGCAGTGAAAACCAGTTTTCTAACCAATCAGCAGGGGTAACTCATTTGGCTGTAAACAAACAAACAGTATAAAAAGACCATTGCTAGTGCGAGCAAGCACTGAGTGTGAGGTCAGCAGAGAGTGCTGTGAGTTTGGGTAAGTGTGAGTTAGGGTAAGTGGGGTGTTAGGTGCTCTTTTCAAACTTTAACTCTGTGGGTTGCAGTTAATAAGGCCTTTCTGGTGCAGAGTGACTGTTGGCGAACCATTTAACTGGTATAATTAGAGGGATTGATTTAATTTAAATCCAATAAATTAAAGGGGATACTAGCATCTATAATCGGGCAGAGGGTGTCCATAACTAACAATAAAAAATTTAATTAATTACATAGAATGGAGCAGGTGATGTGTTACTGTTGCGAGATGTGGGAGCCGGTGAACCCCATTGAGGCTCACGGTGATTACATCTGTGACAAGTGTCTGCTGCTACAGGCACTCCAGCTCCGTGTTGATGAGCTGGAGTCTGAGCTTCAGACACTGTGACACATCAGGGAGGGGGAGAAGTTCCTGGACTCTGTGTTTCAGGAGATGGTCACACCTATGAAGTTAATTAATTCAGATGTAGCCCATGGTCAGGGACAGGACGGTGTGACTATGAGTGAGGCAGGTACGGGGATCCAGGAGGTAGTGTTGGAGGAGCCGCAGCCCTTGCTCTTGTCCAACAGGTTCGAGGTTCTTACTCCCTGTGGAGACAGGAGCAGGGACTGCAGGGAGGATGAGCAACCTGGCCACAGCACCATGGAACAGGGGGCCATTCAAGAGGGGGGTGTAAATAGAAATGTTGTAGTGGTAGGGGATAGTATTATTAGGGGGATAGATAGAGTTCTCTGCAGCCGAGAGCGAGAGTCCCGTAGGCTGTGTTGCCTACCCAGTGCCAGGGTTAAGGACATCTCCTCTGGGCTGGAAAGAAACTTGCAGTGGGAGGGGGTGGATCCAGTTGTCGTGGTCCATGTTGTTACAAATGACATAGATAGGACTAGGAAGCCGGTTCTGTTAAAGGAGTATGAGCAGCTAGGGGTCAAATTAAAAGACAGAACCTCAAGGGTAATAATCTCTGGATTATTACCTGAGCCACGAGCGAATTTGGCAAGGACAAATAAAATTAGAGAGTTAAATGCGTGGCTCAAAGACTGGTGTGGGAGAAATGGGTTTTGCTTCCTGGGACACTGGCACCAGTACTGGGGCAGGAGGGAGCTGTTCCGTTGGGACGGGCTTCACTTGGCCAGTGCTGGGGCTAGAGTCCTGGCGGATCATATAACTAGGGCTGTAGAGAGGGCTTTAAACTAACTAGTGGGGGGGGAGGTTCCTAGAGCGCAAATAATAAAAATGACAACAGAGAAGGTCATAGACTTAGGTAGCAGTGGGGAAATTAAAAACCAGAGCATGCCAGGAAGGGGCAGAAGGTATGGAGTAAAAGGTAAAGTAATAAAAAGGGCAAAAGCAGGAACTAAGTGTCACAAAACATATTTGAAAGTTCTCCATCTGAATGCATGTAGCATTCGTAACAAAATAGACGAGTTAATGGCACAAATAACTACATATGGGTATGATCTTGTGGCCATTACAGAAACATGGCTGCAGGGTGACAATGCCTGGGAATTAAACATACCAGGTTATTTAACGATCAGGAAGGACAGGCAGGAAGGAAGGGGAGGTGGGGTGGCTATGTTAATAAAGGAAGGAATCACTGTAATACAGAGAAATGATATTGGGTCAAAAGATCAGGATAATGAAACAGTTTGGGTGGAGATAAGGAATAATAAGGGGAAAAAAACACTAGTGGGCATAGTCTATAGGCCTCCGAACAGTTGCAACTCTGTTGGACGGAGTATCAATCAGGAAATAGTTGAGGCTTGTAATAAGGGAACATCTATAATTATGGGGGATTTTAACTATCATATTAATTGGACAAATCAAATTGGGCAGGGCTGCCTTGAGGATGAGTTCATTGAGTGTATTAGGGATGGGTTTCTTGAGCAGTATGTAACTGAACTGACCAGGGGGCAAGCAACCTTAGATCTGGTCCTGTGTAACGAGACAGGATTAATTAAAAATGTCCTAGTAAAGGATCCCCTTGGAATGAGGGACCATAACGTGGTTGAATTCCATATTCAATTAGAGGGTGAGAAGGTTGGATCTCAAACAAGCGTGCTAAGCTTGAATAAAGGAGACTATGAAGGAATGAGAGCGGAATTGAGTAGAGTGGATTGGGAAAATAGATTAAAGGGTAAGACGATACATGATCAGTGGTGTACATTTAAGGAGTTATTTTACAGCTTCCAAAAAATATATATTCCACTGAGAAGAAGAGGGTGTAAAAGAAAAGACAGCCATCCGTGGCTAAGTAAAGAACTTAAGGATAGTATTCGACTAAAAACAAGGGCATATAAGGTAGCCAAATCTAGTGGGAGGATAGAGGATTGGGAAAACTTTAAAAGACAGCAAAAAATAACAAAAAGATTAATTAAGAAAGGGAAGATAGATTATGAAAGTAAATTAGCAAAAAATATAAAAACAGATAGTAAGAGTTTTTATAGTTATATAAAAAGAAAAAGGGTGGCTAAAGTAAATGTTGGTTCCTTAGAGGATGAGACCGGGAAATTAATGGTGGGAAATATGGAGATGGCAAAAACACTGAATGAATATTTTGTATCAGTCTTTACAGTAGAGGACACTAAGAATATCCCAACACTGGACAAACAGGGGGCTATGGGGGGGAGGAGCTAAACATGATCAAAATCACTAAGGAAGTGGTACTCGGTAAAATAATGGGACTCAAGGCGGATAAATCACCTGGACCGGATGGCTTACATCCTAGGGTCTTGAGGAAAGTGGCGGTAGGGATTGTGAATGCATTGGTAATAATTTTCCAAAACTCCCTGGACTCGGCAAAGGTCCCGGCAGACTGGAAAACTGCTAATGTAACACCCTTATTTAAAAAGGGCAGTAGACAGAAGGCTGGAAACTATAGACTGGTTAGCCTAACATCTGTGGTAGGTAAAATTTTGGAGTCCATTATTAAGGAGACAGTAACAGGACATTTGGATAATCATAATTTAATAGGACAAAGTCAGCATGGTTTTATGAAGGGGAAGTCATGTTTGACAAATTTGCTGGAGTTCTTTGAGGAAGTAACATATAGGGTGGATAAAGGGGAACCAGTGGACGTAGTGTATTTAGACTTCCAAAAGGCATTTGACAAGGTGCCACACAAAAGATTATTGCTTAAGATAAAAAATCAAGGGATTGGGGGTAATATTCTGGCATGGATAGAGGATTGGCTATCTAACAGAAGGCAGAGAGTTGGGATAAATGGTTCATTCTCAGACTGGCAATCAGTAACTAGTGGTGTTCCGCAGGGGTCAGTGCTGGGTCCCCAACTCTTTACAATCTATATTAACGATTTGGAGGAGGGGACCGAGTGTAACATATCAAAGTTTGCAGATGATGCTAAGATGGGGGGGAAAGTAGTGAGTGAGGAGGACATAAAAAACCTGCAAAGGGACATAGACAGGCTAAGTAAGTGGGCAGAGATTTGGCAGATGGAATACAATACTGGAAAGTGTGAGGTTATGCACTTTGGCAGGAAAAATCGTAGAGCAAGTTATTATCTTAATGGCAAGAAACTGGAAAGCACTGAAGTACAAAGGGATCTGGGGGTCCTGGTGCACGAAACTCAAAAAGTTAGTATACAGGTGCAGCAAGTGATTAAGAAGGCCAATGGAATGTTGGCTTTCATTGCTAGGGGGATAGAATATAAAAATAGGGAGGTATTGCTTCAGTTGTACAAGGTATTGGTGAGACCGCGCCTGGAATACTGCATACAGTTTTGGTGTCCATACTTAAGAAAAGACATACTTGCTCTCGAGTCAGTACAAAGAAGGTTCACTCGGTTAATCCCGGGGATGAGGGGATGGACATATGAGGAGAGGTTGAGTAGATTGGGACTCTACTCATTGGAGTTCAGAAGAATGAGAGGCAATCTTATTGAAACATATAAGATTGTGAACTCATTGGAGTTCAGAAGAATGAGAGGCAATCTTATTGAAACATATAAGATTGTGAAGGGGTTGGATCGGGTGGATGCGGGGAGGATGTTCCCGATGATGGGTAGAACTAGAACTAGGGGGCATAGTCTTAGAATAAGGGGCTGCTCTTTCAAAACTGAGATGAGGAGGAACTACTTCACTCAGAGCGTGGTAGGTCCATGGAATATGCTGCCCAAAAAAGCTGTAGAAGCTGCATCATTACATAAATTTAAAACAGAAATAGACAGTTTCCTAGAAGTAAAGGGAATTAAGGGTTACGGGGAGCGGGCAGGAATTTGGACATGAGTCTAGGTTCGGATCGGTCATGGCCCTGTGGGTAGCGGAGCGGGCCCAGGGGCCGTGTAGCCTGATCCTGCTCCTATTTCATGTGTCTAATTCTGTTAGGTTCAGGAGATGGTTCTGTGATAGTAGTTTGGCGGTTAGGATCAGATCAGCCATGATCTTATTGAATGGCGGAGCAGGCTCGAGGGGCCGATTGGCCTACTCCTGCTCCTATTTCTTATGTTCTTATGTTCTTATGTTCCTGCCTGAGAGTTAAAATTGACCCCAAATTGGCTCTTGATATCAGGCTGCAACAGAAATCATTCTAAATGTCTAACATGAGTCTGTACCTTTAACATTTCAAAGACATGATGGACCAGCCAAACCAACTTGACATAAATAGTTTTTGATCAGACAGCAAACACCAAAACAATAGCTGGCTGTCTCCCCATGAAACTAACAACTAATTTTAGATAATTTTGTTGCACTGTTTGGCATCATCCCCAGAAGACAGCATTGCAACATGCCTGCTGGGAGCTGACAGCCAGGATCAATGCTATTTAAGCACCTCCAGGATCTCAAATATTGTAGTCGGTTTACCTTTTGTAAAGTCCGCGCTTCAATAATACACGGACTTCGGGAGAACAGTTTAACAGGTACTTTACTGAACAAGAGGCAGCTTGAAACTGAAACTACAGAAGCCTGCTAGGGCCTTTTATACAGGGGTGGTCACTGCCGGTACTGCAGTCTAAGACCAGTTATTCCCTTAAAGGGACATACACAACAATTCCTCCCCTTTTAGATAAACAGTACATAACATTCATTTAACAACTAAATAATAACTAATTATGTAAAGTCTGTGTGTTCTAGTTGTAATTAATAACACACAGGCTACAAGATTAAAGTTCAACAGGTCTTTACTGGTTGGAGGTCAGGACTATCTGAAATACATCTTACTACACAGTGCTTATATACCGGTGGTCACCACCGGTATTACGTATACAGCAGCCAGAGAAAGTAGTACATCTCTTAAGGTGGAACAGGCTTAAGTTCTCTTAAGGTGGAACAGGTTACATACACCACAATCCTCCCTTTTTAGCTTAATAGTCATATCCCCATTTAACATAACATCATAACATATATACATATATAACTTCAGGTATAAGCAGTTCAAAGGTTCAGTCTCTCAGGAGGCCTTCTGATTCGGTCTGGATAATACCTTTCAGTGGTCTCTGATTCTTGTTGCTGAGGTGACTCTGCTTGTTGGTTCCCTATGTATTGGACGTCATCATCAGGTACAGTCCCTGCCGAGGTAGATGCTTCAGGTTCATTAACGTCTTCCACAGTTGTCTCTGTCGCAACCATGGGTTCGACTCTTGCTCTTGATTCCACCAGTTGATCCACATGATGCCTTATCACATTGTTACCAATATCTACTGTGTACATCAGAGGTCCTTGTCTGGCCCGAATTGTTCCGGGCTGCCATTTTTCGTTTCCATAGCCCCTTGCCAACACTGGTTGTCCTACTTCGAAACTTCGAGTGGACTTGTTATTAATATGCCGGAACTGTTTGTTTTCCACTTCCCTCCGCACATTTGGTTTTAACAAGTCCAACCTGGACCGCAACCTCCTGTTATAAAACATCATGGCAGGACTTTGGTTAGTCACTGCATGAGCGGCGTTTCGATACGCCTTTAGGAAATTGTCCACCTTGTGCTGTAGCGGAATCTGATCATCGTTCATGGCCTTTATTGCCTTTTTGAATGTTTGGACAAATCTCTCGGCCAACCCGTTTGTCGCCGGGTGATATGGGGCAGAGGTATAATGTTTCACCCCATTCTTCTTTAAGAATTTTTGGAATTCTTCCGACACGAACTGTGGTCCGTTGTCCGAACAGATCTGTTCTGGCAATCCGTTCCTTGCGAATATTGTTCTTAACACCGCAATTGTCTTTTCTGAAGTAATGGTATTCATCTTGATCACTTCTGGCCATTTGGAATGTGCGTCCACCGCAATTAGGAACATGGAGTCCATGAATGGACCAGCAAAGTCAATATGTACGCGTTGCCATGGGGCTGAAGGCCATTCCCATGGGTGTAGTGGTGCGATCGGAGGTGCATTTTGCACTTTTTGGCACCCAGCGCAGCTTTTTGTCAACTCCTCTATCTGTTGGTCAATACCTGGCCACCATACATAAGCCCGAGCAAGACTTTTCATCTTAACTCCCCCCAGATGACCTTCATGCAGTTCTTTTAGAACTCTTTCCCTTAACTTGGGAGGAATAATCACTCTTGTCCCGTACATCAAAGTACCATGGCAGACGGACAGCTGGTCTCGCCTTGCCGAGAATGCCGGTAACAGAGGATCACCACGTGTTGGCCATCCTTTCACTGTCACCTCGTAGACTCTGGACAGTGTTGGGTCGTTCCTGGTTTCTCTTTCAATACTTGCATTGGTGACTGGTAAACACTCGATGATGGTCGAATGAAATAACTCAACAGGGTCAACTTTCGTCGTTTCTTCTTCTTCAGGTAGTGGCAGGCGCGACAGCCCATCAGCATTGCCATGCTGCTTCGTACCTTTGAATTCTATTTGATATTGATGTGCCCCTAGGAAAAGGGACCATCTCTGGAGACGCTGTGCTGTCATCACTGAAACACCCTTCTTAGGGTTAAAAATGGATACCAACGGCTGATGGTCTGTCAGAAGTGTGAATTTTTGGCCCTGCAGGTAATGATTAAACTTCTTCACTCCCCATACAAGGCTGAGAGCCTCCCTATCGATCTGCGCATAGTTGCGCTCAGCGGAGGTCAATGATCTGGATGCAAACGCGACTGGCCTTTCCGTGCCATTTGGCAACTTGTGTGAGAGTACTGCCCCAATACCATATGGAGAAGCATCACAAGCCAACTGAATAGGCAGTGTCGGGTTGAAGTGAGCCAACACTTCCTCTGAGGTGATCAATTCTTTGCTTTTGCGAAATGCCTTCTTACAGTTTTCGCTCCATTCCCATGGTACCCCCTTCTGTAAAAGAGCGTTTAGCAGGTGCAGTACCGTGGATAGATTTGGTAGAAATTTATGGTAATAGTTAATCAATCCTAGAAACGACCTCAACTGAGAGACATTATCCAGAGTGGGAGCCTTTACAACTGCCTCTATCTTGTCAGGAGACTTATGAAGCCCCTCCCGGTCAATGACATGACCACAGTACGAGATCCGCTTCTGGAAGAACTCGCATTTCTGCCGATTAACTCTAAGTCCATACTCTTTCAGTCTGTTGAGCACCAGTTCCAAGTTTGCGAGGTGTTCTTCATCACCATCACCTGTAATCAGAATATCGTCCAGGTAACATTGTGTGCCTGGAATTCCCTGTAATACCTGCTCCATGGCCCTCTGCCAAATTGCTGGAGCCGATGCCACTCCAAAAACCAGTCTATTGTACCGGTACAAACCTCGATGCGTGTTGATCATGAGGTATTGGCGTGACTCTTCTTCAACCTCCATCTGCAAGTACGCCTGCGCCAGGTCTATCTTGGTGAAGTGTTTCCCTCCAGACAACGAAGCAAAAATATCCTCAATCCGCGGAAGCGGATACTGCACCGTGTGGAGCACCGGATTAACGGTGATTTTGAAATCTCCACAGATGCGAACCTTCCCTGGTTCTCCTGGCTTGTTGCTCGAAGGACGTTTCTGTGGTAAACCACTGTTGTTGTTGTTGTTGTTGTTGTTACACACTGTTGTACCTATGCATGCCTCAACATGTCTCGGCTGGCTCCACCCACACAGGCCCAGGTATAAAGGTGATTGACCTGCAGCCCCCTGCCTTCTTGGAACCCAGTCAACCACGAGAGGCATGCTCTGTTCTTTGCTAATAAAAGCCTTTAGTTACTCTCTTAACTCTCAGTCTTTTATGAGTAATTGATAGCGCATCAATTTTATTAGCAAAAACAAAATGTCGACATTTGCTGAACAGCAGGCTGCTGCACCAAACGCTGAACAGCAGGCTGCTGCACCAAACGCTGAACAGCAGGCTGCTGCACCAAACGCTGAGCAACAGGAGCTGCTGCGAGCCCTCAGACCAACATGCCTGGACCTAGACCCCCAAGAAGCGGGTTCGGCTACCAAATTCGCGCATTGGCTGCGTTGCTTCGAGGCCTACCTGCAAGCCTCACTGTGACCCTGGACGAAAACAAGTTGGAAATCCTGGCCTCAAAGGTGAGCCACCAAGTTTATACAATAATCCAGGACGCGACGACCTACGCGGCGGCTATTGGTCTGCTAAAAGGGCAATACGCACGCCCGGTAAATACGGTCTATGCCCGGCATCTCTTAAGATCCCGCAGACAGCAGCCCGGGGAATCGGTGGAGGCCTTCCTACGGGCACTACGGATACTCAGCCGAGACTGCGATTGCAAAGAAGCATCAGCCGCAGCACACACGGAGGGACTGATCCGAGATGCTTTCGTTGCGGGTCTAAGGTCCGACTACTCCCGGCAGAGACTGTTGGAAAAGGGAGAAATGGACCTGAGAAAGGCAGTGTCCCTCGCGCTCTCGCTCGACACGACCCACAGGAATATGGACGCCTTCTCCCCTAACCGCTCTGCAACGTGGACGCCACAACCTTGGGTCATGGGACTGCCACCTTCAACTGCTGCTGCGATGTCCAAGGCACAGAAATGTTATTTTTGTGGCCAGGCAAAACACCCCAGAGCACGCTGCCCGGCGAGAAACGCTACCTGCTCCGGCTGCGGGAAGAAAGGACACTATGCCAGCGCCTGCAAAGGTAAAACCGCTAACGCCAGCAGCGCCGCATGCGAACCGTGGGGGCAGCCATCTTGTCCGCCATCTTGGACTCCCCCAGCCGCGTGGGGATCGGGACCATGGGCGCCGCCATTTTGTCCGCCATCTCGGACGTCTCCAACTTCAACCACGGGGACCCGGACTCAACCACCGCCTCATCTGACGACCACATCGACTCGCTCGACCATACGCTGGCCTCTGTGACGCTGGACCAATCTCTCCCTCATCAACTGTCCAGGTCCATGATGGACATTAAGGTAAACGGCCGCGCCACTACCTGCCTTTTTGACAGCGGGAGCACGGAAAGCTTTATCCACCCCGACACGGTGCGGAGTTACTCTCTCCCGGTCCTGCCGATGCGACATCGGATCTCTTTGGCTTCCAAAGCCCAGTCAGCGGACGTCGGTGGCTACTGTGTAGTGACCCTTTCAGTAAGGGGCACAGAATACAAAAATTTTAAACTCCTGGTCCTGCCCCATCTTTGCGCTGCCGTTCTACTGGGGTTGGATTTTCAGTGCAACCTTAAGAGTGTCACATTAGCGTACGACGGACCCCTCCCCCCACTCACAGTCTGCAGCCAGCAGCTTTTAAATCGCCCGCCGCGCACCATTTGCAGCCTCTCCACCCTTAAAGTCCCCCCCCCTCCTTGTTCGCTAACCTCACCCGCGACTGTAAGCCCATCGCTACCAAAAGCAGGCGTTACAGTGCCGGGGATAGGAGCTTCATTAAATCCGAGGTAGCAAGACTCCTGAAGGAAGGGATTATTGAAAGTAGCACCAGCCCATGGCGAGCACAAGTGGTGGTAGTGAAGACTGGCGAAAAACAGCACCTAGTTATTGACTACAGCCAGACGATCAATCGCTACACCCAGCTAGATGCATACCCACTCCCCCGCATATCTGACATGGTCAATCAGATAGCACAATACCGGGTGTTCTCGACGATTGATCTGAAGTCGGCATACCACCAGCTCCCCATCAGGGCTGAGGACCGCCAGTACACAGCTTTTGAAGCTGACGGTCGTCTCTACCACTTCCTCAGAGTTCCCTTCGGCGTCACCAACGGGGTTTCAGTCTTCCAACGGGAGATGGACCGGATGGTCGACCAGAACGCGCTCCAGGCCACTTTCCCCTATCTAGACAATGTCACCATCTGCGGCCGCGACCAGCAGGACCATGATGTTAATCTAGAGAAATTCCTCCGTACGGCCCAGCGGCTGAACCTAACATACAACAAGGACAAATGTATGTTTCGTACCAAGCGCCTTGCCATTCTTGGCTGTGTAGTGGAGAATGGAGTCATCGGTCCCGACCACGACAGGATACGCCCCCTTATGGAGCTCCCCCTCCCCCACTGCCAAAAAGCACTGAAGAGATGCCTAGGGTTTTTCTCGTACTATGCTCAGTGGGTGCCCAACTATGCGGACAAAGCCAGACCCCTCATCAAGTCCACCTCCTTCCCCCTGACAGCAGAGGCCTGTGCAGCCTTCACTCTCATAAAAGGAGATATTGCGAAGGCCACAATGCACGCAGTGGATGAGTCCATCCCTTTCCAAGTGGAGAGCGACGCATCCGACTTTGCCCTAGCTGCAACCCTTAACCAGGCGGGGAGACCCGTGGCCTTTTTCTCAAGGACCCTCCAGGGCTCCGAGATTCGACACTCCTCTGTCGAAAAGGAGGCCCAGGCCATTGTGGAAGCTGTGCGACATTGGAGGCATTACCTGGCCGGAAAACGATTTACCCTGCTCACTGACCAGCGTTCAGTAGCTTTTATGTTTAATAATAAGCAGAGGGGCAAAATCAAGAACGACAAGATCTTGAGGTGGAGAATCGAACTCTCCACCTACAATTACGATATCTTGTACCGGCCCGGGAAACTCAATGAGCCCCCAGATGCCCTATCACGTGGTACATGCGCCAACGCGCAGGTCGATAGACTGAAGACCCTCCACAATGACCTCTGCCACCCGGGGGTCACCAGGTTTTTTCACTTCATCAAATCCCGTAACCTGCCCTACTCCATCGAGGAGGTCAGGACCATGACCAGGAACTGCCAAATCTGTGCCGAGTGCAAACCGCATTTTTATAGGCCAGACAGAGCAAGCCTGATCAAAGCCACGCGCCCCTTTGAACGGCTGAGCGTCGATTTTAAAGGGCCCCTCCCCTCCTCCGACCGCAATGTGTACTTCCTCAACATAATTGATGAGTACTCCCGTTTCCCGTTTGCCATCCCTTGCTCAGACATGACCAGTACCACGGTCATTAAATGTCTGAATGACCTCTTCGCCTTGTTCGGTTTCCCTAGCTATATTCATAGCGACAGGGGCTCATCCTTTATGAGCGACGAACTCCGGCAGTACCTGCTCTCGAGAGGTATCGCTACAAGCAGGACCACCAGCTACAACCCCCGGGGGAATGGCCAGGTAGAAGGGGAGAATGCGACGGTCTGGAAGGCAGTCCTTTTAAACTTGAAATCTAAGGGCCTTCCGACCTCTCGCTGGCAGGAAGTCCTCCCTGCGGCGCTCCATTCCATTCGGTCACTGCTCTGTACAGCCACCAATGCTACCCCTCACGAGAGAATGTTCTCCTTCCCCAGGAAGTCCACATCGGGGATCTCGTTACCGACATGGCTGACTTCTCCAGGACCCGTCCTACTGCGGAAGCACGTGAGGTCCCATAAGATGGACCCCCTGGTCGAGAGGGTGAGCCTCCTCCATGCCAACCCTCAGTATGCTTACGTGGTGTACCCGGACGGGCGGGAGGACACAGTCTCCATACGAGACCTCGCACCTTCGGGTGCTCCCGAAACACCCCCCTCGCCATCCACCACTACCCACGCCTACCCCCAGTATGCTTACGTAGCCTACCCGGACGGGCGGGAGGACACAGCCCCCACACGAGATCTCGCACCTTTGGGTGCCCCTAAAACACTACCATTGCCATCCACCACTACCCACAACCCAACCCCGCTAGACGGCATGCCGCAGCCCCAGGACCCGTCATTGACCACCCAACCACTCAATGAGACGCCAGACTCAACGCTGGATGCTGCACCATCACCGCCGCCACCACGACGATCAGGACGGCATACAAGGCCACCTGATAGACTTACTTACACAAACCTTTAGTACACTTCACCCCGCCGGACTCAATTTTAAACAAGGGGTGAATGTGGTAAACCACTGTTGTTGTTGTTGTTGTTGTTGTTGTTGTTGTTACACACTGTTGTACCTATGCATGCCTCAACATGTCTCGGCTGGCTCCACCCACACAGGCCCAGGTATAAAGGTGATTGACCTGCAGCCCCCTGCCTTCTTGGAACCCAGTCAACCACGAGAGGCATGCTCTGTTCTTTGCTAATAAAAGCCTTTAGTTACTCTCTTAACTCTCAGTCTTTTATGAGTAATTGATAGCGCATCAGTTTCATAACGGGAACAATGGGCGTAGCCCACTCACTCCAATCTACCTTAGACAGTACACCTGAACGTTCTAGCGCTTCCAGTTCCGCTTCTACAGTAGGTCGTATTGCATAGGGTACAGGCCTGGCTTTAAAAAAATTTGGTTGTGCATGTTCATCAATCTTGATGTTTGCCGTAATTCCTCTCAGTGTTCCCAGTCCCTGCTGGAACACCTCTTTAGCATCATCCAATATTCTGGACAATCGTTTAGGTTTGACATCTGTTTCCCCGGAATCTACCGTTAGTGCCTTCAAGGAGTGCCAGTCCATATTCATTTTCCTAATCCACTCCCGTCCCAGTAGTGGTGGACCTCCTTCAGGTAGCACATATAAGTCCATTACTTGGCTTTCTTCGCCCTTGTGGACCACTTTTACCTCTATCTTTCCGACGGGGTACACTCTTTGCCCCGTGTAGGTTTTCAATATAATCTCCGTATCCCGCAGGGGAATATGTTGGAATAACCTTTTGTAATCTTTCTTATTCATGACCGTCAATGCCGATCCAGTGTCCAATTCCATCTTTACTTGGACTCCTGCTATCTGAAGGGTGACCCAAATTGTCTGGAGATCTGCATCCTTACCAACGTTGTGTACTCTTAAGCTACCCAGTTCATTACTGCTAGCGTCTGAATCTGACTTCTGTTCGGTCAAACTGTTCTTTGTCACCTTGTGTACCTTTATGTATTTTCCTTGCGGTGACTTTTTGTTGCTGGTCTTCTTTCCTGACCGGCATACTTTAGCTATGTGGCCAAGCCTGCCACACGTTCTGCATTCTTGGTTTTTAAACCAACACTGGTTCTGATCGTGCGTTGTCTTTCCGCAACGATAACATTTTACAGTACTCAAACCCAATTTATTTGTACTGAGTTCCGGTGACCGTAGCTGCATTACTGCCGTGCCTCTCGCTGCGGCTTCGTGTGCTGCTGCCATAGTGACCGCTTTCTCAAGCGTCAGCTCATTCTCCTCGAGCAATCGCTTTTGTGT
Organism: Somniosus microcephalus; assembly: GCF_052327205.1. Taxonomy (NCBI): domain Eukaryota; kingdom Metazoa; phylum Chordata; class Chondrichthyes; order Squaliformes; family Somniosidae; genus Somniosus; species Somniosus microcephalus. Next base: position 198,487,432 of record NC_140987.1, read on the forward strand.
ATCTTCTTTTAATAAACCACACACAAATTTATCTCGTAGCGCCTCTGTCAATCTCGTTCTGAATTGACAGTACTTTGCTGGCTTACGCAATTCCATTAAATATTCAGCATTGCTTTCATCCTTCAGCTGCCTTCTGCTGTAAAATTTAAATCGTTCCGCTAGCATCAGCGGCGTGGGGTTTAGGTGATTTTTCAGGACAGTAACAATCTCCTCGAATGTCTTATCCGCCGGTTCATCTGGTGATACAAGGTGTTTCAATTGCCCGTATGTCTTCGCACCCATTAAGTTTAATAATGTTAGTGCTTTCTCTGCATCTGGGATTTTATTTGCTTTACAATAATTTTGTATGCGTTCTACATACATAGCCCAATCTTCGATGTCGCTATCAAAGGTATTAATGTTCCCATGTTTAGGCATCGTTGCAATTTAATTTATTTTTATTTTTATCCAAGATGGCGGCTTCCGCGCTCTTTTCTTCATCCTCCGCCTACAAAATGGCGGTTTTCCCGCGCTTGGCGGTCTTCACCCTTCCCCCGACGCTGTCTCCGCTTCACCGCGGCTCTCGCGCCTTCAGTTGCCCCCAGACACTGCGCCTTTTTAGCCCGAATGCGGCCCGGCCCTTATCACCAGCCGCGATCGATATCCCCGCGCTGCGCCTTTCGGCCCGAATGCGGCCCGGCCCTTATCTCCGGTCGCGATCGATCTCACCGCCCTTATTCCTCCGTCTTCCCTCCCCGTCTGTACAGCCAACGTGGCCGATTTTCTGGTCGCGTCGCTGCCCGGCTTACCCACTACCGAGGTAGAAAGAAGATAGCTGACAGCGCTGATGGAGGCTTCGAGTTCAGGGTGTCTTCTGCACTCTGGTTTCTCGATGTCTGCCGCGCGACGTGTCTTCCAGCAGGGTGATGAGGGTGGAAACCTCTCTTCGACGTCCGTTCAGTGGACGAAGCCGCCGTGGATATAACTGCCGCAGGGTAAGAATCTGACTCGTCGCCACTGTAAAGTCTGTGTTTTCTAGTTGTAATTAATAACACACAGGCTACAAGATTAAAGTTCAACAGGTCTTTACTGGTTGGAGGTCAGGACTATCTGAAATACATCTTACTACACAGTGCTTATATACTGGTGGTCACCACCAGTATTACGTATACAGCAGCCAGAGAAAGTAGTACATCTCTTAAGGTGGAACAGGCTTAAGTTCTCTTAAGGTGGAACAGGTTACATACACCACAAATTACAATTACAATTTTCTCAGTAATATATACATCAACTGGAATAGTCATTTATAAGTTCAGTCTTTGAGGAGGCTTCCTGATCCGGACTGGATAGCGCCTTTCTCGAGTATCCTGTTCTGGCGGTGGAGTCAATTCTGGCTCATTGTCATTGGTTGGTTCATCAGCTTCCAATACCCCTGCTTCTGAGGTAGACGCAATCTGTACTTCGGGCTCATTACCAGGTGCACATGCTTGTGGTACAGGTTTGGCTTGTTCCTGTGACTCTAGAATCTGGTCAGCATGGCGTCTCACAATGCTCTCTCCAACGTCCACTGTGTACATTAGTGGTCCCTGCTGTGTGCATATCGTGCCTGGCTGCCATTTTTCTGTTCGGTAGTCGCGGGCCAAGACAGGTTGCCCTATCTTGAAGCTCCTGGTTGGCTTCTCATTTATGTGCTGGAACTGCTTATCCTCAACATCTCGTCTTATGTTTGGTTTGAGCAAATCCAAGCGACATCTTAGTCACCAGTTGAAAAACAGTACGGCTGGAGTTTGGTTGGTTACTGTATGTGTCGCATTCCGGTAAGCAAACAGGAAGTTATCCACCTTGTGTTGCAGTGGTATGTCGTCATTATACATTGCCTTTATGGCCTTTTTAAAGGTCTGAACAAACCTCTCAGCCAATCCATTTGTGGCTGGATGATATGGGGCAGATGTGTAATGTTTCACCCCATTATTCTTCAGGAACCTCCAGAAATCCTCAGACATAAACTGTGGGCCATTGTCGGAACAGATCTGTTCTGGCAACCCATTCCTGGCGAAGATGGTCCTTAGGACTGCAATAGTTTTCTCCGTGGTGGTGGAGGACATTTTAATGACCTCTGGCCATTTCGAATGGGCATCCACAACAATTAGAAACATTGAGTCCATAAATGGACCAGCAAAATCAATGTGTACCCGTTGCCATGGAGATGAGGGCCACTCCCATGGATGTAGCGGGGCCTGTGGTGGAGCGTTTTGGATCTTCTGGCATCCTGTGCATCTCTTGGTCATATCCTCGATTTCTTTATCGATTCCCGGCCACCACACAAACGCCCTGGCTAGGCTCTTCATTTTTACCCCTCCCAGATGACCCTCGTGAAGCTCATTGGGCACTCTATCTCTCAACTTGGGTGGAATTACCACTCGGGATCCACACATCAAGGTTCCCCGGCACACTGACAGCTGTTCCCTCCTTGGCGAGAATGCTGGCAACAGTGAGTCGCCATATGCTGGCCATCCCTTCACCGTCAAATCATAGACCCGAGAGAGTGTCGGGTCATTTTGGGTTTCCTTCTCAATACTTGCGTTTGTAACAGGCAAACATTCGACTATGGTCGCATGGAATATCTCCACCGGGTCCACTGCAGGTGCTTCTTCCGCCGTAGGCAACGGTAGGTGCGACAACCCATCAGCGTTTCCATGTTGTTTTGTACCTTTGTACTCTATGTCATACTGATGTGCCCCTAGAAAAAGTGACCATTTTTGCAGCCGTTGCGCCGTCATCACCGGAACGCCCTTCTTTGGGTTAAAAATTGAGATCAGTGGTTGATGATCAGTCAGTAGGGTGAATTTCTGCCCGTGCAGATAGTTATTGAACTTCTTCACCCCCCACACCAGGCTGAGGGCCTCCCTGTCAATCTGGGCATAGTTACGCTTGGCTGAGGTTAGCGAGCGCGATGCAAAGGCTATTGGCCTCTCTGAACCATCACGGAATTTGTGTGACAGCACCGCTCCAATGCCGTAAGACATACCAACCGAATCGGTAGTGTTGGGTTGTAGTGGGCCAATACTTCTTTTGAAGTGATTTGGCATTTACATTCCTGAAAGGCATGCTTACACTCATCACTCCATTTCCATGTTACACCAGTTTGAAGGAGGGCGTTCAGTGGGTGCAGAATTGTAGATAAATTCGGCAAGAACTTATGGTAGTAGTTCACCAACCCGAGGAACAACCTCAGTTGCGACACATTTTCTGGTGCTGGAGCCTTGACTACAGCCTCAATCTTGTCCGGCGACTTATGCAACCCTTCCTCATCAATCATGTGGCCACAATACGAGATTTGTCTCCTGAAGAACTCGTATTTAGGACGGTTGGCTCGTAGCCCATATTCCTGCAATCTCGTGAGCACCTGTTCCAGGTTGGCAAGGTGTTCATTGTCATTTTCGCCCGTAACCAGGATGTCGTCCAAATAACACTGGGTCCCCGGGATCCCTTACAGGACTTGTTCCATTGCCCTCTGCCACATAGCTGGGACCGATGCTACCCCAAATACCAGTCGATTGTACTGGTAAAGGCCTTTGTGAGTGTTTATCGTGAGGTATTTCCTAGATGCTTCTTCCACCTCCATTTGTAGATACGCTTGAGCCAGGTCAATCTTTGTAAAACGTTTCCCTCCAGATAGTGAGGCGAAAATATCTTCTATCCGCGGAAGCGGATACTGTACTGTGTGCAGGACTGGGTTCACAGTCACCTTGAAGTCCCCACAGATGCGAACCTTCCTTGGCTCCCCAGGCGTGCTGCTCAATGCTTTCTTCATTACAGGAACGATGGGTGTGGCCCACTCGCTCCAATCCACCTTAGACAGCACCCCCGAACACTCCAGACTCTCCAGTTCACCTTCCACAGCTGGGCGTATCGCGTATGGCACCGGTCTGGTCTTGAAAAATTTTGGGGTTGCGTTATCCTCAATCTTTATGGTTGCCTTTACTCCTTTTAGAGTCCCAAGTCCTTGTTGGAACACCTCTTCCGCGTCAGATAGAATTTGTGACAGACGTCCAGGTGCGACGTCATCATCTTTTTTGTCAGTCACAGTTAGTGCCAGAATGGAATGCCAATCCAATTGTAGTCTTCGGATCCATTCACATCCCAATAATGGTGGTCCTCCATCTCGTAGTATATACATGTATAGTTTCTGTGCTTCCTTTCCGTTATATTCAACTGGCACCCTTATTTTTCCTCTGGGGTAGACCTTTTGCCCCATGTATGTCTTCAATACAATGGACGTGTCCTGTAAGGGTATGTGTGAGAATAGCCGCTCATAGTCTCGTCGATTCATGACAGTTAGGGCTAATCCTGTGTCCAATTCCATCTTCACTGGGGACCCTGCTATCATGAGGGTGACCCAAATAGTTCGGTGATCTTCTTTTGCGATCACGTTGTGTAACTTTAAACAACTTAGTCGCCTGCTCCCGGAGTCCTTATCACTCTCCTGATCTTCTGAACTACTATCTGTCAGTTTCTTTACTTTCCTGTACTGTTCCTTGGTAGTTCTTGTCGAGTTGGTCTTCTCTCCCGACCTGCAGACTCTTGCTATATGTCCCATTTTCCCACATTGCCTGCATATTTTGTCTTTAAACCAGCAGTCCTGCTGCTCATGGGTTGTTCTGCTGCAGCGATAGCACTTTTTGGCTCCATACGCCATTTCGTTAGCGCTGTATTCTTGTGGTTTCTGTTGTATTTCCGCAGCTCCCCGTGCTGCTGCTTCGTAGGATACTGCCACGCTGAAAGCCTGTTCTAGCGTCAGGTCCTTTTTTGAAAGTAGTCGTTTCTGGGTTCCTTCACTCTGGAGCCCGCAGACAAACTTATCCCGTAAGGTGTCTGCCAGTCCTGCTCCGAACTGGCAGTGCTTCGATAACTTGCGTTGTTCCGTAAGATAGTCAGCATTGCTCTCATCTTTGTGCTGGTTTCTTTTATGGAACTTGAATCTTTCTGCTATCAGCAGTGGTGTAGGGCTTAGATGTTCCTGTAAGATATGAACAATCTCCTCAAAACTTTTCTCCATTGGTTTAGCTGGGGTAATTAAATTCCGCAATAGGCCGTACGTACTCGCACCCATCAGATTTAATAATACCGACGCCCTCTTTCCATCAGCCACCTCATTTGCCTTGCAGTACACTTCAATTCTTTCTACATACGTGGTCCAGTCTTCTACCTCGTTGTCGAAAGCAGTGATACTGCCACTTTTCAGCATCTTGGGCGATTTAAAATGGCGCCTCCCGCGCATTTGCTTCTTCCCCAATGGAATAAAATGGCGCCTCCCGCACTTTTGCTTCTTCCCCAATGGGATTAAATGGCGCCTCCCGCGCTTTTGCTTCTTCCCCTTACTGCCACGCTGCCCCTAGCGTTCTACGGGGTAATGGCGGCGACCCGCAGCTTTGGCGCATCTCGCTTTCCTTCCCCCCCGTTTAGTTTCTCTCCGCTGTCCTGTTCTCAAGCACCGACCGTGCCCTGTGCGCTCCACCCTCTCTCTCTTGTTTTCTTTTCCCGGCGACGCTGCGCGGCCCGATTTGTAGAGCCGCTCGATCGAGCTTGAGCCCGCCGCAGTCCGGAAGGGTCAGCGCGCTACCTGCTACCAGCACGATTCGCTGGAACCACAGTCTCTCCCACAATTCTCCAAACACCGATGGATTCTTCGGGCGGTTGCCCTCGGTCGATGCCCATTGCTCAGACTACGACCTTCCAGGACCTTCCTTTCAGGCGAGATCCCCGTGAGATGATGCCACACTGCAGGTGAGTTCGAACTTACTCGTCGCCACTGTAAAGTCCGCGCCTCAATAATACACGGACTTCGGGAGAACAGTTTAACAGGTACTTTACTGAACAAGAGGCAGCTTGAAACTGAAACTACAGAAGCCTGCTAGGGCCTTTTATACAGGGGTGGTCACTGCCAGTACTGCAGTCTAAGACCAGTTATTCCCTTAAAGGTACATACACAACACCTTTCGCATCACTTTGCAATTCAAAGAGGTATTATGATGGCTCAGGTGGAAGTGGAGGCCTAGGAGCCAGCATTGGCAGAAGACACTGAGACTGAGCCTGAAGATATGTCTTCTGGACCCCAGACTATAATGACAAGACCTTCACTTAAGTATCTGTTCCACCCAATGCACAGTCATGTCCACATGTGTCCAATCAAGTGGGCCAATCATTATTCTGACCATTGCCCTCCGTATTACCTCAATTACCATGGATGCCAATCTATTTCTTTGCTGTTATCTTATTCCTCCCAAATTCAGGACATATGTGAAACCCATTTTATTCTCTCTAACACTGTGAGGTGCATGTATGTCTTTGTGAAAGTTTATGTGCTACATTTAATTGTGCAAAGGCTGCCTGGTCCTGCATGTTTTCCCTGCACATCATAAGTCATTTGAGTAGAGTGGCATGGTGGGATGGATATAGTGTTGGCCTGAGAAACAGCTGCATCATCCATGACAACCCCTGCCATTTTCCTGCTGCTGGGCAGTCCCTAAGCATGTCCAGCGATCTGTGTAGGAACAGACCACTGGGCAGCAATGAGATCAATGAAACCCCGTGTTATGGATCTCTCAATTCGATCCCCCAGAATGTCGAAACTGGACAAGAGAGACTGCTGTATATGGGAGTCTAAGGTGTCTATAGCACAATTCAGAGCATTTATTAGAGAAAATAAACTTGGACATAGGACCTTGGCCATTGGCAGCTCTGCTGCAGATAACCCTAGAGTATTACAGAATTATTACAGGGCTTGATAGGGTGGATGCTGGGAGAATGTTTTCCTTGGCTGAGGAGTCTAGAACCAGGGGCCACAGCCTCAGGATAAAGGGTAGGCCATTCAGGACTGAGATGAGAAGAAATTTCTTCACACAGAAGGTGGTGAATCATTGGAATTCTCTACCCCAGAGGGCTGTGGAGACTCAGTCATTGGGTATATTCAAAACAGAAGTCGATAGATTTCTGACTAGTAAGGGCATCAAGGGATATGGTGATAAAGCTGGTGAATGGAATTGAGGCAGAAGATCTGCCATGATCTCATTGAATGGCGGAGCAGGCTCAAAGGGCCGAATGGCCTACTTCTGCTCCTATTTCTTATGTTCTTATGTTCACCCTCTCCAAGGTGACCCATTGCCATGCATTATTCCCTTCCCCAATCCTGCATTCTGCCTTCAATTCTTTCCCTCTTTTCCCTCTTGTCCTCCCCTTTTATTCTCTCTCCACCTTGCTTCCTGAGTGCCATGACTCATGCACTGGATAGGCCCAGCTCCTCCGCTTTATGGACTGCCAGTGCCACTGGCCTGCATTGTTGCCTCTAAGTACTGGAGATGGGACTCTCATCTTGTGAGAGTCCTGGCTCCAGTATAAGGATGTGGAAATCTGGTCTAGTAGCACTGGGACTGCGCAAAGAGGGGGCAAAGTCTGTCTGGTGCATTATCCATTGGACTTGGGAGGAGCAGGTGGAGGGTGCAGTGTGTCCAATTTTGCTGATTTGTGTCAGCAAACACTGACATGAGGCACCATCACTCAGCTAAGCCTAAAGGTGGTTGGTGTGGGAAATTGAAAATAAACACCACACAGTAGAGGGGGTGCTCTTTTCAGGTAGGGGCCAAGGCACATAGTCGGGGTAAAGTGTAGGGAGCTTTGCTTTGTATCTGGCTGTGCTCTGTCTGACCTGGGAGTACTTGATGCTGACACTGGGTGCCTGAAAAGTGTTCCATTCCTCAGCACTGACATCCTTCATCTTGATGAGCACAAAATAAAAGAGAAGAAAAACTTTGCAGCTCCCAGAAATATTGAGATGGAAGATGCAGATAAAGAAATTGGAAAGACTATTCAGATACAGTAACTCAGAGAATTCAAATCCAGTAAGATAAATTGCAGCACAAAACACTCCATCACACCTTTAAGATAACAAGCTCTGAAAAGGCCAGAATTTGCCTTCGTAAGTATTGCCCTTTTTATATGGGTTCAAAAAGCAGACGGCAAACTGCTGGTGAGGAAGCCAGGAAATCGTGCCTTCCAGGTATTTAAATTAATTTACATAATTATGAGAACATAATGAAGCTCTCACACATTTTGTACAAAGCCACTCTCAGGCTCCAAATCCTGCTGATCAGAAAATTGTGCTCTGTAGAATCAGGCAATAAACAGACCTGAGGTCTGCTCATCTGATTCCCCACACCATCCAACTCGTCTGGTCCATGCCTGCACAACTGACAAGCAGAGCAGAGAATCTACCTTTAAATGAAGCTACAGATCCTTTTTGGAGTGACCACTTTAAGCCAGTCTGAAAAGCCCTCTGGAAAATTACACTCATTACTAAAGTGATGCAGGGCTGGCTGTATGAATCTGAGCCAGATTTTCCAGGCCCCCAGCACCTGCTCTGATTCAGCACCACCAGCCTTAGCGACTGGGAAATATACTTATTTAAAATCAAGAAGTCACTTATCAAAAATTGTGCTTTTAGTGTTCAGTATTGAAGATATTTACATTTTTCTCATAAAGTTGGTAAGTATTTTGAAATACAAGGCTTGCTTATAAATTGCACTGATGTGGATCCTGCATTGATAGTTCCTGGATCCATAACTGTAAGAATTAAGCAGTGCAGGATCCATATTGGTGAGAAATTTAAGTTCTATATTAAACGTGCTAATGACTCAGTTTTTGGCAAATGACTTTGCTTAATGTTGGATTTTAAAACCACATAAAGTGGTTTGCGGGGCACTGCAGCTTTAATGGTCACCCACAGATCTACCCTTTATTGGCCATTATGAACACATCAGCTCTATCTTTTGAGAGTCCTCTGCAGGCATGAAATAGAACTCACAGTACAGATAATGATCTTTGCATGTAACCACTAAGCACCACATCCGATTGCTGTAGCAGGATAAGTGCTGCTTGGCGAGGTCATTCGATTCTGAAATAGGCTAGACAAGGTGCATGGCTATTGAACAGTGCGCACAGCCTTCAGCAGCAAGTGTTCTTCAAACCTGGCTGGGGATTTCATCCACAGTTGTCAGATTTCAGGCCAAATGATTGTACAGTAACTGCTGCGTGAACAGTATATGAGGATGCCTGAGTAATGCTTGATGATTTAGGACTGTATTTAACAGCACTTTCTGCTGTGTACAATTTTAGTTTGTAATTTGTATGTGTTGATTGCTAAAAAAGCATCTAGGTGAGAAATATTGATCACAATTTTCTCTCTTTGTAAAATTTATTGTTTCTTCAATTGTACAATGGCAATTAATTACAGGAAGCAATATTAACTATTTAACTACTTTTATTTGCAATTTCTTTATGTGCAAACCAAAATAACATCATCAAATAAAATAGCTTAATAGATCAGCATTAGTACAAAAGCCTTCTTCTCTTCCGCAACACAGCCTTTGCAAGCTGCACAACAATTCCTATTAGTGAAGCAGTCATAACCACAGCATATTAAATCAGACTGAGCAATAAATATACTGTGTCTGAGAGCCTTATAAAGGTGGTTTAATTTATGCTAATTTTGAAAAATGGTAATGTTAATAGTCAATCAATAGTTGTGTGGTGCTGTATTTTATAATGTAATATTTTCTAGGCTGGAGTAATGAAATAGTAACAAAGTTGTTAGGATTGAGCTATAAGGGCTGATTTTTCTACTCCCCCTTAGCCTAGGTGCTAGTCAGATGGAGCGCACCGATTTGTGCTCCTTCTGACATGACCTGAACCTGCTTGTATTTCCAAGTTCAAGTTATTAGCATAGGCTCAATATTCCCCAGACGCAGGCCCACCCCTTGGCAAAGTGCTGCGCCAAGAATCAGAGGCAGAAATCTAGCCGCTGATGTAGGACGCCAAGATCTGCAGCAGCGATAATGGTTTTCGACTGCGGCGCTTCCTGGGCGCTGTCCAAAAACAGCAGCCAGAAGGCCTCCAACCCAAACATCAATAGAGGACCTGCAATAAAATAAAAAGGTCACCCATGACCTTGTTGCCTGGCTTCTCAGTTCCTTCGATCTGAGGGGGGCAAAGCCTAAGACCCACTTCTTTTTGTAGCCCTTGGATTTGGATGCACCTGCAGGATTAAGGTCCCTCCTGCCTCATTTGCATAGTACCTCCATGTTTGTGCTTGACCTCGCTACAAGCAGACGGCCACTCCCGCCAGGGGAAACTCTGAACATTACTGGGAAAACTAAAGGGTGTGGAGATCCAGTGTCATATGTCTTCACCCTTTTTTCCTTCATTTTGCACCCAGAAACTGAGGCCGGAATTTTTACTTCTGAGTTGGGTTGGGTGCATGCGGGCTGCGTAATGAGTCAGGAACGCGATGTCTTTATCAGCCCGCTCTTCAGTGCGACTTTAGCGTAATGGCCCCAATTAAGTCAGCCATGCATGTTTCCAGGCCCTATTATAGAGTGTGGATCTGATGACGTCATCGATGACTCATTTCCAGCGCCCATATTTAAGCAGCCTTGCACACAACTCATTTGATGGTTGGTAAAGGAGTTTGAAAGGAGCATTGGAAAGGCTGGAGTTATTGTGCAAAGTGAAAAATATGAATACCCAAAAGCAGAGGGCTGCACCACGCTTTACAGATGCCTCACTGCATATTCTGGTGGAGGCAGTAAGAGCACGCAGGGAGGTCCTCTTCCCAGCAGGTGGGCACAAGAGACCTCCCCAAGAGACCAAATGGGCCTGGCTGGAAATAGCAGAGGTCAGTAGCAGGGAGGTCATGAGAAGGATCTGGATCCAGTGCAAGAAGAGATTCAATGATCTGATGAGGTCAGGAAAAGTGAGTGCAAAGCCACCCTCACCTTCATCCTGCTGTGCCTGTCACCACATCCCCATCACTCTGCTTTCCCAAGCCTACTCCTGCACATCAGTCCTCACACCAACATATCTTGTCATCCACCCATCCCTCTCTATGTACAGACTCATATCCCCACCTGATTAACAACCACTCACACTCACCCTCATCCTAATGTAATCATAGCAAGTAACACCACAGAAGGAGGCAATTTGGCATTGGCACCCCACTCCCTCATAGTCACTCTTTACAGATGTAACCCATCCATTCCTTACACTCATTCCATCACTCTCACTCAAACTTCTCTTCTCTAAAAGAGCCCAGAACAACAGAGAGGGAGAGAACCGGAGGTGGCCCTCCAGTCTTTGCAGACCTAACAGCAGCAGAGGAGGGGGCTCTGGAGATCTCGGGAGTACAAGAGATGCTGGCGGTGGGAGACAGAGGGAGGGGGACACCCCAGGCGGTGGGAGACAGAGGGAGGGGGACACCCCAGCAATGTGGTGACAGATCACATCTCATAAAGCCACATGGCATACAACAGTCACCCATATGGTGACTGATGTCACCAGCCAGTGAAATGTCATCATGTGCATAATGGCAACCTTACCCATTCTTATTATAACAGTTCTTTTTACTATCCCACAGGTCCATCAACTGCTCCCCTCCACACTGTCCAGCTGGAGGAGGAAGACGATTCCTCAGAGGAACCTCTAGCCTCTGAGGGGGCAGCGTCAGCAGACCTTAGCGCACCCAGCACCAGCGCAGGTATGCATACCTCGGTGGGTCCTTTGCACCATAGAGTAGAATTGTCACCTGGTGTTGCACAATTCACAAGTGAGCAAGAGCAGAAGCTGTTGACAGGGACAGCAGTGGCGAGCCCTCGGCGGAGGGTGCAGGACGTTCCAAGCTCTGCTGAGCTGCATGCAGACACTGCGCCTCAGGGGCCATCGAGAAAGCGGGTAATCTTGGAGGGGCAGCAACAATTGCACGAGGCTCTGGCATCTTTTGCAGCCGCGGTGTCTGCAAATGTTCAGAGAATGGAGGAGTCCATCTCCAACATGAACACCACCATGTCGCAGGCGATGGCGACGATGTGCTCCTCCATGAAAAGGATGGCCACCTCCATGGAGCAGCAAATGTGCCACTCACACGAGCACATGCTAGCTGTGGACAACAGATGGCAGACGCTCATAGACTTCCTCTCAAGGAGGGATGTAAACTTTGACTTGGGCCTTCATCGCCCCACTGCTGGGCAGCAAGGTGCTCACCAGCTCCTTGCCAGCAGGAATGTGCAGATGGCCCATGAGAGAGATGATGGTGAGAGGGGACATGGAAGTGGGGGCTCTTCTCAAAGTGTTCCCACTTCTCCCCCATTGCCTCTCCCTCAGTCAGAGCCCCACATGTTTCCTCGGATCCCGATGGTCGAGTCTACCCCTGCACAGTCGCAGAAGGAGCAGACTTTGGCGGGGCCCTCACAGGCTCCAAAACCCAGAGGACGTCCGCCAAAAGTGTCTGACGAATTGAGCAGCTGGCCTCTACCTCTGCTGAAGCCACAGGGGTTGCACCTTGGAGAAGCACTCGGAACAGAAAAATGACACAAAAATTAGATGCACAAGGGTGTGCACGTGGGTGTATCAAAAAATGTTAGTGGTAATTTTCAGTTATTTTGATGACACACATAAATGTTTTTCTATGCACCACTTTTGGGTCTTGTCCATTTTTACCTCAAACTTGGAAGTGGCTTTGTCACTTGGAGTGAATGGTGAGACATTGCTTAACCTTGAGCACTGTGGCTTTGGTTGAAATAAATGGCTTGGTCATTGTAGTGATGCTTTATGTTGTTGTTGGCAGGGGGGAGCTCAGTACAGCATGTGGCAATGATGTGGCTGCATTGGAGCAAGTTAAGTAAATCTGGCCATGGATAGGCCATCCTGGGCCTCCCAGGTAGTAATGTGCACCACTGCTGGTACTATCTGCACCTCAGGTTTCTCCTCCTCCTCCTCTTCGTCTTCCTCCTCATCCTCCTCCTCCTCTGAAGAAGCTGTGTACTGTGCGCCTTGCTTGTCCTGCAGCTCCAATCCTCGTTGCTGCATTATATTGTACAGTGTGCAGCGTGCATCAGACGATGATGATTCTGGAGACGCTGGCTGGTACGTACTGAAGGGCTCCTCCAGATCTATCAAGGCATCTGAAGCACACCTTCAGCATGCCTATTGCTTGCTCTATGACACATCTAGTGGACATGTGGCTCTCATTATAATGCTCCTGGGCCTCAGTACTTGGCGTCCTCAGGGGTGTCATGAGCCACGTCTTCAGTGTATAGCCCTTGACTCCAAGCAGTCAGCCGATAAGTCTGGAGGTGCGCAGAGCTGAGGGAGGGTGGACTGGTGTAGCATGGAAGAGTCACAACAGCTGACAGGGAATCTGGCACACACATGCATAATCATCTTTTTATGGTTGCTGACGAGCTGCACATTGAGGGAGTGGAAGTCCTTGTGGTTCACAAAGGCTCCTGGGTGATGAAGGGGTGCCGTCATGGCCACATGTGTGCAGTTGATGGCGCCCTGCACCCATGGGAAGCCAGCCAGCCGCAATGCCGAGTGCCCACTCAGTAACACTGGCTTCATCAGTGGCAAAGTTGATAGAATTGGCTGACTTGTGAAACATGGCATCGGTCACCTGGGTGATGCATCTGTGGATGGCCGACTGCGAGATGCCACAAATATTTGCTGCAGATCCCTAGAAGCAGCCTGAGGCGAAGAAGTTGAGGGCGGTGGTGACTTTAACAGCCACTGGTAGGGTGTGTCCACCAGGTCCTCTGGGCAGCAGGTCTTGTTCCAGCAAGCTACAAATGTCTGCGATGACCTGGCGCAATAGTCTGAGCCTCCTGAAGCATTGCTGCTCCGTCATGTTGAAGAAGCTCATCCTCTGCCTGTATACCCTGTGCTGGGGGTATCACCTCCGACACACTGCAGCCCTGTGGTGCCCCACTCCCTCCTGTGGAGCATCAGTTCATTGAGGATAAAGCTGCTGTTGTGGTTGCTGCTGCTGCTAGTGTTGCGGCTGTTGTTGTTGGTGGTGTTGAGTCTGTGTGTCCCAGTTATGTTTAGGATCAATCACTGGACACAGACAACAAGAATAACTTTTAACAGGTCTTTACTGTTCGGAGGTCAGGGCTGAACTGCCCAGCAAATCCCTACACAACACTTATATACCGGTGTGGTCACCACCGGTATTACAGTATTACAGTATACAGCAGCCAAGAGAAAGTAGTACATCTCTTAAGGTAGTTCTCTTAAGGTGGAACAGGTTACATACACCACAATCTTCCCTTTTTAGCTTAACAGTTATATCCCCATTTAACATAACATAATAACATATATATATATATACAACTTCATGCAAAACAGTTCAAAGATTCAGTCTCTGAGGAGGCCTCCTGATTCGAGTTGGATAACGCCTTTCAGGGGTCTCTGATTCTCGTTGCTGGGGTGACTCATCTAGTTGGTCTCTTATGGATTGGACATCATCATCAGGTACATTCACTTCTGAGGTAGATGCTTCAGGTTCACTAACTTCTTCCACGGTTGTCTCTGCCGTAACCATGGGTTCGACCCTTGTTCTCGATTCTACCAGTTGGTCAGCATGACGCCGTATTACATTTTCACCAATATCTACCGTGTACATCAGGGGTCCTTGTCTGGCCCGAATTGTTCCAGATTGCCATTTCTCATTTTTATAGTCCCGGGCTAACACTGGTTGTCCTATTTCGAAGCTCCGAGTGGTCTTGTTATTTATATGCTGGAACTGTTTGTTTTCAACTTCCCTCCGCACATTTGGTTTTAACAAGTCCAACCTGGACCGCAACCTCCTGTTATAGAACATCATGGCAGGACTTTGGTTTGTCACTGCATGAGTGGCGTTTCGATATGCCAGTAGGAATTTGTCCACCTTGTGTTGTAGTGGAATCTGATCTTCGCTCATGGCCTTTATTGCTTTTTTGAACGTTTGTACAAATCTCTCAGCCAACCCGTTTGTAGCCGGATGAAATGGGGCAGAGGTATAATGTTTCACCCCATTCTTCTTCCTGAATTTCTGGAATTCTTCTGACACGAACTGCGGTCCGTTGTCTGAACATATTTGTTCTGGCAATCCATTTCTTGCAAATATCGTTCTTAGCACCGCGATCGTCTTTTCCGAGGTAGTGGTAGTCATCTTAATCACTTCTGGCCATTTAGAATGTGCGTCCACCGCAATTAAAAACATGGAGTCCATGAATGGACCAGCAAAGTCAATATGTACACGTTGCCATGGGGTTGAAGGCCATTCCCATGGATGCAGCGGTGCAATCAGAGGTGCATTTTGCACTTTTTGGCACCCTGAGCAGCTTTTCGTCAGATCCTCTATCTGTTGGTCGATACCCGGCCACCACACATAAGCCCTAGCAAGGCTTTTCATCTTGACTCCCCCCAGATGACCTTCATGCAGTTCCTTTAGAACTCTCTCTCTTAACTTAGGAGGAATAATCACCCTTGTTCCATACATCAATGTTCCTTGACAGACGGACAGCTGTTCTCGTCTTGCTGAGAATGCCAGTAACAGTGGATCACCATGTGCTGGCCATCCCTTCACTGTTACTTCGTAGACCCGGGACAGTGTCGGGTCGTTCCTGGTTTCTCTTTCAATACTTGCATTGGTGACTGGTAAACATTCGATGATGGTCGAGTGAAATAACTCAACAGGGTCAACCGTCGGTGCCTCCTCCTCTGTAGGTAGTGGCAGGCGCGACAGCCCATCAGCATTACCATGCTGCTTTGTACCTTTGAATTCAATCTGATATTGATGTGCCCCTAGGAAAAGGGACCATCTCTGGAGTCTCTGTGCTGTCATCACCGAAACACCCTTCTTAGGGTTGAAAATGGATACCAATGGCTGGTGGTCTGTCAGAAGCGTGAACTTTTGGCCCTGCAGGTAATGATTAAACTTCTTTACTCCCCACACAAGGCTGAGAGCCTCCCTATCTATCTGAGCATAGTTGCACTCAGCGGAGGTCAATGATCTGGATGCGAACGCAACTGGCCTCTCCTGGCCATTTGGCAACTTGTGTGAGAGTACTGCCCCAGTACCATATGGAGAAGCATCACAAGCCAAATGAATAGGCAGTGTCGGGTTGAAGTGAGCCAACACTTCCTCTGAGGTGATCAATGCCTTGCTTTTGCGAAAGGCCCTCTTACAGTCCTCGCTCCACTTCCATGGTACTCCCTTCTGCAAAAGAGCGTTCAGCGGGTGCAGCACCGTGGATAAATTTGGCAGAAACTTATGGTAATAGTTAATCAACCCTAGGAACGACCTCAACTGGGATACATTATCCGGAGCGGGAGCCTTCACAACAGCTTCGATCTTGTCAGGAGACTTATGCAGCCCCTCCTGGTCAATGACATGACCACAGTACGAGATCCTCTTCTGAAAGAACTCACATTTCTGGCGATTAACTCGAAGTCCATATTCTTTCAATCTGGTGAGCACCAGTTCCAAATTTGCAAGGTGTTCCTCGTCATCATCTCCTGTAAATAGAATATCGTCCAGGTAACATTGTGTGCCTGGAATTCCCTGTAATACCTGCTCCATGGCCCTCTGCCAAATTGCTGGCGCCGATGCCACTCCAAAAACCAGTCTATTATACCGGTACAAGCCTCTATGCATGTTGATCGTGAGATACTGGCATGACTCTTCCTCAACTTCCATCTGTAAGTACGCCTGCGCCAGGTCTATCTTGGTGAAGTGTTTCCCGCCAGACAACGAAGCGAAGATATCCTCAATCCGCGGAAGCGGATACTGCACCGTGTGAAGCATCGGATTAACAGTGATCTTGAAATCTCCACAGATGCGAACCTTCCCCGGTTCCCCCGGCTTGTTGCTCAATGAACGCTTCATGACGGGAACAATGGGCGTGGCCCACTCACTCCAGTCTACCTTAGACAGTACTCCTGAACGTTCTAGACCTTCCAGCTCAGCTTCCACAGCAGGTCGTATCGCATAAGGTACCGGTCTGGCTTTGAAAAATTTCGGGTTTGCATGTTCTTCAACCTTGATGTTTGCCGTAATTCCTCTCAGTGTTCCCAGTCCCTGTTGAAACACCTCTTTAGCATCGTCCAATATTCTGGACAATCGTTTAGGTTTGACATCTTTTTTACCGGAATCTACCGTTAGTGCTTTTAAGGAATGCCAGTCCATATTTATTTTCCTAATCCACTCCCGTCCCAGTAGTGGTGGACCTCCCTCAGGTAGCACATATAAGTCCATTCCTCGGCTTTCTTTGCCCTTGTGGACGACCACCTTTACCTCTATCTTCCCGATGGGGTATACTCTTTGCCCCGTGTATGTTTTCAATACAATCTCCGTATCCCATAGGGTAATATGTGGGAATAACCTTTTGTAATCTTGCTTATTCATGACCGTCAATGCCGATCCAGTGTCCAATTCCATCTTCACTTGGACTCCTGCTATCTGAAGTGTGACCCAAATTGTTTGGAGGTCTGCTTCCTTACCAACATTGTGTACTCTTAGACTACCCAGTTCATTACTGCTGGAGTCTGAATCTGACTTCTGTTCGTTCGAACTGTTCTCTGTCACCTTGTGTACCTTTCTGTACTTTTCCTGCGGTGACTTTTTGTTGCTGGTCTTCTTTCCTGACCGGCATACTTTAGCTATGTGACCAAGCCTGCCACATTTTCTGCATTCCTGATTTTTGAACCAGCACTGGTTCTGATCGTGCGTTGTCTTTCCACAACGATAACATTTTACTGTACCCAAGACCATTTGATTGGTGCTGAGTTCCGGTGACCATAGCTGCATTTCCGCCGTGCCTCTCGCTGCGGCTTCTTGCGATGCTGCAATAGTGACAGCTTTATCAAGCGTAAGATCATTCTCCTCAAGCAGTCGCTTTTGTGTTCCTTCTTTTAACAATCCACACACAAATTTATCTCTCAGCGCATCTGCTAGTCCTGTTCCAAACTGACAGTACTTCGATAGCTTACGCAGTTCAATTAAAAATTCAGCGTTGCTTTCGTCTTTCAGCTGCGTTCTTCTGTAAAATTTAAATCGTTCCGCTATCATCAGCGGCGTGGGGTTTAAATGATTTTTCAGGACAGTAACAATATTCGCGAAAGTCTGATCCGCCGGTTTATTTGGTGATAGAAGGTGCTTCAATAGCCCATATGTCTTTGCACCCATTGAGCTTAATAAGGTTAGTGCTTTCTCATCATCTGGTACCTTATTTGCTTTACAATAAACTTCCATGCATTCTACATACGTGGTCCAATCTTCAATATCACTATCAAAGGTATTAATGCTCCCATGTTTAGGCATCCTTGCAAGTTTTTAAATTTTTTTTTTTTTTCAAAATGGCGGCTTCCCGCGCTTGTCTTCTTCCCCCGCCTACTAAAATGGTGGCTTCCCACGCTTGGCGGTCTTTCCCGCGCTCGTCTTCTTCCCCCCGCCGACTACAATGGCGGATTCCCGCGTTTGCCTTCTTCCCCCGCTGGCTGCAATGGCGATTGCCGTGCTGCTGCCGTTCTCGCCTCCCCAGCGGTTCTCAATTCCCCGACGCTGCTTTGCCTCGCAGCCCCGCTTGCAGCCCGGTCCTTTACACCGGCTGCGTTTGATTTCTCCGCGGCTCTCGTGCCTTAAGCTGCCCCAGTCGCTGCGCCTCTCGGCCTCGATTGCAGCGCGGCCCTTTTTACCGGCCGTGGTCGAGTGCTCCGCCCTTATTCCTCCGTTTTCCCTCCCCTACTCCACAGCCAACGTGGCCGACTTTCTGCTCGTGTCGCTGATCAGCTTACCCACCACCGTGGTAGAAGGGATGATCACTGCCTGTCGCTGATGGAGGGCTTCGTGGTCAGAATTTTTCTTTTTAACCCGGGTTCTCGATGCCTCCTGTGCGATGGTGCTCAGCAGGATGATGAGGGTGGATGCCTCTTCTCGACGCCCGTTCTGAGGACGAAGCTGCCTTGGATGTAAAACTGCCGCAGGGTAAGATCGGACTCGTCGCCACTGTTGAGTCTGTGTGTCCCAGTTATGTTTAGGATCAATCACTGGACACAGACAACAAGAATAATTTTTAACAGGTCTTTACTATTCGGAGGTCAGGGCTGAACTGCCCAGCAAGTCCCTACACAACACTTATATACCGGTGTGGTCACCACCGGAATTACAGTATTACAGTATACAGCAGCCAAGAGAAAGTAGTACATCTCTTAAGGTAGTTCTCTTAAGGTGGAACAGGTTACATACACCACAGGTGCTGGGGCTCATCTTGGTCTGATGCTGAGGACCAAGGTGAGACAGTATAAGTGGCATCCATGCTGATATAGTAGATGGCAGGTAAAGTGGAGATCAGAGGGCCAATCCCTCAGTGTTGTGATAGTAAGTAGCAATGTGGTGAGTGGCTTCCAAGGTTTCAAATATTACCTGCAATCTGCTGATACCCAAATCTGTGGACAAAATGGAGAGAGCAAGAGCATTTACATGAGGCAAGTAATGAGGTGTAATGTTGCAGTATTTATGTGCTTTACCCAGCTGTTAATGAATGAAGTCGCCAATAGCCACTGAGCTTCCGCCTCCCCTTCACAAGCGAGGTACCCAAACTCTGTGAATTCCGTGCTCCTGCGGTAAAACTCAGAAGCTGCCGTTAAAATCACTCTTAAGGGTCTCTCAACTAGAATTTAATGATTTCAATGAGGTTCGCCCGCCTCTGCGGATTGGGTCCATGTCACGCTTTCAAAGCCACCCGAGTTAAATGCGCAAGGGGGCGGGATGACAGCGAGTTCCCGATGCACTCGCTATTTCTCGGATTTTTACTGTCGACCCGCAAAAGCCCCCAAACCTGCACGCTTGGCAATGGGAAAATTTTGGCCTAAGTGTTTCCCAGGCGCATAGCAGAGGAAAGTTGGCCCTATGATCTATTAGATATCCATGTTTTCACTGTAATATACTTAAGGGAACAAATTTCTTTTGATAATATCAGTTCCCACCACTATGCCCAAACCATAGGTTGCAGTAGAGATAACATATGTGCTGAAGGATAGACATGAGCAATATTAAAGTGTCATTCATTTTTAACAGTTTGAAGTTTGCTCTATATTGATATATTGCCAGTGCCCAACCTCACAATTTGTTTTAGTATAGTTGTAATTGTTCTTTAGTGAAAGTACATTGTGGCACATTGTTTTCATGGTATACAGTAGGAATTGTGTGCTTTATTATGTATCTTGCTGATGACAGTGCTGCCCCATTCTGGTAAGTAGTAATTGTGTTTGGATGAAATGCTGTGCCTGCCTGCCACATTGATGTCTGTTGAACATTTGGTTATGCTGTCCTAGATTTGTGCATTTCTTCAGTTGCACAGAAGCGTATCACTGTGCTATGTATACAGTACTACTGATGTGCTGGTCAGGTATTGACACAAAATGTCACAAATTTTAACCTCCAAAACATCTTTATTAAAACAATGGCATCATCAGCAGTATAAGTGGTTAGAAACACCAATGTATATATCTCTTTCACTTGTCTTGGATCCATTTTGTCCCCTGCGCTATCTGGTCTTTATCAGCTGTTCTTTGGCAAGGATCCATTATAAACAGACTTTCTACTTAACTAGGCCATTCAGGGTTATTCTGCAATATAAATATTGGTCATAAAAATGTCAAAGCATTTAGAGTTATCCGTTCCTGAAGATGAAATCTGTAGTACTGATGTTAATTGCTGTATCTTTGTTTCATTTAACATTTGGGGGCATGTGAAGACTGAACGAAATATTTCAACAACTGCTTCCCCCCCCAACATATTTATGTTAAGATTTGTCCATGATAAAAGGATGTTGCACAACCTTTCCCCGTTAACTTCAACAAGTGTAATTGAGCTTTTTCCAGAACAACTCACATCTGCGTCACAACCACATGCTCCATTACTTTTTGCTGTGTGCGTTGGCTTGGCTCAGTTGGTAACACTTTTTGCCTCTGAAGTAGAAGGTTATGGGTTCAAGTCCCACTACTGACTGAAGCACATAATCTAAGCTGGCACTTCAACACAGTACTGAGAGTGTGTACATACCAAGCCTCAACTTTTTATGATGACAGCTTTTCAGCCCATGTATCAGCCTGTCAGTGTTTCACAGAAAGAAAATCAGCTTTTTCACTGAGATTGGAAGTTGTTAATATGAACCTATTAGATTAGTTGAAAGAACTGAATGCTGTTAGAACCAATTTTTAACTCCAACCTTCCCAATGCTCCTTTCACACTCCTTTACCAACCATCTGCAGAGGAACTTGAAGCAGAAAAGTTTTGCGATTGTATAATGGTTTTTTGAAAGTTATTGATGTTTTTAATTTAATGATGTCCCCATATAAGTTTTATGTAACAAAGAATCTGCTAAAATGCTCAAAGGAACTTCCTGGGGCATGCCCAGCTGTTGTCTTATATGAAGGTTTCCTCAAGACCAGTTGCAACCACGTTTTTGAGATAATGAGAATATTCCCTGGTGTGAATGCATTAAATAGCTTCAATGGACATTCCTGTCACTGTACACCTGGAATTACCAGGGTTTGGAAATAAAAATGATGTGGAAATGGTGATGGGCTTTACTTAATTTAATCAAATTACACTGAGATCCCCATTTTGCAGATTGTTGGCTTGTTTGTCTGTGAGTCACATTTCCTGGTTACGTTCTGTAACTCAACTGTTTTCAATGTGTTTATATGGTTGCGATCCATATTACTGTTATTACCACGCCATATATATTAGTGTGGTCATTAGTCACAGGGAAATATGAGGAGTGACATTAATATACAATACAAGTGCAATAGATTACAAACCCCCGACTAGAGGCAAACATTCAAGTCCATTTAAAGGCATATGTTCACCTACCCATGTCTGGACCTGGAAAACACATTTTTGTGCAGTTTGCTTTTTCAATGATTGCTGTATATTTTACTCCAATAGAAGAATATAAATCTTTTTGACAAGTTCAAAACAGCAACATAGTAATTACTGTTGGTGATAATAGTGGCCGAATGCTTATCACATTCATATGACATTCTTCTATCCATTATTTCAATTGGTGGTCGTTAACACCTATATTTTGACTTATTGAAGTCTGTACAACTACCTTTAGATTTGTATTTCAAGTATCTCCAATCTTTCCAGAATAAATTATTTTGGCTTAAAAGGCAGAATTCCACTAGGCTCCAAAATATCTATCCAACAATATGGAAGATTGCCCAGGTGTGTCTTATCTACAAAAAACAAGATAAATCTAACCCAACCAATTATTGTCCTATCAGCCTCCTCCCATTAATTAGTAAATTGATGGAAGGGGTCACCAATAATTCCATCAAGCGACACCTACTCACCAATAAACTGCTCACTGGAGGCCAGAACCACAGCCTTGACGTAGACCTGGACATGAGCTGAATGCCAGAGGAGAGGTGACCGTGAAAGTATCTGCTCTTGAAATAAAGACAGCATTAGAACTAAGTATGGCACCAAGGAACCCTATTGAAACTGAGTTCAATAGGGGTCAAAACTCCACAGTGGCTGGAGTCATACCTGACCCAAAGGAATTTGTCAGAAGCCATTCATTATTGCCCCATGACATTACTGCAGGTGTTCTTCTGGAAAACATCCTCGGCCCAAACAAGCCCAGCTGCTTCATCAATGAGCTTCCCTCTGTCATAAGGCCAGGAGTGGGGCTGTTCGCTGATGATTTCATAGTGTTGAGCTCCATTCACAACTTCTCCGATAATGAATCAGTGCATGCCAGCTTACAGCAGGACCTGAATAACAGCCAAGCCTGGGATGACAACTGGTAAGTAATATTTGCACCACCTAAGTGTCAGCTAGTAACAATCTAAAATAAAAGAAAGCCCAGCCATTTCCCCTTGACCTTCAATGGCATCACCATTGCAAAGAGCCTTACTATCAAATTCTTAGGGGGTAACCATTGACCAACAACATAACTGAACCAGCCATATCAGCACCATGGCTACAAGAACAGTGATGGGTGGCTCACCTCCTCCTCCTCAAAACCACCCAAAGCTCAAATCTGGAGTGTGATGGAATACTCACCACTCACTTGGATAAATGCAACTGTAGCAGCACTCGGGAAGCTGGACACCATCACGACAGTTCACAGATCAGTTCACTTAATCGGTGACCCTGCCATTCAGCTCAATATCCACCACTGGTGCACTATGGCTGCAATATGTAATGATCTACACTATGCATTGACGCAACTCACCAAGGTTACTTCAATAGTCCCTCTCTCTCCTGTGACTTCTACCACTGAGAAGGACAGAGAGCAATATCATGGGAAGACTATCACCTGCTAGTTCACTTCCAAGTTACACAATCCTGACTTAAAGGAAAGGGAATTTATATAGCACCTATCATGACAACAGGATGTCCCAAAATGTTTTACAATCACTGAAGTATTTTTGGAATGTAGTCACTGTTGTAATGCAGAGAAACATGGCAGACAATTTGCATACAGAAAGGCCCCCAAAACAGCAATGAGATACAATGCTCTTCTTTGAATAGTGCCATAGGATCTTTTACGTCCAACTGGGAAGGCAGACGTTGACTCTGTTTAACGTCTCATTTGAAAGACTGTACCTCCTATAGTACAAATCTCCCTCAGTGCTGCACTGAAGATTCAGTCTAGATTATGTAGTGATCAATAACATGTCATTCTGTGGTGGACACTAGGTGGAGCAGTAGAGCTGTATATAGCTGTATGTATAAGACTACACTACCCAGCTATATATTATATTAAGACTACATTACCCATGAGGCTAGGCTACCCACAAGGCAGCAGTCAAGATGGAAGCCTCTACAAGATGCTGTACAAGTCCACATGTGCTCAATAAAAGTAGCTAGCAAAAGCTAGCTGTGTTCATAATAAGAACGTCTATTTATTAATGAACATAACATGGTACCAGGGTGGTGAAGATCTGCTGAAAATTGTGAAAAGCGACATGGAGAATTTGAAGCCACCAGAGCGTTTGAATCTCACAGAAAAAATCGACTACAACTGGCAGACTTTTAAACAGCAATTCGAACTCTACATTGCAGCCATCGGATTCGGTACGAAGCCAGACGCAAGGAAGATAGCGTTGCTGCTTACGGTTGCAGGCCCACAGGCGATAGAGGTATTTAATACATTTGTATTTAATCTAGCGGAGAACAGAGACAAATTAGACGATGTGCTACAGAAATTTGATGCACATTGTTCTCCCAAAAAGAATGAGATGTATGAAAGATACATCTTCCGTTCTCGGACACAGCAACAAAATGAGACTTTTGATAGCTTTTAGATCTGAAACTGAAAGCACAGACATGTAATTTCTCTGAGCTCAAAGCATCCATGATTCGTGACCAGATTGTGTTTGGTATTCATGATAAAAAAGTCAGGGAACGTCTGTTGAGAGAAACCGAACTAAATTTGGAAAATGCGGTGAAAATATGCCAAGCCAGCGAGCTAGCTCAAAATCACGTGAAGACTTTCAGTGAAATCAATAATGATGCGAATGTAATGAGTGATAATGCTGCTGTCGGTGCTGTGTCCTACAAGGGGAAGAAACGTGGGCAGAACAGAAATGAAAAGTAATCGGAGGATGAAATTTTTAATTGTAAACGCTGTGATTACAAACACCAGTTAAGACAATGCCCAGCATTTGGAAAAATGTGCACAAAGTGTAATGGAAAGAATCACTTTGCCAAACAATGCTTTTCAAAAGTAAAAACGACAAAAGGGCAACGAGTTAATGTGATTGAGGACACTGATTTAAGTGAGACATTTTTTGTAGGAATGGTGTCATGTGACGATACCAAAAAAGATACAGAAAATGTGCAGCCCTCAGAAATAGACAATGCTGAACATAAAGTTAATGCAGTAAAAGAGGACAAATGGATGATCCCACTGCAGATAAATGGAGCATTAGTTACATTGAAACTGGACACTGGGGCAAAAGCAAACTTAATCAGTATGAGTGACATTAACAATATGAAAGAAAAGCCCAAAATACAGAAAAAGTCAGTACTACTGAAGGACTATAATGGACAGAAAATAGATAGCTTAGGTGTATGCAGACTTAAAGTGACAGTCAAAGACAAAGTACATCATCTCATGTTTTCTGTTGTGGCTGAAAGGCTTGATTCACTACTGGGTGACAAAGGTTGTGAGGACTTAGAACTGGTCAAAAGAGTTTACCGTATAAACTGTGCCATAAGCAGACCAGATGACTCAGGTGATGAAGCAGAGAGCCCATCAAGGATGAAAAGGCCAAAGGATATCCATGTCTTCAGAAAGCCTAGTTTCTCCAAGAAGAAAGAAAAAGACTTTAAGGTCAAAGAGAAGCCAAAGGAAGAAAAGCACAAAGAGGAAAAACACAAGGAGAAAAAGTCCAAAGATATAACCGCAGCAGATGTTGTTAAGCAGTGGAAAGAGAAAAAGAAAAAGAAGAAGCCTGCACCAGAGCAGGAAGCAGTTCTGGTGGATACTCCTTCTTTCCTCAGGCCAATCTTTGGTGTTCCATTAGCCGAGGCTGCTGAGAGGACCATGCTGTATGATGGGATCCAGCTGCCAGCAGTTTTTCGAGAGTGCATTGACTACATTGAGAGTTATGGCATGAAGAGTGAAGGAAACACTGAAACCCTCCCCAAGCAAAGATCGCAAGGAGACCTCGATCTATACAAGAGCAGATTGATGACAATGCCGCAACTGCATCTTGCCATTCACCGCCAGAACAATCTCATGAAGACACATCAGACTTACCCGTGTTGAGAAGATCCACACGTGAAGTAAAAGAGCCTGATAGACTTAATCTTTGAGTACAATGTAAAGCTTTGAAAATGTGTTGACTGTTTTGAAAATGTTTATGTTTATAGAGCACTAACAAAGTGTTGCTGATATTATCTTTATTGTTTTCTTGAAAGTTGATTGATATTGATTTTGTTAAACCACAAAGAAAGGAGGATGTAGTGATCAATAACATGTCATTCTGTGGTGGACACTAGGTGGAGCAGTAGAGCTGTATATAGCTGTATGTATAAGACTACACTACCCAGCTATATATTATATTAAGACTACATTACCCATGAGGCTAGGCTACCCACAAGGCAGCAGTCAAGATGGAAGCCTCTACAAGATGCTGTACAAGTCCACATGTGCTCAATAAAAGTAGCTAGCAAAAGCTAGCTGTGTTCATAATAAGAATGTCTATTTATTAATGAACAGAACAGATTATGTGCCCAAGTCTCTGGAGTGTGACTTGAACCCACACAACCTTCTGACTCAGATGTGAGAGTGTTCCAAATGAGCCAAGGTTGACGCTACATTAAACTTCTCTCGGAACTGGATCCATGTCCTGGGGGAAAGACCAGTGGTACTGACTGCTTCATCGATCTCCTCCAGCTGCCTTCACACAGTGCGTCTGGAAAGCCACCTGCCCCCCTGTGGGTAGAGAACCTGTCTCCTCCTGTAGACTCCCTGCACCAAGGTCTCCACTACTATATTGGAGAACCGAGGTGGCTATTCTCTGTCCTGTCCTGTTGAGGTATTGCTAACTTATCGCTCTAGTCACAATGAGGTACTTTTTTCACAAAGCACCTCCTCTTTAAGAAGTGCAGACAGCCTTTCACTCTGCAGGCAACCTTTAAATACAGAACAGACTTCCACCCTTGGGCCCCCTGTTGAGCACTGAGCCAACCAGCAGCATGTTTAGCCCTGCACTCAGCACTTCATTCATCATGTTAATAAGCAGGCAGCATGAATTTTGCGTGCTACCTATATTACTTTGAACCGGCATAGGCAGATTGCACATTGCGATCCCTGCGCCCAATTTCAGGCCTTATCCAATTTAGCCCCCACTATTCCAAGAGGACCAGGGAGTTGCCCAGTCTCTTGGCTCACATTCCCATCCTCAAGCTAAAAGCAGATTAATCATTCATTTTTGTGGGACCTTGATGTACACAGATTGACTGCTGAATTACAGACTGCACTTCAAAAAGTAATCAATTTGTTCACTTTGGGATGCACTCAGGATGTAATAGGCACTATATCAATATATATTGGGCCGGATATTCCGATCCCTACGGGTGGGGGTATGCGCTGTGCACTCACCCATAGGGACATCGGAAATGCCGGTTTCAGGCATGCACTGTGCATGCGTTGGAAACCGACACTTCCGATCTGTCAAGAAAGCTCTTGACAGATCCTCTGGCTGCCCGGGAGAAGGGCCTCTGCAGGTGGAGAGTTCCGCTTTTTGGAGATCCTCTGCCCGCAGAAAACCCTTACAATTCTTGCAGGCGTAAGGCCTGCTTTTACCAGGATAAGAGATGAAAATTTTTTCCCATTGATTTATCATTTAAAAATACTTTAAAAAAGGTAAGTTTATGTTTAGCCCCGTTAAAAACTTTAATTTTTTTTTTCAAAAATTGGAATTTTTGTTTAAAATGGTTAATTTATGTAATTTCAAGTCATTTTAAACATGTGATTAAAAAAAAAAATTAGTTTAAGTTTTACTATGTTTTGGGGGTGATTTCCATTCATATATTTGACAGGTTGAAGGGGCGGGTGGGTGGGGTGCTTGGGTTGAGGTGCTCTCCTTCCGCTGTTTGCGATTGGCTTCTGCTTGCTCCCGGCGAAGAGACTCGAGGTGTTCAGCGCCTTCCCGGATGTATTATGTCCATGTGTAATTGAGACACGGACTGCAGGAGTTGGTTATAACAGGTCTTTACTGAGTGGAGACAAACTGGAACTAACTATGCAAAGTTACTACACAGGCTTATATACGGGGTGGTCACTACTGGTACTGCAGTATACAGGGGCTGCAGAATATAGTTCCTTCTGCAAAGTACATACACTACAATTCCTCCCCTTTTAGCTAAACAGTACATAACATTCGATTAATAATTAAATAACATATCTACAATTACAGTTGTCATATATATTAGCTGAAGTTAAGCAATTATAAGTTCAGTCTTTGAGGAGGCTTCCTGATTCTGTCTGGATAACGCCTCTTTGGGGTATCAGGTTCTTCTGGCAGAGTTGATTCGGAATCAATGTCGTTGTTGGGTTCGTCTGCTTCCAATATTCCCGATTCTGAGGTAGGTGCAATTGGTACTTCGGTTTCATCACCAGGTGTATCGGATCGTGGTGTGGAATTAACGTTTTCCAGTGACTCTAGAATCTGGTCAGCATGGCGTCTTACAATGCTCTCTCCAACGTCCACGGTATACATTAGAGGTCCTTGCCGTGTACAGATCGTTCCTGGCTGCCATTTCTCTGTGCGGTAGTCCCGGGCCAAAACTGGTTGACCTATCTTAAAACTCCTGGTCGGCCTTTCATTCATATTCTGAAACTGCCTGTTCTCCACATCTCTTCTGATGTTTGGCTTAACCAAATCCAAGCGGCATCGTAGTCTTCAATTGAAGATCATGGCTGGAGTTTGGTTGGTAACCGCATGTGTCGCATTCCGGTAGGCAAACAAGAAGTTATCCACCTTGTGTTGTAGGGGTATGTCTTCATTACACATTGCCTTGATAGGCTTCTTGAATGTTTGAACGAACCTCTCAGCCAATCCATTGGTGGCTGGATGATATGGGGCGGATGTGTAATGCTTAACACCATTGTTCTTTAAGAACCTCTGGAACTCTTCAGACACAAACTGTGGTCCATTGTCGGAGCAAATCTGTTCAGGCAGCCCATTTCTGGCGAATATGGTTCGTAAGACTGTGATAGTTTTTTCTGTGGTGGTTGAGGACATTTTTATTACCTCTGGCCACTTTGAATGTGCATCCACCGCAATTAAAAACATCGAGTCCATAAATGGACCAGCAAAATCAATGTGCACCCTTTGCCATGGAGATGAAGGCCACTCCCATGGATGTAGAGGGGCTTGTGGTGGGGCGTTTTGGACCTTCTGGCACCCTGTACAGCTCTTGGTCATCTCTTTGATTTCTCTATCGATTCCCGGCCACCACACAAATGCTCTGGCTAAGTTCTTCATTTTTACCCCTCCCAGATGACCCTCATGAAGCTCATTGAGCACTCTATCCTTCAATTTGGGTGGAATTACTACTCTGGATCCACACATCAAGGTTCCTCGGCACACTGACAGCTGTTCTCTTCTCGGCGAGAATGCTGGCAACAGTGGTTCGCCATGTGCTGGCCATCCCTTCACCGTTAAATCATAGACCCAGGCGAGTGTCGGGTCATTTCGTGGGTGCCGTATTCCTGTGGCTTTTGCTGTATTTCCGCAGCTCCCCTTGCTGCTGCTTCGTATGACACTGCCATGCTGAAAGCCTTATCTAGCGTCAGCTCTTTCTCTGAGAGTAACCTCTTCTGGGTTCCTTCACTCAGGAGTCCACAGACAAATTTGTCCCGTAGGGTATCTGCCAGTCCTGCTCCGAACTGGCAGTGCTTTGATAGCTTGCGTAGTTCCGTAAGGTAATCAGCATTGCTCTCATCTTTATGCTGATTTCTCCTGTGGAATTTA
Source organism: Somniosus microcephalus (assembly GCF_052327205.1). Classification (NCBI taxonomy): domain Eukaryota; kingdom Metazoa; phylum Chordata; class Chondrichthyes; order Squaliformes; family Somniosidae; genus Somniosus; species Somniosus microcephalus. The sequence goes on from NC_140987.1 coordinate 198,516,787, forward strand.
AATCTTTCTGCTATCAGCAGCGGTGTAGGATTTAGGTGTTCCTGTAGGATATCAACAATTTCATTAAAACTCTTCGCCATCGGTTTGGCTGGTGTAATCAGGTTCCGCAATAGGCCGTACGTTCTTCGCCCATTAAGTTTAGTAGTACCGATGCCTTTTTCTCATCGGCTACTTCGTTTGCCTCGCAATATACTTCGACTCTTTCCACATACGTGGTCCAGTCTTCTATTTCATTATCGAAGGCAGTGATATTGCCAGTCTTCAGCATCTTGGAAATCTAAGATGGCGCCTCCCGCGCTTTGCCTTCTTCCCCGATTTAACAAAATGGCGCCTCCCGCGCTTTCCGCCTTCTCCGCTGCTGCTAGCGCTGTTGCTGGCGTTTTATGCCTTGATGGCGATGCCCTATGGTCTTCGCGCACTTCCCCCCGCGCTGCTGCAACGCCGCTCTCCGCGGTTCCCGTGGCAAATGGCAGCTCCTTGCGGCTTTCTGCGCTTCTAATTTCTTTTATTTCCCCGTCGTCGGAGCAACCCTGCGGGACACTTTCCTCCCCCTTCTCGGGTCTTTACGCTGCCCGGCTTCATAGCACCGGCCGCGCCCTGTGTGCTCCACCCTCTCTCTCTCTCTCCTCTTCCCGACAACGCTGCTCAGCCCCGTTCAAAAGCCACCCGATCGAGCTCTAGCCCGCCACAGCCCAGGAAGGATCAGTGTACTACCTGCCATCAGCCCGATTAGCTGGAACACCATCGACAGGATAACCAAGCCCCGCTCTCGACAGCCTCTCCTGCAAATCTTTCACTCCGATGAATCAGAGGCGGTTGCCCCACGGTCGACGCCCGTTTCTTCTGATCGTTTTTTTTTTCTTTCTTCTGGCCTCGGCCTCTGACAACTTCGCTTCAGGGATGGATCCCCATGAGGTGGTGCAGACTGTAGGTAAGTTCGGATCTGCTCGTCGCCAGTATTATGTCCGTGTGTAATTGAGACACGGACTGCAGGAGTTGGTTATAACAGGTCTTTACTGAGTGGAGACAAACTGGAACTAACTATGCAAAGTTACTACACAGGCTTATATACAGGGGTGGTCACTACTGGTACTGCAGTATACAGGGGCTGCAGAATATAGTTCCTTCTGCAAAGTACACACACTACAGGATGCTTCTCCTCCACTTTGTGTGGTCTTGGGTCAGGGGTTCCCAGGTGTCAGTGGGGATGTTGCACTTTTTCAAGGAGGCTTTGAGGATGTCCTTGAAGCATTTCCTCTGCCCACCTGGGGCTCTCTTGCTGTGTCGGAGCTCCGAGTAGAATGCTTGATTTGGGAGTCTCATATCGGGCATGCGGACGATGCGACCCGTCCATCGGAGCTGATCGAGCGTGGTCAAAGCTTCAATGCTGGGGATGTTGGCCTGAGCGAGAACACTGATGTTGGGGCGCCTATTTGCCAATGGATTTGCAGGATCTTGTGGAGGCAGCATTGGTTGTACCTCTCCAGTGCTTTGAGATGCCTGCTGTACATGGTCCATGTCTCTGAATCATACAGGAGTGCGGGTATCACTACTGCTCTGTAGACCATGAGCTTGGTGCTGAGTTTGAGGTCCTGGTCTTCAAACACTCTCTTCCTCAGGCAACTGAAGGCTGCACTGGCACACTGAAGGCGGTGTTGGACTTCATCTTCGACGTCTGCCCTTGTTGACAGTAGGCTCCCGAGGTATGGAAAGTGGTCCACGTTGTCCAAGGCCTCGTCATGGGTTTTGATAATCGGGGGGGCAGTACTGTGTAGTGGGGGCAGATTGGTAGAAGACCTTTGTCTTACAGATGTTTAGTGTAAGGCCCATGCTCTTGTATGCTTCGGTGAAGGTGTTGACGATGGTTTGGAGTTCGGCCTCAGAGTGTGCGTAGACGCAAGCATCATCTGCATACTGTAATTTGACGACAGAGAATGGGACAACCTTGGATCTGGACTGGAGGCGACGGAGGTTGTACAGTTTCGCATTTGTTCTGTAGATTAGCTCCACTCCAATGGGGAGCTTACTGAGGGTGAGATGGAGCATTGCAGCCAGGAAGATCGAGAAGAGCATTGGTGCGATGACACAGCCTTGCTTGACCCCAGTCCATACGTGAATTGGGTCTGTGGTTGATCTGTTGTTCAGGATCACAGCTTGCATGTCGTCATGAAGCAGGTGGAGGATGGTATTAAACTTTTGAGGGCAGCCGAATTTGAAGAGGACACACCATAATCCCTCATGGTTGACAGAGTCAAAGGCCTTTGTGAGGTCAAAGAAGGCCATTTACGGCGGTTGGTGCTGTTCCTTGCATTTCTCTTGTAGTTGATGCGCGGTGAAGATCATGTCCATTGTGCCCCTTAGTGGGCGGAATCCACATTGCAATTCTGGGAGGAGCTCTTCAGCCACTGGGAAAAGGCGATTGAGGAGGATTCTTGCGATGATTTTCCCTGTAGCAGATAGCAGGGACACTCCTCTGTAATTACCGCAATCGGACTTGGCACCTTTCTTGAAGATGGTCACGATTATGGCGTCTCTGAGATCCCCTGGCATGCTCTCCTCCTTCCAAATAAGAGAAATGAGTTCATGTATTCGCGCCAATAGTGCTTCTCCACTATGTTTTAGCATCTCAGCGGGGATTCCATCTACTCCTGAGGCTTTGTTGTTCATTTTTCGGATGGCCTTTTGAACCTCATGCCGGGTTGGGGTTGTGCTGACGTGGTGGCGGGTAACATGCTGCGGGATGGAGTTGAGGACACTTGCGTTGAAGACAGAGTCTCGGTTAAGGAGATCTTCGAAGTGCTCCTTCCAGCAGGCACTGAGTGCCTCACTGTCCTGGATGAGTACCTGTCTGTTCTTTGCCTGCAGTGGAGTAGGACCTTGGGTGCTTGAGCCATAGGTGGTCTTGACTGTGCTAAAGAATCCACGCACGTCATGGCTGCCGACTAGCTGCTGGATCTCCTACGCTTTCTCCACCCACCATCTGTTCTTTAGGTCGCAAGTTTTTTGTTGGACCTCGGCCTTCAGGTGTCTGTAGAGCTGCTTTCTTGCTCTCGAGTCCTGTTGTTGATTCCAGATCAGGAATGCCTTGCGCTTGCAGCTTATTAGCTCCTGGTTCTCCTGGTCATTCTCGTCGAACCAGTCTTGGTGTTTCCTGGTCGAGTGACCGAGCGTCTCTTCACAGGTTCTGATTATGGAGGCCTTGAGTGCAGACCAGGCGCTGTGGACACTCTGTGTCTCTGAATCTCTGGGCGTCGTCAGGTTGGTTGTGAGGCACAGGCTGAATAGGGCTTTCTTAGCAGTGTCTTTGAGTGCTCCAGCGTTGATTTTCCTGCAGTCATTGCTTCTGTTGCCATTGCTGTTTTGGGGCTACATTGATGGAGATAACAGGCCCAGAGGACTGTGTCTTTTCTAACTCTGGCGTTGAAGTCACCAAGGAGGATCAGCTTGTCACCCGTTGGGACTCGGGACAGGGATTGTTCGAGGCTAGAGTAGAATTCCTCTTTGGTCTCATCTGTGGCTTCCAATGTTGGGGTGTACACGCACTGATGACCGTAGCGCACTGGTTCCAGGCTTGGGTGAGCCGTAGAATCATGAGGCTTTTGTTTATTCCACAAGGGGAGTCTCTGAGATGTTCAACTAGCTCATTTTTTATGGCGAAGCTTACCCCATGGAGGCGGCGATCTTCGTCAGGTTTGCCTTTCCAGAAGAAGGTGTAACCACCGCCTTGCTCCTTGAGCTGGCCTTCCCATGCCTGCCGGGTCTCGCTTAGGGCGGCGATGTCTATGTCGAAACGTCTGAGCTCCCAGGCAACGATAGCAGTACGGCGTTCCGGTCTGTCGCTGTTGGGGTTGTCCATGAGGGTCCTGACGTTCCAGGTCCCGAACTTCATTTTAAAGAGTGGAAGATGCCTGTGCGTGAATTCTTTTAACGTGGGATGGCCGTTGCACACCAGCTACCACACGGGCTTGACAGAGCAAGGTCTTGGTCCAATGGCAAGGGGATCCAAGACGATTGGAGACCAGGCTCTGCTACAACGGCCTAGCACATACACACAAACATACTCCTACTGTCCTCCTCCCTCCTTCCCACAGGCCCTCTCTGCCTGGGTTTCATAGGCTGCAGTGTGGTCCTCCCGACCCCGCTGCTGGTCCATGCTGTGCCACTCCTGGGCCTCGACCTCACTGCTGGGCTCATCCTTGCTCCTGGGTCTCGACCCCACCCCAGACCTCAACCTTGCTCCTGGGTCCTGACCTCACTCCTGGGCCTCGACCTCGCTTCTGGGTCCCGTCCTCGCTCCTGGATCCAGTCTCGCTCCTGGATCCCGACCTTGCTCCTGGGACTCGACCTTGCCCCTGGGCCTCATCCTCACCCTGGGCCTCGTCCTTGCTCCTGGGTCCCGATCTCACTCCTAGGCCTCGACCTCGCCCCAGGGTCCCATCCTCATTCCTGAGTCCCGTCCTCGCTTCTGGGTCCCGAACTCGCTTCTGGGTCCCGAACTCACTCCTGGGCCTCGACCTCGCTCCTGGGTCCCGTCCTCGCTCCTGGGCCTCGACCTCGCTCCTGGGTCCCGTCCTCGCTCCTGGGCCTCGACCTCGCTCCTGGATCCCGAACTCACTCCTGGGCCTCGACCTCGCTCCTGGGCCTCATCCTCGCTCCTGGGCCTCGACCTCGCTCCTGGATCCCAAACTCGCTCCTGGGTCCCGTCCTCGCTCCTGGATCCCGAACTCGCTCCTGGGTCCCGTCCTCGCTCCTGGGTCCCGTTCTCGCTCCTGGATCCCGAACTCGCTCCTGGGCCTCATCCTCGCTCCTGAGCCTCGATCTCGCCCCTGGGCCTCGACCTCGCTCCTGGGTCCCGTCCTCGCTCCCGGGTCCTGAACTCGCTCCTGGGTCCCGTCCTCGCTCCTGGGCCTCGACCTCGCTCCTGGGCCTCAACCTCGCTCCTGGATCCCGACCTCGCTCCTGAGCCTCGTCTTCGCCCCTGGGTCCCGTCCTCGCTCCTGGGCCCTGAACTCGCTCCTGAGTCCCGTCCTCGCTCCTGGGCCTCGACCTCGCTCCTGGATCCCGAACTCACTCCTGGGCCTCGACCTCGCTCCTGGGCCTCATCCTCGCTCCTGGGCCTCGACCTCGCTCCTGGATCCCGAACTCGCTCCTGGGCCTCGACCTCGCTCCTGGGCCCCATCTCGCTCCTGGATCCCGAACTCGCTCCTGGGTCCCATCCTCGCTCCTGGATCCCGAACTCGCTCCTGGGTCCCGTCCTCGCTCCTGGGTCCCGTTCTCGCTCCTGGATCCCGAACTCGCTCCTGGGCCTCATCCTCGCTCCTGAGCCTCGATCTCGCCCCTGGGCCTCGACCTCGCTCCTGGGTCCCGTCCTCGCTCCCGGGTCCTGAACTCGCTCCTGGGTCCCGTCCTCGCTCCTGGGCCTCGACCTCGCTCCTGGGCCTCAACCTCGCTCCTGGGCCTCGACCTCGCTCCTGGGTCCCGACCTCGCTCCTGAGCCTCGTCTTCGCCCCTGGGTCCCGTCCTCGCTCCTGGGCCCTGAACTCGCTCCTGAGTCCCGTCCTCACTCCTGGGCCTCGACCTCGCTCCTGGGCCTCGACCTCGCTCCTGGGTCCCAACCTCGCTCCTGAGCCTCATCCTCGCTCCTGGGCCTCGACCTCACTCCTGGGCCTCGACCTCGCTCCTGGGTCCCGACCTCGCCCCTGGGTCCCGTCCTCGCTCCTGAGCCTCGTCTTCGCCCCTGGGTCCCGACCTCGCTCCCGGGCCCTGAACTCGCTCCTGGGTCCCGACCTCGCTCCTGAGCCTCGTCTTCGCCCCTGGGTCCCGACCTCGCTCCCGGGCCCTGAACTCGCTCCTGGGCCTCGACCTCGCTCCTGGGCCTCGACCTCGCTCCTGGGCCTCGACCTCGCTCCTGGGCCTCGACCTCGCTCCTGGGTCCCGTCCTCGCTCCCGGGTCCTGAACTCGCTCCTGGGTCCTGTCCTCGCTCCTGGGTCCCGTCCTCGCTCCCGGGTCCTGAACTCGCTCCTGGGCCTCGACCTCGCTCCTGGGCCTCGACCTCGCTCCTGGGTCCCGTCCTCGCTCCTGGGTCCCGTCCTCGCTCCCGGGTCCTGAACTCGCTCCTGGGCCTCGACCTCGCTCCTGGGCCTCGACCTCGCTCCTGGGTCCCGACCTCGCTCCTGGGCCTCGACCTCGCTCCTGGGCCTCGACCTCGCCCCTGGGTCCCGACCTCGCTCCTGGGTCCCGACATCGCTCCTGGGTCCCGACCTCGCTCCTGGGCCTCGACCTCGCTCCTGGGTCCCGACCTCGCCCCTGGGCCTCGACCTCGCTCCTGGGCCTCGACCTCGCCCCTGGGCCTCGACCTCGCCCCTGGGCCTCGACCTCGCTCCTGGGTCCCGTCCTCGCTCCTGGGTCCCGTCCTCGCTCCCGGGTCCTGAACTCGCTCCTGGGCCTCGACCTCGCTCCTGGGCCTCGACCTCGCTCCTGGGTCCCGACCTCGCTCCTGGGCCTCGACCTCGCTCCTGGGCCTCGACCTCGCCCCTGGGTCCCGACCTCGCTCCTGGGTCCCGACATCGCTCCTGGGTCCCGACCTCGCTCCTCGGCCTCGACCTCGCTCCTGGGTCCCGACCTCGCTCCTGGGCCTCGACCTCGCTCCTGGGTCCCGACCTCGCTCCTGGGTCCCGACCTCGCTCCTGGGCCTCGACCTCGCTCCTGGGCCTCGACCTCGCCCCTGGGCCTCGACCTCGCTCCTGGGCCTCGACCTCGCCCCTGGGCCTCGACCTCGCTCCTGGGCCTCGACCTCGCTCCTGGGCCTCGACCTCGCCCCTGGGCCTCGACCTCGCTCCTGGGCCTCGACCTCGCTCCTGGGTCCCGAACTCGCTCCTGGGGCCTCGGCCTCGCTCCTGGGCCTCGACCTCGCTCCTGAGCATCAACCTCGCCCCTGGGCCTTGTCTTCGCCCCTGGGTCCCGTCCTCGCTCCCGGGTCCTGAACTCGCTCCTGGGCCCCGACCTCGCTCCTGGGTCCCGACCTCGCTCCTGGGTCCCGACCTCGCTCCTGGGTCCCGTCCTCGCTCCCGGGTCCTGAACTCGCTCCCGGGTCCTGAACTCGCTCCTGGGCCTCGACCTCGCTCCTGGGTCCCGACCTCGCTCCTGGGTCCCGACCTCGCTCCTGGGTCCTGACCTCGCCCCTGGGCCTCGACCTCGCTCCTGAGCCTCGACCTCGCCCCTGGGCCTCGACCTCGCTCCTGAGCCTCGACCTCGCCCCTGGGCCTCGTCTTCGCCCCTGGGTCCCGTCCTCGCTCCCGGGTCCTGAACTCGCTCCTGGGCCTCGACCTCGCTCCTGGGTCCCGACCTCGCTCCTGGGTCCCGACCTCGCTCCTGGGTCCCGACCTCGCTCCTGGGTCCCGTCCTCGCTCCCGGGTCCTGAACTCGCTCCCAGGTCCTGAACTCGCTCCTGGGCCTCGACCTCGCTCCTGGGTCCCGACCTCGCTCCTGGGTCCCGACCTCGCTCCTGGGTCCCGACCTCGCTCCTGGGTCCCGACCTCGCTCCTGGGTCCCGTCCTCGCTCCCGGGTCCTGAACTCGCTCCCGGGTCCTGAACTCGCTCCTGGGCCTCGACCTCGCTCCTGGGTCCCGACCTCGCTCCTGGGTCCCGACCTCGCTCCTGGGTCCCGTCCTCGCTCCCGGGTCCTGAACTCGCTCCCGGGTCCTGAACTCACTCCTGGGCCTCGACCTCACTCCTGGGTCCCGACCTCGCTCCTGGGTCCCGACCTCGCTCCTGGGTCCCGTCCTCGCTCCCGGGTCCTGAACTCGCTCCCGGCTCCTGAACTCGCTCCTGGGCCTCAACCTCGCTCCTGGGTCCCGACCTCCTTATAGTGTGTCTTCTTCTAGTGATTGTGTCCTGCGGTGTCTCCTTCCAGTGAGTGTGTCCCGCGGTGTCTCCTTCTAGTGAGTGTATATAGCAGTATACAGCACACCAACTTTCTTTGTAGGACACAGGGAGAACTCCCTGCTCTTTTTCAAATAGTGGGGTGTATTTTAATTCTACTTGCCTGGTGGAAAGTGGGTGAGTAATCAGTTAAAATCCACCAGGTGACTTACACACCGATATCTTGCCTGGATCTGACTGTTACTGATTTTTTCATACTTTTTGGATTCTTTCTTTAAATATACGGATTGGGATCCAATGATGTCATCAGCACTGGACTGCAGTTTTAACTCTGCTCTGAGCAGAGAAGCCACTGAGGCTTTCCCACCAGGTGAAGGCCTGTCAAAAGAGAATCACAAGCATAAAAGGCATTCAAGGTAAGTTTTTTTATTTTCCTTTGTGGAGCTATGAGTGCTCCTTTAGGCCCCACAAGGAAAATTTAGGCCTCTCCTGCCTTGGACTCCCTCCTCCTTTCTACCACAAGACACACCCAGAAACCCAGTCCCCACATTTACCCGAGTACTGGTGGGTGCCACCCAATATTCTGCAGTCCGGCCGCTGCTTCCCACCCACTTGCTATCTGCTCTGGCCAGGAAGCGGGAAGTCAGCCAGTGGCATGTTTGTAATGTATGTAATGTATATATACCTTAAGGGAGAGAACTACTTTTTACAGCTCCTGTATACTGTAGTACCGGCAGTGACCACACCTGTATATAAACCCTGAGTAGTGATCTGTATAGTTAGTTCTAGAGTAACCCTCATTCAGTAAACACCTGTTGAATCGTTCCCTGCAGTCTGTTGTCTGATTATTGAAGGACACAACATTAAGATACATGGACATAACAATGTTAATGCGGCTCAGCGTTCAAAATCGTCATGGCCTCTTTCTGCCACAAGTCGGGCGGGAAATTAACTTGCCAGCGCGGAAACCTGCTGTGACTTAAAATCCACCCATTTTCTTTTACACCCTCCTGAGTAGACAAACAGAGCCTGGGTTTAATGTCTCATCTGAAAGACAGCACCATGCAGCATGCCCCTATGTACCGGCCTAGAAAACTAGCAAAAGGTGACCAATAGCCTCACAAAAGCTGACAGCTCAAAAATACTCTGAACATAGACCTTATGACACATGAAATGAGGGGTTTCACTGAATGTGCAGGGAACATGAACACGTGAAAACTTAAATGGTCAACATTTGATCACTTTAATTGTTTGAGGAAAAGGGTGCACTTAAACATCTAAAAAAACATTTTCCCCCCTTTTTAGACAATGTATTGGATCTTCTCCCCTTTAAGTCTCTTAAGGTCATGCACAATTCTTCTGCCTTTGTTCCAGCTACTAGAAGCCTGGGTGACTTTCTCTGATTTTCCCTTGCTTCCTATGGGGAAATGCCTGGCTTTGATTCTGTGCCCACTGTTGACGACATGTCCAAAACTGGAAAGTCGCAGCCATGAACCCTTCATCTCCATCCATGGCTCAGTGGCTTGGTGCTTTTCAGAAATTTGAATCTATGATTTAGCCTTTTAACTTATTTTTACTTGCAGAGCTGGCCTTATGTTGAAGCATATTACAGCTTTAAAAGGAACTCCACCCTTGATTATAATCATGAATTATCTGAATATATACCACGTGGGCAGTATTTGCCACAATGCTGTTGGTGTGGAAAGTGCACACAGACTAGTCATTTTCTTCAAAGGCTAGGGGAACACCCTACTGGCGCCTTCATCTGGTGTGCTGGTGTAATTGTGGGATAGAATTTCCTCTTGTAGCCACTTTTCTTGTGCCAGGGACACCTAACCATGAACAATGTAACAAGTGTTGCAACAGTAAGTTTCTGCACACAATTACATCCCCACATCTGAATAGAAGCCAAAAGAACTGCACCCTCTTCATAATGAAAAGCAGGTGGCCCATATGTAGCTTTCAGTTGTCCGCAGCATTGCTAGGCTAAACACAAATGAATACTGACTATAAAGTTTCAACATTATAAATGGAGTTTGGATTCTCTTTAAACAGGGTAGATTTTAGGAATTTGCAAGCTTGTCGTAGAGCTTTGTGCCCCAGGAGTGTATATCCAGAATTTGAGAGGGAAGTCAGCAGGTCTCACTAGATTTTCTGTCCAGAGTTTTTTATACAATAACATTGGGAAAGAGAGGTGGCAATTAGGAGAAATCTTCAACAACTTTCTTAGAAGTGATTGATGAGTCGAATGGTCTTTTTTCCCTTCTATACTTTCTCATAAAAATTCATACCAATCATGTTTGTATACATAGGGGGAAAAATTGAGTCGCGCCTCCTTTGGGGTGCTAACTTTGCCGGGGCGCTACTTTTAGTTTTTTGCTTAAAAATTAGTGCCCCCATGGCCGAAGCTTATCGGTAGCACCCCAAGAGGGAAGCAGGGCGTTACTGCAAGCGCCCCGCCTCTCTCTTGGGGCGCTGCGAGGGAATATCGCGGTGCTACATGCCGCAGCGCCATGCACAGTGGCACATCGCGCCGCCATACTGCAGGCCTTCCTCCCCCTCTTAAAGGGCACGTCTCGGTGTCCAGCTGGGCCACCAGGGATCGGGAGTGCCGGCAAAAGAGCCCGGCACTCAAGAGAAGTTCCGGGCTCACAGATTGCAGCCAGCAGTCCATGGGGGGGCCTGAAGAGGAGGCCGGGGACGGCAACGGGGGCAGGCGCTAGCAGGCGGCCAGCAACAAAAATGGCCGCTCAGCACCTCGCATTTAATTAGCGCCGCCCTGGCCACAGGCAGGGCCCCCTGACCCTGTCGGACATAGTGTCTGGCGGTAAGTCAGGGGGTGCTACCGAAGATCGCGGTCGGGATGCGAGTGGGGTGCTGCGCATGACGATGACATCATCACCGGCGGCGCAGCAGTGTGGGGCTCCAACGGTTACCACCGCCACTGACCTCCCACTGAATTTCGCGGGAGGCGTTGTCGGCGCCGCGCCCGGGCGATAGTTGCTTTGCGCCCCGTTAGTGCTCTCTTAGGGCGCTAATGGGAGGCGCAAAGTAACCAAATGGTTCCCCCATAATGCGCACTTACTTTGGCACTTTACTTTCTATAATTCTCTTGATACCTTCACAAGTTTCCCACTGTAACATGCTTTCTTTAAAATAAGGTGCCAGGCCATGCTATATACTCCTGCAAAATTAACCTGAAAAGTCAGTCTTTTTTTTAAAAAAAGTCCCATTTTTGTTCACTTCTGCATCTTATGATCTCGAAGCATTGGCTGCTAATGCTGTCCACAAACTTTCAGGGTAGAATCTCTGCTGTTTCCCCAATTGAACCATTGTGCATCAAATGCAAGGGGAATTGGGAAATAAGGTGAGAAGACCTTAAGCTTGTTTCTTGCCTGATTCTAACTTATGCTTACTTTCCATTTGGCTGGGTCTTTAAGTGAAAAATATTCCTCCATGAAAACATGTAAAAGCCTCACTGAGGGCCCTAAAATTATGCTAATCAACTATCATGACTGCCAGATAACAACAGAAAATGCTGGAAAAACTCAGCAGGCCAGGCAACATCCGTGGAGAGAAATTAGAGTCAACGTTTCGGGTCAAAACCCTTTTTAATGACTAAAGAGGCACAGGGAATGAAATAGATTAAGAGGCCGGGCTGGGAGAGAACAAAAGAGAAGAAGAGACATTGGCCCAGTAATACGGACGGGGTACTCACGCGTGTGCCCGGAGGAATTGTTGGTTTTCAGCATGCACAGCGCATGCGCTGAAAACTGGCATTTCCTGTCCTCTGACCCAAGGGGTTAAGAGGCAGAACGCGCGCGACTGCACAGGCAGCACGTGCGCAGTGAAATTCCTTTTTTTTTTCAGAGTTGCGCGTGTGTATAGGCCTCCGGTCTTTACGCATTGAAAAACCACACGTAAGTACTTCGTTTTTCAGGTAAGTGGGCTTTTAGTACAATTGAGAATTTTTTTTCCACAGGTTTGTTATTTTTAAAGAATTTACAGTAAGGTAAGTTTAGTTTTAGTCCCGATTTAAAAAAAAAATTTTTTTTTCAAATTTTAAAATTATTGTTTAAAATAGTTTTTCAGAGTTCTTTATTATTCATTTAAGTAGTGCAATGATTTTTTAATTTTCTTTCAGGTTTAAGTAATGTTTTGGGGCCAGGAGTTTTCATGAGTTTGACAGCTCTTTCTGTCAAACTCATGAATGAGATTCCCCTCCCCTGATTGGCTGCACAGTGCTCACCTGATCCCAGCCAGCACATCGCGCCGACATCTGAACCAGGCCAGTGACAGGAAATGCAAGCAGGCCCGGGCTTCAGATGTCGGCGCGCAGGGTGAGTGCAGATCGGGGGCTTGCACGCGCAGCAAGCACCCGATCCTAATTTCAGGGCCATTAAGAGGTATTCAAAACGAGACGAGATGGTGATAGGACTAGTGGAGACAAAAGACAGCTCTAAATTAGGTGTGAAATGCGCTGGCAGAATGGGAGACAGCTGCCATGTGGGAGAGAGAAAAAAAGAAAAAAAAAAGGAATATGTTATGTATTGTGCGTTCTCCTCCCACCTGTGGTGGCGCTGTCACAGCAGATAAATGGTTGGGTGTTCTCTTGGTGAAGTTTAGCTCTCTTTGTTCAGAACTCTCCAGAACTTTACTTTCCTTTCAAATAAAGCACTTCATGTTTGAATCTCTGGGTTCTGAGTTCTAATTGTGTCTAGGTAGAAAGGTACCGACACAACAAGTGGCGACGAGGATCGGATGAATCTGCGTTGTGGGAACTTTCTTGTTTTCGACTACAAAACACTCGGAACAGAAATTGCAGCATCACATTAACGTTACGGGTGCAGTGAGTAAACAGAAATTTAAATTTGAAACGTTAGATGGCTACTATATTAGGAAACATCGGTGATTTTGATGAAAATGTGGAGCAATGGAGCACTTATACGGAACGTTTTGACTATTTTGTCTTGGCGAATGCGGTGGCAAATGAAAAGGTCGTGCCTACCTTTTTGAGTGTAATGGGGCTGAAGACATTCAATTTACTTCGCAGCCTTGTGCAGCCAGATAAGCTAGGAATTAAAACATATAAGCAACTAGTGGAAATTCTTGGAGCACATTTTTCACCAAAACCTCTGGTTATTGCTGAGAGATTTAGATTTCACAAACGGAATCAAGAGGAGGGGGAATCAGTGACAATGTTTATTGCTGCTTTAAAAAGGTTGTCAGAACACTGCGAGTCCAAGAAGGTGCTGAATGACACCATTAGAGACAGACTTGTGTATGGTCTGCAAAGTGCAGCCACACAGAAGCGCCTTCTTACTGAGGACAACCTTACTCTTGAAAAGGCCATTGAAGTTAGTGTCTCCATGGAGATGGCGGAAAAGGAGGCTCACCAGTTGAGTTCAACAGGGAGAGTTCACAAGGTGTCGTCTGAGCCTAAAGGTGCGCAGAACGGCACATATTACCGTTGTGGGAAAATGGGCCATCACGCTAATGACTGCTGGTGTACGGAGCTGGAATGCCGAAATTGTGGCAAAAAGGGTCACATTGAACGCGCCTGTAGAGGTAAAAAAAGAACAGACAGAGCTGGGAAGCATGAAAGCAAAATGTCTGTATTTGGACAAGAGAGGAAAAAGAGTGTTCATTCAGTGCAGTATGATTGAACAAGCAAAACAGAGGGGAGTGACACCTCTGAGGAGGAAGAGGTGCACATACTGACGGTTGCAGGTGGTTCAAATGGCTACTGGGTGTCACCACTGGTGGAGGGACAATCAGTGCGGATGGAGGTGGACACAGGCACGGCTGTGTCCCTTGTTTCAGACACTGTCTACAACAAAATGCTAAAGCATCATACTCTTCAACCAACAAACATTGTGCTAAAGACGTATACCGGCGTACCTGTGGCCATGAGAGGTGCCATTGAGGTGAGACTGCGAAACTGCCACTATATGTGGTAAAGGCAAATTACCCATCGCTACTGGGACGTGCGTGGCTAGAGAAAATCACGCTGGACTGGCCTGCAGTCCGCATGATGTCAAAAGGGGAGCCAGGTCTGACTGCAGTGTTAAACAAACATGCAGAACTCTTCAATGAGGAACTTGGGAGCATGAAAAAGATCAGCTTGAGACTGGACATTAAACCTGACAGCAAGCCGAAGTTTCACAAAGCCCGACCTGTACCCTATGCAATTAGGCCAAAAGTTGAGGCTAACTTGGAGGCCTTAGTCGAGAATGGAGTCCTGGAGCCTGTGAGTGTGAGCAAATGGGCCACACCCATTGTTCCTGTCCTGAAAAAGGATGGATCTGTTTGAATCTGCGGGGATTTTAAAGTGACTATTAACCCGGTGCTGTCTGCGGAACAGTACCCTCTTCCGCTCATTGATGATCTTTTTACGGGCCTGGCCGGAGGGCAAAAGTTCAGCAAAATAGATTTATGCCAGGCTTATCTACAAATGCATGTCGATGACAAATCAAAGGAGCTGCTGACAATTGTGACACACAAGGGGCTATACAGGTACTGCCACCTTCCGTTTGGAATTACATCGGCCCCTGCTCTGTTCCAAAGGGCAATGGATCAGATTTTGAGTGGACTGCCAGGAGTCCAGTGCTACCTGGATGACATCCTTGTCACTGGGACAAATGAAGAGGATCATCTTCTGAACTTGGATGCGACACTACAATGACTGAAAGAGTATGGACTCAGAGTTCGTAAAGACAAATGTGAATTATTTCAGTCTTCAGTTGAGTACCTGGGGCATGTGATTGATGCTACTGGCCTGCATAAGTCGCCGTCAAAGGTCAAGGTGATCGTGGAGGCCCCAGCACCCCAGAATGTGAGCCAGTTACGTTCATTTCTGGGGCTACTTAACTACTATGGGAAGTTTATTCCAGACTTAGCAACATTGCTGAAGCCGTTACATCAGTTGCTATGTCAAGGCAAAACATGGAAATGGACTGAACTGTGCAACGAAGCTTTCGCCCAAGCAAAGAAAGCATTGCTGAAGTCGGAGGTCCTGACACACTTCGACCCAAAGCTACCCGTGCAGCTAGCATGTGATGCATCACCATATGGTGTGGGAGCAGTCATATCCTATATCATGCCTTCTGGTGAAGAGAAACCTATCGCCTTCGCATCACGCACCTTGAACAAGGCCGAGAGTAACTATGCACAGATTGAGCGCGAGGCCTTGGGAATTGTTTTTGGAATTCGAAAATTTCATCAGTACCTGTTTGGGAGAAGGTTCACACTCCTGACGGACCACCGTCCATTGACTTCAATCTTCGGGCCCCACACCGGAATTCCATCTCTTGCTGCAAGCAGGATGCAAAGGTAGGCTTTACTGTTGTCAGGACACACATACGACATCAAATATTGCAAATCAGACTTGCACGGCAATGCAGACGGTCTCTCGAGGCTGCCCTTGCCTGTTACTCCCCCAGAGCCTCGTCAGATAGACATCTTCTACTTTAGACAAGTGGAGGGAGCACCTGTCACGGCAGTTCAGGTGCGAAGGTACACCCGCAACGATCCAGTCCTGTCTGAGGTAATGGACGATGTCATTCGAGGGAGAGCTATAGGAGATTCTCCTAGTTTGAAACCTTATGTTTCAAAAAGAAATGAGCTCTCCGTCCAGGCAGGTTGTCTTCTTTGGGGACGCCGTGTCATCATTCCGCCACCTCTGAGGGAACCTATACTGCAACAACTTCATACAGGCCACAGTGGGATGGTTCGGATGAAGGAAATGGCAAGAAGCTACTTCTGGTGGCCAGGTCTCGATGGAAATATTGAGGAGAAAGCCAAAACATGTTCCCCATGTCAAAGGGTCCGGAATATTCCACAGCTGGCAACCCTACACCCCTGGGATTGGCCTGCAGAAGTGTGGCAGCAAGTACATGTGGACTTTGCCAGTCCTTTCGAAGAGAAGATGTTTATGGTGGTTGTGGACGCTCTTAGCAAGTGGCCGGAGGTCGCTGTGATGAGGTCTACCACGGTAGAGAAAACAATTGAGAAACTTGGTGAGATGTTCAGCCGTTATGGCTCACCGGAACAACTCGTAAGTGACAACGGTCCACAATTTGTATCACAGGAGTTTGCAACCTTCCTGCATGTGAATGGTGTCCAACACATCAGGTCTGCACCCTATCATCCCTCTACTAACGGCCAGGCAGAAAGGTTCGTGCAAACTTTGAAGCACGCCTTGAAAGCATCGCAAGGTCAGGGCTCAATCCACCAACGTCTGAACAGCTTCCTGTTGTCCTACAGGAATGAGCCGCATGCCACAACCAAAATTTCCCCCGCTTCGCTCATGATGAAAAGGCAGTTGCGGACAAGTTTTGACTTATTCAAACCTCCAAGGGCAGAACAGGTTATCCATTGTCAACAACAAGCTCAAGTTGAAAAGAGAGAGAAAAGAGCCAAGGAGAGACGGTTTCACCCTGGAGAGCACGTCCTAGCTCAAAACTACAACACTGGACCAAAATGGGTTCCTGCTATGGTGATTGCGCAGACGGGCCCTGTGTCTTACACGGTTGAGACTGCTGAGGACGCCGTCTGGAGAAGACACACAGATCAACTGTTGCTAGGAGCAGAGACAGCCACAGAGGCTCCAATGGCTGGTTGGCCTGAACTGTTTCCGGATGATACCGCAAACCAGCATCCTTTGCCACAGTGCTCTTCTCCAACACAGGAAGTCAAAGAGACTGTTCCACCTGTGCAAACTCCTGACTTTCGACTGACACAGGCACCTTCTCTATCTAGGCCTGTGTCAATGCCTACTGCTGTGGAAGCCAGCGATGACCGCCGGTATCCTGTCAGAGAGCGGTGGCCTCCAAGACACTTGGATCTGTAGGCTTAGTGACTTACCCACAAGACTGGGGCAGAATAAACCCCAGGGTAAAGTCAGAGTTTGAGGCAGTCTACCTCTACCCTTGGTTAGTTGAGTGCATTGAAAGTAACTTACCTGTTGAGGAATAATGTGGACCTTTCATTTACGAGGGGAGGAATATGTTATGTATTGTGTGTTCTCCTCCCACCTGTGGTGGCGCTGTCACAGCAGATAAATGGTTGGGTGTTCTCTTGGTTAAGTTTAGCTCTCTTTGTTCGGAACTCTCCAGAACTTTCCTTTCCTTTCGAATAAAGCACTTCATGTTTGAATCTCTGGGTTCTGAGTTCTAATTGTGTCTAGGTAGAAAGGTACCGACACAACAGAAAGGGGGGGGGAAACCAAAACAAAGGTGTGGATAAAAAATATAAGCAAAAATGTAATAGGGGCCGAGGTTATGATCTGAAATTGTTGAACTCGATATTGAGTCCGGAAGGCTGTAAAGTGCCTAATCGGAAGATGAGGTGCTGTTCCTCGAGTTTACGTTGAGCTTCCATGGAACAATGTAAGAGGCCAAGGACAGTGAGGTCCGAGTGGGAATGGGGTGGTGAATTAAAATGACAGGTGACCGGAAGCTCGGGGTCACTCTTACAGGCTGAACGGAGGTGTTCTGCAAAGCGGTCACCCAATCTGCGTTTGGTCTCCCAATGTAGAGGAGACCGCATCGCTTGTACTTCTTGCAATTTAGTATACTGTATTCGCTGCTCACGATTCTGGAGATTGGTGGCGCAGCGCTAAATTTACGTACAACATCCCCTGGTGGCATTAGTGGAGACCTCGAGGCGAAGCTCCCGTCTTGAAGTGGCGTTCCAATTTCGCACAGCCTCTGGGAGTGAGGCTACTTTTAGAAATTGTGGGCAATTAAAAGGGCAATGTATTCAGAACTAATACAAATTAAAATCCAGTGAAAAAATGCAGTTTTAACCCCTACTGCCTTTCAAAAAAAGTAACATTAAAAAGAAGTCCCAAATGTGATTATTCAGCTCTTCAAGCTGAATTTTCTTTTGAACCTCAAAAAATGGGAAAACTACTTCAGCACTAACACAAATGGCTCAGCAAGCCAGGGAAGGGGCACCCAGAGACTCGCACGCAGCACTCAAGCTTTGTGCAGGGGGTCAACACTGGAAGACAGGTCCTCTACACACAGGGGCCAGGAGGCCCTCCAGAAAGAAGGATGTGGGACTACAGCACGGAGGCCATCACTGCCAGTAGTGTCGCCCCCACCACCACCTGGCTCCAGTGCCCAAAGAAATTTCATGACTTCAGATGAGTGGTTCAGGTCAGTGAATGCATCTTCAAAAGCCGTCTTCTACCAACTACACCATTAGTCTCACACACTGCTCAATGCATGACCCCCACGCCCAATCACTCACCTACCAACAATCTGTACCAATCACGAGGCACATCTCCCATTCTTAGCCTCACCTCACCCCCTTGGAGGAGACGGTGCAGACCATTCTTGGCAGGGGCATGGCTGCGCCCTTGGCCAGAGGCAGGGCTGAAAGGATAAACGATGCTGGTATCCTCATATGTTATCCTCTTTCTCGCATGCACCTTTTGCTTTCCCGCCCTCCCCTCACCACAACTCCACCCTTGTGCCTTCCTCATTTCACACACCCAAGAAATACAGCCTGCCCAGACAGTGGGTGACCAAGAAGAGGGAGAAGAGAGTGAAGAAGAAGAAGAAGAAACACCATCAATTGCTTTCACACTTCCAGCTACCAGCTCCTCAAGGTTGACCAGCAAGGCCATTTGCAGTGTCCCCCACTGAAAGTCAGCAGCCTTCCACCAGCCATGCTGCAGCTACTGGGGTAGCACTGCGTGACATCAGTAGGATATGCAAAGGCAAACACAGGACAGTCACTAAGAGAATGTATAAGAGTGATGAGTTGATTTTTTGATGTAATATTTGATGTATATATGCATAAAGTTGGATTGGAAAGTGTCCTTTGTGGTGGCTTTTATTTCAGCATTGTGGCCAAGAGAACACTGTGATGGTCAGTAACAGAGGGAAGGTAAGGTGTGGGACAAATGTGGAAAGGGGAATTGGGGTTGTATTCACTCATACCACAGGCGGATGATTCCATCCCGGATATCCCAGCCAGAAAGGGGCTGTCTGGGTTGCATCCTACTCTTTGGCTTTCTCCTCTTCTGCTGCTTCCTCTTCTGTGTCTTCCTCTTCCCTCTGTGAGCGGATGCAGTAAATCTGAAATGGCAGCATAAAATGCTGGAAATACTCAGCTGGTCAGGCAGCATCTCAACCTGAGATGTGAACTCTGTTTGCCTCCATGATGGTTCCTTAGCCAGCAGGGTTCATTTGTTCAGGGAAAGCACAAATAAGGAAGAACATGCATTTATACACAGTAGCACCTCAGGATGTTTCAAAGTGACTTATAATCAATGGGTTACTTTTGAAGTGTAGTCACTGCTGTTTATGTGGACAAACATAGCAGCCAATTTACACATAGCAAAGTCCCACAAACAACACATGATGGAATGGCCAGATAATCTATTTTTGTTGTTATTGGTTCAGGGAGAAACTCAGTGGCCCAGAAATTTGGGTTGGGGGCTTCCCGCGGGTGCAAGCCCCCAATTTGCACTTACTTGTGCGCTGGCTGTTGAGCTCTGGGCCCCCGTGGAATTCCGATCCGGGGCCTGGTTCAGCTGCCAGCGCGCAGTGCTTGAGTATCCCAGGGGCGCAGTTAATTCGATGCGTCCCCTGGGATCACGTGGGCCACGGGGAGCCAATCGGAGCAGGGAATGCTCCATTCATAAGTCTGACACGAAGTGCTGTCAAGACTTATAAATACTACGGCCCCAAAATAGCACTAAATCTTCAAATAATTTTTCTTTTAAAAATCACATTTTTTAAATAAACTATAAATTACATGAAATAACTATTATAAACAATAATTTAAATTTTTGAAAAAAATTATTTTATTTTCTAACGGGCCTAAAAATAAACTTACCTTGCTTTAAAGTATTTAAAAATAATAAACCTGTGGAAAAAATGTTTTAATTTTAATTAATTCACCACTTACCTTGTAAAAAGCAGGCCTTACGCCTGCTTTTTACATTTCTAACTTCTGCAGGCTTACCCTCGCGGGAAAACCTGTAAAAAAAAACGAAGTTCGATGCGCATGCGCAGCCTCTCCCGCGCACGCGTTCGACCTCTGAACCTCTTCGTTCAGAGGAACGGAAGTGCTGGTTTCCCACGCATGCGCAGTGCATGCAGGAAACTGGCACTTCCATTGGGCCTACGGGTGAGTACCCCATGCGTACTCACCTGTGGAGACCCGAATTTCTGGGCCCACTAGTGTTTGTTTTTGAAAGTACTATGGGATCTTTTAACATCCAGCCTGAGCTGGCAGACAGAGCCTCGGTTTAATATCTCACCTTTGGGACAATGGGATAGATTTTGACTTTGAGAGAGAGTGTAAAACAGGTGATAGCAAATCGAATTCAATGGAAATAAAATCAGGAGAGCTGTAAAACGGGCTGCTGATTCACTTATCACCATTTTACACTATCACACAAAGTCAAAATCTACCCCAACAATGTAGCATTGCCTCAGTACTTCACTGTAATTGTTAGTCCAAACTATATGCTCAAACCGCAATGGGGCTTGAACCCATGACCTTCTGACTCAAAGGTATAAGTGCTACCAATTGAACCAAGCTGATAGACACAAAAAATGAAATGCACGCAGGTCAGTCAACATCTGAAGACAAAATCTAGGTTAATGTTTCAGTGTAACCCTTCATCAGAAGTACTGGAATTCTGGAGGGATACATATACTTTGAAGTGGTAGTGAATCATTCTACCGTCTAATGTACACAGACTTAAAGGAGTGACATGGGTCTCTGCCTATTATCCAATGTGTTAGAGAAGGCCAGCTACTTTCTCTTTTTCTTTTTGCATTTCACAGGCTGTGTGTGTTTCCTCAGATCTGGCACAACGTGCCCTGCTTGAGACAGGATTTGCAGGGGTGAATGTTGTCTGCTCTCCAGACATCTTTAGTGCTGTGAAACACCTGAGAACTTTTTTTTTACAGCAGGAAACTGTGAGGATTTATATAAAACCCCACATTGTTAGCAGGAGTTTGATCCTGCATTACAGGCTTCATCAATTAAGCTTTTAGGAAAAGAATGACCTTGCGATCTCTCGCTTGTTAGTGACACATGGCTGTAATTATCATCCATTTCCTACTTGATAATATGCTCCCTACTTGGAATGCACAAAGGTTATAAAGGTATTTAGGGGTCATATTATTCCTAGATTTCTGTTCAAACCATCACTTGGAGCCTTGCACAGCCTAAAGTTTCTAGGCCAAGCCTGGGCAGCAGTATCAGCTCATCCTAGCTTGTGCTAGATCTCTTCTTTTGCAACTGGTACTTGTTGTAGTATAGACTTCGGTCTAACTTTGTACTGCAATGCTACAACAACAACAACTTATATTTATATAGCGCATTCAACATAGCAAAACATCCCAAGTCGCTTAACAAGACGATATCAATAAAAGCATATCTGACACTGAGTCACAGAAGAAGATGCCTGACAGGTGACCAAAAGCTTGGTTTTAGAGAGACAGAGAGGGGGAGAATACTGTAAAAATACTACCGGCAACATGAATTTAAAACCATTCCAATAAAGTTCAAAATCTTTTTGAGATTGACCTCAAAGAGCAAAAATGTGTTTGTAGCATATACAGAAAAATCGATCTCCGTGACAGCTATAGACTATGGTTGGTGTTGCAAGCTTAAATTTTCTGAATATACCCTGGTCACCCGTCGCCGAAGCATATCGGAAAATTCCAGGCATGATTTTCCGATATTCGCTGGTGCAATGTTCCCCACTGCCATCACGTATAGAGTCATAGGGGGGGAAATGGAATCGCTGGGCGCTAACTTCACCGGAATTGGCGCTCCCACAGCCAATGTTCATTGGTAGCATCCCAAGAGTGAAGCGGAGTGCTATTGGAAGCGCCCCGTCTGCCTCTTGGGGCGCTGCGAGGGAATATCGCGGTGCTATGTGCTGCAGCACCACACGCTGCGAGGGCACGTCACGACGCAGTACTGCAGGCCTTCCTCCCCTTCTTAAAGGGGAGGGGCCTTGCGCAGCGCGACCCAGTACCCAGCTGGGCCACCAGAGATCGGAGTGCCGGCAAAAGAGCCTGGCACGCAAGGGAAGTGCCAGGCTCACGGAATGCAGCCGACACTCCGCGGCGGGGGGTGGGGGTGAGGGGTTGGGTGGGGGCTGGTCAGGAGGCCGGGGACGGCAACGAGGGCAAGTGCTGGCAGGCGGCCAGCAACATAAATGGCCACCTGGCACCTCGCCTTTAATTAGCGCCACCCCGGCTGCAAGTAGGCCCCCCTGACCCCATCGGACAGGGTGGGCGACACCGAAGATCACGGCCGGGGCGCGAGTGGGGTGCTGCGCATGGTGATGAAGTCATCACTGGCGGCACAGCGCCGCAGAGTGTTAACCATTACCACCGCCGCTAGCCTCCCGCTGAATTTTGCAGGAGGCATTGGCGTCGCTGCACCTGGGCGCTAGTTGTTTTGCACCCCATTAGCGCTCTCTTAGAGCGGTGCAAAGCAACCACGTTTTCCCCCATAGAGTCAAAGGGCTGGATTGTGTGAATGGAGACGTGCTGGAGGTGGGACTGCTGCTTGTCAGGTCTCAGTCCCGCCTCCATCAGCCTCTAGCCATCCAGCGGGATTTTCCCCTGATTGACCTTGATAAGCCCGCCCTGCAGGCTCAGCAGGCCAATTAGGGGGAAGTCACTGACAGAGCACGTCAATGTCTGACGTGCTATCTGTCAAGACTTCTTGAAAGAAGAAATGTCAGCGTTTGACAGCTCTGTGAAGCTGTTAAACACTGACTTTCTGTGTAGTTTGATGAGCGCTTGTGTTCAGGACTCATCAAACCTTTCTAGTTTGTAGAAACCAGATGACTGTTGGTTCGGCAGATCCAACAGCCAGTCTGTGAAATCTACAATGGAGATGTTGGGAATCCAGAACCACCATGACTGGTCCTGGTCTTCAAACACTCTCTTCCTCAGGCGACCAAAGACTTCACTGGCACACTGAAGGCGGTGTTGGACTTCGTCGTCGACGTCTGCCCTTGTTGACAGTGGGCTCTCGAGGTATGGAAAGTGGTTCATGTTGTCCAAGGCCTTGTCGTGGATTTTGATCATCGGGGGGCAGCACTGTGTGGTGGGGGCAGGTTGGTAGAGGACCTTTATTTTACGGATGTTTAGTGTAAGGCCCATGCTCTCGTACGCTTCGGTGAAGGTGTTGACGATGGTTTGGCGTTCGACCTCCGAGTGAGCGCAGACGCAAGCATCGTTTGCATACTATAATTCGACGACAGAGGATGGGACAACCTTGGATCTGGACTGGAGGCAACGGAGGTTGAACAGTTTTCCGTTTGTTCTGTAAATTAGCTCCACTTCAGCGGGGAGCTTACTGAGGGTGAGATGGAGCATTGCAGCAAGGAAGACCGAGAAGAGCGTTGGTGCAATGACACAGCCTTGCTTGACCCCGGTTCGTACGTGAATTGGTTCTGTGGTGAAACCGTTGATCAGGATCACGGCTTGCATGTCGTCGTGAAGCAGGCGGAGGATAGTGACAAACTTTTGAGGGCAGCCGAATTTGAGGAGGACACTCCATAATCCCTCACGGTTGAGTGTCGAAGGCCTTTGTGAGATCAAAGAAGGCCATGTACAGTGGTTGGTGCTGTTCCCTGCATTTCTCTTGTAATTGACATGTGGTGAAGATCATGTCCATTGTGCCCCTTAGTGGGCGGAATCCGCATTGCGACTCTGGGAGGAGCTTTTCGGCCACTGGGAGAAGGCGATTGAGGAGGATTCTTGCGATGACTTTCCCTGTGGCAGATAGCAAGGCAACTCCTCTGCTGAATTAGATTAGCTCCCTGCTGAAGGCCTGAACTGCACAGGTAGGTCAGAATAATTATGCAACTGACATGATGGGAGCAAATTGTTAGCAGTTAGCTCATCCCATTTTTGGCTAGATTTGCACTAGGAACTATACTTACCTGGGAAGGGCAAATCTACCCTTTGCTGTCTGTTTTACATTTTATAAATTTCCAAAAGTCCATTCAAAAACACAGATTCGCCAATGTAAAACTGGAAAGGGGGATAACCCTATAAATAGTATCATGGCCTGGCATGATCTAGCCAGTGAATATTGTGACCCGAGGAGTAGTGTCTGGAAAGCAAACAAGTTTTTTCAATCTACTTGGGCAATTGCAGAAATCTAGGCCACGATTTTGCCGGTGCTTGGAGGGCGGGTTTGGAGGCGGGTCAGGTTGTAAAATCACAAATAATGATGGCGGGTTCTGATCCCGCCGTCAACCCGCATCCGTGCAACTTTCCAATAAGTGGCCTCCCAGACTCCCGATTGGTCCCGCCACCAAGATCATTTCCAACACCACCATCACTTGCCCACTGAGGCAGTAAATTATTATTGTGAATCCGTTTAACCTGATTCTTTTAAGTGTATGTCAACTGCCTCGATAATGCTATTTTGACAGCAGTTTTAGATTTTGCCGCATTTTCTACGTGTTCTACGCCATTCCCAAACCACGCCAGCTGATTGTACTGGGTTCACAAGTGGCTGACTTCTTCACAGCTGCAGCTCCAACACAAAAATGGAGCTCTCAACAAGGCTCAGTTGCAGATGGCAGAACTTTGTTTTTTCAGATCTTGGAAAACATTTTGCAGGTCCTCTGATCTTGGAAGTGGTGAAGCTGGGATCCATCTCCACTGTGACCTCCTGGGAAAACTCTCTCCCCACATTGACTGAGCACTTCCTCAACTGAGATATCTACCAGCAGCATGGTGTAGGGTTCTCAAAATTCCCACGTTCCCCTAAAGCTACGGATAAAGGGGCCCTGTATTATCAAGTTGTTAAAAAAAGGGGTACCCAAAATGGCTTCTGCAACCTCGTGACCAAAAGTACAGGATTTAAAAGGCAGGCACTTTTTCAAACCTGAAACAAAACTTAAAATGCGTGAATCTGTGAAGAGACTTTGTGGAGCCAGACAGCTAAAGCAAACACAGAATATGCATTCATTCACCTTGAAACAGATCAGGTTAGAATGGGCCTAAATCGAGGCCATTAGGTTTCTGCATATTTAATCGGTAACAGCTCACAGGTAGCTGCCAAGTCAGGAAACCCGATTAAGTTTTATAAATAACAAAGAGCCAGGACATCGAAACCATTAAACACGGGGACAACCACTCCAGAAGTCATTAAAGTAAAAGGCTGCAATCATTTTAAATGAGCCCGCCAAAAACAAAGGACTGACCTGATTTGGCACGCAGATAAGGAATGAAGAATTGGGTATAATTGTAGGCCCATCGGTAGTGATCTGGTAGCGGGTAGCTCTCTTGCTCTGGCCGCTTATCGTTTGGCTTTTGGCCTGCTGCCTCTCGTTCTCGTGCCCTGGCCTCGTGGCAGGCTCTCTTCTCGCTCCCCGTGCCGCTCAACACCAAGGACGCCCATTACTACACCGAGGGCCCAACGCGGGAGGAGAACGAGACCCGAGTTCAAAACCACACAGGACACACAGGCCACAAATGGGCAGACGAGACGAGACGAGACGAGACGAAGAATACGGTAAACCGATAAAGGCAGAGAAGGGCAGCGGAAAGACACGTTGGGGGACAAACGCCTAGTTATAAGCTGGCGTTTGGTGAATAAGTTGGCGTTACATGCATGGACAGTAAAACCCCAATTTAAGAATATGCTGGCGTTTAAAGAATGGGTAGCGAAATCAAGACAAACGGCCTAGTTATAAGCTGGCGTTAGTCACATGGTCAGTAATAGCCCAGTTGAAGAATAAGCTGGTGTTCGAAGCTTGGGTAGGAAAATTATTAAACGGTAAAGACCACCAACCGACCCCTCCAACCGCAGCAATACCATCGGCGACCACCCGAAGAAGAAGAAGACCCATCACGACGAAGTACTCGACGAAGACGTTGAGGGAAGAAAAGGAGGGTGCTTCGCACAAACAACTTCAGCGCCGCACCCTGTGACCACGTGGCGACGAGATACCCCAAAGGACAGAAAGAGTGAACCTCAAAACCCTACCAGCTAAAGCAACAGGTTTCGAATTGGTGAGCATGAATTCCTGGCCCCTCACAGCTTAATCTAGTTAGGTATAGGGGGTGGGATAAGGATAAGGGGATTTTTAATGTATTTGTTTCCCTCGATGTGCCGTGTGTTCCCCATTCCCATATAAGTGTATTAACTGTTTATGCCTGTAACTATATCAGTAATTCTCAGTAGTATTGTGTTTTATTCAGTCTTTTAATAAAATTTTGGTTTTCTTGCACCAAACCACTTGTCTACTCGATTTTCTGTATCGCCGCCTGTACCTAAGTCCAGTGTCTAGAACCCAGGGGTGTGGGAGCGATTCAAACCGCTCAGAGACAGTCAGAGGGGAAACTGACTGGGCACACACCACACCACCCCCTACAACGGGAACCATTTATTTCCTTTCATCCTGGTCCTCAGGTTCGGAGAAAGAGCAGCCGCGGCAGCAGCAGAATGAGGCACAACAGCAGCACCAACAGCAGGAGTGCCAACCTTCTACTCACCCACCTGATGCTGCACAGGGCAGAAGGCATCAGCACAGGGCTGCACGTCGCTGCAGGAGATACCCCCAACACAGGGTTTACAGGCTGAGGACGACCTTCCTCAACATGACTGAGCAGCAGTACCAAAAGTGGCTGAGACTTTTGTGAGAAGTAGTCGGTGACATCTGTGCAATGCTGCACCAACACCCAGAACCCAGAGGAGTGGACACCCCTTACCAATGGCTGTCAAAGCCACCACCGCCCTCAATTTTTTTGCTTCAGGGTCCTTCCAGGGCTCATCAGCAAACATCAGCGGCATCTCCCAGTTGACTGCACACACTTGCATCATGCAAGTAAAGGATGCCCTCTTTGCAAAGGCGCACAATTACATCTACTTCTCGACGGATCAAGCAAGTGTAACCGCACGTGCGGTTGGCTTTGCAAATATAGCAAGCTTGCCAAGGGTGCAGGACATCATAGACTGCACACATGTGGCCCTTAGGGCACCCCATCACAACCCAGCTGTTTTTGTCAACCGCAAGGGCTTCCACTCCCTTAACGTGCAGCTGGTGTGTAACCACAGGAAGGACATTTTGCATGTTTGCGCCAAGTACCCTGGCAGTTGCGATGACTCATTCATCCTGCGGCAGTCTACTGTGCCTCCACTCCTCAAACGCCAGTGCAACTTTCCGGATGGCTACTTGGAGACAAGGGCTATCCCCTGAAGACATGGCTGATGACACTGTTGAGGAGGTCATCGAACGAAGCTGAGGAGTGCTACAATTCCAGCCACATTTTGACCAGATCCATCATCGAGCAAATCATTGGCTTGCTGAAGATGCGATTCAGATGCCTTGACAGATCTGGTGGAGCCCTACAGTACTCAGCAGCCAGGGTCTCCAGAATCATCGTGGTCTGCTGTGCACTGCACAACATCGCCTAAGGAACAAATGGTTCAGTGCATAGCCTCCTCAGATGAGGAGGAGGATGAGGAGGAGGAAGAAGACCTTGCGGAAGCGAATGAGCCAGCTGCAGCAGCACACGAGCACCTTGCTGCCCGGGATGCAAGGAATACATTAATCTTTGCCAGATAGGTAGACGAATCAAACACATGTGGCTGGCACCTTCTTATCACACCATACACAATGTACAAGAACCTGTGGGTTCCTATCACTCTGATCACCATCATTACAAATGCAAGTCGCTCTGAGCCCTCAAAGTGCAACTTCCATTTCCCAGATTACATAGGCCAGAACTTCAACTGTTTTCCATCACTTCTGTTTAATCAATGCACAAAAGGATGACAATGGCAAAAATTAAAGACAACAGAACAGAACACCCAAGTGACTACCCTTGTGTTTATCTTCCTCTTACGCATGCTTCTACGTGGTGCTTCCCCTGTGGCTTCAGCAGATGTGGAGGTACCTTGCTCACTTTCATGCTGCTCCTGCTTAGACACCTTTGGTGGATGTCCTCTGGGTTTGCGAGCCTGGGAGGGCTCGGCAACAGTCTGCTCCTCCTGCATCTGTGCTGGGGCTGAGATGCCCATCTCAGTTGGGTGAGGACTCTGGTGTGGCTCTGACCAAGGGCTACTCAGTGACATGGGAGTGTGAGTGCTTGGAGAGGAGCCCCCACTTCCTTGATGCCTGCCACCAACATCCCTCTCGTGAGTCAGCCCCGTTTCAGTGCTAGCAATTGGCTTGACAGCACTTTGCTGCACATCAGGGGAGCCATGAGGACCCGTATCTGCACTGGCAGTCCTACTCAAAAGGACTTCCATGAAGCTTTGGTTTCTCTGCTCAATAGCTGCCCATCGCTCCCCCAGAGATGTCAGTCTATTCTGAACATTCACCATGATTTCCAGACTCTGGCGACTTATTTCCTCCATGGCCGTAGCCATCCGCTCCTCTACCGTAGCCATCCTTTCCAGAGAGGTAGCCATCCTTACCACAGAGGTAGCCATCCTTTCCACGGAGGTTGCCATCCTTTCCATGGTGGTGTGTTCATGCGCCATTGCCTCCACAAAGGCACTGCTCATGTTAGACATGGACTCCTCCATTCTCTCCATACTCACAGTAACCCTAGAGACAAAACCTGCCAGAGACTCCTGCACTTGTTCCTGGAGTTCCAGCACTGCTCTCTTTCTGGATGGACCCAGAGGCACAGGGTCCACATGCAGCTGAGGACTCGTCACTGCTGTCCCTGTCTCCACCATCTGCTGATGCTCACTTGTGAGCTGTGATACGCCAGGTGACAACACTACTCTATGTCGTGAAGGTCCCATCAAGGTGTGCGTATCTGCGCTGGTGCTGGGTGCGCTTAATTCTGCTGACGCTGCGCCCTCAGAGGTTGCAGGATCCTCTGAGGAGTCTTCCGGCTCAGGCTCTTCCTCCTGGACAGTGGGGAGGGGGGCTGTCGATGGTCCTGTGGGGGAGTAAAGGCATGAGTTAGACATGTGATATTAACATAGCATGCACATGGAATTGTGCAGATGATCATAAGTCAATCTGTTTGAGTATCAGATGACATATCAGTCACTCATGCAATGTAAATAAGAGAGATGCAAATCTATTCTGTCACCAGCTTGCTCTGCTGCGCCCATCTGACTGTCCCCCACTTCCAGATCCTCATCACCTCCGATGATTTCCAGGGCTGCCTCCTCAGCATTGGTGAGATGGGCTATGGAAGGTGGCCCTCTTCCTGTCTTAGCCCTCTCCCTCTTATTGTGGGCTCTCTTTTCCTGCAATGAGGGACACAAGTGGAGTTTGAGTGAGAATGATGGAGTGAGTGCAGAGAATCCATAGCATAGATGGTTAGAAGGAGAGAAAAATGGAGTGAGGTGCCAGTACCAAGGGCCCTCCCTGTGTGTTGTTAGTTGTTGTCATAGCGTCACAGTGATAGCGAGTGTGAGGTCAGCATAGTCGAATAGTGAAGTGATTCTATACATAGAGAGAGAGGGATGGTTAAGGGTGCAAGGGATGTAAGGGTAAAGTGGGATGTGCAGGAGTAGGTTGACAATGCAGAGTACTGGTGATGAGAGGAGATGGGGAGCAGATTGAGGGCAAGTGTGATGTTATACTCACTTTTCCTGAGCGGACCAGGTCATTGAACCTTTTTCTGCACTGCACCCAGGTTCGAGTGCACAATGATCCCGAGCTCACCTCCTGAGCAATTTGCAGCCAGACTGCTTTGCTTTGCTGTGGAGGCTTTTTCCGCCCAGAGGATGGGAAGAGTACCTCCTTACGCTCTCTGACTCCCTCCACAAGAGCATGGAGAGAGTCGTCATCAAATCAGGGAGAGGCCTTGGCCCTTGAGGTAGTCATGGCAGCAGTTGTTGGAAGGAAATCCAGCAGCAAATAATGAGAGAATGAACCAAGGCTGTATGGGCCCCTTAAATGCAGCTGGCTCACAGACGTCAGCAGAGGTGAGTTTCAGGCCCAAAACACTAATTGGCCAGGGGAGCGCACACGCTGGGACACAATTGCCCAATTAAGGCAAAATCGCAAATTTTTACCGGCTGAAAGTGGCGGCGAGACCGGAACCCACTGACCACCTGACCCGCACCTACCCCACCACCAATGGGAAAATCGCGGCCCTAATGTCAGTACCATTATACAGATACTGAGGAAAACCAAGTCATACTGGAGCAGAAGAAATTTTACTACGGAAATTTAACACAAGTATGTTGCATTTGATTTTACATGTATAAATATCTTCAAGTTCCAAATGCAAAAACAAATGTTCCCACAGTACAATAATTTCTGAAATGATAACCAAGAGCTGGCATGCACATACATTCCAATTAAATATACCTTGCCAGAATAGAGTACATGATATTGCATTGATGTCAGTCGTTGATTATAAAGCTGCTGTATTATCTTACCATTTGAGATAATAATCTGGTTCTTATCATAGAATTTCAAGTATTGAGTTCTATTATTCGCCTCTATATAATTTTTCATTTTTATGTCATGCTTGTAGCTGTTTAACGTCATAATCTTCTTAAAGGTTAAAATACCTCTGCTAACCACAGGTAACCTGAATTTAACCTGTAAATATACCTAAAGATTTTCACACCTGGTAGTGGGAAGTACTCTGTCATTAGCTCTGTGAACACATTGGAATTTGATTAACAGTGAGTTAATCCTTTAATCCCATCAAACCAATTTCACAGCATTTCTGCAATTTGCCTTTAATCTCGCACCCCCACCATCACATATAGTACATCTGTTCTCATTGTTCTGTGATTTTCTTTACTTCATTTGAATCTTGTTTCTGTCCTTATTCAATTATGTTTCAGCAGCCTGCTCAATGTCAGAAGTTTGGCTGGCAAACAGCGTATGATAATAAGAAAGCTCCACTGTATAATATTTGTACTTCACACATTTTTAATTACAATATGTACAAATTGGTGTCAGTTTATCAGCAACAGAAACCCCAGCTGGAGGCTGCTTAGATCTAAGGTAACAGAAGCCTTATACTGGCCCGAACCCCATTCCGAAGCACGAGTCAGTGGTTAGTTAGCAAACTTGTCACTTTATAAGTTTTAAAAGCTATGAGTTTTAGTCATACAGACTGGAAGGTCAGAAGTTTCTGGAATAAACAATACAACAATATGCCAACATGAGTTTTTAGTGTTAATGTTAAATTACACACAGGACTGCCCTGGCTTGTCCTCACATCAAAAGGCCTTTTGAAGACAATTCTTGGGCCCAATTTTATTCGGTGCTCAGCATGCCATATTCATGTTCTTTGTAATATGTTTAAGATGCAAAAATGGCTTATATATAAATAAATCACTGAGTAACATTGGGCCTATTAACTCACATGTTATAACCCAAATTTATAAAGTCGTTCAGGTCTCATAAACTTTTTCACGTTTGAAGTTTGAAAATGGTAATTTTCCTGAATCTACGCTCCTGGCACAGAGCTCTACCCACGAGGCGTACATATTGGGAATTTGGACAGAGAGGTCAGAGGGCCCCACAGGATTTTCCATCCAATAATTACCCACCCAGCATATTTGTGAAATTACCTCTCCGGTGTCAAGAGCAAACACTCTCTGGTCAAATATAGCACGTAGAATATGCAGAGCAAAGCTCCCTTGCCTCTGCTCTCCCCCCAAATTTGCTTTCAAATAAGGATGAGCTATGGCCATGAATACATTTCTCATGTATGTACCGTAATATGAGAAAGGCTAACCTGACAGAGTCGTCAGAAGAGCACCTCCTACTGCAGTAGCATGATATTTTTCACAGTATTCCAGTGGAACCCTTGATTGAGATTGCCAATTTAAAGTTGCATCATATTCATGAAAATGTATTTGCCAAAATGTTTTTTTGCTTATTTGCAAACACAACATGCAATAATGTAAGTTGTGTCAAGCAGCATCGTCGCATCACTTCAGTGGTAGGACCACAACAAAAATGACACTTCTCATTGACTTTTTTCCTTCCCCAGATAAAAATAGGTCTTCCAAACATTTGAGAGAGAGATTGAAGGAAGTCAGCTGACACTGAATAATCAGAATAAAACGGATAGCGGAATTGGGAAAAGAAAGAATGATCCACAGAAGACATGAAGCACTGGTAGGCGAGGTGTCAGAGATTGGATGGAAAGGCTGGAGCAGTAGGAGAGAGATGCTTGAACGACAACGTTTATCTTCTGGCATGTAATGTCTGTGATTAATGCTGGTGAGTGACAGCGGCAGAATTTTCCCATGCTTGAGAAGTAAAAATTCAATGGCATTAAAAATTCACAGAGAAGGTTTCTACCCTCCCCCTCACTGAAAAAAATTGAAAGGGAGAAAATCAAAATCAAAATAAAACACGATTACCATAGCGAAAAGAAAATGGAACACAATTTGAAATATCTACAATTACACTTGGGAACGTGCCCTCCATCACAACTAACAGCACGGGCCTGGTTTGGAGCAAAGGCGTGATGCAGCAGAGTTCATTGCAAGATAGATGTCGATTGCACATGAATGTATGAACTATTAAAAGTGTTAGTGCTGAAGTGCTTGCTCATCAGAGTGAAAAGTCTGTTGTCGGAGACATGTTGAGGGACAGGCATCCGGTAACCAGTAATTATAACCAAGGAGCAATTATCAGCAATTATAAACACATAGCAATTACATGTAGCAATTATCTTATCACCAAAAATGCTGTGGCATCCCTATTACTGATTTTATTTTTTGCATTTGTGTATGCAGCTTGTACGGTAACAACACAGTTTAACCACACACTAAATTTAGCAGCTGTGTTTAACGCTATATTCACAGGCAGGCTCATATGTGATTGGGGTTTTCTTTGTAGTCTCGGATATGGAGTGTGGCTTTAGGTTTACGTGTCTGACATGAACTGTGTCATTTTATTTTAAAATATGCCTGAGAACACTTCCTATTCAGTGCACTTATAAAAAAAAAACAAATGCCTCCGTCAGGTTAGCCTTTCTCATATTATGGTGCACACACAGGAAATGCATTCATGGTCATAACTTAAATATGTC
This sequence comes from Somniosus microcephalus, assembly GCF_052327205.1. Lineage (NCBI taxonomy): Eukaryota > Metazoa > Chordata > Chondrichthyes > Squaliformes > Somniosidae > Somniosus > Somniosus microcephalus. Next base: position 198,549,670 of record NC_140987.1, read on the forward strand.
CTTATTTGTGGATGGGCTGGTGGTGCAATGGGCTGAAGTGCTAAAACAGTGCTCCACAGAATGGTCAGATACGGGTTTATTGTTTTACCTGGGCCTTCAGGGACAACGAACAGAGGCCAGTTAGTATCCTGTGAGTGAAACAGATTCAATCCTGGCTGCTATTGTTCATCTGCCAGAACGGGTCAGAACAGGCTAGTATCAGCCTCTGGGTAGGGTATTGGCAGAGACCTGGTATCAGCCTCTGAATTGCACATTGACAAGAGTCAGCCACTGGATTGCGCATAGCGCAGCCACTGGATTGCGCATTTAACCCTTGTCTCAGAGGCAAGGGTTAAAAAAATGTGCTGCATTTCAGTTGTTTCTTTCGCCATTGAATTAAGTTCAACCTCTAATTTACATTTGATTATTTTCAGTGTTTAAAATGATTTTCACTTTGAAATAAGGAAGTGATCATACTACACAAATTTACATTATTTTCCTGAAAGATTCAGTTGTTTGCAACACACAAGTCGAGCTGCCCCTCTCAAATTATTGCAGCACTTTATTTTCAAAAATAAAACTAAGTATTAATTCAGACTTTTCTTTCTTTTACAGAGTCACTGCCTTCATGAGAAAAAAAAAGGTTTTGGTAAATCTGTTTTAGTTTAGGGAGAGATAAGAGCCAAAGAGTCATGTGCCATTCTCAATGCAATGAGGTCACGCACGAGGGATGCAAGGATGCGTAATGGTAAACAAATGTGGAAAGCTTGACCCTATTACCAAAGTGATGCAAATTTATACTTGTTTATTTTATTATTGAAATGTAGCAATGTAAGAATCATCCAAAGTCATTAAGAACGGAATTTTTAAAAATGATGCATCACTTCTTTATTAAACAGGGAAAATAATTAAAAATATTGAAACTAATCACATTTTAGAATGTAAAATGGATGTTGAATTTTAACCATTGCAAAGGACAATTGAGTTCAATATTAGGCTATACATTTTTTTTATACTGTTTCTATTTTTAACAAAATGTATTCAATAATAAATTAATATAAAAGAGTGAAGTTCCATTATTTGCGTTGCAAGGTGCAGCACGCACCATGAAACTTCTGAGTGGTCACCTAGTCATGCATGTAAGCCCGTCGTCTAGCAGTTTGAAAGGCTTTGTCTAATCAGCCAATCTTTAAGCATTGATACTTATCACCAAATACCAATCTATATTTAAAAGTAGCGGCCCTTAAGACAGCTTGCAAAATTGAGGTAAAAAAAGTAAATATATACTCTTCATAGTATTTCTAAATTTATAATATTCCATTTCTTACTCTCATTCTTTCCCAGGACCTCAAAACTATGGAACTCTTAACCTCCCTTAGTTTGGCCTTCCTCCCATAGTCTTCAGGCTTTAAGAAACCAAGCATTGTGCCACCCAACCACTGCTTCTTGATTTACTTCCTTATCTTATCTCTTACCCTTTTCAACTTTGATGATGTCCTGCAATGTGAGCCTTAGCTCTTCACCTAGGTTTCTCACTCAACTGAAGAATAAGCAGTTTCAGCTCTGGTGTGGATATAAGTGCAGATGGTATAAAATTGCACTCCCATTGTGGAGCTTCCCCTCCCTGGGCATGCATATTGGGAATTTGGGTGCGGAGGTTAGCAGGCCCTGGAGGACTTTCCACCCATTAAAATGAATAGATGGAAAATCCTGTGGGGTTCACAGCTCTGCCCTGAGAGTGCAAATGGTAAAGTTTCTACAATGTAGTAAAACACTGTTGCATACCAAAGAGAATTGTATCCTGCTATTCTGCATCTGCTATAATTTGAAGACACAGCGGTAATTTTCACTTTGGGTGCAGGCTGAAAACTGGCGGTTGCAAATCGGCCTCCCATTGTACAACCCCGCCTGATTTTTCTTTCCATTGAATTCAGTTGGGGTAATTTTCACTTTCAGTGCGGGCGGTAAACTGACTTCAATGGAAAACAAATTTGGGCGGGGTGTATAAAACAGACGGCCGATTTGCAACTGCCAGTTTTCCTTCTGCACTCAGAGTGAAAATGATCCCCCGTTGTAAGCAATGAAATCAAACTGTTCATTTGTTTAAAAAAATCCTGACTGCCTAAGTCTGTATTAATAAGAACGGGCATTCTTTCAGTGCAGATTTCATCTCTGTTAACTCTATAAATTCTAAATTTCTTCTTTGCAAAACACGTATCATTTTTCATTCTCTGACCCTGAAAAAGGATGACCTTGAATGAGTTTTCAGACCTTACTTTAAAATGCTCTAATGGGGGAACTGCTTCTATTGTTCTCCCATACTGGGATTATTTTATTTGGCAGTTTATGAGAGATTTATCATCTCATTTTTTTAAATTTGTAAGTTTACATTTTTTCCTATACCATACAAAGGCCCAGCCAAGAGAATGGGAAGATTATCTGTTCAAGCAATATTTTGGGAGGATGGCTAGGGGAAGTGATCAAAGGCATTAGTCAAAAAATAGGTTTTCAAGAGGTTTTTGAAAGTGGAGTGGGATATGGCTTGGCAGAAAGCTTTAAGAAGGGAGATCCAGAGTACATGGATAGGATGATTGAAGGCTCTGGAGGAGGTAGGTAGGATAAAGCCATGGAAGAATTTATAGATAAGGACAAGGATTTTAAAATTAATGAGGTGGGGGACAGACTGCAGGTTGGTGGGGGCTGGCGGATGAGCCTGGACGTGTTGGTATTTGTGTAGGGTGGAGTTAAGAGAGTGTTAGAAAGGTTGAGCCTGGAGATGATGAATGCATGGATGAAGGTTTTGGTGGTGCTGAGGGGCAAGTGTGGCCAGAGGTAGATGATATTGCAAACGATATTGTAGGTGGCCTTGCTGGACTGAAATAAAAATGAAATAAATTGCTTCCTGACTGGAATGCAGCTACTGGGCTCTAGACCTGTCAAGACTGACTTCACTGTTTCCTTTTTTGTGAAAAAAACCTAAACTTTTTCTCTGAGTTTTGCAATAGTAAAGTAACCTGGCTCTGATCAATTGAGTTTAATTCAATTGAGTTTACCTCAATGTTTGTCTGTATAATTCTCACTGTATTCAATGTCATGACCTTGGCAATACTGGGCCCACTGGAGTGACCTGCAGGAGAGAAGAATCATATTTTGGATGAATAAAAACATATTTTACCTTTGAGTACCATTTGTTGTGCCAAGGTAATAGAGGTGCAAGGAAAATGAGGCACAAGGAAGGCTGTCGATCTGTCATATTTTAAAAATAACAAAGCACAAACTAACACGCTAGAAGATTCCCCTCACCCTAAGCCACAACCAAATATCAAACAATAGAGTGCAGCCACAAGGTGCCTTTTTCAGGGATCAAGGCCCTGCTATCAGAAAACCTCCCGGCTCATGTTAATTTTACAAACCAAACCCCTTCCTTTATAACTAAGATAAATCAAGTAAGTTACCTATACTTTAAAATTATACAGGTCTATTGCTATAAAATTCACAAGAAATTGTTCTCTCTGATACTCATTAAAACAGTACAGACTGTCCTGGAGAATTAAAGTATTTCTTTCTAAATGCTTGAAAATGTGGCACTTCTAGGTCAGGTATTGTGCAGATTAACAACAATGAACACAACCGCAGCCCTGCAGGACGAGTCCCCTGCTGCACCAGCATGACACTTCTATTCTCTTCACTTGGAATTCTTAGTCTGTCAAAGCCAGAACTGCTGGGTTCAGTGCTGGATTCAAATAGCTTTACACTGTGGACCTATGATCGCTCTATCCCAGTATCAGTACAACTCAATAAGAATATGTGGGGAGAAAAGAAAAAGAATTTCACTAGATCCTGCGATACAGGCTCCTCATCAACCATTCTTGGACTGTACTTGAAGCCAGCTGTTTCTATACAAAGATAACTGACCAAAGGCAGTGTTTTAACCAGCTGTTCTACTAAATTTCATTTAACTCTTTGAACTCATCACTAAATGGCTTTCTGGTGAAAGTCTCCTAATGAGGGCAAAGGGTTAATGGCTGTAACAGCAAAATCTTTTGTATGGTAATGAAGTTGTTCTGAATTCCTCTGTGAATCCCTTTCACAGCCTGGCTCAGAAAGATGTTTTCCTAATACATTACATAATCATGTACTTATTACAAAACAATAAATGCTCCTTACTTTATGAATTAATCACATTGAATACAGTCAAATTCCTCCCATGAGACAGAACATTAGGCTAAACAAATAAGTAAGCACCAATAATCACAGTCACTGGCAGTTTATTGAAATATTCACATTTCGTTGAAATCGGTCCTGTACAGACAAAATGGGTCTCCAGAGTGTTTTGATTATTGAAATGGCATCAGGGGAATTCAGCTCCACAGACAAATGCTGAAAGCTAGAGCACATTCAGAGCTTTCTTTTCATTTCTTTCTTCGTCCAGGTCACACAGCATTATGCTCTCTCCTTAAGCCAGGAGGGCAGACAATGCAGACTGCAAACCTCTTCATCACCGCTACAATACCGACCCTTTGTTGACTGAAGAGGAGGTGTGAGCTGCCCCATGTGCCCCCACTCCTCCCAACACCCTGAGATGGACACATCTCACTTCCACCTGGTGCTCTATCTATAACTAGTGGAAAGTAGGACCAACAGTATCATAAATAACAATCCGGTAATACTGTAGATCCTATGTCAGTCATTCAAAACTACATCATAAATTCCATACGTCATGCAGCATTTTCATATAGCAACAGAAGTGGAAACATAATACTGTAATAACCAGAAAAATGAACAAGAAAATTATCAAATTCATATTTATTATAAACTAAAATAGATACCTCTCAGTCACTTTAAGGCAGTAATCCAACCTCACAATTCAGATGATAACTGTAGACCTTTCAAGCCTTGCTTAATTAGACTAATGCTTTATAATTAATTATTAGATATCCATAATTTACACTGCTGAGATAGAGAGATTTCAGTGACAGGCAACCCGAGACTTGAAGGCATAGCCACTTACTAATCCCAGAATGTTGGAGGATGCACTCATTTTAATATTATAGGGCTGAAAATTACTATTGATGATGTTAGCAGACATACTCTTAACATATTCATGTGACATTCCTCTGGCCACTATTTTGATTGAGGGATTAGCCCATTTAAATTCATTTTTTGTCCACCACTTACATTTGCCTACAGTAATTTCTAGCCTCCAGAAGTTTCAGGAGCAAAGATTATAATATTGATAAGGCTGATGTAGTAGAAGCAACACAAAAATAATTCTTGTGGTAGGTACATTTTCTCCTATAGGGGGTGCTATTGTCAGATTTAATGATTCGCTGCGAGACTTTGTAAACACCAGAGTATGGTTTTAACATGGATTGTAACAAACCCACATATAAACATCAAAGTAACGACGAATTAGCAAAAAATCAACAAATATGGGCAATTTTTGAGCACTAAATGGGAGAAAAAGGTGCGCTTTGCTGAATTATTGAATTTTTATATGCATGAATGCCTAAAGATTTCTTTAAAATAGAATAGCAGAAAAAGTAGAAGAGTATTCTAAATATTCTCCTGAAGCTGGTCAGCAGAAAAAGCAACCATGTTACTCTTACAGCCACAAACCTGAAAAGACAGTGAAATCAGAACTGAGCAGGCTCGATGGACCAAGCAAGCAGGATGAGCATGGGGAAAGTGAAGCTTCAAGCACATGGAATTTGCTCGATTAGATTACTGCTTTATAATTCATTGGTAGCTACCCATAATGCTCTATTAATACTGCTGAGGTAGAGAGATTTCAGTAATAGACAACCCGGAACTGGACAGGATAGCCACTTGCTACACCCGGGTCATCTCTATTCCTAACAAGATCATATGAGATCTTTAAATGATTCTTTCATAGAGTGTTTATATGTATTATGAGAATACCACCACCTCCAAGTTTCCCTCCAAGTCACACACCACCCTGACTTGGAAATATATCGGCATTCCTTCATCGTCGCCAGGTCAAAATCCTGGAACTCTCTCCCTAACAGCACTGTGGGAGTACCTTCACCTCATGGACTGCAGCGGTTCAAGAAGGTGGCTCACCACCACCTTCTCAAGGGCAATTAGGGATGGGCAATAAATGCTGGCTTTGCCAGCGATACCCACATCCCATGAATGAATTTAAAAAATCTGCACAAATATTTCTAATGTACAAATTAAAAGCAAGTTTGTGAGTTGTTGTTAATTGATTGGGAATTAACTTTTGTCCATGCTCCTAAACTTGCTGCTAGGACGTAGACCCAACCACTGGGGCATGCCCAGTTCGCTTTCCAGTTATTTTTGGCATGGGCTATGCTTCATCTTATTCTGCTCCAAATCCCAGTATTGCCCTTGTTGCCCCCACTCCCTGCTCTATAGTTGCACTTCTGTCCCAGAAGTAAATATTTCTAACACGTGGTAATGCACAAACCTGACATCATTGCTTGTTTTGCTCATTAACAGCTTGTTAAGCAGCAATTAATGTGAAACATGAAAATTTACTCAGGATTTAGTGATCTCCACTTTATGTTAATTTCTCCCATTTAGAGTGGATGTTAAAGCACCAGGGGGAGTCGGCGAGTTTCCATGGTGAGCAGACTGGAGGGATTGCCTAGAGGATGAACCTTTCAGTAAACTCTGATGCACTGGCGTTACATCGGTCAGAATTTTCTGGGGTCCGTGCAGGCGCGATTGGAGGTGGGTCAGGTGGGAAATTTGCGGTATCTTGGAGCAAGTCGGAAACCCGCCGTCATCCCGCCCCCATGCGCCTTTCCCTCGGGCGCGTTTGCCGGTGCGGCAGCGACCCCATCGGCAGAGATGGGTGGGCTAATTTCAATCATTATCAGGCAGTTGGCAGACCCTTAAGAGCCTTTTTAAACCTACCTTTCAAATTTCCCTGGCTGACCACGGGATTCACGCAACTCTGGAACCACATCTGTCAACCTGAGGCAGAAGTTGAGTGGCCATTGATCCAGCTGATTAGAGCACAGCATGGAAAGTACAATAAAAACTCCCATTTCACAGCTGATCACTTTCCTTAGGTAGAAGCTGTTGCTAACTGCATTGCCAGTACAGATTTAACTTTCCACAGGTTGCAAGTGTTTCCAGCAAAGTCGCCATTCAGTGTCACCTCATTGTTAGAATCTATCACATAATTGACAGATTGCTTCTGACATCTCTACTTGACCTGCCATCTCATCCTTGTTTTCAAATCCCTCCATGGCCTTGCCCCTCCATATCTCTGTAATCTCCTCCAGCTCCACAACCCACCAAGATATCTGCGCTCCTCTAATTCTGCCCTCTTGAGCCTCCCTGATTATAATCGTTCAACCATTGGTGGCCGTGCCTTCTGTTGCCTAGGCCCTAAGCTCTGGAATTCCTTGTCTAAACCTCTCCACCTCTCTACCTCTTTTTCTTCCTTTAAGATGCTCCTTAAAACCTACCTCTTTGAACAAGCTTTTGGTCACCTGCCCTAATTTCTCCTTATGTGGCTCGGTGTCAATTTTTTTTCATCTTATAATACTCCTGTGAAGTGCATTGGGATGTTTTACTATGTTAAAGGTGCTATATTAATACAGGTTGTTGTTGTTTAGTCCATCAGCATGGGTGCCGTTTATACTCTCTCACCTTGGTCCTCAGAATCGGCGCACGATGAGCTCCAACACCAGCAGCACCAGGCACACCAGCAGCACCAACAATACCACCAACTTTCTCCTCAACCACCTTGTAGTGTATGTGCTTTAAGTCAGAACTACTTTTTACAGCTCCTGTATACTGTAGTACCGGCAGTAACCACACCGGTATATAAGCTGTGCGCATGCCTCTGTACTCCAGTCTAGAGATTGCCCTCCTCCAGTAAAGACCTGTTATTTGTTATGTACAGCATCCGTGTAATTATTTATCCACTAAACCACGGATCTAACAGTGGTGACGAGTGTTGATGCGAATCTACCTGCAACATTAAATTAAAAAAAAAGTCGAGTCCAGGAATTTATAATGGGAAACAAGGAAATGGCTGACCAACTAAATACATACTTTGGTTGTGTCTTCACAAAGGAGGACACAAATAACCTCCCAGAGATGCCGGGGAACATAGGGTCTGATGAAAGGGAGGAACTGAAAGAAATCAGTATTTGTAGGTGTAGTGTATGTACCCTTAAGTCAGAACTACTTTTTACAGCTCCTGTATACTGTAGTACCAGCAGTGACCACACCGGTATATAAGCTGTGCACATGCCTCTGTACCCCAGTCTAGAGTTTACCCTCCTCCAGTAAAGACTTGTTATTTGTTTATGTACAGCATCCGTGTGATTATTTAGCCACTGAACCACAGATCTAACAGTGGCGACGAGTGTCGATGCGAATCTACCTGCAAAATAAAACAAAAAAACAAAATATAGTCGAGTCCAGGAACACGGGCGTCGACCGCGAGCAACCGCCCAGCAGTCAGGCAGAGATCCAACTTCGCTGGGGAGGCTGTGGAGAGCCGGGCTTGGTTCCCCAGCCACAACGAGCAGTAAGAGACCGACGACAGGTCCAGAGCAGACCCTTCCCGAGCAGCGGCAGCTGGAGCCGACCGACGGCAGAGAGAGAGAGCCGAGCAGCGTCGATGGGGTAAGAAAGAGGGTGAAGAGAGCAGGGTGCAGCCGGGGGTTGATCACCGAGCGGCGTCGAGGAAAAATACTGCAAACCGGAGAGAGAGAGGGTAAGAAACAGCCGGGTTCTAGACTGAGCGGCGTCGACAAATATCAAGAGAAGAACGCGCAGAGCACAGCCAGGGATCACGGGCTGATTAGGGTCCACGGAGAAGCAGGGAGAGCGCGGGAGATGCCATTGAGCCGCGGAGAAGCAGGGAGAGCGCGGGAGGCGCCATTGAGCCGCGGAGAAGAAGGTAGAGTGCGGGAGACGCCATTTTGCGAAGCCGCAGCGGAGAAGACGGGCGAGCATGAGAAGGAAGGAAAGCGCGGGAGACACCATTTTGTGCCAGCGGAGAAGAAGGGGAAGCGCGGGAGGTGCCATTGGTGATAGTTAACGCACAACCAAGGATGCTGAAGATTGGCAGTATCTCTACGTTCGACAATGAAGTCGAAGATTGGGCGACATATGTGGAACGTATTGAGGTGTACTGCAGGGCGAATGAAGTGCCAGATGCTAATAAAGCACTGGTTCTGTTAAATTCCATGGGTGCAAAAACTTATGGGTGACTGCGAAATCTAATAACCCCAGAGAAGCCGGTAAACAAGAATTTTGAAAGCATAGTAGAAATCCTACAGGACCACTTAAACCCCACACTGCTGCTGATAGCAGAACGATTTAAGTTCCATAAAAGGAACCAACACAAAGACGAAAGCAATACTGAGTACCTAACGGAACTGCGCAAGCTATCGAAATACTGTCAGTTTGGAGCGGGACTAGCAGACACGTTAAGGGACAAGTTTGTGTGTGGGCTACAAAGTGAAGGAACCCAGAAACGGCTTCTATCAGAAAAGGACCTTACGCTGGACAAAGCTTTCAGTATGGCAGTATCACACGAAGCAGCCGCAAGGGGCGCTGCAGAGATACAACAGAGACCGCAAGAATATGGCACCAACGAAATGACCTATGGAACAGGGAAGTGCTATCGCTGCGGCAGAACAACACATGACCAGAAAGATTGTTGGTTCAAGGAGCAAGTGTGCAGACAGTGTGGGAAAGCAAGACACATAGCAAGAGTCTGCAGGTCTGGGAAGAAAACCAACAGTAAGACATCTCCACAGGAGAAGTACAAAAAGGTACACCAGGTGATGGACAGTGGTTCAGATGAACAGAAAAGTGACACAGACTCCGGAAGCAAGGAGCTGGGTTGTCTGAAACTACATAATGTAACCGAAATGGAGGATCACCAGACTATCTGGGTTACACTCAAGATAGACGGAGTCCAAGTGGAAATGGAATTGGACACAGGGTCAGCTCTAACAGTCATAAATCAAAGAGACTACAAGCGGCTATTTTCACACATACCCTTGAAAGCTACAGAGATTGTCTTGAAGACGTATACGGGGCAAAAAGTCTACCCCAAAGGAAAAATAAGGGTGAAAGTGACATATAAAGGTCAGGAAATACCTAAAATGGATATATATGTATTGCCAAATGGAGGACCACCACTGCTAGGACGTGAATGGATCCGGAAGATACATTTAGATTGGCATTCCATACAGGCACTGAAGGTGGAGGCCAAAAAGGATGACGACGTCACACCTGGACAACTGTCAAAAATGCTAACTGACGCAAAAGAAGTGTTCCAGGAGGGACTAGGAACACTAAAAGGAATAACAGCAACAATTAAAATAGAGGATAATGCAAGCCCAAAGTTTCTGAAGGCCAGGCCAGTGCCTTATGCGATCAGACCAGCAGTTGAAGCAGAGCTGGAAGGGTTGGAACGTTCAGGAATACTGTCCAAAGTGGACTGGAGCGAGTGGGCTACACCCATTGTTCCTGTAATGAAGAGGTCGTTGAGTAATACGCCTGGGGAACCAAAGAAGGTCCGCATCTGTGGGGATTTTAAGGTGACAGTGAACCCAGTCCTTCACACGGTGCAATATCTGCTTCCACGAATTGAGGATATTTTCGCCTCGCTATCTGGTGGTAAACGCTTCACCAAAATTGATCTAGCCCAGGCGTACTTGCAAATGGAGGTAGAAGAAGCTTCGAAACATTACCTTATGATCAACACCCATAAAGGTCTCTATCAATACAACCAGCTGGTGTTTGGAGTAGCCTCGGCTCCGGCTATCTGGCAAAGGGCGATGGATCAGGTCCTGCAAGGGATTCCAGGGACCCAGTGTTATTTGGACGACATCTTGGTCACGGGCGAAAATGACGGTGATCACCTCACTAACTTGGAGAAGGTGCTCGCCAGATTAAAGGAATATGGGCTACGAGCTAATCGCCACAAGTGCGAGTTTTTCCAGAAACAGATCTCGTATTGCGGCCACGTCATCGATGATGCGGGGTTACATAAGTCCCCTGACAAGATTGAGGCAGTAGTCAAGGCTCCAGCACCGGAAAATGTGTCACAACTGAGGTCGTTCCTCGGGCTGGTAAACTATTACCAGAAGTTCTTACCAAATTTGTCTACGGTATTACACCCGCTGAACACCCTACTGCAAACAGGGGTACCATGGAAGTGGGATGACGAACGTAGACGAGCTTTCCAGAAGTGTAAAGAATTGATCACATCAAAAGAGGTTTTGGCCCATTTCAACCCAGCACTACCAATTCGTTTGGCATGTGATGCATCACCCTACGGCATTGGAGCGGTGCTGTCGCACAAATTCCCAGACGGGTTGGAGAGGCCAGTAGCCTTTGCGTCTCGGTCACTAACCTCAGCCGAGCGCAACTACGCCCAGATTGACAGGGAGGCCCTCAGCCTAGTATGGGGAATAAAAAAATTCAACCACTATCTGCATGGACAGAAGTTCACCTTGCTGACTGACCACCAACCACTTGTCTCCATCTTTAATCCTAAGAAGGGCGTGCCAGTAATGACTCCACAGCGGTTACAAAGATGGTCCCTGTTTCTAGGGGCGAATCAATATGAAATAGAATATAAAGGCACAAGACAGCATGGGAACGCTGATGGGCTATCGCGCCTGCCACTGCCTACTGTGGAGGAAGCACGAGCAGTGGACCCTATCGAGATATTTTATTCATCGATAATTGAACGATTGCCAGTAACAAACATGGATATAGAGAAGGAGACCCGCAATGATCCGACGCTGTCACGGGTATATGAATTGACGGTGAGGGGATGGCCAACACATGGCGACTCACTGTTGCCAGCATTCTCATCCAGAAGAGAACAGCTGTCAGTATGCCAGGGGACAGTGATGTGTGGATCCAGAGTGGTGATTCCACCCAAGTTAAGGGAGAGAGTGCTAAATGAGCTACATGAAGGTCATCTGGGGGGAGTGAAAATGAAAAGCCTAGCTAGGGCTTATGTGTGGTGGCCGGGAATCGATCAACAAATCGAAGACATAACTAAGAGCTGCTTAGGATGCCAGAAGGTCCAAAATGCACCACCACATGCCCCTCTACACCCATGAGAGTGGCCCTCCTCTCCATGGCAACGGGTGCACATTGATTTCGTTGGTCCATTCATGGACTCAATGTTCCTAATAGCAGTGGATGCTCATTCAAAGTGGCCTGAGGTGATAAAGATGTCTTCAACCACTACAGAGAAAACGATTGCAGTCCTACGGACCATATTTGCCAGAAACGGTTTGCCAGAGCAGATCTGCTCTGATAATGGACCACAGTTTGTGTCCGACGAGTTCCAAAAATTCATTAAAAGGAATGGGGTAAGGCATTACACATCCACCCCGTATCATCCAGCCACCAATGGATTGGCTGAGAGGTTCGTACAAACCTTTAAGAAGGCGATAAAGGCCATGTGCGATGAGGAAATTCCACTACAGCATAAGATGGACAATTTCTTATTAGCCTACTGAAACGCGACACATGCAGTTACCAACCAGACCCCGGCCATGATGTTCTTTAACCGAAGGTTGAGATCTCGTCTGGACTTGCTCAGACCAAATGTGCGAAGAAATGTTGAGGACAAACAATTCCAGCACATCAACGAGAAGCCGACAAGGCGCTTCAATGTAGGGCAACCAGTCTTGGCCCGGGACTATCGAACAGAGAAGTGGCAACCTGGAACGATATGTACAAGGCAGGGGCCATTAATGTACTCAGTGGATGTCGAGGAGAACATTGTGAGACGCCACGTCGATCAGATCTTAGCATCACAGGAATGCGTCAACCCCATGTTTCGAGTACCTGGGGATGAACCCGACATACCGGTAGTATCTACTTCAGACCCAGTAGCAGTGGAACCCGATGAACTACCCGATGAAAGGGGGTCAGAATCGCCTCTGCACCAAGAACATGAACCTCCGGAAAGGCGCTATCCTGAAAGGGTCAGGAAGCCGCCCCAAAGACTGAATCTATAAATGGACTTTTGTTATTGAATGTACATGTGGTATCTTGAGGTGGCCATAGATGGAGACAGACACAGGTTAACTCCTTAACATGGTTTAATCAACACTTGCACATAAAAGCTTCTGCCATGAGGCAGCAAAAACAAAGAGTACAACCAGTACAGATCAGACTTAACTCAGGAGAGCAATTGCCACAGCACCACCTGGTGGATCAGGTTACACATAACCTCCCAGGTTACTACACTCCTCCTCCCTTAAGATTGCCGTATGCAATTCTTAAACAATAACCCTTACTAGGTACTACGTTTTAACTAACCAGTATGCTCTAACCATGGTTAACACCTGACTCATTTAACAGGTTTGTATAAGTCTTTCTGGTTGCTTGCGAATCCTTTGTGAAAGTCTTAATTCCACTTGTGGTGGATTATCAGATTCATTCGCACTTGAGATTGGAGTAGTCTCTGATGTTGGTTTTAGTCTGTCCCGCTGTGGCCTGGCAGTACCAGTGTCCACTGGCACCTTATAAGCCGTGCTGGGTCCTGGAACAGCCTCCTCTACTGCCCTTTGTTCCATCTGAGGCAGTTCCCCCTGCTGCCTTCTGAAAAGCTGATCCACATGCCGACAAACCCCTCGACCGTCCCCTAGTAACATGGAGTATGACACAGGTCCTGTAATGTCCTGGATTAGTCCTGGTATCCATTTAGGTCCATAACCAAAGTTGCGGGTGTACACAGAGTCCCCGATGGCGAAATGGCGAGCTTTAGTATGTTTGTCATGGTACGCTTTTTGGTTTGTTTGTTTTGTCTCAACCTTGCTTTTGAGATCTGGGTGTATCAGGTCTAACGTGCACCGCAACTTTCTCCCCATCATCAACTCAGCCGGAGAAAGCCCCATGGTAGCTTGGGGTGTTATACGATAACTAAACAAGGCTCTATTGAGCTTGGTCTCCAGGGTGTCACCTGAGCTCTTCCTCATGAGCTCCTTAAAAGTCTGCACGGCTCGCTCGGCTAACCCATTTGAGGCTGGGTGATATGGAGCCGAGGAGACATGTGTGATTCCATTCCTGTGGTGTATGTGCCTTTAAGAGCCCCCTGTGTACTGTAATGCCAGTATAAGCCTGTATATTGTCTTGTATCTGTTAGTTCACCTCCAGACTTTGTTCAGTAAACACCTGTGAAACCAACTCCTGCCTTCCGTGCCTCTATTAACACACGGATACAGCAGTGGTGACGAATTGGAAACGGATTTACCTGCAATTCGGCAGCACCTCAAGGAGATCGATTCCTCAGACGAAAGTCGAAGAAAAGCAAGAAAGAAAAAAAAACTGTGGTTTGACCAGCTAGCCGAGCTGGTGGCAGGTACTGCAATAATCCTTCCTGGGCGGTGGGCTGGGGCTCCATTGGCTGGCTCTGCAGCGGGGCCGAGCAGTGAAGGCGGAGGCAAACAGAGACAGAGGGGGAGAGCAGTCGGGAAACGGCCGGCGCTGCAAAGCAGGTCGGCGTTTGGACCAAGCAGAGGGAGGGAAAAGTCCCAGAGAGTCTGGCGGGAACGAGTCTCCACTTGTAAATAAAAAACCGCGGAAAACAGCGTTGTCAGCAGCAGCAGCGGCGGGAAAGTGCGGGAAGCGCCATTTTTTTTCTGCAGGGAAGAAAGGAAAGCGCGGGAGGCGCCATTTTTTTTCAGGATGTCTGAGGCTGGCAATATTAATGCTTTCGATAATGATATAGAGGATTGGGCCACATATGTGGAAAGAGTGGAGGTATATTGCACAGCAAATGGAATAGAAAATGATAAAAAGGCATCAGTACTTCTAAATCTAATGGGCGCAAGGACATACAGGCTGTTACGAAACTTAATCACTCCAGCCAAACCAAAGGACAAAAATTTTAAGGAGATTGTTGATACCCTACAGGAGCACTTAAACCCAACACCGCTGCTGATAGCGGAACGATTCAAATTCTTCAAGAGGAATCAGCACAAGAATGAAAGTAACGCTGATTACCTCACCGAATTAATGAAGCTATCAAAGCACTGCCAATTCGGGGCAGGACTGGCAGATTCTCTTCGAGACAAATTCGTCTGCGGTCTCCTAAGTGAAGGAACACAGAAAAGGTTACTTTCTGAGAAAGATTTGACACTGGACAAGGCTTTCAGTATGGCTGTATCATACGAAGCAGCCGCAAGAGGAGCTGCAGAGATACAGCAAAAGACACAGGACTTCGGCACCCATGAAATGACACAGGGTTTCGAGAGATGTTATCGCTGCGGCAGATCCACCCATGACCAGAGGGACTGCTGGTTCAAGGACAAAGCATGCAGGCAATGCGGAAAGATTGGACACATTGCACGTGTATGCCGATCTGAACACAAAAAATCCATGGACAGGAAAAAAATCAATAAGGAAAAGTACAGAAAGGTACAAATGATGGCGGACAGTAGCTCCGAAGACCAGAAGAGTGATATCGACTACGAAAACAAGAGACTAAGCTGTCTCAAATTATATAATGTAATTGCCAAAGAAGATTACCAGACCATTTGGGTTACCCTCACGATAGCGGGGTCCCCAGTTAAAATGGAGCTAGATACAGGATCAGCTCTGACCGTCATAAGTCGACGGGATTACGAGCGGCTATTTCCGCATATACCTTTGAAAGACACATCCATTATCTTGAAAACATATACGGGGCAGAAAGTATACCCCAAAGGGAAAATAAGGCTGCCTGTTGTATACAACGGCAAGGAAATACAAAAGTTGTATTTATACGTTCTGCAAGATGGTGGTCCACCGCTGTTGGGACGTGAATGGATCAGGAAGATACGTCTAGACTGGCACTCCATTCAGGCACTGACGGTGACCAGTAAGAAAAAAAATGATGATGACATCATACCTGAACGATTAAAAGACATCTTGGCCAACGCCAAAGAAGTGTTTCAACAGAAACTAGGAACCTTGAAAGGCATCACCGCCTCAATAAAAGTGGAAGATGCGGCAATTCCCAAGTTTTTTAAGGCAAGGCCGGTGCCATACGCAATTCGTCCAGCAGTCGAGGCAGAGCTGGAGAATTTGGAAAAGGCAGGCGTATTATCCAAGATAGATTGGAGCGAGTGGGCAACACCCATCGTCCCGGTCATGAAGAAAACGTTGAATAATGATAAATCTGAAGAACAGAGAAAAATTCGCATCTGTGGGGACTTCAAAGTGACTGTAAACCCGGTTCTTCACATGGTACAGTATCCTCTTCCGAGGATAGAAGATATTTTCGCCTCACTATCCGGAGGGAAACGTTTCACCAAAATTGACTTGACACAGACATATCTACAGATGGAGGTTGAAGAGGCCTCTAAAAAGTATCTCACGATAAATACACACAAAGGCCTGTACCAGTACAATCGACTGGTTTTCGGAGTAGCATCAGCTCCAGCTATCTGGCAAACAGCTATGGAGCAAGTCCTCCATGGGATTCCGGGGACTCAATGCTACCTAGACGACATCCTTGTAACAGTAGAAAACGACAATGAGCACCTTGCCAATTTAGAGCAGGTGCTCACTAGGCTGAGAGAACAGGGCCTACGAGCAAATCGCCCCAAGTGCGAATTTTTCCAGAAACAAATATCATATTGTGGCCACATAATTAACGAGGAAGGGTTACATAAGTCACCTGAAAAAATTGAAGCGGTCATTAAAGCCCCAGCACCTGAAAATGTCTCACAATTAAGGTCCTTCCTGGGATTGATAAATTACTATCATAAATTTTTACCGAACTTGTCAACTCTTCTGCACCCTCTTAACGAACTGCTACAAACGGGAGTAATTTGGAAATGGAGTGAAGACTGTAAACGTGCCTTCCATAAATGCAAAGGCTTAATCACGTCCAAGGAAGTTTTGGCTCATTACAACCCATCACTGCCAATCAGACTGGCGTGCGATGCATCCCCTTACGACGTAGAGGCGGTATTATCGCATAGATTCCCTGATGGCTCGGAGCGGCCGATAGCTTTTGCGTCACGCTCATTGAACTCAGCTGAGCGTAACTATGCCCAGATCGACAGGGAGGCACTCAGCCTGGTATGGGGAGTGAAGAAATTCAACCATTACCTACACGGACAAAAATTTACCTTGCTGACTGACCATCAACCCCTCATCTCCATATTCAACCCTGAAAAGGGCGTTCCCATTATGACAGCGCAAAGGCTACAGAGGTGGTCCCTTTTCCTAGGGGCACACCAATATGACATAGAATACAAAGGATCAAAACAGCATGGGAATGCTGACGGTTTATCGTGCCTACCGTTGCCAACAGTAGAAGAGGCACCTACAGTAGACCCAGTGGAGATGTTCCACTCAACCATAGTGGAATGTCTACCAGTAACAAATTCTGCCATTGAAAAGGAAATGAGAAATGACCTGACTCTCTCACGAGTCTACGATTTAACGGTGAAGGGATGGCCAGCACATGGCGAACCACTGTTGCCAGCATTCTCGCAAAGAAGAGAACAGCTGTCAGTGTGCCGAGGAACCTTGATGTGTGGATCCAGAGTGGTGATTCCACCCAAACTCCAGGATAAAATGCTAAAGGAGCTTCACGAGGGGCATCTGGGTGGAGGGGAAATGAAGAACCTAGCCAGAGCGTTTGTGTGGTGGCCAGGTATTGATGGAGACATCGAAGAAATGACCAAGAGCTGCCTAGGATGCCAGAAGGTCCAAAACGCCCCACCACAAGCCCCTCTACATCCATGGGAGTGGCCCTCATCTCCATGGCAAAGGGTACACATCGACTTTGCTGGTCCATTTATGGACTCAATGTTCTTAATCGCGGTTGATGCACACTCCAAGTGGCCGGAGGTAATAAAGATGTCCTCCACCACCACGGAAAAAACCATCACAGTATTAAGGACCATATTTGCCAGGAATGGGCTGCCTGAACAGATCTGTTCTGATAATGGACCGCAATTTGTGTCCGAAGAATTCAGGAAGTTCTTAAAAAACAATGGGGTTAAGCACTACACGTCCGCCCCATACCATTCCGCCACCAATGGATTGGCTGAAAGGTTTGTCCAGACCTTCAAGAAGGCCATAAAGGCCATGGGTAATGAAGACATAAAACTTCAGCATAAGGTAGATAACTTTTTGTTTGCATACAGGAATGCAACACATGTGGTTACAAACCAAACTCCCGCCATGATGTTCTTCAATAGAAGCCTAAGATGCCGGCTGGATTTGATCAAGCCAAACATCAGAAGGGACGTGGAGAACCGGCAATTTCAAGGCATGAATGAAAGGCCAACTAGAACCTTCCAGATAGGTGAACAAGTTTTGGCCCGGGACTACCGTACCGAGAAATGGCAGCCTGGAACTATTTGCACACGACTAGGACCGCTGATGTATACCGTGGACATTGGAGAAAGCATAATAACGCGCCATGCTGACCAGATCATAGAGTCATCCAAAAAGGGACAACCTACACCACAACTCTATACGCCTAATGATGAAGTAGAGATACCCATAGTATCTACCTCCGATCCGGTGATACTGGAACCAGATGAACCCGACACTGGCATTCAAGCCGAATCAGCCTTGCCAAAAGAACCTACTACACCACCAGAAACTACTACACCACCAAGGCGTTATCCGGACCGAGTCAGGAAGCCTCCAGAGAGACTGACTTACAATTGATTAACTGCAGCAAATGTGTAGATTATTGTTCTTGTAACATGTTAATTAATGATTACTTAAAATATTATGTACTGGTTGTCTAAAAGGGGAGGAATTGTGGTGTATGTGCCTTTAAGAGCCCCCTGTGTACTGTAATGCTGGTAATGGCCACTCAGGCTATATAAGCCTGTATATTGTCTTGTATCTGTTAGTTCACCTCCAGACTTTGTTCAGTAAACACCTGTGAAACCAACTCCTGCCTTCCGTGTCTCTATTAACACACGGATACAACAATTCCTTACCATGAATTCTTTGCTCCCTTCACTAACAAAACACTGTGCATTGTCAGATACAATCATTTCTGGAATACCATGCATGCTGAAGCTGTTCCTGAGACAATTCAGTGTGGCATCAGTCGTTGCAGAGCTCACTGGATAAACGTCGATCCACTTTGAGTGAGCATCAACCAGCACCAAAAACATTTTGCCCATAAAAGGTCCCGCATAGTCTATGTGAATTCTCCTCCAGGGTTTGCTGGGCCACTCCCAGGGATGGAGTGGTGCCCCGGCAGGTGCTTTCCTCTGTTCCTGACATATAGTGCATGACTTTACCTTTGACTCAATTTCAGCATCCAAGTTAGGCCACCACAGGTAGCTCCTAGCCAGTCCTTTCATTCTAGTCATTCCTGGGTGCGATTGATGCAACTGTTCCATCAAAGTAGAGCGTCCCCGCTCTGGGACTATGATGCGTGCTCCCCATAGCACACATCCATCTTGGACACTGAGCTCGTGCTGTCTCTGTCTGTACGGCGCGAACTCTGGTCCCTCACGGTGATCTGGCCAGCCTTTCAACACACACTCATGGACCCTTGACAGAACGGGGTCCTTGGCCGTCCAGCCCTGGATTTGCGCTGAAGTCATCAGGGGACTGATCTCCTGATCCAGCATCAGGACGTACTCCTCAGGGGAAGTACTGCGAGAAGATTTTGAGAGGGGCAGGCGGCTGAGAGCATCCGCGTTCCCGTTTTCCTTGCTGACTCTGTACGTGATCACATATTCATAGGCTCTTAGTATTACTGCCCATCTCATTATTCTCTGAGATGCCATTTGAGGCACCGCTTTCATCTCATTCAGTAAGCTAATAAGAGGCTTGTGGTCAGTACTGATTACAAACTTCCTCCCATATATGTACTTATGGAATTTCTTTACTCCAAATATAATGGCCAACCCCTCTTTATCAAGCTGTGAATAGTTCTTTTCCGCAGCTGTGAGCGTGCGTGAAACAAACCCGATGGGCCTTTCCGCTCCATCTGGCATGCGGTGGGCCAACACTGCCCCCACTCCATAGGGTGATGCGTCGCAGGACACCCTGCTGGACTGAAGTAGCTCCTTTGACTGCTGAAACGCTTTTGCTTGCTCTGGCCCCCAACGCCATGGCTCCTCCTTTCTCAGCAGTTTGTGCAGGGGTGCCAGCAGCATCGATAAGTTTGGAAGAAACCGGTTATAATAATTCAGGAGCCCTAGATAGTCTTTCAGTTCAGTCAGTGAGGTGGGTGCCGGTGCGTCCTGCACTGCCCGCACTTTCCCTGGTAATGGATGGAGGCCTGTGGCATCCACCCGATGTCCCAGGAATGTAACTTCCTTCTCCATGAAACTCCATTTACTCCATTTCAGGCATAGCCCTGCCTCTTCCAGCCGCTGTAACACTTTGTCCAGTGTTTTTAAGTGATCCTGATCGTCACTTCCTGTTAGCAGAATATCATCTAAGTACACGGCCACCTTTGGAATGCCCTGCAGAATGCCCTCCATAGTCCGTTGGAATATTGCTGGGCTAGAACTGACACCAAATGGTAACCTGGCATATGTGAACAGCCCCTTGTGTGTGTTCACCGTGACAAACTTTTTTGATTCTTCATCTAGCAATATCTGCTGATACGCATGACTCATGTCCAGTTTGCTGAATCTTTCTCCCCCAGCGAGCGATGTTAACATGTCCTCCATTCTCGGAATGGGGTACTGTTCCAGTGATGATACTCTGTTCACTGTTAACTTATAGTCACCACACACCCTTACGTTACCATCGGGCTTCAATACCGGGACTATTGGTGCCGCCCAGTCTGAAAATTTCACTGGTTCTATTACTTTGTCCTTTAGCAGGCGATCTAGTTCTGCCTCAACCTTGGTTTTCATTGCAAAAGGTACCGACCTTGGTTTAAAGAAATGAGGCGTGGCATCACTGGCTACATGAATCTTGGCTGTGGCTCCCCTTAAGGTGCCCAGTTCGTCCTTGAACACTAACTCATGCTTCATCAGCACTTCTTGCAGTGCCTCTGTACTGTCCTCCATTTTATTCATTGCCTGCCAGTCCACACTCAACTCACTGATCCACCCTCGCCCTAACAGGTTAGGCCCTGACCCTGCTACCACTACCACCGTAAGCTCTTTGGTGACTCCTTTGTGTTCCACTTGTACTTCGGCCACCCCCAAAATGTCCACCTTCTGTCCTGTGTAGGTTTTGAGACTAATGGGGCATGTACCTAGCTCTGGTACTTTTGCTTCCCCCCATAGCTTGGCGTACTCAGTCTGCGACATTATGGTTACACTACATCCGGTGTCAATCTCAAACTTTACTTGACCTCCGTTCTCTATCAAATACTAAGTGAGAGGGGGTACGTTGGGCCTTGAAGTGTCTATACTGTATATAGTGAAAACCTCCTCAGTAGACTCACTAGACTCTTCCTCTTGTATGTAATTTGCCCGCTTTGTGTACTTCTCCCTCTCTCCTTTAGCATGCTTTGCCCCTTTTGCACTGCTTCTCTCACTCACTGCCCTTTTACAGACTTTCTTTAAGTTCCCTATTTTTCCACAATTGTGGCACTTTGTCTTTGCAAACCTGCAGTCCTTTGCATAATGGCTCTTCCCGCCACATCGGTAGCAATCCCCAACCCCGACTGGTGGACTTTTCGCGCCAGCTTCCATCTTGAAAACAGCTCCTCCCCCTGGTTTACTCCATTTCTCCTTGCTCATACTGTTTAAGTCCTTAATGTCCTTGTTAGCCGTCTCCATGGCTTGTGCTTTTTTAAGTGCCGTCTCAAACGTTAATCCTTCTTCTGACAGCAACCTTTGCTGTATACTGTCATCGTTAACTCCGCATACAATCTGTCCCTTAACATGACTGTGAGCGTATTTCCAAAGTTACAGTCCTGTGCGTGCTTCCGAAGCTCCTCCACATACTCGGTAACGCTTTCTTCCGGCCTCCTAATCCTCGAATTGAATTTCCATCTCTGTACTATTTCACTAGGTTTTGGATTGAAATGATTCTTCAGTAGACTCACCAACTCGTCAAAAGATTTCTCTCCTGGCCGCTCCGGGCTCAGCAGATTCCTCATCCGTGTATAGGTTTGCGCTCCCACACAACTCAGTAAAATGGCCCTTTTCTTTTCAGCACTGTCCATCTCGTTTGCCATAAAGAAATGGCCTAGTATTTCACAATACTCCTCCCAAGACTGCGACTTGCTGTCAAAAGGTACCACGGAGCCTACTGTTCCTGCCATCCTTGGAGTCCGGTCACTTCAGCCAAAAAATCAAACTCCGTTTCGACTCCCATGGCCTAGCCTCGTGCTTTTCCGACTAGTTTGCTAACCAACCCGAGCAGCTCTTCCGAATACTCCAAAACTCTTCCGTCCTTTATTCTCGTCGCCATATGTGGTATCTTGAGGTGGCCATAGATGGAGACAGACACAGGTTAACTCCTTAACATGGTTTAATCAACACTTGCACATAAAAGCTTCTGCCATGAGGCAGCAAAAACAAAGAGTACAACCAGTACAGATCAGACTTAACTCAGGAGAGCAATTGCCACAGCACCACCTGGTGGATCAGGTTACACATAACCTCCCAGGTTACTACAGTACACGTAAAAATGTAATTGTTATTTGAATATTAAGGGGGTATTATTAATCTAAAAAGGGAGGAATTGTAGTGTATGTGCCTTTAAGTCAGAACTACTTTTTACAGCTCCTGTATACTGTAGTACCGGCAGTGACCACACCGGTATATAAGCTGTGCGCATGCCTCTGTACCCCAGTCTAGAGTTTACCCTCCTCCAGTAAAGACTTGTTATTTGTTTATGTACAGCATCCGTGTGATTATTTATCCACTGAACCACGGATCTAACAGTAGGGAAATGGTGTTTGGAAAATTGATGGGGCTGAAGGCCGATAAATCCCCAGGGCCTGATGGTCTACATCCCAGGGTACTTAAGGAAGTGGCCCTAGAGATAGTAGATGCATTGCTGGTCATCTTCCAGAACTTGATAGACTCTGGAACGGTACCCGTGGATTGGAGGGTAGCTAATGT
Organism: Somniosus microcephalus; assembly: GCF_052327205.1. Classification (NCBI taxonomy): domain Eukaryota; kingdom Metazoa; phylum Chordata; class Chondrichthyes; order Squaliformes; family Somniosidae; genus Somniosus; species Somniosus microcephalus. The sequence goes on from NC_140987.1 coordinate 198,572,661, forward strand.
TACCCCACTATTCAAAAAAGGTGGTAGAGAAAGAGCGGGGAATTATAGACCGGTAAGCCTGACATCAGTAGTGGGGAAAATGCTAGAGTTTATTATAAAAGATGTAATAGCAGAGCACTTGGAAAGCAGTGACAAGATCGGACAAAGTCAACATGGATTTACAAAAGGTAAATCATGCTTGACTAATCTATTGGGATTTTTTGAGGATGTAACTGGTAAAATAGATAAGGGAGAACCAGTGGATGTGGTGTATTTGGACTTTCAGAAGGCTTTCGATAAGGTCCCACATAAGAGATTAGCGTGCAAAATTAAGGCACATGGGATTGGGGGCAAGGTATTGACTTGGATAGAGAACTGGTTGGCGGACAGAAAGGAAAGAGTTGGAATAAATGGGTTGTTTTCCGAGTGGCAGGCAGTGACTAGTGGGGTACCGCAAGGATCTGTCCTAGGACCCCAGCTGTTCACAATATATATTAATGATCTGGACGAGTGAATTGGATGTAATATCTCCAAATTTGCAGATGACACAAAGCTGGGTGGGAGGGTAAGCTGTGAGGAGGATGTCGTGAAACTCCAGTACGATTTGGACAGGTTGGGTGATTGGGCAGAAACATGGCAAATGCACTATAATGTGGATAAATGTGAGGTTATCCACTTTGGTGGCAAAAACAGGAAGGCAGATTATTATTTGAATGGCAATAGATTGGGAGAAGGGGAAGTGCAAAGAGACCTGGGTGTCCTTGTGCACCAGTCGCTGAAGCTAAGCATGCAGGTGCAGCAGGCGGTTAAGAAGGCAAATGGTATGTTGGCCTTTGTAGCAAGAGGGTTCGAGTACAGGAACAAGGATGTCTTGCTACAGTTGTACAGGGCCTTGGTGAGACCACACCTTGAGTATTGTGTGCAGTTTTGGTCACCTTACCTGAGGAAGGACGTTCTTGCCATGTGTTGTGTCGGTACCTTTCTACCTAGACACAATTTAGGACTCAGAACTCAGGGATTCAAACATAAAGTGCTTTATTCAGGAAGGACAGGAAGTTCTGGAAAGTTCTGAACAAAGAGAGCTAAACTTAACCAAGAGAACACCCAACCATTTATCTGCTGTGACAGCACCACCACAGGTGGGAGGAGAACACACAATACATAACACCATGGAGGGAGTGCAGCGAAGATTCACCAGGCTGATACCTGGGATGGCAGGAATGACGTATGAGGAGAGATTGTGTCGATTGGGCTTATACTCACTGGAGTTTAGAAGATTGAGAGGGGATCTCATCGAAACCTATAAAATTCTGTCAGGTCTGGACAGACTAGATGCAGGAAGGATGTTTCTGATGGCCGGGGAGTCCAAAACCAGGGATCATAGTCTAAGGATAAGGGGTAAGCCATTTAGGACTGATTTGAGGAGGAATTTCTTCACCCAGAGAGTGGTGAACCTATGGAATTCTCTGCCACAGAGGGCGGTGGAGGCCAGTTCATTAAATATATTCAAGAAAGAGTTGGATATATTTCTTGAGGCTAAAGGGATCAAGGGATATGGGGAGAAGGCAGGGACAGGGTACTGAATTTGGATGATCAGCCATGATCTCATTGAATGGCGGAGCAGGCTCGAAGGGCCGAATGGCCTACCCCTGCTCCTATCTTCTATGCTTCTATGTTTCTCTGTATCGTCAATTACCAGTAGCATTTAAAGTACAATAATGTTATCCCACCATGTGCTAGTGTGAAATTTGGCTACAAATTAATAGACAAGCACATGTTTCTACTTTACCCTGGATACCAGAAATAAGTATATGCCATAAAAGTTGAGTGTGGCTGCAACTACATTTAGGGTTTATATTGAAAGGAATTGAGTACAGAGTGGCCAGTTCTGGCAGAGAACAATGGCTGTGAATTGTCATGCAATGGGTGTCAGAGCTGCCATATTTCCTCTTCGGTGAAGCACACACTTCATTGACCTGTGTTGCCTCTATATTCTATGGCGAGGGTGGGGAATGTGGTGTTGGAGTTATATGTGATGGAGTCTATCCTCCTTAAGTGCCACTTGAATTTTCTTTGCTCCATCCTATGCTGTGCCTCCTCTTGTTCCTGCATGATAATGGCATACAAGGTTGTACTCATAGGTTTGCCATACCTGCTCCTGAGATGTCCTCACTGTCGGGGGGTGGGGGGTGGGAGTGGGGGGTGGGGTGGGGGGTTGGGGTGGGCGGGGGGCTGGTGTGGGGGTGAATTTTTACCGGTAGTCTCACATTGTCAGAAACAGCAAGAAGTAAATTCAGGTTTATCTAGTCAGAATGCCAAAGGAACAATTGTTGCAAAAAGTCATTTCCAGTTACAGAAATCACTGTTGAAACTCTCCATCTTGTTCAGGCTCACACATTCCTCACTTTTGCCGATATCAGCTGGTCATGGAAACTGCTGCAAGTTCTCAGTCTAACTTAACCCACGTGCTTAGGGATAGTGCGGGAAGGTGGACTTGAGGTAGAAGATCAGCCATAATCTTATTGAATGGCGGAGCAAGCTCAAGATCTGAATGGCCTACTCCTGTTCCTATTTCTTATGTTCTTATGCTTTGCAAGTGTAAAACCAGAAAACAGGCCCTCAATATAATATATGCAAATCAGCTCGCTCACCACTCAGTGGCGGATTGCAGGAAAGGGCCTAAAGAAAACCATAAGGAAATTCGGGAGGATTAATTTGGGGTTGGTAAACTGGCATAAGTGACTTCCCTGCCTTCGATCTAGTTCCTTTTCTCTCCAGTTTTGAAGAAGGGTCAAACCCGAAACGTCAACTCAAATTTCTCTCCACGGATGTTGCCTGACTTGCTGAGTTTTTCCAGCATTTTCTGTTGTTATTAAGTGACTTCCAACCTATTTTGCTGCCAAAAAAAGTTACTTGTCACAATTATACACTGATTTTTTTTATTCATTCATGCATGGGATGTGGGCATCACTGGCAAGGCCAGCATTTATTGCCCATCCCTAATTGCCCTTGGTGGTGATGAGTTGGCTTCTTGAACCACTGCAGTCCATGTGGTGAAGGTATTCCTACAGTGCTGTTATGTAGGGAGTTCCAGGAATTTGACCCAGCGACGATGAAGGAACGGCGATATATATCCAAGTCAGGATGGTGTGTGACTTGGAGGGGAGCTTGGAGTTGGTGGTGTTCCCATGCAACTGCTGCCCTTGTCCTTCTAGTTGGTAGGGGTCGTGGATTTGAGAGGTGCTGTCGAAGAAGCCTTGGCGAGTTGCTGCAGTGCATGTTGTAGATGGTACACACTGCAGACATGGTGCGCTGGTGGCAGTTGGAGTGAATGTTTAAGGTGGTGGATGGGGTGCCAATCAAGCGGGCTGCTTTGTCCTGGATGGTGTTGAGCTTCTTGAGTGTTATGCCAAAAACTGAAATTTCTAGGCTAAGGTACTCACGTGCATGACATATTTGGTCATTTAAATCTGGTTCCACTGAATTTGATGTAGGTCACAAACAAGCTGATCATTCATAGATTGATTCATGTAGGCAGTTGCTATGTGTAATGAACTATCCAGGGCTGCATGATGCAATATTCAGCTCCTGAACCTTTGGGAATCCTGCCATTTGGTAACATTTCATAGCTCTCTCATGCTGCTGTTGGCTGTCCATGGGGAAGGAGATAAAATTGCTTTCTCAAGCAAACAAGCCACCTGTCACTTGCTTCATATATCTATATACTGAAGATTGACTGATGTGAATGATACTGCCAGTGGCAACTTGAAATAATTCAGAGGCATAGGAGTTAAGAGCTTTTGTGGCCTTTATTTCTATAAGTTTTGTGCTTATGGATGAGTTTGGCTTCAGGTCACTTTGCAGCATACATTACAACTCAGTCACAGCTTTCTTTGTGAATCACAGCCTATTTAAGTACTGTTGCTTTGATAGATGAAGGTATAGGTAAAAGCTTGTGAGGATGTTGGTGAGTGGTTGCAAAGAGTTCTGGTGTAGCCTGACCTGCCGTGTATCACACAGTTGCACCTTCTCATCTTCCTCCAAAAAACAAAAGTGCAGGGAAATTCCCATTGTGGTCCAGCCAATAATTCCAGACAGTGTTTCCCATTACATCAGTTACTTACGTGTAACTGATCAGAAAAACTAGGCTTAAGTCTCTTCCCCAACCTTCCCTAAAAGTGACCGGAGTATCTCATTAACACCCAATACCTCTTTTCAACAATATCAATTCAGGTTCCTATGAAAGGTATCCATTGATCCTGAATTGTTTACCTTCTCTGGTAGCCTGTTCCACATGTCCATTATTCTATGTAAAACTGTTATACAATCTGTAACCTTTCTCAAGGCTTATACTTGTGTGTCCTCTAATCTACTACATATTGTAGCACCAGGTGTACCTAAAAAAGTGGTGCCAACAGGACTACATGCTATATTCAGGGTTAAGTGATTCCACAATCAATGGATCAGATCAAAGCTCTGCAGTCCTGGCACATCCAGTTGTGAAATGTGGTGGACCACTAAACAACTAACAGGAGGAGGAGGCTCCATGAATATCCCCATCCTCAATGATGGTGGAGCCCAGCATTTGAGTACAAAAGACAAGGCTGAAGTGTTTACAACCATCTTCAGCCAGATGTGTCGAGTGGATGATCCATATCGGCCTCCTCCTGAGGTCCCCATCATCACAGAAGCCAGTCTTCAGCCAATTCGATCACTCCACGTGATATCAAGAAACAGCTGAGCGCACTGGATACAGCAAAGGCTATGGGCCCCGACAACATCCCGGATATCGTGCTGAAGACTTGTGCTCCAGAACTAGCCGCGCCTCAACCAAACTGTTCCAGTACAGCTACAATACTGGCATCTATCCGACAATGTGGAAAACTGTCCAGGTATGTCCTGTCCACAAAAAGCAGGACAAATCCAATCCAGCCAATTACTGCCCCATCAGTCTACTTCTCAATCATCAGCAAAGTGATGGAAGGTGTCATCGACAGTGCTATCAAGCGGCACTTACTCACCAATAACCTGCTCACTGAGGCCCAGTTTTGGTTCCGCCAAGACCACTTGGCTGCTGACCTCATTACAGCCTTGGTCCAAACATGGACAAAGGAGCTGAATTCCAGAGGAGAAATGAGAGTGACTGCCCTTGACATCAGGGCAGCATTTGACCTAGTGTGGCATCAAGGAGCCCTAGTAAAATTGAAGTCAATGGGAATCGGGGGGAAACTCTCCACTGGCTCGAGTCATACCTAGCATAAAGGACGATGGTTGAGATGGTTGGAGGTCAATCATCACAGTCCCAGGACATCACTGCAGAAGTTCCTCAGGGCAGTGTCCTATGCCCAACTATCTTCAGCTGCTTCATCAATGACTTTCCCTCCATCATAAGGTCAGAAGTGGGGATATTTGCTGATGACTGCACAGTGCTCAATGCCATTTGCAACTCCTCAGATAATGAAGCAGTCCATGTCTGCATGCAGCCAGACCTGGACAACATTCAGGCTTGTGATGATAAGTGGCAGGTAACATTCGCGCCACACAAGTGCCAGGCAATGAAAATCTCCAAAAAATGAGCGTCTAACCACCATCCCTTGACATTCAACAGCATTACCATCACCGACTACCCCACCATCAATATTCTGGGGGGGTCACCATTGACCAGAAACTTAACTGGACCAGCCACATAAATACTGTGGTAACAAGAGCAGGTCAGAGGCTAGGTATTCTGCGGCGAGTGTCTCACCTCCTGATTCCCCAAAGTCTTTCCACGATCTACAAGGCACAAATCAGGAGTGTGATGGAATATTCTCCACTTGCTTGGATGAGTGAAGCTCCAACAACACTCAAGAAGCTCGACACCATCCAAGACAAAGTAGCCCACTTGATTGACACCTCATCTACCACCTTAAACATTCACTCCCTCCAAAACCAGCGTACTGTGGCTGCAGTGTGTACCATCTACAAGATGCACTGCATCAACTCGCCAAAGGCTTCTTCAGCAGCGACCTCTACTACCTAGAAGGACAGGTGCAGCAGGCGCTTGGGAACACCACCACCTCCAAGTTCCCCTCCAAGTCAAACACCATCCTGACTTGGAAGCATATCGCCGATCCTTCATCGTCACTGGGTCAAAATCCTGGAACTCCCTGCATAACAGCACTATGGGAGTACCTTTACCACACGGACTGCAATGGTTCAAGAAGGTGGCTCACCACCACCTTCTCAAGGGCAACTAGGGATAGGCAATAAATGCTGGCCTTGCCAGCGATGCCCACATCCCATGAATGAATAAAAACATATTTAAGGAAACCCAGCACGGATTTGTTAAAGGCAAATCATGTTTAACCAACTTAATCAAGTTTTTTGATGAGGTAGCAGAGAGGGTTGATGAGGGTAATGCGGTTGACATAGTGTATATGGATTTCCAAAAGGCATTCGACAGAGTGCCACATAATAGAAGCCCATGGAATAAAAGGAACAGTGGCAGCATGGATACGAAATTGGCTAAGTGACAGGAAACAGAGAGTAGTGGTGAACAGTTGTTTTTCGGACTGGAGGAAGGTATACAGTGGTGTTCCCCAGGGGTCGGTTCCAGGACCACTGCTTTTCTTGATATATATTAATGACTTGGACATGGGTGTACAGGGCACATGTTCAAAATTTGCAGATGACACAAAACTTGGAAGTATAGTGAACAGTGAGGAGAAGACTTCAGGAAGACATAGACAGGCTGGTGAAATAGGTGGACACATGGCAGATGAAATTTAACGCAGAAAAGTGTGAAGTGATACATTTTGGTAGAAAGAAGGTGAGCACATATAAATTAAATGATACAATCCTAAAGGGAGTGCTCAAACAGACACACCTAGGGGTATGTGTGCACAAATCATTGAAGGTGGCAGGGCTGGTTGAGAAAGCCGTTAAAAAGTCTCACGGGATCCTGGGCTTCATAAGTAGAGGTATAGAGTACCAAAGTGTGGAAATTATGATGAACATTTATAAAACACTGGTTCGGCCCCAACTGGAGTATTGTGTCCAATTCTGGGCACCACACTTTAGGAAGGATGTGAAGGCCTTAGAGAAGGTGCAGGAAAGATTTACGAGAACCTATTTCTTATGTTCTTATGAGAATGATTCCAGGAATGAGGGACTTCAGTTCCGCTGATAGACTGGAGAAGCTGGGGTTGTTTTCCTTGGAGCAGAGAAGATTGAGAGGAGATTTGATAGAGGTGTTCAAAATCATGAGCAGTCTGGACAGAGTAGATAGAGAGAAACTGTTCCCAGTGGCAGAAGGGTCGAGAACCAGAGGACACAGATTTAAGGTGATTGGCAAAAGAATCAAAGGCGAGTGGCTAAGATCTGGAATGCACTGCCTGAAAGGGTGGTGGAGGCAGACTCAATCTTACCTTTCAAAAGGGAGTTGGATAGGCATCTGAAGGAATAAAAATTGCAAGGCTATGGGGAAAGGGCAGGAGGGTGAGACTAGCTGAGAGTCGGCACAGGCTCGATGAGCCGAATCGCTTTCTTCCATGCTGTAACCATTCTATGATTCTATGATACACCTTTCATTGTTTTAGTGACCTGTATCAAGCTCTCCCTCAGTCTTCATTTTTCTAGGAAAAGTAAGATTAGTTGCGTGAACCTCTAAGGCCTCTAAGCCTGGAATCTTCCTAGTCTCTCTTCTCTTAAGTCCTTTCTACTGCATTTGTATCCTTTTCCTGGTAGGATGACCAAAGCTGCGTGCCATACTCCAGAACTGGCCTCACCATTGATCTGTATAATATTAATATAACTTGTTTTGACTTGTACATCAGTGCTCTCCAGATGCATCCTAGTAACCTGCTATGTGTTATTATAAATTGTTTCCCAAATTGTTTTCCTTTTCAGGCTCTGCCAGAAGTTATACTTCTGTGTTCCGCACATGCATCAGAACTTTCGTTGGAGCTTCTCCTGCCCTGTTGCTGTAACTTTAGCAGAAATCCCATTTATTCTGGCGATGTTTATTGTCACCTATTCCTGGGTTAGCGGCAGAGCAGGACGACTGGCCACCATGTGGCACCACTGCAAGCCTACGATTTTCCTCCTGGAACCCTCATAATCAATGCAGGTGGGGTTTGGACGGGTAATACTGATTCTCGTTGGTTTACTGCCACTGGCAAGGAGGGAAATCGAGTTCTGTTATACTCTTTTACAGGCTGCAACCATTGAAAGGAGGAACATCAGTTTTGGAGCAGCAAGAAACACAAGTGCAAGAATGTCTCGAGAAGCAGCAGCTGGGGGGAGGGGGTGGGGTGGTGGGGGGAGGGGGTGGGGTGGTGGGGGAGGGGGTGCATGTGGGGAGGGGGTGGGGTGGTGGGGGGAGGTGGTGGGGTGGTGGGGGGAGGGTGTGTGTGTGGGGAGGGGGTGGGGTGGTGGGGGGAGGGGGTGCGTGTGGGGAGGGGGTGGGGTGGTGGGGGGAGGGTGTGTGTGTGGGGAGGGGGTGGGGTGGTGGGGGGAGGTGGTGGGGTGGTGCGTGTGGGGAGGGGGTGGGGTGGTGGGGGGAGGGTGTGTGTGTGGGGAGGGGGTGGGGTGGTGGGGTGGTGGGGTGGTGGGGGGCGGGGGTGCGTGTGGGGAGGAAGTGGGAAGTTGGCAGCAGGAACCGTTCACAGATTCTTGGATGCATTCATGGAGGTGTTGCTGGCTGAAGTTAAGGCCAAAAGGGAAGTTGGGGCCAGAAGATATTACTGAGGGCAGGAAGCCCCATAAGGTGGTGGTTCAGGCTGTTTGGAGAGAACCAACAGAGGCAGTCAGTTTTCCAGTTTTCTTTATCCAGATTCTGTACTGTTTTTAATAGATTTGTTTTTTTAACTAACATTGTTGGGTTTTGGATCATTTTGACCTCTTTACCCATGACTTCAAAGTGGTAAGATTTTGAATGAATTTCAGCACCACCAATAAAAGGGGCAGTCAGTCTTTGCAAAATATTGGGAGCTGTAGAGTGAATGGCTTGTGATGAAGTGTGACATTGAACAGGTGGAGTGGGACTCGCAGGAGGCACTCGAGCAGCTGTGGTGTAGCTTCAGGGAGAAATGCGATGTGTTGGTGAAGCTAAAACCAGGCACTAGCAGAAGCACGTTCACTGACACATGAAGATCCAGAACATGTGGCCTGGTTTGCAGTCTAGAGCCGTGATCTGCTCCTGCAGACAGAGTTGAATTTATCCAACTCCCTCAGTCAGTTTGCTGGAATATGGCATGAGCATGAGAGACTGCATCAAAATAATTATAAAAGCATAATATATGTTGGCTCCATATAAATGCAATAACTAGGGATAAAATTAAAAATAAATGCAAAATATGATATAGTATGACTACTCACCCATAAATGTAACAGATAATCCAGCAAAATAAAAATTGTGCACTGCAAATAAGTCTAACGGTAGATATTACAAATGATTGCTCTCTGTGGAACAGGAGTGCAAATCACAAACTTGGGAGCAGAGGGCAGAGCGATATTCCATCGAGTTATTTTAATGAACAGAAAATCGTACAGGGCATGCCGACCTCTGCACTCAAATTCTCGATCTGCACTCCTGCCATATACCATACACTATTTTTCTGAATTATTTTTGTCCACTTTCAAGCACTGTTCTAGTGGTAAGATGTGGGAAATTGGGTGGGGAGGTATCTTGGTGATTTCCCATTCATGGAAAAACTGTCAACATGTTTCCACCGGAAGAGAACATGTTAGAAGTTACTGCCCACCCAAACATGGGCAGACGAATATATTAATGACATTCTGATGTGGGATGTCCCATTTTGCACTCTATTTCTGCCCAATGCTGAGACTGACTGTACAGAACATGCATACAACAGTGCTAGGTGCCCAGATCAAGGAAGAAGTCATTTTAAAGGGCCTTGACAGCTCCTGCAGAACTTCTATGAAATCTTTCTTTAAGAATTGTTTTTCATAATTTTTTTTCCCATTTTGTCTCTGAACACAGCAGGATTCAGGATCAGATGTCACCCTGCGGGATTTGAGATTCCCAAGAACCACTTACACAGTTGACTATTTTTGTCTGCTTTTGCAATACCCTTGTATCTATGTTATTTAGAGGAAGAGGAGGAGGATGCTGAGGACAACCCATTGCCTGCAGTAAGAGACATTCATAGCAATCTTATTTGGAACAGCTTCTCATAACAACGTCTGTCCACAGCATTAACAGCCCTATTGTGAAGGAATAAGCCAAATAACCTATTCAGAAAAAGACACCATCTTTTGAAAGAATTCTGGCCTTATTAAAACATGACAAACTGGGTTTGGAAATTTAGAAACCGAACGATGAAAGTATTCTGGCTATTGAGATAAGACAGTTGTTGACCCTGAATAAATAACCTTATTGAAACAGAAGGTGAAGGGCTCCAACTAGTTGAACTTTTGGGAACGAAACAATGGTTCACCTTGGATAAGGTGTTCTAATTTACACTTCGTAAAGAAGCACATAAGATAAGGAACATCTGCCCTCATAAAGATGACATAAAGTAAGGAACACCTGCCGTCACACCGTTTTTATATGGTAAACTTAGAACACCTAGAGAGGAGACATGATTCTGGCTGATGCGGCAGTAAGAATTGCAGAGGTAGGCAGAAAGATGACCAGGGATAATTGACTTGCATCAGCAGAAAACCTTAAAGGAAATACCACTGGAAAAGGGTATAAATATTGAACTCTCAAATGGGATAACAGACTCGCTTTAATCGGGCAAAGCAATTCTCGGCTTCAAAGGCAGCGCTGTAGTCTAAAATTCTTTGTACCTCGGGATCAAAGGTATCCTGTATAAGAACTTTAAGAACTGTAATACTGTAGTGAAGTTATGATTTAAAAGTAAGATTCTCTGTTAATAATAAGATAGCATTTTTTTCTCTTTTTAGAATGATTAATGTTGCGATTGACTGAATCACCAACTGTAAATTGCATGTCGGTTCTTTAATAAATCTATATTTTTTAGAATTGTCTCACATATGACTTCTGTATCAAAAACTCACAAATTCAATCTCTGTACATGTAGTGTCCATGTGTAGATAAAGACACTGAAGACAGGAGTTGGTTCATAGGTATTTACTAAGCAAGTCTGGGGGGGGGGGTTCTAAAGGATATACACAATACACAGGCTTATATAGCCCAAGTGGCAATTACCGGCATTACGCACACCTGGGGCTCTTAAAGGCACATACACCACAATTGCTCTTAAAGGCACATACACCACAATTCCTCCCCTTCTAGCTAACTAGTACATCATATTTTAAGTAATTATTAATTACATGTTATATGCAAAATAATATACATTGCTGTATTAATTAATTATAAGTTAGTCTCTCAGGAGGCTTCCTGACTCGGTCCGGATAACGCCTCGGGGGTGTAGTAGTTTCTGGTGGTGTAGTAGGTTCTTCTGGTAAGGCTGATTCGGCTTGAAGGCCAGTGTCGGGTTCATCGGGTTCCAGTATCACCGGATCGGAGGTAGATATGGGTATCTTTACTTCATCGTTAGATGTATAGCGTGGTGGTGTAGGTTGTCCCTTTTCGGATGACTTGATGATTTGGTCAGCATGGCGCCTTATTATGCTTTCTCCGATGTCCACGGTATACATCAGTGGTCCTAGTCGTGTGCAGATAGTTCCAGGCTGCCATTTCTCGGTACGGTAGTCCCGGGCCAAAACCGGTTGGCCTATCTGGAAGGCCCTAGTTGGCCTTTCATTCATGCCCTGAAACTGCCGGTTCTCCACTTCCCTTCGGATGTTGGGCTTGACCAAATCCAGCCGGCATCTTAGGTTTCTATTGTAGAACATCATGGCGGGAGTTTGGTTTGTAACCATATGTGTTGCATTCCTATATGCAAATAAGAAGTTATCCACCTTGTGCTGAAGTTTTATGTCTTCATTACCCATGGCCTTTATGGCCTTCTTAAAGGTCTGGACAAACCTTTCAGCCAATCCATTGGTGGCGGGATGGTATGGGGCGGACGTGTAGTGCTTTACCCCATTGTTCTTTAAGAACTTTCTGAATTCTTCGGACACAAATTGCAGTCCATTATCAGAACATATCTGTTCCGGCAGCCCATTCCTGGCAAATATGGTCCTCAATACTGTGATGGTTTTTTCCGTGGTGGTGGAGGACATCTTTATTACCTCCGGCCACTTGGAGTGTGCATCAACTGCGATTAAGAACATTGAGTCCATAAATGGACCAGCAAAGTCGATGTGCACCCTTTGCCAGGGAGATGAGGGCCACTCCCATGGATGTAGAGGGGCCTGTGGCAGAGCATTTTGGACCTTCTGGCATCCTAGGCAGCTCTTGGTCATGTCTTCGATGTCTCCATCGATACCTGGCCACCATACAAACGCCCTAGCTAGGTTCTTCATTTTCACTCCACCCAGATGCCCCTCGTGAAGCTCCTTTAGCACTTTATCCTGGAGTTTGGGTGGAATCACCACTCTGGATCCACACATCAAAGTTCCTCGGCACACTGACAGCTGTTCTCTTCTTTGCGAGAATGCTGGCAACAGTGGTTCGCCATGTGCTGGCCATCCCTTCATTGTTAAATCGTAGACCCGTGAGAGAGTAGGGTCATTTCTGGTCTCCCTTTCAATGGCAGAATTTGTCACCGGTAGACATTCCACTATGGTAGAGTGGAATATCTCTACTGGGTCTACTGTAGGTGCCTCTTCTATCGTTGGCAACGGCAGGCGCGATAAACCGTCAGCATTCCCATGCTGTTTTGACCCTTTGTATTCAATGTTGTATTGGTGTGCCCCTAGAAAAAGGGACCACCTCTGTAGTCTTTGTGCCGTCATAATGGGGACACCTTTCTTAGGGTTGAATATGGAGATGAGGGGTTGATGGTCAGTCAGCAAGGTAAATTTTTGTCTGTGTAGGTAATGGTTGAATTTCTTCACTCCCCATACCAGGCTGAGTGCTTCCCTGTCTATCTGGGAATAGTTACGCTCAGCTGAGTTCAATGAGCGTGACGCAAAAGCTATCGGCCGTTCCGAGCCATCAGGGAATCTATGGGACAATACCGCTCCTATGCCGTAAGGGGATGCATCGCACGCCAGTCTGATTGGTAGTGATGGGTTGTAATGAGCCAAAGCTTTCTCGGATGTGATTAAGTCTTTACATTTATGGAAGGCACGTTTACAGTCTTCGTTCCATTTCCAAATCACTCCTGTGTGTAGAAGATCATTAAGAGGGTGTAGAATAGTTGATAAGTTCGGTAAAAATTTATGATAGTAATTTATTAATCCCAGGAATGACCTCAATTGTGAAACATTTTCAGGTGCTGGGGCTTTTATAACTGCTTCAATTTTTTCAGGTGACTTATGCAACCCTTCCTTATTAATTATGTGGCCACAATATGATATCTGATTTTGGAAAAATTCGCACTTGGGGCGATTTGCTCGTAGGCCCCGTTCTTTCAGCCTAGTGAACACCTGCTCCAAATTGGCAAGGTGCTCGTTGTCGTTTTCTCCTGTTATAAGGATGTCGTCTAGGTAACACTGAGTCCCCGGAATCCCTTGCAGGACTTGCTCCATAGCTCTTTGCCAGATAGCTGGAGCTGATGCTACTCCAAAAACCAGTCGATTGTACTGGTACAGGCCTTTGTGTGTGTTTATTGTGAGATACTTTTTAGAGGTCTCCTCAACCTCCATCTGTAGATATGCCTGTGCCAAGTCAATTTTTGTGAAACGTTTTCCTCCGGATAGTGAGGCGAAAATATCTTCTATCCTCGGAAGAGGATACTGTACCGTGTGAAGGACCGGGTTTACAGTCACCTTAAAGTCCCCACAGATGCGAATTTTTCTCTGTTCCTCAGAGTTATTTTTCAATGCTTTTTTCATGACTGGAACGATGGGTGTTGCCCATTCGCTCCAATCTATTTTGGATAATACGCCTGCCTTTTCCAAATTCTCCAGCTCTGCCTCGACTGCCGGACGTATTGCGTATGGCATTGGTCTTGCCTTAAAAATTTTTGGAATTGCTGCATCTTCCACTTTTATTGAGGCGGTGATGCCTTTCAAGGTTCCTAGTTTCTCTTGAAACACTTCTTTGGCGTTGGCCAAGATGTCTTTTAATCGTTCAGGTATGATGTCATCATTGTTTTTTTCCTTACTGGTCACCATCAGTGCCTGAATGGAGTGCCAGTCTAAACGTATCTTCCTTATCCATTCACGTCCCAACAACGGTGGACCACCATCTTCACAGAATCACAGAAATCACAGAAACCCCACAGTGCAGATAGAGGCCATTTCGGCCCATCAAGCCTGCACCGACACATATCCCACCCTATCCCCGTAACCCCACGTATTTAATCCCCCTAACACTAAGGGTCAATTTATCATAGCCAATCAACCTAACCTGCACATCTTTGGACTGTGGAAGGAAACCGGAGCACCCGGAGTAAACCCACGCAAACACGGGGAGAATGTGCAAACTCCGCACAGACAGTCGCCCGAGGCCGTCTTGTAGAATGTATAAATACAACTTTTGTATTTCTTTGCCGTTGTATACCACAGGCACCTTTATTTTTCCTTTGGGGTATACTTTCTGCCCCGTATATGTTTTTAAGATAATGGATGTGTCTTTTAGAGGTATATGCGAAAATAGCCTCTCGTAATCTCGTCGATTTATTACGGTTAGAGCTGATCCTGTATCTCGCTCCATTTTAACTGGGGACCCTGCTATTATGAGGGTAACCCAAATGGTCTGGTAATCTTCATTGGCAATTACATTATGTAATTTGAGAGAGCTTAGTCTCTTGTTCCCGGAGTTGCTGTCGCTCTTCTGGTCTTTGGAGCTACTGTCCGTCATCATTTGTACCTTTCTGTGCTTTTCCTTATTGATTCTTTTCCCGTTAGTAGATTTTTTATTTTCAGATCGGCATACACGTGGAATGTGTCCCATCTTTCCGCATCGCCTGCATGCTATTTCTTTGAACCAGCAATCCCTCTGGTCATGGTTGGATCTGCCGCAGCGATAACATCTCTCGAAACCCCGTGTCATTTCATGGGTGCCGAAGTCCTGTGGCCTTTGCTGTATCTTTGCCGCTCCTATTGCACTGAAAGCCTTGTCCAGTGTTAAATCTTTTCCAGAAGATACCTTTCTTTGTGTTTCTACACTTAGGGGATCGCAGATGAATTTGTCTTGCAGAGAATCTGCCAGTCCTGCCTCGAATTGGCAGTGTAGGGTATCAACAATCTCCTCAAAATTCTTGTCCATCGGTTCGGCTGGAGTGATTAAGTTGCGTAACAGCTTGTATGTTTCTGCGCCCATTAGATCCAGAAGCACTGAAGCTTTTTTTTCATCTTCTATTCCATTTGCGGTACAAAACACCTCCACTCTTTCTACATATGTGGTCCAATCCTCTATCTTGTTATCAAAAACATCAATATTGCCAAAGTTAGGCTCTGTTTCATTATCAAAAGCATCAATATTGCCAGACTTAGGCATTTCAAAAAAGATATGGCGCTTCCCGCGCTTTTTTTTTTCTCTCTGTAGCAACGATATGGCGCTTCCTGCGCTTTCCCGCCGCTGCTACCGATAACAACGCTGTTTTACTGTGGTTTCCGTTTATTCTCTGTTGGAGACTCGTTCCCGACGGAGGTCTAAACGCTGACCTGCTTGCCGCGCCGGTCGTCTCCCGAGTGCACCCTCCCAGTCCGTTATTGCTTGCCTCCGATTTAGCTGCCTTTCTCAGCTGTAGAGCCCACCGCTGGAGCCCCAGCCTGACGCCCAGGAAGGATTAGTGCAGTACCTGCCACCAGCTTGGCCAGCTGGTGAAACCACAGTTTCTATTACTTCCTTGAGTCTTCTGGACGCTGGAGGAATCGATGTCCTTGAGGTGCTGCCGAATTGCAGGTAAGTCCGTTTCCACCTCGTCGCCACTGTAGTGTCCGTGTGTAGATAAAGACAATGAAGACAGGAGTTGGTTCATAGGTATTTACTAAGCAAGTCTGGGGGGGGTTCTAAAGGATATACACAATACACAGGCTTATATAGCCCAAGTGGCAATTACCGGCATTACGCACACCTGGGGCTCTTAAAGGCACATACACCACAATTGCTCTTAAAGGCACATACACCACAGTACACTCTTTGGTGAAGAGTTGCAGAATTCTGAGGGAGTTTTCCGGACCCTCAATGTGATGAAATATTCCATTCATCACTCATCAGTATTTCTCTGCCTGTGACTGTGGTTGGTTTCAGTTTCATTTCCATTGTATTGTACTGTGTGTAGGGCTCCGCCCATACCTGGCTCCTATGTAAGCTGGCCCAGCCTGCAGCACATCCAGTACGGCAGACCTCTGGATGGAAGATACATTCTCCTCTGTGTGTTACCTTCTAAGTCAATAAAAGCCTCATTTTGTTTCGCTAACATCGAGTCTCGGGTTTATTGAGGCACATCAATTTTATTGACTTAATTTTCAACACAATGGATCAACTCTTGAAACCCGAACGTTTGGATTTGGACCAGCATGCTTCGGACGCATCGGCACGCTTCGGACACTGGTTTATGTGTATGGAATTCTTCCTGGACAATTCCGCAGCCGTCAAAGACGCTACGGATGCTGCGAGTATGAAACTCAGAATTCTGCAGAATTGGGTAAGCCACCGGGTTTACCCCCTCATCCAAGACGCCGACACGTACCCGGCCGCCTGCGACATCTTAAAGGCGCATTACCAGCAGCCTACGAATGAGGTGTATGCTAGGCATCTGCTCGCTACTCGCGCACAGCGACCTGGGGAATCGGTGGAGGAGTTCCTAGGCACCCTGAAAACGCTTGGCAAAGACTGCAAGTGCCAAGATGTAAAAGCCGCAGTGTACACTGACGAGCTTGTTCGCGATGCCTTTATCACAGGCCTCAGCTCCACTTACATCTGGCAGAGACTGCTGGAAAAAACGGGATTGGACCTGAAACAGGCTGCGGACACAGCACGATCCCTGGATGTGACCCAGAGAAACTCGGACGCCTACTCTTCAGCCCGCGCCGTCCACGCCGCCACGTGTGCACCAAGGGCGCCGCCATCTTGGAAGGCATCTTCCCCACCCGGCAGCCCGACACCGTCGGGGCCCCGCTCTCCCCCCAGAAGCCCTACGACAGCTGCGACGCGTCGGGGACCCAACTGCTACTTCTGCGGGCAGCCGAAGCACACCAGAAACCTGTGCCCGGCGAAAGGCACCACCTGCTTTAAGTGCGGTAAGAAGGGGCACTTCGGGAAGGTGTGCAGAGGGAACCCCGCCGGAAAACCCGCCACCGCCGCGTGTGCGCCGTGGGAGCGGCCATCTTGGACGCCATCTTGCCCGACCTCGTGGGGTCCGCCATCTTATGAGCAGACAGCGTGGACGCCATCTTGTCTCGGTCAGGGCCCTACAGTGGCATCGGTCACAGTGGACCAGACCAGGCCGCACCCGCTATCCAAATCAATGGTGGACATCGAGGTAAACGGGTGCAGGGTTAAATGTTTAATTGACAGTGGAAGCACGGAGAGTTTTATCCACCCTGAACTGGTACAACAACTCTCCCTAAAGGTGGTCCCTACTCGGGGTACCATCTCTATGGCTGATAAAACCCAGACATCGACCATTATGGGTTACTGCACGGTACAATTGTCCGTTAACGGAACTGTATACGATAATTTTAAAGTATTAATCATGAAGAATCTATGTGCGAGCGTGATCTTGGGCCTGGATTTCCAGTGCTACCACCAAAGCATCACGCTCAATTACGGTGGGTCCCAGCCGCCCCTCACAGTGTGCAGTCTGGCTACCCTGAAGGTAAAGCCGCCTTCGCTATTCGCGAACCTTACCCATAACTGCCTGCCAATAGCGACCAAAAGCAGGAGGTACAGCTGGGAGGACAGGCGGTTTATCGCGACCGAGGTAGACAGGCTCCTGAAAGAGCGCATTATTGAACGCAGCAATAGCCCGTGGCGCGCCCAAGTGGTGGTGGTAAGGGGTAGCGAGAAGAAACGGATGGTGATCGACTATAGCCAAACGATCAACAGGTACACCCAACTAGACGCCTACCCGCTACCCCGCATATCAGAAATGGTGAACCAAATCGCCCAATACCGGGTGTTCTCCACCATCGACCTCAAGTCAGCGTACCACCAGCTCGCTATCAGACCAGAGGACCGCCCGTACACCGCCTTCGAGGCGAATGGACGCCTCTACCAATTCCTCAGAGTCCCCTTTGGGGTGACGAATGGGGTCTCGGTCTTCCAGAGGGAGATGGACCGCATGGTCGATGACCACCACTTGCAGGCAACCTTCCCCTACCTCAACAACGTCACCATCTGCGGTCACAACCAGCAGGATCACGACTCGAACCTCGAGAGGTTCCTGAAAACCGCACAAAAACTCAACCTCACCTACAACGAGGACAAGTGCGTTTACAACACCACGCGCCTCTGCATACTAGGCAGTGTGGTGGAGAATGGGGAAATCGGACCAGACCCCGACCGATTGCGCCCCCTACGGGAGCTGCCCCTGCCCAACACTCCCAAAGCCCTGAAAAGGTGCCTGGGGTTATTTTCTTATTATTCCCAATGGGTCCCCAACTACTCCGACAAAGCCCGCCCCCTCTTGAAAGCATCCTCTTTTCCGCTCTCTGCTGAGGCCCATGCCGCCTTCAAAAGCATTAAGCAGGATATTGAGCGGGCCACGCTACAGGCAGTGGACGAGAACACTCCCTTTCAAGTGGAAAGTGATGCATCTGACTTTGCCTTGGCGGCCACCCTCAACCAGGCGGGGCGGCCCGTAGCTTTCTTCTCGAGGACCCTCCAAGGGCCCGAGATCAGACATTCCTCCGTAGAAAAGGAGGCCCAAGCCATCGTGGAGGCAGTGCGCCACTGGCGCCACTACCTAGCCAGCAAACGCTTCACCCTACTTACCGACCAGCGGTCGGTAGCGTTTATGTTCAATAATAAACAGAGGGGGAAGATTAAAAATGATAAGATTCTTAGGTGGCGGATCGAGCTCTCCACCTTCGATTATGACATCATTTACCGGCCAGGGGTCCTTAACGAATCCCCCGATGCCCTCTCACGAGGGATGTGTGCCAGAGCCACCGGGGATCGGCTACAGACCCTCCACAATGACCTCTGCCACCCAGGGGTCACGCGGCTGTTCCACTTCATAAAGTCCCGCAACTTACCCTACTCGATTGAGGAAGTTCGGTCCCTGACCAGGAACTGTCACACTTGCGCTGAGTGCAAGCCTCGGTTCTACCGCCCAGATAGAGCCCACTTAATCAAAGCTACACGGCCCTTTGAGCGGCTCAGCTTAGATTTCAAGGGCCCCCTCCCGTCCGTCGACCGCAATGTTTACTTCCTGAACATTGTGGACGAATACTCTCGTTTCCCATTCACCTTCCCCTGCCCAGACATGACCAGTGCCACGGTCATTAAATGCCTCAACAGCCTGTTCTGCCTGTTCGGTATGCCGAGCTACATCCATACGGATAGGGGGGCGTCCTTCATGAGTGAAGAGCTACGCCAGTACATGCTGTCCAGGGGGATCGCCACGAGCCGTACCACCAGCTACAACCCCCGGGGTAACGGTCAAGTGGAGCGAGAGAACGGGACAGTATGGAAAGCAGTCACTCTAGCTCTAAGGACCAAAGGCCTCCCTATCTCTCGCTGGCAGGAAGTCCTCCCAGATGTGCTCCATTCGATACGGTCGCTATTGTGTACTGCCACTAATGCCACGCCTCACGAGCGAATGTTTGTCTTTCCCCGGATATCCACCTCAGGCGTATCCATGCCGTCATGGCTCTCCACCCCAGGTCCAGTATTCGTGCAAAGGCATGTGAGGGGCCACAAGACGGACCCTCTCGTGGAGTCAGTGCACCTACTCCACGCCAACCCCCAATACGCGTATGTCCGGCGCGCCGACGGAAGGGAGGACACCATGTCCATAAAAGATGTCGCCCCAGCCGGTAACGACAACAACCATGACAACAGCAGCAACAACGACCACAGCAACTCTTACCCACCCACTACTCTTTCATCACCCCCGGAAGAACATCGACCAACGGTACCCCCACCAACTACCCCTTCAACAACCCTGGCGGCACCCCCGGCAGAGACCCAGGAGGCCACCGGGGACACCCAGCCGACACCCACGGCACCACAACAGCCACGTCGGTCGCAGAGGACTATCAAACCCCTGAACAGATTAAATCTATAGAAGGGGTGAATGTGATGAAATGTTCCATTCATCACTCATCAGTATTTCTCTGCCTGTGACTGTGGTTGGTTTCAGTTTCATTTCCATTGTATTGTACTGTGTAGGGCTCCGCCCATACCTGGCTCCTATGTAAGCTGGCCCAGCCTGCAGCACATCCAGTACGGCAGACCTCTGGATGGAAGATACATTCTCCTCTGTGTGTTACCTTCTAAGTCAATAAAAGCCTTGTTTTGTTTCGCTAACATCAAGTCTCGGATTTATTGAGGCACATCACTCATAATATCTGGAACATTACAGTCTAGCTAAACTTATTGGCCCAGAAATTCGTGTCGGGGGCTTCCGCGGGTGCAAGCCCCCGACCTACACTTACCTAGCGCGCCGACAGTTGAAGCCTGGGCCTGCGTGGATTTCCCGTCTGTGGCCCGGTTCAGCTCCCGGCGCGCTGTGCTTGCGTGACCCAGCGGCGTACTTAGTGCGATGCGTCGGCTGGGATCACGTGAGCACTGGGCAACCAATCGGAGGATGCAAAAGTTCATTCATGAGTTTGACAGTAAGAACTGTCAAACTCATGAAAATTCCAGGCGCCCAAAACAGTACTTAAACTTGAAATAATTTTTTTTAAAACGTCACACTATTTAAATTAACTATAAATAACTTTAAATAACTGTTTTAAACAATAAATTAAATTTTTGAAAAAATAATTTTATAAAAAATCGGGGCTAAAAATACACTTACCGTACCGTAAAGTCTTTAAAAATAATAAACCTGTGGAAAAAAAATTCTAATTTTAATTATTAGACCACTTACCTTTTAAAATTAAGTCCTTACGTCTGCTTTTTTCAAGTGTAAAAAGTGGAGGCCTTCACGCACGGGCAAACCTGGAAAAAAAAAGGAAGTTCAACGTGCACGCGCAGACTCCTGTGCGCACGCGTTCGACCTCTGAACCCCTTGGTTCAGAGGATCGGAAATGCCGGTTTCCCGCGCATGCGTAGTGCATGCAAGATTCCAGCACTTCCATCGGGTCCACGCGTGAGTACTCCGTCCATACTCATGCGTTGGGACCCGAATTTCTAGACCATTAAAAGCGCTATCTGGAGGATGGTAACATTCTCGGGTTGTTCCTTTCCTTTAAGGAGAGATATCAGCCCGGACCTTTAGACCCAATTAAACGTCTTTAGGATTCAGCTACCTCAAACTTTAGTTGAAAGTGAACATCTGAGAAATACGTCTGATCCAGGGTAGCCCTAAAGGGGCTAGGACTAGTAAATATCCCTTCACTATCATCTTCTCCACTTTTCACCCCAGAAATGTATTTATCTATACTGGCTATGTATTTATCTATACTATTTATATTACTATATGAAAGGCACTAAAAGGCACAAGTTGTTGTTGTTGCTGTTATACACATTTGACACAAAATACCAAGTTTCATGTCCTCCATTCATGCCACCTGTTCAGAGACAGTTGCATGTCTAAAACTAATGTCTGAAAATTCAACTTGTAGCAGTCAAATATTTTAAATTTCCCACCCATGATGTGTGTTTCCCTAATCATTATTTTTACCCTTAGTGCCCCTTACTACCTTAATCTATGGCTTCTCCTCAGTGTGCTATCTGTGGGGTGGTGGCCTGCTGCATTCCTCCATGAGCCCTCTCAGCCAGCTGAGTCCCGAGAGCGACTGGCTGTTGGCTGCGTCTCCTGTGCTGCTGCAAGGACAGCCTCTCTCTCCCTGTTTTCTTTCACATTTTCAGGCATTCAGGTTGGCAAGAGGGCACACATATGTTATTGTCCTAGGAGACAGCATCATCATGGGAGCCTAAACCTGTCATACCGCTAGTATTGTACAGTGGCTCTACAAGCCCGCTAAACGGTGGGAAAGCATATCAAATGACGCCCAAAAATCTGAGAGCTTCTTCTCTGTATTGCAGCTCAGACAGCAATTTTCTTTTAAAAGCAGATCACCGTGAGATCTGGGTGCTGAGGTGTCTCTGGCCTGAAAGTTAGGAGAGAAGACATACAAAAGTGCAGGTAGGCTGGGTCCTTCTCATACTGCTGCTCTGCTTGCTGCTGCTGGAAATCTAAGAGACAAGAAGAAGAGGATTAGCATGGGTAGCTGAGTATCAGTATTCATAACATTCCAGCAAAGGGAATGAAATGTTGGCTGGTTAACATTTTTGAAAAATAAATATGGTGCTTCAGTTACATAAGAGAGAACATATGGTGAATGCTATGATTAACCTGCAGCTTGCACCAGCGCTTCTTCTGTGAGCTTGCCCAGAATTTGGAGGGCTTCTCCTTCATCAGGATCAAAGAGTGGACATTAGATGTGCCACCATTTGTGGCACTGTACCGTCTTTCATTATACATGAATTTCTCCTTTAAGAAGAGAGTAGAGAGTGTGAATGCTCTCTGGTCACCATGACATGTAATCCCACCCTGCTGTCAGCAAGCAAACAATTATGGAGATGGAAACAGGTGCATGTGACAAGCAAGTGCTTAATCAAATGAGTTTTTCAAAGCATTCAGTATTGTTAGGATGTGATTAAAAGAAACAGTTGCAGGTGAACGTAGGTGTTGTGAATAGTCTTTCAGTACCACCTGTTCATTGCAGATAATCTAGTAAAGCACTTCAAACCAGCAAAAGGGAGATAGTTGTGAGTGGTACTCATGCTTAAAGCAGTGCAATCTTAGATGGTGACACAGTGTCCCCTTAACCTTGGCTGCCCTGATGAGGTCATTGAATTTTTTTCTGCACTAGCTTGTTGGGCTGGGAAGGAGGGGTTAGAGTTAGGGTCATGGATATACTACTGACAGCTAAGGCACTCTCCCTCCATTGCTCTTGCATTACTTACTTTAATTGGTCGCTTGTTGTCACTGTTAAATAAGCACACCCTCTTCTCATAAATTTATAACTGATGAGTCTGAGAATTTGAGGGCTCAGGGCCTAGAAAAGGCTGTAGAGGAAGCTGTACTCACCTTTCACAAGTTCAGTAGGGCCATTTTCAACACTAATTGTAAGGGTGGTCTGAAGTTGCTGCAATGCCTTCCAATTTCCTAGCCCTTGCAATGACAAACTTCTAATTGCAGACAGAAATACTGCTAGGGTTCCACCCAAAATAAAAAACTTAGGCTAACCCTGGAAAATACAGTGGGATCAGTGTGTGGTCATGCTTGCAGGCAAAAGTCCTGTCTCAACATACTTTCAGCGAAAATTCCACCAAATCGGAAAATGTGGGTCTATAACTGGAAAATAGGGACATGCCTCTAATTATATATAGAAATTATATGGTAACTGGTAAAAAAAAATATGCAATGCATAATACTAATACTAAATAATGATAAAACACCAGAGGTTGTCTGGTGAGACACCTTCGGCTGATTTTCGTCTTTAGGTCTACGTCAGTGCTAACTAGTTTAGAACTGATACAAATCGCATCGGAAAGATCGTGCAAATATTACTCAATTCTCTGATGTAAATTTATTTGCATAATTATTCACAGCACCAAGTGTGAACTCAGCTTGGTTGACAGAGGACACGGAGGCTGATTTTAGTGTCTGGTAAGTCCAATTTGATTCCATTTTTGGGTGCAGATAGAACATGCTAGATTATGAAATACAGCAGAAATCAATTTGGCTGGATTGCCGCCTCATTTGGGCTGCACTCTGGTTGGGTCTAGGATGGGTGATAGAAACCTCCGTTTGAAACAGGCAGAAGCTTCATTAAGCTATTCAAAAGGGGGAAGAACCCACAGGCATGCTGGATGTCAAGTCTATAGTAAACCTAGGAACCTGGCAGGAAAGGTGGCTGGGGCAGACCCTCAGACAGGAGGGCCATTGAAAGATTTAAAAGATATGGCAGCCAAAGATCCGTGGACTTTCTGCTGCATTCATGCCATAAATTTGGTGGGTCGCAGCCTTTCCTTCAGGTTTCCTAGATGGCCAGAACCTCCGCTTGTACCGACTAAGGATATTGTTGCAGGAGCGGTGGGGTGGGATGGGGTCTCTCATCAGAGGGACGCAGTGTTTCATTAGTAGCATTACACGGGTGAGACCAGGCATACATGCCCACCAGATAGCAGAACTGGATCCCATCTGGAGGTCTAGACTGAGATCATGGCATAGGCCCCCGAAGAGGAATCTCCTTTTTCGTAACTTCCTTACAAATGGTAACACTGGGGGAAGTTTCCTCTTTTTTTGCAGGGAAGCCCTGACACCCCTTTTGTCCCAGTGAATCAGGCAACTCTGACTTTTGATAATCCTGGCATCCCTTCTTTTATATGGTACCATATGAAAAAGCATGGCATGCTGTGAATGGAGTGCTTTTGAAGAACCATCCAGTCTAACGATTAGTCATCCATTCACATATCATACTGATGCCACAGGGTCTGCTGGCACAGTTTTCTTTGGAAAGAGGAATTTCTACCAATACTATGTCTGCTAAAATGAGGCGAGTTTTTCTACCTTGTTTGTGGGCTGTAGGTAGCACTGGCAAGGCACTGGCCCAGAAATTCGGGTCGGGGGCTTCCCGCGGGTGTAAGCCCCCGACCTGCACTTACCTTGCGCGCCGGCCGTTGAGCTGTGGGCCCCCGTGGAATTCCGATCCTGCTCCAACTGCCGATGCGCAGTGCTTGCGTATCCCAGGGGCGCAGTTAGTTCGATGCGTCCCCTGGGATCACGTGGGCCATGGGGAGCCAATCGGAGCAGGGAATGCTTCATTCATAAGTTTGACAGGAAGTGCTGTCAAACTTAGAAATACCTCGAGCCCCAAAACATCACTAAATCTTCAAATAAATTTTTTAAAAATCACATTTTTTAAATAAACTATAAATTACATGAAATAACTATTTTAAACAACAATTTAAATTTTTGAAAAAAATAATTTTATTTTCTAACGGGGCTAAAAATAAACTTACCTTTCTTTAAAGTATTTAAAAATAATAAACCTGTGGAAAAAATGTTTTAATTTTAATTAATTCACCACTTACCTTGTAAAAAGCAGGCCTTGCGACTGCTTTTTAAATGTCTAACTTCTGGAGACTTACCCTCCCGGGAAAACCTGCAAAAAAAATGTAAGTTCGATGCGCACGCGCTGCCTCTCCTGCGCACGCGTTCGACCTCTTAACCCCTACTTTCAGGGGAATGGAAGTGCCAGTTTCCTGCGCATGCGCAGTGCATGCAGGAAACCGGCACTTCCATTGGGCCTACGGGTGAGTACCTCGTGCGTACTCACCCGTGGAGACCCGAAGTTCTGGGCCAATATTTATTATCCATCTCTGGTTGTCCTGAGGACATTTCGAGTGAGCCATGTAGTGTGGGACTTGAGTTACTTGTAGGACAGACCAAGTAGGGGTGAAAAGTTACCATCCTTGAAGTATATTAGTGAACCAGTTGAAGATTATACAACACTCCGACAGTTTTCACGGTCATTTAACCTGGTGCTAGCCCACAAATTATGAGATTTATTGAATTAAATATCCTAAATTGCCATGTTAGGATTTGAACTCACGGCCTCTGGGGTGTTAGTACAGTACCATAACCACTGCAGATGCAGGCATGTAGGTGCTGGCAGGAAAGCATGGAGCACCTCAGGGGCTGCAGGATCTGCCTGGCATCCCAGTGTAGGTTCTCTTCTTCTTCCAAACACCTCAGTTTAGAGTATTCTCATTGGTAAACCCATTGGTGCAGGTAAAGGAGTTGGGGACAAAAAATTAGTAATTAATGACAACTGACACAAAAGTTCATGAGAGCATAAGTGCCAGAAGGGGAAAAAAAACTAAATAGCCCATAAATGGTCTAAAAACACTTATCTTTAAAATGATCTCTCACATTAAGGTCCGTTTTAGCAACTGTTCATACCACTTTCCCTGGGTGTGCATTGGACTTAATGTCCAGTATGTCCACAGGTCAGGAACTGGAGAGAGTGTCTTCCACTGTTTCTTTAGCATACAGTAATGAAGCCCTTGTCAGACCTCAGTGCAAAACCTAGCAGGGTGTGAAATTCTCTGTCTCCATTTCTGGCGATAGGCTATCGACAAACATCCACAACAAGCCCACTGACTCCCACAGCTACCTGGACTACACTTCCTCCCACCCCGCTTCCTGTAAGCACTCTATTCCATTCTCCCAGTTTCTCCGTCTTCGCCACATCTGTTCTGACAACGCCACCTTCCATACCAGTGCTTCCGATATGTCTTCCTTTTTCCTCAACCGATGATTCCCCTCTACCGTGGTTGGCATGGCCCTCAACCATGTCCGTTCCATTTCCCGCACTTCTGCTCTCACCCCTTCTCCCTCCCAGAACCACGATAGGGTTCCCCTTGTCCTCACCTTTCACCCCACCAGCCTTCACATTCAACGGATCATCCTCCACCATTTCCGCCACCTCCAACGTGATCCCACCACCAAACCCATCTTTCCCTCCCCTTCCCTTTCAACATTCCGAAGGGACCGCTCCCTCCACAACACCCTGGTCCACTCCTCAATCACCCCCAACAGCCCCTCCCCTCCCAACAGCACCTTCCCGTGCAAGCACAGGAGATACAACACCTGCCCTTTTACCTCCTCCCTTCCCACTGTCCAGGGTGCCAAACACCCCTTCCAGGTGAAACAGCGATTTACTTGTACTTCTTGAAATTTAATATACTGTATTCGCTGCTCATGATGCAGTCTCCACTACATTGGGGAGACCAAATGCAGATTGGGCGACCGCTTTGCGGAACACCTCCGTTCAGTCCTTAAGGGTGACCCTGAGCTTCTGGTCGCTTGTCACTTTAATTCTCCGCTCCACTCCCACTCTGACCTCTCTGTCCTCAGCCCCTTACACTGTTCCAGTGAAGCTCAACATAAGCTCGAGGAACAGCACCTCATCTTTCAATTAGGCACTTTACAGCCTTCTGGACTCAACATTGAGTTCAACAATTTCAGACCATAACCTCGACCCACTTTTTTTCAGGCAGCAGCTGTTGATGATTCTGCCATTCCCATTTGCAACATTTAATCTCTCCTGCCTTCCATTCTAGCACAGACCATCCCTTTAGTTCCTTCCTCCCCTCCCCACCTTTCCCTGCCTCTGCACCTGCTTAAAACCTGTTACATCCCTAACTTTTTCTAGTCTGGCAAAGGGTCACAGACCTGAAACGTTAACTCTGTTTCTCTCTCCACGGATGCTGCCTGGCCTGCTGAGTGTTTCCAGCATTTTCTGTTGTTATTTGTGAAATGGGCGGAACTAATTTCACAGTTTCATGAAATCAGTACTGTTTTGGGCAAAGCCAGGGTATACCGGGCACCACAATCAACCTCACACTATCTGTCTTACAGCATCAAAATAAAGAGCTGGCAAAAGAAGCAGGATATATTGCAGCAAAAATTAGAAGAGTGAAATAAATGTACCTCTAGATCATTTAAATGCTCTGGCCACACAATAGTTAAATAACGTGCCTCAACATAATTGTAAAAATGTTCTTTTCTTGAGCCATACAGCTGGCCAAAGCCCTTGGACTGCCCTTTATTCAGTTTTGGACTTGGTAAAATGTGTCAACCCTAGCCCGCTTGTTAACACAAGCCAGACTATTTCATTTGTGTCTTCAAAGGATTCCAATTTGGTCCCATTAGGATCAATTGTTTTTGCAGTGGGCAGTCTTCATTTAAATGGAAACTCTATTCATATTTAAAAAGTACTTCAGCACGCTTAGAATCCTTTAGCACGTTTTTTCAACATCATGCTGCTGTGTTGTGAAAAATCCAGTTGCAGCAACACATTTTTTTTCCAACAGAATACCTTCAGAAATTGTCCTTCCTGCATTATATTCTGGCTGGAATAACATCTATGTGACTGGTTTGCTCTTTGTAGCTGTGCAATTTAACTTAGTTGAGTTGTAGCTCATAATAAAAGTCTGCCTTATTTATGAGCCAAAATTCTGTGCAATGTTACAAACACAGTTAAACAGCACATAGGAAACCAAATCAAGCATGCCACTTCATTAGTGAGCCTCCTGAGTGACACTCCCCTGGAAATTCTGTCTCTCGTAAACAATACTGCCATCGGGCTCTTTTCCAGTAGTCTACTTGCTGCTTTCCCTCGAGACACTTCTTGCTCCTAACACTGCTGTTAAGTATTCTGATACAACCTGGGGCTTGATTTTTCCCCAGGCAGGCAATAGGAGATTCACAGGTAATTTTTTTGCTTCTTGTAAATCTACTTCCATCCAAAACTGAAGTTTCTCCTTACAAACAGAAATAGAAAATTTGCTTACTTTCTAAGCAGAATTCCCTTCATTACTGCAGGACTCACCATTATATAGGGGAGGCAATTTAAAATATATGCTAAAGATGTAACATATTTGGATAGATGTAAAATATTTGGATTTCCAAAAAACCTTTGATAAGTTACCGCATAGTAGACTCATGACTAAGGTCAGAACATGTGGAGTAAAGGGACAAATAGCAGAATGGATAGCAAGCTGGCTACAAAATGGAAAACAGAGAGCAGGGGTTAAGAGTAGCTACTCAGACTGGCAAAAGGTGGGAAGGGGTGTTTCACAAGGATCAGTGTTGGACAACTGTTGTTCACCATTTACATAAACAATTTGGACTCAGGAATCAGGAATACAATTTAAAAATTTGCTGATGACACCAAATTGGGATGTATAGTTAATACTGACGTGGACTGCGATAAAATATAAGAAGACATTAATAAACTTGCAGAATGGGCATGTAATTGACAAATCAATTTCAATATAGATAAATGTGAGGTGGTGCATTTTGATAGGAAAAACAAAGAGGCCACATACTCCTTGGAAAAAAAGGGAGAGAAATTCATTATAGCCCAGGAATGGGCAGTAACTTTTGAAAAGTTTGAGAATTAACACCAGGTGCTAATGCTTCAGACTGCATGCAAAATTAAGTCTCATTGCACAAAGAAAGGATTGGAGTGCTAAATCAAGCGCTAATGGCCAAGCTCAGTGGTGTTAAACTTGAAGGGCTGACAATATCAGATGCAGTCTAATCACAAGTTATCATTGCCACAGGCTCTTTTCAGTTCTTAAACGGGAGGTTCATTGATGCTGCAGAACCTCATTCTCATCATTGTTGGCGGTGCAGCCGTCTCAGCCAGCAGCAGCCGGTCAAGGAGAAGGAGCCAGATGACTCAAGCAACCATAATGGTGGCAGATCCACGCCCCAGGGAGAGATTCCGCAGATTCTGCGACCATGCATTGGAGGCATTGGTGTTCACAGTGGAAAGACGGAGGTTGGTGCTCTACTCAGCAAGTGGCAGGAGCCCCTCACCGCAAATCTTCTGCACCATGTGGAGGGAGGTAGCTCAGCACATTTCGGGCAGCACTGTGGTGCCCAGGACCCACACACAGTGCAGGAAGAAATTTAATGACCTCACTCGGGTGGTCAGGGTGAGTCAATGCTTCAACAAATGCTACTTTACCACCGTCTGAACCAGAGTCCTCACACACTGCTCAAAGCACCACACCCCCAGCACTCACACCCACATCTCACACGTTGCACACAATCACAGCTATTCAACTATGGCAGGCACATCACCCAAACACATTGCTCCACACTCACTCACACACTTTCCTTTCCCTTGCAGGCCAAGGTGGCTCACAACAGGAGGGAGCAGGAGCACATAGCCGGGGGACAAGCTGACAACCAACCACTGTCTGAGCTGGAGACTCAAGTGCTGCACATTATTGGGTGCCAGGTGGTGTGTGCCATGGCCAGCAGCGACATTGACCCCTTGGGGACAACAACAGTATGTATATCCCTACTCCTTCTTCTCACATCCCACTTCCCCCTCACCCCACAAGTGTTTCACACTTTCCAGCTAATCATGCTGCATGCATGCATTTCTCGCTTCCTGCCCTCCTCCCCTCACCTTAACCCGAATCTTGTGCCTTTATGCTTTCAGATAATGAGCAAGCACCTGAACAGCCTGTCCCTGAGGGCACCATTGAGAGCAAGGCGGGAGAAGAGGAGGACGAAGAACACACCGCATCACTACCTGTCTCGCCTGCAGGCACCAGCTCAAATACTGGCACTACGCGTTCTTTAGAGGCTAGTATAGTAGCGGGATCTGCACAGGGTGATGCACTGGGGATGAGTGGGCTGCAGCAAGGCCAAGGGGAAAGGGTAGCTCGGGAAGCAGCTCCCCAGAGGGCGAGTTTGTGCACGAGTTCTGCTGCACAGGACACAGATGAGGACCTCAATGGGGAGGCCTTTAGAAGAAGGGTGATGGGTGAAAGGGGATAAAATTGGACACTAAGGGAACTAAAGGATTCACAACTTTGTGCTGATATGCACAAAGTATATATAAGTGTAGTCAGAGTAACACAGAACAAAGGGACTGTTGAAATGTGCTGATAAGGAAGTTGGCCGAACGCACTGAGATATCCATGTAGGATGCACCCGACACAAAGGCATTGCACTTGGTACAGACTACATTGCACCCAAAACATGGGTTCTGCACACGATGTAAACTGCGCACGGCACAACGACGCCACAAACTGTACAAAAACTAAAGGGAAACTGTTTGGAGAGCATTTGTCCCCGGATGAGTGTCTTCCCTGTTAACTTGTAATAAAAGCTATTTTACTCTAGTGAAACCCCGGACTCCAAGTGGTTAATTACCGGTGGGCAATGAGTTCCCCAACAACTTGGCGTAGTCGGCAGGATCTCCCAGATGGGCAGAAAACTGAGAAAAATCCTGACTAAGTCGAGGGCCGCTTAAATCCAGAGCCTTCCTTACAGGGAGCAACTAGACTGTGAGTTGAGAGCCACTTCACAGAGTTCTCCTCGCTAAAGAAGCCCGACACCGGAGATCCATTGAATGTGAAACAGCGGAGTCCAAACCATGAGTAAAATATCCAGGGCAGGTGCGCACAAGGCATTGTAAGTATGAAAATGCAGTGGTAAGACACAAAGCTTTGACTAGATAATATCGGATAAGGGAAATTCCGGTAGGGGCGGAGTGGAGAGACGCCCGAGAAAAACGGGGAAATCCTGAAGTACAGGGAAACCCCGGGGAAGTGAGAAAACCTCACATAAAAAGAGAAATTCCAGAACGGCTAGAGAATGGCCGGGAAAGAAAGCAACAAACAGGATGGTATAAGGTTTAAATTGCCGTATGAATTTGTGCACGATAAGAATGAGAAAGTTAAGAAAAAGATGGTAAAAAAGGGATATGATGAGTAACAGAAAATTGTGTGGAAAAACAATTGGTGGATGGGAAAGGGAGTAAGGAGGATGTGGCAATAGTGGTTTGTGTAGAAACAGGACAGAGGTATTGCGAGAAGAAAGGTAAATGGAAAACGAGGTGTAAGCAAGGGAAAGAAGAGATAAAAGTGTTAAAGGAAAAAGTAGCGTTGCTACAGACGGAACACAGTCAGGCAAAGGAACAAATTCAGGAAATGATTAGTCAGCTAGGAGCTGCAAAACAAGAAGTGGAGAAACTGACCAAAGATAATGAAGGCAGGAAGGTAATAATTTTAGCGGCCTTTACGGCCCTACAGAAAAAGAAAAAGCAGCAGAAAAATGGAGAAAGCGAATAGGAAAGTGAGGAAGAAACAGATAGAGAGAATGAGAGAAAGTGGGCTGAGGGGCACAACCCCGATCTGTACCCGCCCAGGTATCAAAACCTATACCCCACATTGGAGGGTTTGAATCTAGGGCCCGAAGAGAAAGCTAGCCCCCATAACCACTAGATATTCGAAGAAAGGGGACGATGTAAAAAAGACCAATGTACATAAACCATTCAGCCCCATGGAAAAACAGACTATATTACATGAATTACCACAGTTAAAACCTACTAATGGGAACCCAGAATGAGTCCACAACACCAAGAAGTGTTGAAATTGGGAATCCCAGTAGGACAAAATTACGGGGATGTTATGTCATGGGCAAGGGAAATAGATGCAAGACGCATTGCCGACCGAGAAACCAAGGGCAAAACCAAGGAGGCCGCATTGGAATATATAACCGCCATAGCAAGTAACTCAGAAATAGGAAGTACCCAAGGGAAATGCTATGGGTGCGGATCCCCCCACCATCAGATACGAAACTGCCCGGACAAAGGAACGGGAGCCCAGCCGAAAGGCGGGACCCATGGCCCGGATATATGTAGCAATTGTAAAAGAAAGGGACACACAAAGGCTCAATGTTGGGCAAAAGGAGGAGGCCAGGAGGGCGAAGCCCCGTGGCAAAAGAAAGGGAAAGAAACATCAGGGGACAAAAAATCCCTGGACAAAGAACAAGTAATGAGATTGTTACAGAAAGCTATAAAAGAGGCATAGGTAACCTCGGCCCCCACGGTTGGAACTGAGGACACATGAATGTATCTGACAAGGTAGTTAGGGGGCCGAATGGGTATGCCAACAGATCCCCGAGGTATGGGCCACTCACAAACAAGACTGTGGGCTGGTGCAAACGACTCCGTTGAACATACCTGGGGAAAACCATAAGGCGCATAGGCAGTACCCTATCAAACAAGAGGCCGAAGCTGCGGTGAAAAAGATAGTGCAGCAATTAGAGGATTCCGGGGTAGTACGAAATACTATCTCCACCACTAACAGCCCAGTATGGCCGGTAAAGAAACCAGATGGTACATACCAACTGACTATAGACTATACGGCACTTAATAGGTGTACACCCCGACAATATCCAATAGTGGCAAACCCGTTCACCATCCTACATGACCTAGGCCGAAGTGTTTATGGTGTTAGATATAGCAAGTGGATTTTGGAGTCTGCCGCTGGACCTGGAATCCCAGGATAAATTTGCCTTTACCCTTGGGAACCAGCAATACACGTGGACAAAGTTGCCGCAGGGGTTTCACAATAGCTCCCGCCATCTTACACCAAGCGATGGCCCAGGCCATAGAAAAGGTGGACCTGGTACCAGAAAATAGTACCATAATCCAGTATGTAGACAATCTACTGATAGCATCCCCAAATATGGGAAGCCACTTACAGGCCCTGGTCAAGGTACTAGGTGCCCTGAGAAGAGCAGGATTTAAAGCCTCCCCGCGAAAGGCTCAAGTAGCCAAGACCAGGGTGTGATACTTGGGACACTGGATCAGTAAGGGGCAAAAAGAAATGACTGAGGAACGAAGGCAAGCAATAAGGGATATGCCACGACCCTGCAATGTGAGAGGGGTGTGAAAGATCCTGGGCTTGTAGGATTTCGCAATAATTTTGAAATTTTTTACAGCTCCGAAGATTTATTTTTGATTAAAGAATACCTGGGTAGAATACACCTTTAAAAATCCAGGGATCAAAAATGGCCGTCAGACCTCGTGGCAGAAGAAAAGGCAGCCTGTGTGTATCTGTGAAAAGGGAAAATCAAAGATGTCTTTCTGACCTCGTGGCAGAAGACACAACACAGCCTGTGTGCTGTGAAAAGGAAAATCAAAGATGGCTGACAAAGGATTTTAAAAAAAAACCAGCCCCTGAAGTAATAAGGTATTTAAACCGTCAATCAAATGCGGTTTGGGAAACTGCTACAATGTTGACTCAAAAGATTAAGTGCTTGAGACTGTCAGTATGAACAAAGGAACTTTGTTTACACAAACACTTTACAATATTGACTTAAGAGATTAAGCACTTGAGACTGCCAATCAATTGCGGTTGGGCGTGACCACAGGACAATCAGATTGTTCACACTAACCTCCAAGGGCTGTTTACTCAGCAATTAAGGAAATAGACATGTTTTCTTCAAACGGAGACAGCTTTATTCAACCCATCACAATGAATGGGGATACATTCAAAAACCTATCACAAGGGAAATGGGTAATTCATCCAAAACCCATCACAATGAATGGGACAGATCGATTCCCTTTTGTATAGCCCAGATACATCCGGATTTGGGCGGGATGGTTTCGGCTCCAAATGGGGTATAAGATAGCTTCTCAGGAAGCCATCTCGCTCTCTCTCTGCAGCCTCACCACCGTGCCCTATCTACAACTCAGGAGCTCGCCCAAGGGAGTGGAATACCAGCAGTTACTTTTAAACACTGGGGTATCTCCATTTCAGGGTGGTGAAGAATCTAAGACCGCAGGGGCACGGAGCAGGCATTTCACTGGTGAGCATAGTTTTTGTGAGTATAGTTTCACAAGGCAACTTAGATAGGTATTTAGGGATGGGAATTAAGGGGGATTTTGTTAAATTGTAATCTTAGTCAATTTTCCCTCGTTGTGTCCGTTTTCTCCTCCCCTGTTAAGTAACAGTGTTGCACTAAGCAAAAGAGTGCTGTAGTGGACACTAAGGCCCTGATTTTCTGCCAGCCGTCGGGCGGCTTTCCAGGCGGCCGGGGGCCGGAAATCGCCAAAAAAGCGGGTCGCGACCCCCCCTGCCTGATTCCCCGCCCCGTCCGACTTTCGGACCGCCGTTTCTGCGCGACCCGCTTCAGTCCCGCCCGCCACTGGCGGGACTGGCTGTCGGAACACAAATCACCAATTATTACTGTAGGGGTTTGTAAGATTCGCAATTTTCAGCAAAAATCACGCAAGAAAACTGGATAAAATAAGACTGTTTATTGACCAAAGTAAGCTTGCACAGAAACACCTTTGATAAAAAAAGGGCATACAAAATGGCCGCCAGGCCCCGTGATCAGTTTATGAACCATTTTATTTCTGTTACTGCAAGCCAGACAGGCTTGTGGATTGAAGACAGTGAGCCCACGAAAGCCAGTATCTGGGAACCGAAACTCAGAGCAACAGCATACATATTCAATGGATTATAAGTACAGGATGGGGCCCATCAAGATATGGGCGGACAATGTAAAAACACTTATACCCATTTATCGTACAAAGGAAAAACCGTTTAGCAGCCATCAAGGAAAATGTCCGGACCGATCAATATGCGAACCGAGCCGCGGTGACAATGCAAAGGACAAAAAAAGACATTGTCGGCCAGGAAGGCCAGTTTAAGTTATCACCGGCTCCGTTACAAGACAAAGCGCCCCTGCAGAGATTTTCTGCCCGCCAAAATTAATACAAAGACAGGACTATGATTTGGCGGGAGATAAGACTGTCCCAAAAGAGTATAACTATGGATTGAAAGTCCATCTAAGTTACTTCTTCTTCACTGCCACGGCTTCTTGTTGGGCGACTTCAGGCTTCCATTTTTTCAAGAACTTTCTTCTACGAGGAACGAACGAAGGGCGGACGGTGCCCGGATCGGCGCCTCTTCCACTTCGGCAGATCGATGAAAACGTTTTCGTCTTTTTAAAGACGGACGGTTTCGGTAAAAGGACAACGTGGTCGGTGTTCAGCCAAACAAGGCTCGGCCACGACGAGAAGACGACAAGGGTGGCCCGGGTACTGGGGTCGGGAGATCATCGACGACCCAGGCCGACGGAGAAGAAACCCTCTGGAGGACTGGCGATCTAGGCCACAAGATTCTCCCATGTGCATAGCCTGCATCTGGGTCTGCTCCATGAACCCAAATCGACTTAGTGGATCTCAACCTTAACGAGCGCTCATCGAGGCTGTGTCTACCCCACCGCTTCGAGAGAGAGAGAATATCGACTGCGCCAGAAGTTTCCAAATCCACGTGACGACGGAAAGCGGTGCCAAAAAGGCTGCGAACCCCCTTTCTCGCGATTTCGAGAGTGGTGAGCATGATCCCAGGTTCCCCAGGTCGAAACTTAGTTTAGGTATAGGGGAGGGAGTTAAGGGAAATCGTAATGTGTTTCCCCTTTTACGATGTGCCGTGTGTTCCCCATTTCCATAGAGTCAAGTTCATAAATTTGTGCATGATTGTAGTTACTTTAATCTGTGCCTATGACATGTATTTTGTAATGCTTCAAACTGTTCAAAAATAAAAGCATCCATTTCGTGCTATTCAGCCTGGTCTATTGAGTCCTCTTCTCTGCACTACTGTTCTCTGCATCTAAGTCCAAGGTCTAGAACCGTAGGGGGGGGGTGGGTCGAACCACTCAAGGGTAATTCTTGCACGAAGCCTGGCAGGGGGCCAGAACGGGCAAGAGAGCAGGAAAAAACCCCTACAGAAATGGCGACCACGGCAGGACCTTGGCAGCAGGAAAGTAGTGTGTTAGATCAAGATCTGAATAAACGAAATGTGATGGATGAAAGAATAGCAGATTATGTTTTCGGAAAAGTCAACCTCACAAAACAATGGATATCTGATCTACTAAGGGATAGGCGCCCGCTAGACGCAGCCATCAAGTGGACAGCGGGTAGAGAGCATAAGAAATCTGTAGAAAAGGCGGTCTGGCTGATGTGCTACAAGAAGCAAGTCCAGCTTTTGGACCAGGTAGTTGCAGCACAGACAGTCCAGATCAACGGCTTGCTTAAAGGCGTAGAGGAAAAGGTTGCGGGAGGTCAAAAACTGATTGAATCACTTGACGCGCTGAACCAGGAACGCCGCTCTGTAATTCGCTGCCACGAAACCCGGGTAGAATATTTAAAATGTCAGGTCGTTGAGGCCAAGGCCAGTGAAGGTAGAATGAGAGAGAGGTGTTCCCGTCGAGCCAAACAAGTAGATGCCCAAGAGGAAAAGCTCCTGGGAGCCAGGGCAGCATATAAGATGGCCATGGAGGATAGATCTGAGAACACCGACCACAGCACTTGCCGCCGGGAGCTAGAGGACCTGAGAAAGGCCCTAGCGAAGGCAAACGGGTTGGTGTGGCTCATAAATCCACCAGCGAGTCAGCTGTTGCTAGCCAAGGAATCCAAAAGACCGATTCCACAAGAGGCAGTTGGGGTACCAACCCCCGAACCTTCTGCGCCTCCTGCCTATGAGGAGTCTTGGACTCCGGGACAGGAGACGGAGACGGTAGAGGAAGAGAGCCCTGAGGTAGAGCAACCCCAGACAGTAGAGTCGGGGCCGGCGCCAGTGTGTCCAACGAGACACCGGAGGATCGGTCCAAATGAAGAAAATGGCGATGACGGACCCCTTGAGAGTCAGATCATAATGCCTCATAGCGCACGACAGCTAAGAGAGATGATAAGTCACATCCCAAAACTCTCCGAGTCAGGAGATCCCTCCGTGCATTTCAGGGACGTGGAGCAGACCGCAGCAGTCAATGACTGTGACGGGGTTGAACAGTCTAAAATGCTGCTGTTCTCCCTGGACAGTTCGCTCCTCCAGTGTCTCCCTGACGAGAGCAAGAGAGGGCACAGGGACTATGAGTTGCTACGGGATGAGATTCTGGAGATCATGGGAGAGGGGGACGGAACTCCGTTCCTCCGTTTAGAAAAGACAGTGCAGCTAGAGGGAGAACCCCCACGGGTTTTCGCCGACAGGTTGTGGCCAGTGTATCGGCGCAGCTGCCCGGGCGGGCCGGCCCGGGCCGGGCTGGATGGCGAACAAAGGGCTCACTGGCTTTGGTGCCTGGTAGCAGGTTGCCTGCCAGTAGTGAAGGAACAGGCCAAAGCATGGTTTGACCCCACTAACGCCCGCTCCACGGAGGAAGTAGTACTAGATCAGCTCACGATCAGTTATAGAAACAACAAGGGCAAGAAAACGCCTGTTGTGAAAGGAAAGGTGCATGAGGTGAGACCCGCAGCCTCTGCTAAAAAGGAATGGCGTCAGGAGGGAAATCGCCATCCCCAAGCAAATAGCAGTTGTTACGGGTGTGGGAAGGAGGGTCATTGGCGCAAGGACTGTAGGAATCCTTGGAAGGATAAGAGGGAGAGAGCGTTCGCCGCAGCCCAAGATCAAGCCCAAGCCCGAGTCGCCAACGGCCCGAGAGTTTACCCAACACCAGCACAACCACAAGTGCAGGCCGCTGCCCCAACACCAGTCCAGAACCCAACTGTAGCCTCTGCCCCGAATAAAGGGGGTGGTGCGGTTGTGGACCCCGCTGCGATCGAGTCAGTCTTGGAGACTATGCGGTCTCTGATGACCTGGCAGGGGAAGGTAGCGGTTGCTAACAGCCCTATCGCCCCCGAGACCCCAGCCGAAACACCTAAATGACTGACGCCCGCGCAGCCCATCTACTTGTGTCCGCTCCGCTATGACGCTTGGAGAAGACCTGTGGTGGAGATGGAGGTGGAGAAACAAAGGGGTAGTTACCTGTTGGATACGGGAGCTTCGTGTACCGTGATCCACACGGACAAACCTTTTGCCTCACCTCTGTCCGCCCAGGCTCCATATTTAGTAGCGGGTTTCACAGGTAGAGCACAGGCTGGCGCGCACTCCCTCCCGCTCTCCATTCAGTTGGGAGCGCTCCACACCACATGGACGTGCATCCTATTGAAGTGGAAAGAGGGGGGGGGGAAAGGCATCCTCGGGGCTGATTTCTTGGTGGAACACGGGATCCTCGTGGACCTGAGAAATCACTGTCTCTGGGGAGCCGAGGGCGGTTTAGGTAAGGTAGTCGTAATCCCGGGGAAGGAAGAAAAGGGGGCCCTGTGCACTATGAAGCCGTCAGGAGGTTACGATCTCGAGCTCATGATAACAAACGTCCCAACGGACTTGCAGGCGCGTGTGTCAGAAAATCTGACCGCGTTCGCCACCCACAAGCACGACTGCGGGAGAGTCACTGGGTTCGAAGTCAGCGTAGACGGGGACCCCATGATCCGACCCCAAAAGCAGTATAATTTCCCCAAGGAGGCAGAACCCGACATGGAGACAGCAATATCTTCATTGGTACAGCAGGGCGTGTTGAGGACGATAGCCACCCACGTGAACTCCCCATTATGGCCGGTAAAGAAACCGGACAATTCGTGGAGAGCCACGGTGGACTATAGAGTCCTCAATAGTAATATCCCAGCCTGCGCGCCCACGGTAGCAGCAGTTGCAGACTTAATAGGGAGTATTCCAGCATCGGCGACCACATTCACGGTGCTGGACATCTCGAACGGTTTTTGGTCCATTCCGCTGCGGCGGGAGGACCAGTACAAGTTTGCCTTTACTTTCAAAGGGCAACAGTACACTTGGAACTGCTTACCACAGGGTTTTCACAACAGCCCCAGCATTTTCCATCAGTGCATGGCGGGGAGTTTGAAAGAGTTCAGCCAGCCCAACCAGATAGTGCAGTATGTGGACGACTTACTCCTGTTCACAGATACAAGGGAGCAGCACGGCCCACTGTTAGCCGAATTGTTGGAACTGTTAGAAAGGAAGGGTTTCAAAGTAAACCCAAAGAAAGCCCAGATCGGCCAGCAGGAAGTTAAATTCCTGGGTCTGGCCATCCGCGCTGGGGAAAGAGCCATAGATAAGGCCAGACGGGAATCTATACAAGATCTGCCGATTCCCAACACAGTAACGGGTGTAAGGTCCTTTTTGGGATTGACCGGGTACTGCAGAGATTTCATCGAGGACTATGCTGCCACAGCGGCCCCGCTACTTCGACTCTTACACAAGGGAGTCGAGTGGTCTTGGGACGAGGGGTGCCAGGCAGCATTCGAGAAGTTGAAAAGAGATCTGCAGACCGCGCCAGCCCTAGGGGCCATAGATGGGGGAGAGGAGTTCTTTCTGGAGGTAGCCGCTAGTGGGGACAGCCTGAGCGCAGTGCTGCTCCAAGAGCGGCACGGCAAGCTAAGACCAGTAGTTTATTCCTCCAGGGTGCTCACGGATGTGGAGAGGAGTTTCTCCAATTGCGAACGGCATCTCCTGGCCACGCATTGGGCTGTGAACAGATCAGTGATCTTCACAGGGACCTCTCCCATTACGCTCCTCACCCATCACACCCCCACGAAGATGCTTCTGGACGGGAGGATTAAGGATGGGACCGTAAGCAGCGCTCGGATTGCGTGCTGGACCCTCCTCCTTTCCCAGATGGATCTCAAAGTTAAAGGCCTCTGCGCGCCAAGGCTCGCAGCCAATATGGCATATCCCGGGACAGCCCATCAATGTTCCGTAGAAGGGGTATGGGAAGTTAACATAGGTTTACGGGCCGGGATACATCCCACGGGCCGCGAGATCTACGTAGACGGTTCTAGCACTGTAGCTGACGGCAAGCGACTCACAGGGTGTGGAGTTTATGACCCTGCGGCAAACATTGCCCTGGCAATTAAGCTCCCCAGCACTATGAGCGCGCAGCAGGCTGAACTGTCCGCGGTGGCGTACGTGGTTACCCACCCCGAGATTTTCCCAACCCCATACACGATTTGCTCAGACAGCATGTTCACGTGCAATTCGTATACAGAGTACCTCGCCATCTGGTCCCGACGCGGGTACACCTCCGCGGACGGGCGGCCTTTAACAGTTAAGCCCTTGCTGGAGAAGATCCTAGCAGCTGTGGGGGAGAAAGGAGAGGTGTTCATCCATAAGGTGAAGGCTCACTCCACTACAGAACCCCGCAGTCAGGGCAACCAGCAAGCGGATGCGCTAGCCAGGGAGGGTGCCCGCAACGGCATTCTCTGGGACCCATACGAACCCGGACCCGTGGCGGCGATCCAAGGCAGGGAGGGAATTCCCGGGAACACAGGGGTGACACCGCCCCCAGACCTAAAGACCGTCCAAACCCTGGATCCCGCCCTAAAAGCAGTCCTAAAAGCCATCACAGAGGGCAAACAGGTAGAAGGTCCGTACAGTACGGCAGCCCTCACAGTCAAAGAAGGTATGCTGTTCCGAGAGGAGCAGTGGGTTGTGCCGCAGCAGCACCGAAGGGAATTCCTGCAATTGGCCCACGAGGGTCCAGGAGCGGGACACCCCGGACCTGAGGTCACCTGGCAACGCGTGGAGCAGGCGGGATGGTGGCCGGGACTTCGGGACGATGTCCGCGAGTTCTGCGCAAGCTGTCTTGTGTGTGCTGCTAACAACCCAGACCCCCACAAAAGGAAGGTGCCCATGGGGCACATCAGGAGGGTAGAGGGACCATGGCAGTCGATTCAGGTCGACTACATAGGGCCCCTGCCCGCCGCCCAGGGAGGCTATAAGTACTGCCTTGTCCTGGTAGATGTGTTCACCAAATGGGTAGAAGCCTTCCCGTGCAGAACAGCTACGGCACTGGGTACTGCTAAGATCTTGATTCGGGAAGTGTTCTCACGGTGGGGACTCCCCCGTTTTGTAGAGTCCGACCAAGGGAGTCAGTTCACCGGTCAAGTAATGCAGAACGCCCTCATGCTCTTGGGCATTGAGGGAAAGTGGCACGTAGCATACAATCCCCAGTCATCCGGGATTGTTGAGCGTATGAATCGGACCCTCAAGGAAAAGCTGAGGAAAGAGACAATGGGCTCGCCCCAGAAATGGGCGGAGGTCCTGCCTTTAGTCCTCATGGGGATCCGAGCCAGCCAGTCCAAAAGCACGGGGTATTCCCCGCACGAGTTAATGACTGGAAGGATCATGCGAACACCCACCCATGTGCTAGCCCCGGTGCTCACTGAGGGCCAGCTCCGAGAGGTGAAACGGGACAAATTCGCCCAAACCCTCTTGGAGCGCCTGAGACAGATTTATGGGCAGGCGGCTGGGAACATGGGAAGACAGCACCAGGGAAATAAACTGTTGTTGGAACCTCGGAAACAACAAGAGTGGGTAGTCGGGGACCAGGTCATGGTCCGAAACTACGCCAGGGTAGGGAGTTTTGAACCACTGTACATGGGGCCATACAGCATTGTAGACAAAGCCAGCCCCATGGTTTATGCAATGAAGACGCCCCGACGTACCAAATGGTTTCACATCAACCAGTGTAAACTGTTTAAACCGGGTACACAAGGGCCACCAAAGGGGACCAGGTCTGAGAACAAAGATCCTCAGCCTGTAACAGAGTCACAGACCACACAGGCTGGAGCAGTAGCCTGCGTGAAGGGAGAGGCCATCCCATTGGAGTGGGAGGTCTCATCTTTTGAATGGGATTTAGGCAGGGGAGAGCCCGAACAGCTCAACCTCGCTTTAGACCCAATCACGGAGGAGGAAGAGTCAGAGGACGGCAGTCCCGCCCTCGACTCAAGCTTGGGGGAGGTAGGGAGTGGGGGTGGAGACTCGTTACCTGTAGGGACAGGTGAGGTGGAGTCGGAAGCCACAGATCCCGACCCCGGGGGGGCGGAGCCTGAGGGAGGGGAGCTGGAGCCGGCAGCTGTGGAGGAACCACAGGCTGTAACGGTAACAGTCACGACCCCAGGTCCATCGGCCCCGGGAGCCCAACCCAAAGCAGCCCCTCGTAGGTCGGCTCGAGCGCCGCAGCCCAGAAAATTTTGGCCAGATTCTCCCCATCCTCCCCAACCACGGTTTAAAGCAGCCCCAGGAAGACATGATCCCCGTTCAGCAGCGACAGGCTGCGGGGGATCAAAGCCAAAGAT
Organism: Somniosus microcephalus; assembly: GCF_052327205.1. Classification (NCBI taxonomy): domain Eukaryota; kingdom Metazoa; phylum Chordata; class Chondrichthyes; order Squaliformes; family Somniosidae; genus Somniosus; species Somniosus microcephalus. The sequence goes on from NC_140987.1 coordinate 198,615,081, forward strand.
CAATGCAGCCCCACCGCAGGGTGTGGCACACGACAGACCTCACAGGGATTCGGAAAGCCGCCCCACGGAGGGCGGCGCTGTACATAAGTTAAGATAGGTAATTATGGTCATAGTTTAAGGAATGTAAAGTATATGGTGTTAAGAGTACAATTTTGAGGTCTGCCCGGTATGTGTGTTTGTTAGGGAGCGGGGTCCAGGAACCCGCGCGTCCAATTAATTTAGGCCAGCACCTATCGGGAGCCCGGCTACATCATTTTGTTGGTTACAGAAACCTGGGATACGATGGAAAGGATTGTCATCGCGTTCATGGCGATCGGGTGCGGGTGGGCCTACCGAGGCCGCACCAAGGACGTCATCATTTTCGGGTGCTCCGGGGACACGGCCCCCATCGCAACGGATGGGACGGGGGAGCGAGAGGTAGAGGAAACCGCCACCTACTTCCACCAAGGGAGATGGCCAGGTTGGCTGGGAACGAATTCTACGGAATATTCCAGCAATTTCGGTTTTGCCTACCAAGAGACTTCATTAACGTGCCCTCGAGTGAGGATCCTAGCGCCCAGAGTCAGCGTCACCGTGGGAAAGAGGATTTGTCTGGTGTGCAATGGGAACGTACCACCAAGGCGATGGTGGTGGCTACGAAAGCTGGGAAAGGACATGAGAAACTCTACGGTCGAGTGGGAGCGACTGGGTAATAATACCCATCGGACTATTACGGGAACTCACGGACAATTACGTGTGTGTTGGGACAAATGGTGGGAACCGGATGAGGGAATATATGTCTGTATGTGGGGTTCGAGACACGTCTGCCCCAAGGGCGTGTCCATCTTCTTCCAGAGGCAGTGGCAGGATGAAGGGAAGGGGATGAGATGGGATGTTAGCACTCGAGCGTGCGGAGCCCCATACTCCCCTATTCCGGTGAACGCCACTGAACTCATCACCCGCCCACGCAAGCCCCTGCCCACGCTTCCGGTAGCACTAGCCCAGAAAGGAGGGTGCCCAACCACCACCAAGGGACCCGGGAACGGTTTAGTATTGGTACCCACCGGTCAGGTGCTGTACCAAGGGGTACACTACGCGGTGGCCTCAGTGATTTTAAATCTCACTGAGGTAAGATTGCTGGAGTGGTGTCCCAAAGAAACGGAACAATTATACCAGGTCCTGTTAACCCGTATGTTTAGACAATTTTACGAATTTGACTTTGCCGACATCGACAGAGACAAATTATACACCACACCGCCAGAAGTTTTGGATCGAGTCGGGAGGCAAAGAAGGGGTACTGTAAATGACATATTCACTGCTTTTAATACCGGGACATCTGTTGTCAACGCTCTAGATAACGTGGAGCTGCAGACACAGATCAACGGTTTAAAAGCCCAGTTAAGGAACATATTGACAGACGAAAACAAGGTCGTGGGTTCTGAGTTGCATGAGGACCAGGCCATGACACTACACTTTAAGGACATAATTGCTGAGCTGGAGAAACACGCGAGAACGGTAAATGCACTCATTAAGGAGGATCGGAATGCATCCGATCAAGCTGCGCAAAACGAGGCCTGTGTGCTGTACGGGGCGTGGTTATTGGGCGAGGGCCGCAGTAATCTTGAGGATTTAAAACAGGGTTTGGTCCCGTCCTGGATCAGCAACAAGCACTTGCAAGCGCTCCACCCTTTTGAGAATGCATTAAGCCCGTGCCAGCTCAGGCTAGCCGCAGAAGCATACCCAGTTCCAGTGGACTGCGGACATTCGAATCACACTATTATGGGAATAGTAGTAAGAATGCCGGTGTTGGGTCCCGCAGCAAAGCCCGCCCCGGTATACAGAGTAGAGAACATTGGAGTCATTCGGGGGGGCGCACACATTCGTTACGCAGTGGTCCCGCCTTACGTCATCAGATGGGAGCGTACGATGACAGGCACTGACCTCTCGGGATGTCGGAGCCGGGGGGGCACACATCATCCTGTGTCCCCAGCACTTGAATGCCTTTTTGAAACCACAGTGCGGGTTCAGAACCGCTAGCGCGAAGCCGGTGAATTGCACCATGGAGGCAATGGCAGAGGACCATGTGCCCCCACAGGTAGCATATATCGGGGGTGGGACATACTGCGTCACCACTGCAGCGCCTCAGTACCGATATGGACAACACGAGTGGTGTTCGGTCGGTGATAGCAGTTTCTGTTTCAAACCCAGGGCCGAGGTTCAAGTGGCACAACAACGAATTGTTCCCATTCCTGCACCCTCCACCGTACACATCACTATCAAAGAGAATTTCACAGACTTACAACGATTTGTCGCGCATTTTGGTTATGTCATTCCCCCTCTTCCCGAACACCTCACCAAGATTTTAAAAGCCGTTATAATTTCGCAGAAACATTTCTACACACTGGAGCAGAAGACTTTAGAGATAGGAAAAGACATATTGGACATAACCATCCCACCATGGTGGGACTTGTTCACCAACATAGAGGTCCCCGCCTGGATTAGAATAGCATCCCATATCCTAGTAGTATGTCAGGTTTTGATTGTGATATTTTTGCTCTTCGTGCATTGCAAAAGAGGCAAACGCCTCCAGAGGCACGAGAACACAGGAGAATGGAGAGAACGCTATGTGCGAATGGGGGAAGCAGATACCCCACTCTAAGCTGCTAGTATAAGATTAAGCGTCCCTGCATTTAAAATTTTTTTTTTTGATTGTTTTGGGTTATAAGGAAATAAGTATTGTTATGTTATTAGTTGTTCTTAAGTTTTTTTGGATTAATAAAAGATGCATGCAGATGGCGCAAAAGGGTATCAACCCCTGCCCATCTGACAGGTGAAGCTGTTATAGTTTAAGATTTGCTGTCTATGATTCCAAATGTGCATGAGGTAATTTTCATTTTCTCCGGAAATGGGAACTGCATGTGTCGTGAGGGGCATAGATAGTTAAGTGCCAGGAATGTTTGGATGTGGGGAATCAGGGAAAATTTGCTCATCAAGGATTATTGATACTTTAAGCAAGCTATCAGTATCACAGGGGGGCCTGTAAGATTCGCAATTTTCAGCAAAAATCACGCAAGAAAACTGGATAAAATAAGACTGTTTATTGACCAAAGTAAGCTTGCACAGAAACACCTTTGATAAAAAAAGGGCATACAAAATGGCCGCCAGGCCCCGTGATCAGTTTATGAACCATTTTATTTCTGTTACTGCAAGCCAGACAGGCTTGTGGATTGAAGACAGTGAGCCCACGAAAGCCAGTATCTGGGAACCGAAACTCAGAGCAACAGCATACATATTCAATGGATTATAAGTACAGGATGGGGCCCATCAAGATATGGGCGGACAATGTAAAAACACTTATACCCATTTATCGTACAAAGGAAAAACCGTTTAGCAGCCATCAAGGAAAATGTCCGGACCGATCAATATGCGAACCGAGCCGCGGTGACAATGCAAAGGACAAAAAAAGACATTGTCGGCCAGGAAGGCCAGTTTAAGTTATCACCGGCTCCGTTACAAGACAAAGCGCCCCTGCAGAGATTTTCTGCCCGCCAAAATTAATACAAAGACAGGACTATGATTTGGCGGGAGATAAGACTGTCCCAAAAGAGTATAACTATGGATTGAAAGTCCATCTAAGTTACTTCTTCTTCACTGCCACGGCTTCTTGTTGGGCGACTTCAGGCTTCCATTTTTTCAAGAACTTTCTTCTACGAGGAACGAACGAAGGGCGGACGGTGCCCGGATCGGCGCCTCTTCCACTTCGGCAGATCGATGAAAACGTTTTCGTCTTTTTAAAGACGGACGGTTTCGGTAAAAGGACAACGTGGTCGGTGTTCAGCCAAACAAGGCTCGGCCACGACGAGAAGACGACAAGGGTGGCCCGGGTACTGGGGTCGGGAGATCATCGACGACCCAGGCCGACGGAGAAGAAACCCTCTGGAGGACTGGCGATCTAGGCCACAAGATTCTCCCATGTGCATAGCCTGCATCTGGGTCTGCTCCATGAACCCAAATCGACTTAGTGGATCTCAACCTTAACGAGCGCTCATCAAGGCTGTGTCTACCCCACCGCTTCGAGAGAGAGAGAATATCGACTGCGCCAGAAGTTTCCAAATCCACGTGACGACGGAAAGCGGTGCCAAAAAGGCTGCGAACCCCCTTTCTCGCGATTTCGAGAGTGGTGAGCATGATCCCAGGTTCCCCAGGTCGAAACTTAGTTTAGGTATGGGGAGGGAGTTAAGGGAAATCGTAATGTGTTTCCCCTTTTACGATGTGCCGTGTGTTCCCCATTTCCATAGAGTCAAGTTCATAAATTTGTGCATGATTGTAGTTACTTTAATCTGTGCCTATGACATGTATTTTGTAATGCTTCAAACTGTTCAAAAATAAAAGCATCCATTTCGTGCTATTCAGCCTGGTCTATTGAGTCCTCTTCTCTGCACTACTGTTCTCTGCATCTAAGTCCAAGGTCTAGAACCGTAGGGGGGGGGTGGGTCGAACCACTCAAGGGTAATTCTTGCACGAAGCCTGGCAGGGGGCCAGAACGGGCAAGAGAGCAGGAAAAACCCCCTACAGGTTTCGCAAAATCCCCTATTTCCCTGAAGATTGAAAATATTGGTCCACATCGTGGATGAAGAATTGGGTGATGTGACTTGTCTACAGTGTTTTAAAATGTGCCGAGAACCACAAAAGACTGCACTGACATGGACAGAACATGGACAACACCGGAGTCGTAGAGCTCTGTGGAAAATATTCACACACCTTAAGACAGTGCTTTTATTAATAAAATTGTTCCCTGGAGTTTGGGCAATCACAAAAGGTTTTAAAATGGCCACAGAAAGCATTGGCCACGAAGAATGGGGCTTGAAAAAAAGCAGCTCGAGTTGTCTGTGTGAAAAAGTGGGAGGATACAGTGACAGTCATAGACCTGCCAATCAAAGGGAGGTTCCCTTCAGAAGCACTTGAAGTTGCTTATTTACTTAAGAGATTAGCCCACTTGAGAATAACCGCAGGACAATCGATTCAAAACTGCTTCTGTTTACACAGCCATTCAGACATTCAATAACTACTCAGACACACAATGAGACATTGAAACCATGGACCGGATTTTGAATGGGAACAGTTTAAGCATTGAATGGGTTGAAATCACCCATCATTCTGGACAATAGGGCTGTTGCATTCCCTTTTGTTTTAGCCCAGGTGAGCTCCGGATGTGGGCGGGAACATTTCGGCCCCACAGTGCAGACACATTAACCCATTCCAACCACTTTGAATCATCCAATCAACAGCTTTTCTCTTGTGCATTGGAATTTTTTGGGCGCAAATTTTCCAGACAGGCAAACAGCAGGGGGGCTCACCAGGTATATAAGATAGCTCCTGAGAAGCTATCACTCTGTTTTTACTTCCTGGGACCACAGGTGAGCTTCTCTCTCTCTCTCTCACTTCGCTGGGCCACATGTGAGCAGAGTTTCTGACTCCTCAGCAAGGCAACCTAGTTAGGGATCAGGGGGTGGTGATTTAAGGGGATATTGCTAAGATTGTTCAATTAACATTGTAGCCATTTAATCCCTCGTTTTTATCGTCTGCATTCCCCCATTTAAGCAATTTTACTGTAATTACTGTGTTCGTGTGGTATAGTTTTATATTTGATTATAGTTTCTTTTAGTTGATAAAGCTTGATTTTCTTTCATCCAGACCATTTGTCTGTTTTAATATCATTAATTATAAGCCCTTCAGTCAGAACTGGAAGGTGGGGTAGCGATTCGAAACCGCTGTTTGAAAATTGGTTTATTGGAATTTGGTTTACAGTGTAGCAGCAGGCTGCTTGACTAGGTGAATTACCGTAAACCAGGTAAAAGATTGGAATTGGTCAGAATGCAGGCAAAGGCTGCAAGACCAGGGAAATTACTTTAAATCTGTTAAAAGAAGCCCCCCCTACAATTACCTTGTAGATTTTGAGGAGCTGTAGTGATTTTGGGGCTTTCCCCACGTGAAACACGCCTGCGGGGAACCCCGCTGATGAGACCTGGTGTGAAAACAGTTGGCTTGCTTGCTTGCGGCTGCAGGTCAATCGGAGAAGTTGCGATTTAAAGGGCCAGCACTTGTATGTTGAAGGACCTTGTTGTTGCAGGTTTGGGGCTACTTCTTCAAGGCTTAGGCACAGCTGTGGAAGGTTGGAGGTTGGAGCCTCACACACTTCTCCAATGCGATCTCCTGGGAAGCCCCTCTCACCACCCTCACTCAGTGCTTCCTCAGCGGAGGCATCTACGAGAAGCATGGTGTAGTGTATGTACCTTTAAGGGGAGAACTACTTTTTACAGCTCCTGTATACTGTAGTACCGGCAGTGACCACACCTGTATATAAACCCTGAGTAGGGATCTGTACGTTTAGTTTTAGAGTAACCCTCATCCAGTAAACACCTGTTGATTGTTCCCTGCAGTCTCGTGTCTAGTTATTGAAGGACACACAACATCAAGATACACGGAACTAACATTGGCGACGAGAAGATTCAAACCTACCTGCAACTCTGCATCACCTCCCAGGGATTCACTCCTGGAGAAAAGTGAATAAAGAAGGCCGAGTCTAGAAGCACGGGCGTCGACCATCCAGCAGAGACTTGAGCATCACAGGGGAGGCTGTTGAGAGCTGGGCTTGGTTCTCCAGTCATGGTGGTCCAGTGAAACGGGCTGGCAACAGGTATGGCGCAGACCCTTCCTGGACAGCGGTGGCTAGAGCCGACCGATGGCACAGAAAAAGCCGAGCAGCGTCGACGGGAGAAGAGAGAGGGTAGAGCGCACAGGGCGCAGCTGGTGTTCAGGACCGAGTAGCATCGACAGGAGAAGAGAGAGGATAGAGAGCACAGGGTGCAGCCGGTGTTCAGGACTGAGCAGCGCCAACGAGAGAGAGAGGCGCGAAGGAAAATGCGCAGTGCGCAGCCGGTGTTCAAGGGCCGAGCAGCGTCAACGAGAGAGAGAGGCGCGCAGGAAAATGCGCAGAATGCAGCCGGTGTTCAAGGGACGAGCAGCGTCAGCGGGGAAGAAAGGAAAATGCCCAGAGCGCAGCCGGTGTTCAAGGGCTGAGCAGCATCAGCGGGGAAGAAAGGAAAGCGCGGGAGACGCCAGTTTCAGCCGCAGCAGAGAAGAAGGGAGAGCGCGGGAAAACACCATTTTGAGCCACAGCGGAGAAGAAGGGAGAGCGCGGGAAAACGCCATTTTGAGCCGCAGCGGAGAAGAAGGGAGAGCGCGGGAAAACGCCATTTTGAGCCGCAGCGGAGAAGAAGGGAGAGCACGGGAAAATGCCATTTTGAGCCAGTCTAACCACACCAAGGGATGCCGAAGAGTGGCAGTATCACAGCGTTCGACAATGAAGTCGAAGATTGGACGACATATGTCGAACGCATAGAAGTGTACTGCAAGGCGAATGAAGTGCCAGATGAGAGGAAAGTGCTGGTATTGTTGAATTCAATGGGTGCAAAAATGTATGGCTTACTGCGAAACCTAGTAACCCCAGAGAAGCCAGTGGAAAAGGATTTTGGAAACATAGTGTCAATCCTACAGGACCACTTAAACCCACACCGCTGCTGATAGCAGAAAGATTTAAGTTTCACAAAAGGAACCAGCATAAAGATGAAAGTAATGCTGAGTATTTAACGGAACTGCACAAGCTATCGAAACACTGCCAGTTTGGAACGGGACGAGCAGATACTTTAAGGGACAAGTTTGTGTGTGGGCTTCAAAGTGAAGGAACCCAGAAACGGCTTCTATCAGAAAAGGAGCAGCCGCACGGGGCGCTGCAGAGATACAACGGAGACCGCAAGAATATGGCACAAATGAAATGTCATACGGAACAGTGAAGTGCTATCGCTGCGGCAGAACAACACATGACCATAATGATTGCTGGTTTAAGGACAAAGTGTGCAGACAGTGTGGAAAAGTAGGACACATAGCAAGAGTCTGCAGGTCGGGAAAGAAAACCAGCAGCAAGAAATCTCCACAGGAGAAGTACAAGAAGGTACATAAGGTGACGGAGAGTAGTTCAGACAAACAGAAAAGTGATACAGACTCCGGAAGCAAGGAGCTGGGTTGTCTGAAACTACATAAGGTGATCCAAACGGAGGATTATCAAACTATCTGGGTCACGCTCAAGATAGCTGGAGTCCAAGTGAAAATGGAATTGGACACAGGATCAGCCCTAACAGTCATAAACCGAAGGGACTACAAGCGGCTATTCTCACATATACCAGAGATTGTCTTGAAGACGTACACAGGGCAAAAAGTCTACGCCAAAGGAAAAATAAGGGTGAACGTTATATATAACGGCAAGGAAACACCAAAAATGGACCTATATGTATTGCCAGATGGAGGACCACCACTACTAGGACGTGAATGGATCCGGAAGATACAGCTAGATTGGCATTCCATACAAGCACTGACTGTAGATGCCAAAAAGGATGACGACGTCACACCTTGACGACTGTCAAAAATGCTAACTGACGCACAAGAAGTGTTCCAGGAGGGACTCAGAACACTAAAAGACATAGCAGCGACGATCAAAATAGAGGAAAATGCAAGCCCAAAGTTTTTTAAGGCCAGACCGGTGCCTTATGCGATCTGCCCAGCCGTCGAAGCAGAGCTGGAAGGTTTGGAACGTTCAGGAGTACTGTCCAAAGTGGTTTGGAGCGAGTGGGCTACACCCATCGTTCCTGTAATGAAGAGGTCGTTGAGTAATACGCCTGGGGAACCAAAGAAGGTTCGCATCTGTGGGGACTTTAAGGTGACAGTGAACCCAGTCCTTCACACGGTACAATATCCACTTCCGCGGATTGAAGATATTTTCGCCTCGCTATCTGGAGGGAAATGCTTCACTAAGATTGATCTGGCCCAGGCATACCTGCAAATGGAGGTAGAAGAAGCCTCGAAACAGTACCTCATGATCAACACTCATAAAGGTCTCTACCAATACAACCGGCTGTTGTTCGGGGTAGCATCAGCTCCGGCTATTTGGCAAAGGGCAATGGATCAAGTCCTGCAAGGGATTCCAGGGACCCAGTGTTATTTGGACAACATCCTGGTCACAGGCGAAAATGACAGTGATCACCTTGCCAACCTGGAGCAGGTACTCACTAGATTGAAGGAATATGGGCTCCGACCAAATCGCCACAAATGCGAGTATTTCCAGAAGCAGATCTCGTATTGTGGCCATGTTATTGATGAAGAGGGGTTACATAAGTCCCCTGAAAAGATTGAGGCAGTAGTCAAGGCTCCAGCACCAGAAAATGTGTCACAACTGAGGTTGTTCCTCGGGCTGGTGAACTACTACCATAAGTTCTTGCCGAATTTGTCTACAGTACTACACCCACTGAACACCCTACTGCAAACGGGGGTACCATGGAAGTGGAATGACGAATGTAAACGAGCTTTCCAGAAGTGCAAAGAATTGATCACATCAAAAGAGGTGTTGGCTCATTTCAACCCAGCACTACCAATTCGGTTGGCGTGTGATGCATCACTCTATGGCATTGGAGCGGTGCTGTCGCACAAATTCCTGGACGGCTCGGAGAGGCCGGTAGCCTTTGCGTCTCGGTCACTAACCTCAGCCGAGCGTAACTACGCCCAGATTGACAGGGAGGCCCTCAGCCTAGTGTGGGGAGTGAAAAAGTTCAACCAGTATCTGCACGGGCAGAAGTTTACCTTGCTAACTGACCACCAACCACTTGTCTCCAACTTTAATCCAAAGAAGGGCGTTCCGGTGATGACTGCGCAACGGCTACAAAGATGGTCCCTTTTTCTAGGGGCAGATGGGCAGAGTTGTTTGGATACTAAGATGGGAGGGAAAGTAGTGAGTGAGGAGGACATAAAAAACCTGCAAGGGGACATAGACAGGCTAAGTAAGTGGGCAGAAATTTGGCAGCTGGAATGCAATACTGGAAAGTGTGAGGTTATGCACTTTGGCAGGAAAAATCATAGAGCAAGTTATTATCTTAATGGCAAGAAACTGGAAAGTACTGAAGTACAAAGGGATCTGGGGGTCCTGGTGCACGAAACTCAAAAGGTTAGTATGCAGGTGCAGCAAGTGATTAAGAAGGCCAATGGAATGTTGTCTTTCATTGCTAGGGGGATAGAATATAAAAATAGGGAGGTATTGCTTCAGTTGTACAAGGTATTGGTGAGACCGCACCTGGAATACTGCGTACAGTTTTGGTGTCCATACTTAAGAAAAGACATACTTGCTCTCGAGTCAGTACAAAGAAGGTTCACTCGGTTAATCCCGGGGATGAGGGGATGGACATATGAGGAGAGGTTGAGTAGATTGGGACTCTACTCATTGGAGTTCAGAAGAATGAGAGGCAATCTTATTGAAACATATAAGATTGTGAAGGGGTTGGATCGGGTGGATGCGGGGAGGATGTTCCCGATGATGGGTGAAACTAGAACTAGGGGGCATAGTCTTAGAATAAGGGGCTGCTCTTTCAAAACTGAGATGAGGAGGAACTACTTCACTCAGAGGGTGGTAGGTCCATGGAATATGCTGCCCCAAAAAGCAGTAGAAGCTACATCATTACATAAATTTAAAACAGAAATAGACAGTTTCCTAGAAGTAAAGGGAATTAAGGGTTACGGGGAGCGGGCAGGAATTTGGACATGAGTCTAGGTTCGGATCGGTCATGGCCCTGTGGGTAGCGGAGCGGGCCCAGGGGCCGTGTAGCCTGATCCTGCTCCTATTTCGTGTGTCTAATTCTGTTAGTTTCAGGAGATAGTTCTGTGATAGAGATTGGCGGTTAGGATCAGATCAGCCATGATCTTATTGAATGGCAGAGCAGGCTCGAGGGGCCGATTGGCCTACTCCTGCTCCTATTTCTTATGTTCTTATGTTCTTAAACAAAAACTAACCATTAAACCTGAAGCGAAAAATACTAGATGTGACGCGAAGGGATGTAATTTTACTATGTTAATAGCAAACATGTTTAAGTACGACATATGGTGTGAATTTATAACATTACCCCAACTGTTTGGTCAGAAATTGTGGAAACCAGAATTTTATGGTAGATGGATAGACACACAAAATAAAACCCATGAGGGAAAGGATTGTGTACAATGGCCATTTGGCCTGGTATATCCTTTGCACACCCGGGTATTTGAACCATGTGCTATGAACGGGGACACGGGTTCGTGTTACTGGCAAATGCAACCAATTAATGACACTGTCCTTCATGAAATAGGACAGAATCATGTATGTATAACCAGTACTCGGACAGTATATGTAAATGCGGGACGATTGGAACCACCAATAAATGAGTGTAGGGAAAATGTATATGTGAACTTTGATGTAAGGACAAATAGGACGTTCCAGCTTGGATACTGGAGGGACATTATGAGGTACAAGACAACAAGAGGAAGCCACCTCACACTCCCAATGGTAACCTTGGAGAAGCTACAGCAATTCTTGAAGGATAATCAACAAATAACCGATCACCTGAAGGATGAGAAGACACAACTGCTACGACAATATCACCGATTCTGAGGTAGATGCAATTGGTACTTCGGTTTCATCACCAGGTGTATAGGATCGTGGTGTAGATTTGACATTTTCCAGTGGCTCTAGAATCTGGTCAGCATGGCGTCTTACAATGCTCTCTCCAACGTCCACGGTATACATTAGAGGCCCTTGCCGTGTGCAGATCGTTCCTGGCTGCCATTTCTCTGTGCGGTAGTCCCGGGCCAAAACTGGTTGACCTATCTTGAAACTCCTGGCTGGCCTTTCATTCATATTCTGAAACTGCCTGTTCTCCACATCTCTTCTGATGTTTGGCTTAACCAAATCCAAGCGGCATCGTAGTCTTCGATTGAAGGACATCATGGCTGGAGTTTGGATGGTAACCGCATGTGTCGCATTCCGGTAGGCAAACAAAAAGTTATCCACCTTGTGCTGTAGGGGTATATCTTCATTACACATTGCCTTGATAGCCTTCTTGATTGTTTGAACGAACCTCTCGGCCAATCCATTAGTGGCTGGATGATATGGGGCGGATGTGTAATGTTTAACACCATTGTTCTTTAAGAACCTCCGGAACTCTTCAGACACAAACTGTGGTCCATTGTTGGAGCAAATCTGTTCAGGCAGCCCATTTCTGGTGAATATGGTTCGTAAGACTGTGATAGTTTTTTCTGTGGTGGTTGAGGACATTTTTATTACCTCTGGCCACTTTGAATGTGCATCCACCGCAATTAAAAACATTGAGTCCATAAATGGACCAGCAAAATCAATGTGTACCCTTTGCCATGGAGATGAGGGCCACTCCCATGGATGTAGAGGGGCTTGTGGTGGGGCGTTTTGGACCTTCTGGCACCCTGTACAGCTCTTGGTCATCTCTTCGATTTCGCTATCGATTCCCGGCCACCACACAAACGCTCTGGCTAAGTTCTTCATTTTTACCCCTCCCAGATGACCCTCATGAAGCTCATTGAGCACTCTATCCTTCAATTTGGGTGGAATTACTACTCTGGATCCACACATCAAGGTTCCTCGGCACACTGACAGCTGTTCTCTTCTCGGCGGGAATGCTGGCAACAGTGGTTCGCCATGTGCTGGCCATCCCTTCACCGTTAAATCATAGACCCTGGAGAGTGTCGGGTCATTTCGTGTTTCCTTTTCTATGTTTGCATTCGTCACAGGTAGACATTCGACTATGGTTGAGTGGAATATCTCCACAGGATCCACTGCAGGTGCTTCTTCCACCGTCGGCAATGGTAGGCGCGACAATCCATCAGCATTCCCATGCTGTTTAGTTCCTTTGTACTCTGTCATATTGGTGTGCCCCTAGGAAAAGGGACCACCTCTGTAGCCATTGTGCTGTCATTATCGGGACGCCCTTCTTAGGGTTGAAAATGGAGACAAGAGACAAGATCAGTTAGTAGAGTAAATTTCTGTCCGTGCAGGTAGTGATTGAACTTCTTCACCCCCCACACCAGGCTGAGGGCCTCTCTGTCAATCTGGGCGTAGTTACGCTCGGCTGAAGTTAACGAGCGTGACGCAAAAGCTATCGGCCTCTCTGAACCATCAAGGAATTTATGTGACAGTACCGCTCCAACGCCGTAGGGAGACGCATCACACGCCAGTCTTATCGGTGGTGATGAGTTGTAGTGAGCCAATACTTCTCTTGAAGTGATCAGGCCTTTACACTTCTGAAAGGCCCGCTTACATTCATCGCTCCATTTCCATGCTACTCCAGTTTGTAGCAGGGCGTTCAGTGGGTGCAGAATTGTGGACAAATTCGGCAAAAACTTATGGTAGCAATTCACCAATCCGAGGAATGACCTCAGTTGCGACACATTTTCAGGCGCTGGAGCCTTAACTACCGCTTCAATTTTGTCGGGGGACTTATGTAACCCCTCTTCATCAATCACGTGGCCACAATACGATATTTGCTTCTTAAAAAACTCGCACTTGGGGCGATTGGCTCGTAGCCCATGTTCTCTTAGTCTAGTGAGCACCTGCTCTAGGTTGGCAAGGTGTTCACTGTCATTTTCACCTGTCACTAGGATGTCATCCAAGTAACACTGAGTCCCCGGAATCCCTTGCAGGACATGTTCCATCGCTCTTTGCCATATAGCCGGAGCTGATGCTACTCCGAATACCAGTCGATTATACTGGTAAAGACCTTTGTGAGTGTTTATCATGAGATATTTCCTAGAGGATTCTTCAACCTCCATCTGCAAATATGCTTGCGCTAGGTCAATTTTTGTAAAACGTTTCCCTCCAGATAGTGAGGCAAAAATATCTTCTATCCTCGGAAGAGGATACTGTACTGTGTGAAGGACTGGGTTCACAGTCACCTTGAAGTCCCCACAGATGCGAACCTTCCTTGGCTCCTCAGACTTATTGTTTAACGTTTTCTTCATGACAGGAACGATGGGTGTCACCCACTCGCTCCAGCCTACCTTAGATAACATGCCTGCATTCTCCAGATTCTCCAGCTCTGCCTCGACGGCTGCGCAAATTGCATACGGTACCGGTCTTGCTTTGAAAAACTTGGGAATTGCATTCTCTTCTATTTTTATTGAGGTGGTTACGCCTTTAAGAATTCCCAGTCCTTGTTGAAATACCTCTTTAGCGTTAGCTAAGATTTTTGACAATCGTCCAGGTGTGACGTCGTCATCCTTTTTACCAGCCACAGTCAGTGCCTGAATGGAGTGCCAGTCTAAACTTATCTTTCTGATCCATTCACGTCCCAATAACGGTGGTCCACCATCTTGCAGTATGTGCAGATACAATTTCTGTATTTCCTTGCCGTTTTATTCGACAGGCACCCTTATTTTCCCTCTGGGGTATACTTTCTGCCCCGTATATGTCTTCAAGACAATGGATGTGTCTTCCAAGGGTATGTGTGAGAATAGCCGCTCGTCGTCTCGTCGATTCATGACGGTCAGGGCTGATCCTGTATCCAGTTCCATTTTGACTTGGGACCCTGCTATCATGAGGGTGACCCAAATGGTTCGGTGATCCTCTTTTGCGATTACGTTGTGTAGTTTGAGACAGCTTAGTCTCTTGTTCCCGGATTCACTATCGCTTTTCTGGTCTTCGGAACTACTGTCCGTCATCTTTTGTACTTTCCTGTACTTTTCCTTAGTAGTCTTTTTGTTGTCGTTAGTCTTCTTCCCGGACCTGCAGACTCGTGCAATGTGTCCCATCTTTCCGCATTGCCTGCATGTTTTGTCCTTGAACCAGCAGTCCTTCTGGTCATGGGTTGTTCTGCCGCAGCGATAACATTTTTCAAATCCCCGTGTCATTTCATGGGTGCCGTATTCCTGTGGCTTTTGCTGTATTTCCGCAGCTCCCCTTGCTGCTGCTTCGTACGATACTGCCACGCTGAAAGCCTTATCTAGCGTCAGCTCTTTCTCTGAGAGTAACCTCTTCTGGGTTCCTTCACTCAGGAGTCCACAGACAAATTTGTCCCGTAGGTATCTGCCAGTCCTGCTCCGAACTGGCAGTGCTTTGATAGCTTGCGTAGTTCCGTAAGGTAATCAGCATTGCTCTCATCTTTATGCTGATTTCTCTTGTGGAATTTAAATCTTTCTGCTATCAGCAGCGGTGTAGGATTTAGGTGTTCCTGTAGGATATCAACAATTTCGTTAAAACTCTTCTCCATCGGTTTGACTGGAGTGATCAGGTTCCGCAATAGGCCGTACGTTCTTGCACCCATTAAGTTTAGTAGTACCGATGCCTTTTTCTCATCGGCTACTTCATTTGCCTTGCAGTATACTTCAACTCTTTCCACATACGTGGTACAGTCTTCTATTTCATTATCGAAGGCAGTGATATTGCCAGTCTTTGGCATCTTGGAGATCTAAAATGGCGCCTCCCGCGCTTTGCCTTCTTCCCTGATTGAACAAAATGGCGCCTCCCGCGCTTTGCCTTCTTCCCCGATTGAACAAAATGGCGCCTCCCGCGCTTTTCCTTCTTCCCCGCTGGATTAAGATGGCGCCTCCCGCGCTTTCTGTCTTTTCCGCTGCTGCCAACGCTGTTGCTGGCGTTTTTATGCCTTGATGGCGACGTCCCATGGTCTTCGCGCGCTTCCCCCCGCGCTGCTGCCAACGCCGCTCTCCGCGGTCCCCGTGGCAAACTGCAGCTCCTCGCGGCTTTCTGCGCTTCTAATTTCTTTTTCTTTTATTTTAATTGCTGTTCCTGTCATCAGAGCAGACCCTATGGGACACTTTCTTCCCTCTTCTCGGGTCTGTACGCTGCCCGGCTTCGTAGCACCGGCCGCGCCCTGTGTGCTCCACCCTCTCTCTCTCTCTCTCCTCTTCTAGACAACGCTGCTCGGGCCCGTTGAAAAGCCACCCGATCGAGCTCTAGCCTGCCGCAGCCCAGGAAGGATCAGTGTACTACCTGCCACCAGCCCGATTAGCTGGAACACCATAGACTGGAGAACCAAGCCCAGCTCTCGACAGTCTCTCCTGCAAATCTTCGAATTCGATGAATCAGAGGGTGGTTGCCCACGGTCGACGCCCGTTTCTTCTGTTTTTTTCTTTTTCTTTTTGGATTTCTTCCTTCTGGCTTCGACCGCTAATAAATTCGCTTCAGGGATGGATCCCCGTGAGGTGGTGCAGAACTGTAGGTAAGTTCGGATCTGTTCGTCGCCAATGTAATGTCCGTGTGTAATTGAGACACGGACTGCAGGAGTTGGTTATAACAGGTGTTTACTGAATGGAGACAAAACTGGAACTACTATCCAAAGTTACTACACAGGCTTATATACAGGGGTGGTCACTACTGGTACTGCAGTATACAGGGGCTGCAGAATATAGTTCCTTCTTCAAAGTACATACACTACAGAACCCGAGCAAGTACCCATTGAAGACAACATACAAAATGGGAATCGGGCTTATTAAAAGGACTAATTGTATTGATGGTAGCTATGTTCCTCACATATGTCCTTGGATGGTTGATGTGCCGACTGGAGCTGCAATTAAATTGTTGGGTAATTCCCATAAGAAATAACAATGGAATTAATAACAATGAGGAAGACGAAGATATCGTCTGAATACACTGTAAAGAATGTATATATACCTATATCCAGTATTATAAAACAAAACCTGACAATCACCCAGGGAAACAATATAATATAACCTCACAAGGGCTCTCCCTAAGAGATGGATTTGATCACCATCTTGGCAGGACAGCTAGTAATAAATTAGGTTGGTCAATGATTAATCAGGACCAAGAGAGGGGACTGAAAGGGGATAAAATTGGACACTAAGGGAACTAAAGAGTTAACAGCTTTGTGCTGATAAGTGTAGTCAGAGTAACACAGAACAAAGGGACTGTTGAAATGTGGTGATAAGGAAGTTGGCCGAATGCCCGCAGATATCCATGTAGGATGCACCCGACACAAGGGCATTGCACTCGGTACAGACTACATTGCACCCAAAACATGGGTTCTGCACACGATGTAAACTGCACATGGCACAACGATGCCACAAACTGTACAAAAACTAAAGGGAAACTGTGTTCGGAGAGCATTTGTCCCCGGATGAGTATCTCCCCTGTTAACTTGTAATAAAAGCTATTTTACTCGAGTGAAACCCCGGACTCCGAGTGGTTAATTACCAGTGGGTGATGAGTTCCCCGACAATGGGCATGCACATGCAGATGATAGGGGAAATGGCAAGGGCGCCCGAGAGCCTCTCGGCAATGCTAAGGAGCGTGGAAGAGTCTACCTCCAACATTGCACAGAGCTCTGTGCACACCATGGAGCCCATCATTTCCAATCTGCAAAGGATGGTAGACTCCCAGAGAGACCATGGCGACCCAGACCTGATGCCATGTGTGATGGGCGATCTGGCAGCTTCCATTGCAGCACAGGTGGAAGCGACGCAACGTCTTAATGTAGTCTATGCTTGGTGGAATTCAATCTCAGACTGGTCTCATGCAGTCTCAGCTTGATGCAACGCAAGCTCTGACTGCTGCCATCATGGCTGTGTCTACCACCATCGACCAGGGCTTTCACGGTGTCTCAGTAGGCCAGCAATCTGTGCTGCAACAGGTTGCTGGGGATGCTGAGGTGCTGTTCCAGGGTAGTGGCAGTCGATCAGTGGAGCAGGAAGCTGCTGTCCTCTCTCAGGATGACAGCATTCCTGCTCCCACCACTGGCACTCCGCCATTGCCCTTGTCGCTGCCTGTCATCCAGCCAGCCTAGACTGCTGCCGCCCATGCTGAGGTGGTGCAGTCTACAGCCATGTGTTCCAGGCCCAGAGTTGGTCGCGGGCATCCTGCAGGGCCATCTGACGTCTCCCGCATGGACACTCAGCAGCCTTCCAGCAGCTGTGCTGCAGCCATTGGGCCAACACTTCGTAGGAGCATTAGAGTAGGCAAAGGCACAGTAACGAGAGGCACTAAGGGATTGCACAAGAGTGAATAGGTAATAATGTTGCTGTAAATATGTGTTCACTGATTATTGATAAATTTGTTAATTTAGTTTGGATTATTTTATGGAGTCTCTCATTTCAGCTTTGCGCTGTGATATGGCCTGCGACAGGGATGGAATGATGGGGATGTGGTGAGCTATGGGGATCTGGGGTTTAATTTATTGGATCCGCAGTCTGATGAGGCGGTCATGGGCTGCCCTTCCGGAAGGCCGATTGAGTGGCTGCCTCCTCCCTCGCTGCTGTTCCTCCTCCACCTCCTCCTCCTCCTCCTCTCCCTCTTCCTCCTCCTGAGGTGGTCACGCAATCCCTGGTGGCAAGGGCTGGGCCCTCATGATGGCTAATTTGTGGAGCATGCAGCAGACGACAACGAAATGGGACAACCGCTCAGCCGAGTATTGGAGGGCTCCCCCCCGAGCGGTCAAGGCAGTGGAACTGTTGTTTGAACACCCCGCTGGTCTGCTCGATGATGTTTCCAGTGGCAGCATGGCTGTCATTATATGAGTGCTGAGCAGGAGTGTTGGGGTTGCGGGGGGGAATCATGAGCCAGGTGGAGAGTGGATAGCCCTTGTCTCTGACCAGCTAGCCGCGAGCTTGACATGGTGGCTGGAAGATTGCTGGCACACTGGTCTGGCACAAATTAAGGCATTGTGGCTGCTGCCAGGATAGCGGGCATTCACATTGAGGATTCGTTGTCTGTGGTCGCACACCAACTGCACATTAAGTGAATGGTAGCCTTTGCGGTTACGGAAGATCTCAGGATTGTTATGCAGTGCCCGCAAAGCCACATGGGTGCTGTCAATAGCGCCCTGCACCATGGTGAAGCCTGCTATCCTGCCAAAGCCGCATGCACGTTTATCCTGCTTCTCTCTGGTGATGGGGAAGGAAATGTAGTCCCTTCTCCTACTGTAGAGAGCCTCAGTGATCTCTCGGATGCAGCGATGGATGGAGAACTGCGAGATGTTAGCTATATCTCCTGTTGCAGACTGGAAGCATCCGCTGGTGAAGAAATTGAGGGCGATGGTGACATTGACTGCCACTGAGAGAGCCGTGGTCACCCTGATATGAGGTTTCGAGTTCTGGTTGCTGGAGGTGGCAGAGTTCTGTGACCACCTCCTTGCTGAAGCAGAGACTTCTCAGACACTGCTCCTCGCTTAATTGGAGGTAGGAGAAGTTCTCTCAGAATACCCTAAGAGGATAAGACCTCCTGTTGAGAGCCCTCATGGCCCTTCTCCTCCCTCTGGCCACATCTTGCAATCTTTCTCGCTGCCTCCGCCCCCTCCACCGTAGATCTTGGAGGGCGAGGTTGACTGCCAGCACAGCCCCCATTAGTGTAACCAACTGTAGTACTTTGATAAGTTGTGAGAATAAATGTGACTAATTGTTAGTAGCCACAACACTCCTGATACTAAACAACCTTTAAATGACTGAATGAATCGGTTTCACAATGTCAAAGTAACAAGGAAGCAGTGAAACAACACGAACCTGACAGCTGTGACTCATTACTGAGGATGCCTTTAAATACAGCCCCTGGAGCCGGCATCTGCCTGCTTGGCGCCTCCTCTCCCTGTCGCTGTCGGGCCGAGGCGATAAGACAGGGGGCAAAAATGAATTTTGCAGATCGGGCACCCAGTGAGCGTTGTATGCTTACTGACGTCATGATTGTCCTGGCATTGAAGACCCTGGTGATAACTGTTAGCAGCAGTGCCGGATTTGCCATGCATCGCTGGATTTGCGTTGCCCCAGCGCTACAACATTAGCGCCCCGTTAGCGCCCCCGTCAGGCGCTAATGGGAGGTGCAAACCAACTGAATTTTTCCCCCTCAGAGTCTAAATTAGGTAGCGGAACAAATAGATACACAAATCACTAAAAGTAGCTACACAGGTTAATAAGGCCTTTAAAAAACCAAATAAAGCACTGGGGTTCATTTCTAGAGGGATAGAATTGAAAAGCAGAGAAGTTATGTTACACTTGTATAGAACCTTGGTTAGATCACACTTGGAGTACTGTGAACATATTACAAAAAAATTAGAAGCACTGGAGTAGGCGCAAAAATGATTTACTAGAATGATACCAGAACTGCGAGGTTATTACTATCAGGAAAGATTGATCAGGCTGGGGCTCTTTTCCCTAAAAAAGAGATGACTGAGGGGGTGTCCTGATAGAGGTCTTCAAGATTATGAAAGGGTTTGATAGGGTATATTTAGAGTAGATGTGTCCACTTGTGGGGGAGACCAAAACAAGGGGCCATAAATATAAGATAGTCACTATTAAATGGAATAGGGAATTCAGGAGAAACTTCTTTACCTAGAGAGTGGTTATAATGTGGAACTTGCTACTACAAGGAGTAGTTGAAATGAATAACATAGATGTATTTAAGAGGAAGCTAGATAAACACATGAGGGAGAAAGGAATAGAAGGTTATGCTGATAGGGTGAGATGAAGAGGGGTGAAAGGAGGCTCGTGTGGAGCATAAACACCGGCAGAGACCTGTTGGGGCGATGGCTTGTTTCTGTGCTGTACATCCTATGTAATTCTATATAATTCCACTTGCTTACCACAAAATGGAAAATAATTTCAGTGGTAAGAATACTTTGGTGTATTAATGCCACACCTCATTTACTAGCAACAACTTAAAATAATGTTAATGCTTGTGAGGGGTCAGGAAGCAGATCTCATTTTAGTTAGGCAGATTGCCATTCAATTTCTGAAGCTATTACTAGTGCCATTAATCCAATTTGAGGTAGATTTTAATATCTCACTGTGACTCACTATTACAATCTCCAAGAATGATCTATTTTTTAAAGACAGTGGCCCTGAAATTTACAGGGAGGTGGGGAGGGTGCGGGGGAGGCTGAAAATGGCCGAAGAACCCGGCAAGGCCGGGGACACGGAGGTCTTGCTGAGTTTAATGGCAGGACCTCATTATCATTTTTTAGTTCAGTTTCACGCCCGACAGCCAACCAAAGTGACAACCAGGCCGGCAGCTGGGTGGGAAAACCAATGGCAGTGCCTCTCCACGCGGGACATTCAGACACCACAAATCTTGCACCACAAAAAGCGTGCACGGCAGGTTAGGGTCGTGTTTTGCGCATTTGCTAGTTTAACCCCACCTGACCCTCTCCCACCAGTCAGGGAGAGGGGTAAATATTGAGACCTATATAGCATCTGGTTAACTGCAACCTGAATTTTATCAGCTTTTCTGTAATGTAGGAAATGTGTAAGGAACAAACATTTTGACACAGGATGGACTGCCATGGGCGTTTCTAATGTGACATCTTTGAAAATGCTGCTGAATACAATTGGATTTATGATTTAATTGATACAAAGCATGCCACCTTTGACATCCATATGTAGTAACCCAAAGGATGAATGTTTGGAATACGTGCCAGAACACTTCAGTAAATGAAAGAGCTGCACAAAGGTCAGCTCACAACATGCTTCACTGTTTTTTTAAATGAGAGATGATAAGTGACTATCATATCAAGGGACTAGCAAATCACTGGATTCAGTGAGATGAAAATAATGATTTATTAAGCAAATCATTAAAATTCGATAGGCAAATAATGAATATGTCTCACGTAAAATAAATCTGTCAACATTACAAAAATCCTCAGGAAGAAAAAAACATGATTGAAAGTGACTGACAAGCTTGAGGAACATATATCACTAGAAAGATCCTCCAGAGATCAGCCTCTGAATGAAAAGAACAATTAGCCATAGTGGGACTTGAAGCTGCATCAACAATCCTACCCAACTAAACTTCAGCCACGGTGTTGTAGCATTGAATGACAACTTCCCTGGGTTGTGTGGAGGACAGTTGTTGGCTATGGAGAAATGTAGACCAGAGAGCTAACTTGCTCACTACAATGCACTCATCCTATTTGTATGCCTTCTGCATGTTCAAAGTGTTGGGTGAGGATTTTGAAAGACAATGGTCTAGAAATTCGTCTCGGGCGGTGGTGCAAAGTGGGCGGTATCGGATGGGCTGCCCGTTATACGCAGCGCCTGATATTCAGTTCCATTGAACGCTGCATATAACGCGGGGCCAATCCGATACTGCCCGCTTTGCACCACCACCCGAGACCAATTCCTGGCCAATTCTTTTCTGCTAATGTGCCCCTTCTTGTGGTTCTTATATATACACTGCTGAAGTGACCATTTGCAGAGGTAGCTGTCTGGAGGATCTTTGAAAAGGTATGTTGTATTTTGGCTGCTCAAATGTTCTGGCTGTGATTTTGCCAATGGATGAACAACTGCTGAGTTGGTGCTATGACCCACCTCACCTTTATTCTTACCTTGACTTCAGGTACTGATTCTGATGAATGGGTGTGGAGGAAACATGTGTGGAGATATAAAACATTTCTTTATAACGCAACATTGGAATCGATGGTTTCTAGGGGTATGTTGTTATCAAGAGTATTCAACCATTGTTCATCCATTGGCAAAATCACAGTCAGAACATTTTAAGCTAATTAAGGAGAGCCAACACGGATTTGTAAAAGGCAAATCGTGTTTACATAAGAACATAAGAAGTAGGAGCAGGAGCAGGCCATACGGCCCCTTGGGCCTGCTCCGCCATTTAATAGGATCATGACTGATCCGAACCTAGACTCACGTCCACTTCCCTGCCCGTTCCCCGTAACCCCTAGTTCCCTTATCAGCTAGGAAACTGTCTATCTCCGTTTTAAATTCATTTAATGTCGCAGCTGCCACAGCTCTCTGAGGTAGCAAATTCCATAGATTCACCACCCTCTGAGTGAAGAAGTTTCTCCTCATCTCAGTTTTGAAAGGGCAGCCCCTTATTCTAAGATTATGCCCCCTAGTTCTAGTCTCACCCATCAGTGGAAACATCCTCCCCGTATCCACCCGATCAAGCCCCCTCACAATCTTATATGTTTCGATAAGATCGCCTCTCATTCTTCTGAATTCCAATGAGTAGAGGCCCAACCTACTCAACCTTTCCTCGTAAGTCAACCCCCTCATCTCCGGAATCAACCGAGTGAACCTTCTCTGAACTGCCTCGAGAGCAAGTATGTCTTTTTTTAAACATGGAAACCAAAACTGTATGCAGTATTCCAGGTGTGGCCTCACCAGTAACCTGTATAACTGAAGCAAGACTTCCCTGCTTTTATATTTCATCCCCCTTGCAATAAAAGCCAAGATTCCATTGGCCTTCCTGATCACCTGCTCTACCTGCATACTAACCTTCTGTGTTTCATGCACCAGGACCCCCAGATCCCTTTGTACTGTAGCACTTTGCAGTTTTTCTCCATTTAGATAATAACTTGCACTTTGATTTTTTCTGCCAAAGTGCATAACCTCACACTTTCCAACATTATATTCCATCTGCCAAATTTCTGCCCACTCACTTAGCTTGTCTATGTCCTTTTGCAGGTTTTTTATGTTCTCCTCACTCACTGCTTTCCCTCCCATCTTTGTATCGTCGGCAAACTTGGATATATTGCACTTGGTCGCCTCCTCCAAATCGTTAATATAGATTGTAAAGAGTTGGGGTCCCAGCACTGACCCCTGCGGAACACCACTAGTTACTGATTGCCAACCCGAGAATGAACCATTTATCCCAACTCTCTGTTTTCTGTTAGATAGCCAATCTTCCACCCATGCCAGTATATTACCCACAATCCCGTGATTTTTTATCTTGTGCAGTAATCTTTTGTGTGGCACCTTGTCAAATGCCTTTTGGAAGTCCAAGTACACCACATCCACTGGTTCCCCTTTATCCACCCTGTTTGTTACGTCCTCAAAGAATTCGAGCAAATTTGTCAAACATGACTTCCCCTTCATAATACCATGCTGACTCTGTCCGATTAAATTATGCTTATCCAAATGTCCTGTCACTGCTTCCTTAATAATGGACTCCAACATTTTACCAACCACAGATGTTAGGCTAACTGGGCTATAGTTTCCAGCCTTTTGTCTACCTCCCTTTTTAAATAATAGCAGTTTTCCAATCTGCTGGGACCTTTCCTGAATCCAGGGAGTTTTGGAAAATTACCACCAATGCATCCGTAATCCCTACCGCCACTTCTCTCAAGACCCTAGGATGTAAGCCATCAGGTCCAGGGGATTTATCCGCCTTAAGTCCCATTATCTTACCGAGTACCATCTCCTTAGTGATTTTAATTGTGTTTAGCTCCTCCCCCCCATAGCCCCCTGTTTGTCCAGTGTTGGGATATTTTTAGTGTCCTCTACTGTAAAGACTGATACAAAATATTTGTTCAGCGTTTCTGCCATCTCCATATTCCGCACTACTAATTTCCCGGTCTCGTCCTCTAAGGGACCAACATTCACTTTAGCCACCCTTTTTCTTTTTATATAACTGTAGAAACTCTTGCTATCTGTTTTTATATTTTTTGCTAGTTTACTTTCATAATCTATCTTCCCTTTCTTAATTAATCTTTTAGTTATTCTTTGCTGGCTTTTAAATGCTTCCCAAACTTCTATCCTCCCACTAGATTTGGCTACTTTATATGCCCTTGTTTTCAGTCGGATACTATCCTTAATTACTTTACTTAGCCACGGATGGCTGTCTTTTCTTTTACGCCCCTTTTTCCTCAGTGGAATATATTTTTCTTGAAAGTTGTGAAATATGTCCTTGAATGTACACCACTGCTCATGTACCGTCTTACACCTTAATCTATTTTCCCAGTCCACTTTAGTCAACTCTGCTCTCATACCTTCATAGTCTCCTTTATTTAAGCTTAGTACACTGGTTTGAGATCCAACTCTCTCACCCTCCAACTGCATTTGGAATTCAACCATGTTATGGTCACTCATTCCAAGGGGATCCTTTACTAGGACATTTTTTATTAATCCTGTCTCATTACACAGGACCAGATCTAAGATTGCCTGGCCCCTGATTGGTTCAGTAACATACTGCTCAAGGAACCCATGCCTAATGCACTCTATGAACTCTTCCTCAAGGCTGCGCTGCCCAGTTTGATTTGTCCAGTCAATATGAAAGTTAAAATCTCCCATGATTATAGCTGTTCCCTTATTACAAGCCCCAACTCTTTCCTGACTTATACTCCGACCAACAGAGTTGCAACTGTTAGGAGGCCTATAGACTATGCCCACTAGCGACTTTTTCCCCTTATTATTCCTTATCTCCACCCAACTGTTTCACTATCCTGATCCTTTGACCCAATATCATTTCTCACTATTGCAGTGATTCCATCCTTTATTAACATAGCCACCCCACCTCCCTTTCCTTCCTGTCTGTCCTTCCTAATAGTCAAATACCCCTGAACAATTGAATTTTTCGATGAAGTAACAGGGAGGATTGATGAAGGGAATGCAATGGATGTTGTTTACATGGATTTTAGGAAAATATTTGACAAGTACCACATAGAAGGCTGGTTAACAAAATTGAGGCTCATGGTGGATCAGTGGCAGCTTGTATAAGGAATTGGCTTAAGGACAGAAAACAGCGAGTTGTGGAAAATGGCTGTTTTTCAGACTGGAGGATGGTAGACAGTGGTGTTCCCCAAGGGTCACTGCTTTTTTTGATATATATAAGTGACCTGGATATTGGAATACAGAGTAGAATTTCTACATTTGCCGATGATACTAAACTTGGGGGTGTGGCAAACAGTGATGATGATATCAATCGACTGCAACAGGACATAGGCTAGCAGAATGGGCAGACAAGTGGCAGATGGAATTTAGTACAGAGAAGTGTGAGATGCTGCATTTTGGCAGAAGGAACAGGGAGAGGCAATATACATTTAATGGCACAGTTTTAAAGAGTGTGCAGGGACAGAGGGACCTGGAAGTTAATGTGCATAGGTCCCTGAAGGTGGCAGGACATATTGAGAGAGTGGTTAGCAAAGCATATGGGATCTTGGGCTTCATAAATAGAGGTATTGAGTACAAAAATAGAGAAGTAATGATGAACCTTTATAAAGTGATGGTTAGGCCACAACTGAAATATTGCATCCAGTTCTGGTCACCACACTTTAGGAAGTATGTGAAGGCACTTGAGAGGGTGCAGAGGAGATTTACCAGAATGGTTCCGGGGATGGGGGGTCTTAGCTACAAGGACAGGTTAGAGAAGCTGGACTTGTTTTCATTCGAGCAAAGGAAGTTGAGGGGTGATTTGATAGAGGTGTACAAGATTATGACAGGTTTGGATAGGATAGATGGGGAAAGACTGTTCCCACTAGTTGATGGTACAAGGACTAGGTACACAGATTTAAGGTTTTGGGCAAGAGATACAGGGTGGAAATGAGGAAAAACTTTTTTACGCAGCGAGTGGTGATGACCTGGAACTCATTGCCGATGGAAGTGGTGGAAGCAGAGACAATGGGGGCGATTTTAACTCAGCCGTGAGGTGGGCTTTGAGGCGTGTGGGGGGTTAAATTTGCAAAAACTGGGGGTCGGGACCCCCCCCGCCTGGTTCCCGACCCCGAGCCATTTTAACCCAGGCGTGTCTGATGGTCCCGAATCAGTCCTGTCTCCAACAGGCGGGACTGGTCTTTAAGGCCCTAAATCAGCAATAATTGGCCTTTTTAATCCCATTTCAACAGGCCCTTGCATTTTTAACCCTTTTCCCACGTAAAACACGCCTGGTGGGGATCACGCCTGTGAAACCTGGCGTGAGCACTATTGGCTTGCTGACTTTCAGCTGCAGGTCAACCATTAAAGAGGAGATTTGATCAGTCATCATTTGCAGGCAGCAGGACTTTGTTGTTTCAGGCCTGGGGCAACTTTTACCAGGCTTAACCACACCTGTGGAAGGTTGGAGCCTCACACATATCTCCAGTGTGACCTCCTGGGAAACCCCGTTCGCCACCTTCACTCAGCACTTCCTCAATGGAGGCATGTACCAGAAGCATGGGAGCCATTTATTTCCTTCCCTTCTGGGCATTAGATGAGCTCAAACACCAGCCGCGGCACCAGCAGAACCAGGAACAACAGCAGCAGCAACAGGAGCGCCAGGCTGCTGCTCACCCACCTGAAGCTGCACAGGCCAGAAGGGGCCAGCGCTTGGAAGTGACTTGAGAGCACCTTGCTGCACATCAGGGGGCCATGGGGACCCGCATCTACAATGGCAGTCCTACTCAGAAGGACTTCCATGAAGGTCTGGTTTCTCTGTTCAATAGATGCCCATCGCTCCTCAAGAGATGTCATTCTATTCTGAACACTCACCATGTTTTCCATACCCTGGTGACTTATCTCCTCCATGGAGGTTGCTATCCTTTCCATGGTGATGCATTCATGCGCCAATGACTCCACAAAGGCTCTGCTCATGCTCGCTATGGACTCCTCCATTCGCTCCACACTCACATTGACCCTGGAGACAAAACCTGCCAGAGACTCCTGCATCTGTTCCTGGAGTTCCAGCCCCACTGATCTTATGGATGGACCCAGAGGCAGAGGGTCGACATGCAGCTGAGCCAAGCTGGCAGAGTCCTGCGCCCTCCGACTAGGACTCTCCACTGCTGTCCCTGTCTCCACAATCTGCTGATGCTCACTTGTGAGCTGTGATACACCAGGTGACAACACTACTCTATGTCCCGAAGGTCCCACCGAGGTGTGAGTGTCTATGCTGGTGCTGGGTGCACTGAATTCTGCTGATGCTGCACCCTCAGAGGTTGCAGATTCCTCTGAGGAGTCATAGAGTCATAGAGTCATAGAGTAATACAGCATGGATAGAGGCCCTTCGGCCCATCGTGTCCGCACCGGCCATCAAGCCCTGCCTAATCTAATCCCATATTCCAGCATTTGGCCCGTAGCCTTGTATGCTATGGCATTTCAAGTGCACATCCAAATGCTTCTTAAATGTTGTGAGGGTTTCTGCCTCCACAACCCTTTCAGGCAGTGAGTTCCAGACTCCAACCACCCTCTGGGTGAAAAAGTTCTTTCTCAAATCCCCTCTAAACCTCCCGCCCTTTACCTTGAATCTATGCCCCCTAGTTATTGACCCCTCTACTAAGGGAAAAAGCTCCTCAGCATCCATCCTATCTATGCCCCTCATAATTTTGTACACCTCAATCATGTCCCCCCTCAGCCTCCTCTGCTCCAAGGAAAACAAACCCAATCTGCCCAGTCTCTCTTCATAGCTGAAGCGCTCCAGCCCTGGTAACATCCTGGTGAACCTCCTCTGCACCCTCTCTAACACGATCACATCCTTCCTGTAGTGTGGCGACCAGAACTGCACACAGTATTCCAGCTGTGGCCTAACCAGTGTTTTATACAGCTCCATCATAACCTCCTTGCTCTTATATTCAATGCCTCGGCTAATGAAGGCAAGTATCCCATATGCCTTTTTTACCGCCTTATCCACCTGTTCCGCCGCCTTCAGGGATCTGTGTACTTGCACACCCAGATCCCTCTGACCCTCCGTCTTGCCTAGGGTCTTTCCATTCATTGTGTATTCCTTTGCCTTGTTAGTCCCCCCAAAGTGCATCACCTCGCACTTTTCCGGGTTAAATTCCATTTGCCACTGTTCCGCCCATCTGACCAACCCATCTATATCGTCCTGCAGACTGAGGCTACCCTCCTCGCTATTTACCACCCTACCAATTTTTGTATCATCCGCGAACTTACTGATCATACCCTTTACATTCATATCCAAGTCATTAATGTAGACCACAAACAGCAAGGGAACCAGCACCGATCCTTGTGGTACCCCACTGGCCACAGGCTTCCAGTCACAAAAACAACCTTCGACCATCACCCTCTGCCTTCTGCCACTAAGCCAGTTTTGTATCCAATGTGCCAAGGCACCCTGGATTCCATGGGCTCGTACCTTCTTGACCAGTCTCCTGTGCGGGACTTTATCGAAGGCCTTACTGAAATCCATGTATACCACATCCACTGCGTTACCCTCATCCACACACCTAGTCACCCCCTCAAAAAATTCAATCAAATTAGTCAGACATGATCTTCCCTTGACAAAGCCATGTTGACTATCCCCGATTAATCCTTGCCTCTCCAAGTGGAGACAAATTTTGTCCCTCAGGAATTTTTCCAATAATTTTCCTACCACTGATGTTAGGCTCACTGGCCTGTAGTTCCCCGGTTTTTCCCTACTACCCTTCTTGAATAATGGTACTGACGCTCTTCCTCCTGGACAATGGGGACGGGGGTTCTCGATGGTCCTGTGGGGGAGTAAAGGAAAGAGTTAGAGATGTGAGGTCAAGGTTACATGCACATTGCATATTGCAGATGATCATAGGCCCATCTGTTATAGCTTCAGAATCATTATCAGCGACTCATGCAATGTCAATGAGAGAGATGGAAAACTATTCTGTCACCAGCTTGTTGTGATGCACCCGTCTGTCCGTCCCCCACTTGCGGCTCATCCTCCAGTCCTACGATCTCCAGGACCGCGTCCTCCCAGGGGGTGAGCTGGGCTACTGATGGTGGCCCTCCTCCTGTCCTTGCTTGTTCTCTTTTATTGTGAGCTCTCTTTTCCTGCAATGAGGGAGACAAGTGGAGTTTGAGTGAGAATGAAGGAGTGAGTGTAGAGAATCCATAGCATAGATGCTTAGAAGGAGACAAAGTTGGAGTGAGGTTGCAAGACCAAGGGCCCTCCCTGTGTGTTGTCAGTTGTTTTCATAGCATCAGAGTGATAAGGGAGTGTGAGGGTTGCATAGTCGAATAGTTAGGTGAATGTGAGCATAGAGAGAGAGGGAATGGGTAAGGGTGCATGGATGTCAGTGTCAAGTGGGATGTGGAGGAAGAGATTGCTAAAACTGAGTGCTGGTGAGGAGAGGCAATGGAGATCAGATTGAGAGTGATGGGATCTTCATACTCACTTTTCCAGTGTGTTGAAGGTCATGAAATCTCTTCCTGCACTGTATCCAGGTTCTGCGTGTAGCCGATAAGGAGTTGACCTCCTCTGCCACTTGCAGCCATGCAGCCTTTGTCTGCTGGGGAGGCATCTTCCTCCCTGATGAAGGGAAGAGCACCTCCTTGTGAGCTCTTGCTCCCTCCACTAAAGCCTGCAGGGCAACGTCGTCAAAACGGGGTGCAGACCTCGGTCTTTCTCTTGCCATTCTGCTTCCAGCTCAGTGTATCAGCAAATGCCAAAAGGTTGGCAGCCTGCAGAAGAAGCAAAGCTTGTTGCAGACCCTAAATGCAGCAACAATAATGACGTCATGTTATGCGACTTTCTGACTGGAAATACTCATTTGCCAAGGGTTCCCACACGTTGGAAATCAATTGGCCAATTGAGTTAAAATTGCATCAATCTCACACACCCACTTTGATTCATGTGGGAAACACCAAATTCGGGGAACCCGACAATTCCCTGCACCTGAGTTAAAATCGAGCCCAAATTTAAAATGTTTTGAAAAGGAGACTGGATAGGCACTTGAGGGAAATAAACTTGCAGGGCTACGGGGATAGAGCAGGGGAATGGGACTGACTGGATTGCTCTACAGAGAGCCGTCACGGACTCGATGGGCCGAATGGCCTCCTTCTGTGCCGTTATGACTCTATGGCTGGATTTTCCCAATAGGGAGCTTTTGGAGGCGGGACTCCCACTTGTCAGGTTTAAGTCCGGCCTCCATCAACTTCTGGCTAACCCACGCTATGTTCCCTTGATTGACCTTGTTAAGCCCACCCAGCAGGCTTAGCCAGCCAATTAAAGGAAAGCCAGTTACAGAGAACGTCAACGCATGATGTTTCATCTGTCAAAAATTTTTGACAGATGAATTGTCATCGTTTGACAGCTCTGTGAAGCTGTCAAACAGTGACATTCTCTGTAGTTTGATGAGTCCTTGAATTCAAGACCTCATCAAACCTCTTTCTTTTGTACAAATTAGATGGTTGTTGCATTGGAGAATGCAACAGCCATCTGTCATCTCTACCGCAGAGGTGCGAGACTCTCCGCATACCCAACTCTTGAAGCCTGCCGGAAGAAACAAAGGTAAGAACACTTTTTCCAACACTTTGCACTTACCTCAGATACTCACCTCTCCACACTTGCATCCATCACTCCCCTCCACAGCACACTTTTGGACCCCGCAGACCCATTACTCACCCCAGTGACCCTGGCGAGTTTCAGAGTCTTCGGGAAGCCCGCACTTGTGTGGGCAAAAAGGGATAATCCTATTTTCTGCCTGTTAACTACCTGTTAACAGGCAGTTAAGTGGCTGTAATCCATTTCCCGGCAGTCCCGCCTCCAAACCTGCCTCGCCAGGGCTGGCAAAATCCAGCCAATTGACCCTATGATATAGACGTTTCCAGCAAGGAGGCAATTCAGCCCATTGTGTCTGTGCCAGCTCCTTGTTAGAGCAATGCAAAACTGTTTGCACTGCCCCACTCTCTTCCCATAGCCCTGTATCTTTCTCTGCTTTAATATTCGTCCATTTTTTCCTTAAAAGGTGCAATAGTTTCTGCCACAATTATTTCCAATGGCAAAATTCTCAATGCTTTAACAACACTCTGAATAGAGAAATTTCTACTAACCTCTCGCCTTACTCTGTGACCCCCTGTCACTGGCTTGCCAACAGAGGAAATAATGTTTCCCATTTTATTTACCCTATTAAAACTTCATAATTTGAAGAAAATCAATTAAATCTTCTCTTAACTTTGTTTGCTACAGAAAAAAATAGTCACTATCTCAAATCTTCCTCAGTTTTCTATAATTTCTCATCCCTGGGCCCAATGGTAAACAGTCAGATGGTACTCGCCCTGGGAATCCTCAACATTACTCCAGACCCTATGTAGTCTCATGTCTTCTGGTCAAACAAGACTGAAGAAACTGATTGCTGATCACGACCTGTGACCCACCTGACAAATCAGTACTCCTCCATGTTGGACATTACTTGGAAGAAGCACCAAAGGAAGCAAAGGGATAGAATGTACTCTGGATGATGGACCACCACCAAGAGTTGCTTGGTACTACCACCATTAACTGAGCTGGCCAAAGCCTGAAAGACATAGCTGCCAGACTGGGCCTGCGTCAGGTAATGAGGGAACCAACATGGGGAAGTAACCTACTTATTACTTGGAGGGTGGGAGTCTAGGTGGGGTAGAGGAACAAAGGGATCTCGGAGTACAAATACACAAATCACTAAAAGTTGCACCACAGGTTAGCAAGGACATTAAAAATGCAAACCAAGTACTAGGGTTTATTTCTAGAGGGATAGAATTGAAAAGTAGGGAAGTTATGCTAAACCTGTATCGGACCTTGGTTAGACCACACTTGGAGTACTGCGTACAGTTCTGGTCGCCATATTATAAAAAGGATATAGAGGCACTGGAGAGGGTGCAGAGAAGATTTACAATGATGATACCAGAAATACGAGGGTATACATATGAGGAAAGGATGACCAGGCTGGGTCTCTTTTCTCTTGAAAAAAGAAGGCTGAGGGGTGACCTAATAGAGGTCTATAAAATTATGAAAGGATTTGATAGAGTGGATACAGAGAGTGTGTTTCCACTTGTGGGGAAGAGTATAACTAGAGGCCATCAATATAAGATAGTCACCAAGAAATCCAATAGGGAATTCAGAAGAAACTTCTTTACCCAAAGAGTGGTGAGAATGTGGAACTCGCTACCACAGTGAGTGGTTGAAGTGAATAGTATAGATGCATTTAAGGGGAGGCTAGACAAACATATGGGGGAGAAGGGAATAGAGTGTTACACTGATAGATTTAGGTGAGGAAAGACGGGAGAAGGCTTGAGTGGAGCATAAACACAAGCATGGACTGGTTGGGCCGTATATCCTATGTAATCCTATGTACGTGACCTCATCATATCAACCCACCTTCGCAGACATGTTTATCCACAATAGTATTGGTAGAAGTACATCTCACAGCCCTTGTGAAGATAATCTTGTTTCCACAGTGAGGATATCCTTCATTGGGTAGTGTGGCACTGCCACCGTCATGCTAAGTGGGACAGATCTAGCAGCCCCAAACTGGCCATCCATGAGGCACTGTAGGCTATCAGCAGCAGAAGAATTGTATACTGTAACTTAATGGCACAGCACGTGCCTCACTCCTCGAACACTATCAAGTCAGGATATTCAATAGGAAGTGTAGAAAGGTGTACCCAGGAACAGCACCAGGCATGTCTTAGAATAAGGTACCCAACTAGTGATGGTAACAAAGGGCTACCTGCATGCTGAACATGAAAAGCAGCTATAGCCAGAGCTACACTGTCTCACAATCAACAAATCAAAGCAAATCTCTCTCGCCCTACCATATCCAGTGGAGAATGGTAGTGGACAACAAAGCAACAAACAAAAAGAGGAGGTGCAGGCTCTATTAATATCCTCAACTTCAACTGTGCTGGAGCCCAGCAAATGAGCCCAGCAAGAGACAAGGCTGAAGAATTTGCAAGTATTTCGAGTGAATGATCCTATTCGGTCTCCTCCCAAGGTACCCACAATCATATATATGAATGTTCAGCCAATGCGGTTCACTCTGTGACATTAAGAAGCAGCTGAGTGCACTGGGCACAGAAAATGCTACGGGCTCTGATAACAACCTCTGTGTAGTGCTGAAGACCTGTGCACCAGAGCTAGCTGCTCCCATAGCCCAGTTGTTCGAGTAAAGCTGTGACACTGGCATCAACTCAACAATGTGGAACTCTGCCCAGGTATGTCCTATTTACAAAAGACAGGATAAATCTAACTTAGCCAATTACCACTATCAGCCTCCTCGCAATCATTAATAAAGTGATGGAAGGTGTCATCAATAGTGGCATCAAGCAACATCTATTCTGCTTGCTGGCACTCAGGGTGGGGGCTGCCAGAATTACTCAGCTCCAACGCTAATCATAGTGTTGATCCAGACATAAGAACATAAGAAATACGAGCAGGAATAGGCCACTTGGCCACTTGAGCCTGCTCTGCCATTCAATAAGATCATGGCTGATCTAGGGCTCAAAGCCACCTCCCAGCCCGCTCCCCATAACCCTTCACTCCCTTATCTTGCAAAAAATTGTCTGTCTCCACTTTAAATGTATTTAGTCTGTCTCCACTTTAAATGTATTTAATGACCCAGCCTCCACAGCTCTCTGGGGCAGAGAATTCCACAAATTTACAACACTCTGAGAGAAGAAGAACATGACACAAAAATTGAAAACAGAGGAGAAGTGAGAGTATGGTCCTTGATGTCAAGGCAGCATTTGACCGAGTATGGCGCCAAGGAGCTCTAGCCAAATTGAGGTTATTCAGGGTCAAAGGGAATACTCTTCAGTGGCTGATGTCATGCCTGATGCAAAGGAAGATGACTGGTTGTCGGTGGTCATTCATCGCAGCCCCAGAATGTCACTGCGGCAGTTCCTTCCTGGAAGTTTATAGAGCGGAACTTTCTTTCAGCCGTTTCATCAATGACCATCCCGCCATCATAAGGCCAGGAATAAGACTGTTTGCTGATAATTGTACAGTGTTCATATCCATTCACAACTGTGAAATGCACGACTGCAGTTAGAGATTGAAGCAGAGACCATGTCAACTTTGTAGAAGATGTTAGATAGGTGGATGAAAGCTGTTAGATAGGTGGATGAAAGCTGTTAGATAGGTGGTTGAAGGAAAGGTGGGGGTGGGTACATGGCTGTGGTTACCAGCTCATTTTGCTTTCATCGACTCCTGTTGTTGCCACTCCCCAAAACAAGCAGGTGAACCATGGCAGCAGGCCTAGCGTAGTGGTAGAAATAGCCCCAAAAACTCCAAACGGGCCTAGTGGAGGCCTCCTCTCCCTCCAACTTACTATGATCCCTTACCTGTTGAGCTCAAACTGGGGCACCACCTGTGTCTTCCGGTGGGGCGGGGGGATGCTGCGGGGTCTTGCTTGATGGCAAGATTCCCACTGGGAGCCAGTCATAAATAGATATTGATTCCTGAACCAGGAAACTGGGCTGCAGTCGTAGCAGGGGTTAGGGTGACATGTGGAAGATCTGTCCCAATATTGTTGGGGCAGGCTCAGGAAAATTGAACCCTATGGGGGAAAAATTCAGTTGGTAGCGCCACCCATTAGCACCTTAAGAGGACGCTAAGTGGGGCGCAAACCAACTAGCGCCCGGGCGCGACGATATCGGCGCCAGTATGTCTGTGTTCAATCGCTAACTGACAGCACCTGTGCTGCGCCCGCCCTCTGAGGTAGCGCCTCGCTCCTCGGCGTTAGTGCCTTAAGAGAGTTGTGTAGCGCCTGATTTAGCACTCCAATCACCTCCAGGGGCGATAAAAGCCAATTTTGCAGTCGGAGGCAATAATTAGCGCCAGGCGCTAATTTTTGCGCCTGGACGATAATTGCGCCCCAAATGGAGTGATACTGAATTTCTCCCCCTATGTATTCTAAGACCTGGCAGTAGTTCCCTGCCACTGGCACTCATTAACAATGGAAATTCGTAAGCCAACCATAAGCTTATTCTTGCTGTTTCTGCCAGGTGGAAATATTCCATGTAAAAAGCTTTGATGTCACTCCAACTGCTAATGGAATAATTGCATTCACTTCCTAAACAGGCAGGTGAGTGCAATAATGCTAATGGACAACACTTGTTTTTTTTATAAATGCTACCAAGAAAATCCATGAACAAACTACATAACAAAAATTCAATAAAAGTAGAACATTTTGGAAATACACAGCAGGTTCATGGCTCTCTACGCGGGAGTCCTCCCTTTATCTATTGGGGACTTGGCCTGGAGGGTGTTGCATGGAGCAGCCCCGTGCAATAAGGTTGTAAGTAGGTTCACGGACTCCCAGGCCGCCTGCCTTTTCTGCGGCCTGGAGGAGTCCGTGTTCCACGTTTATACAGAATGTGAGAGGTTGCAGCCGCTCTTCCATTATTTGAAGGGGCTGCTCCTCGATTTTTGGCTGCACTTCAGTCCCACGCTCCTGATCTTTGGTCACCTGGTGTGGAGGGGAGCGGGCAGATCGGAGGACCTCCTCATAGGACTGCTTCTGGGCCTGGCCAAAGTGGCCATTAACTGGTCCAGGCAGCGGGCGGTCGAGGGGGTCGTTTGGCCCGATTGCCTGCCTCTCTTCCGTGGCCACGTTCGCACCCGGGTGGCCCTGCAGATGGAGCGCGCGGTGTCCGCCGGCATGCTTGAGGCCTTCTGCGACCGGTGCGTGCCATGGGGACTGGAGTGCATCATCACCCTGGCCAACACAATTTTAAGTTAATTTGTTAAGGTTCTTTTAAAGTTATGTTAGTTACAGTCTATTTGTTTAACCACCCAATCAAAAAGAGTACACAGCAGGTTCATTAGCATCTGTAAAGAGAGAAAACAGGTTAATGTATTGAGTGTAAAACCCTGCCTCGGAACAGTTCTGGCGTAGGGTCTACAACCAAAGCATTAACCTGTCTTTGCTCGTTACAGATTCTGATAGAGCTGCTGCATTTTCAGAATGTTCTGACTTTGCTTCAGAATTCCAGGGCTCAATTTTAACTCAGCCGTCAGGCGGGCTTTGAGGTGTGTGGGGGGTTAAAATCGCAAAACCTGGGGGTCGGGACCCCCCCACCTGGTTCCCGACACCTAGCCATTTTAACCCAGGCGTGTCTGATGGTCCCGAATCAGTCCCTTAAACAGCACTAATTGGCCTTTATAATCCCATTTTAACAGGCCCTTGCATTTTGAACCCGTTTCCCACGTAAAACATGCCTGGTGGGGATCACGCCTGTGAAACCTGGCGTGAACACTATTGGCTTGCTGACCATCAGCTGCAGGTCAACCATTAAAGAGGAGATTTTATCAGTCATCATTTGCAGGTGGCAGGACTTTGTTGTCTCAGGCCTGGGGCAACTTTACCAGGCTTAACCACACCTGTGGAAGGATGGAGCCTCACACACATCTCCAGTGTGAACTCCTGGGAAACCACTCTCGCCACCCTCACTCAGCGCTTCCTCAACTGAGGCATCGACCAGAAGCATGGGAAGCCTTTTTTTCCTTCCCTTCTTGGCATTAGAGGAGCTCGAGCACCAGGCACGGCAGCAGCAGAAGCAGGAACAACAGCAGCACCAGCAACAGCAGCAGCAGCAGGAGCGACAGGCTGCTGCTCACCCACTTGAGGCAGCACAGGCCAGAAGGGGCCAGCGCATGGAAGCCCGTCGGCGCAGGAGATACCCCCCAAACAGGGTCTACAGACACAGGGTCAGCTACCTCAACATGACTAAGCAGCAGTGCCAAAGGCGGCTCCGACTTTCGCGACAGGTAGTGACTGACATCTGCGCAATGATACAGCAAGACCTGCTGCCCAGAGGACTAGGTGGACATTCCTTACCAGTGGCCATCAAAGTCACCAGCGCACTCAACTTATTTGCCTCAGGCTCATTCCAGGGATTATCAGCAGACATCAGCGGCATCTCCCAGTTGGCCGCACACACTTGCATCACGCAGGTAACCGATGCCCTCTTTGCCCTCGCGCACAATCACATCCATTTCACTAGGGATCGCGCAAATGTGACAGCGCGAGCGGTTGGATTAGGTCACCTGGCAGACTTTCCAAGGATGCAGGGCGTCATTGACTGCACACATGTGGCCCTTAGGGCACCCCATCGCAATCCAGGTACTTTTGTCAACCGCAAGGGCTTCCACTTCCTTAACGTTCAGCTGGTGTGTGACCACAAGAAGGAGATTTTGCATGTTTGTGCCAAGTACCCTGGCAGTTGCCATGACTCCTTCATACTGCACCAGTCTAGTGTGCCTCTGCTATTCAGTCCGCCAGACTAACTTCACGGATGGCTGCTTGGAGACAAGGGCTATCCCCTGAGGACTTGGCTAATGACGCCGTTGAGGAGGCCAGCCAACGAAGCTGAGGAGCGCTACAACTTCAGCCACATTTCCACCAGATCCATAATCGAGCAAACCATCGGCTTGCTGAAGATGCGCTTCAGATGCCTGGATAGATCAGGTGGAGCCCTACAGTACTCAGCAGCCAGGGCCTCCAGAATCGTTGTGGTTTGCTGTGCACTTCACAACATGGCACAGCGTCGTGGCTTGCAGATTCCTGAGGACCAAGTGGCTCCTCACATACCCTCCTCAGATGAGGAGGAGGAGGAGGAGGGTGAAAAAGAGCATCCTGCAGAGGCCCATCAACCAGCGGCAGCATTACGCGAGAACATAGCTGCCCGGGATGCAAGAAACGCACTCATCCTGGCCAGATTTGCTTAGCCTAGTAAATCAAACTCTTTTGCCTCGCAGTTAAAATTGACCCCTAAATTCGGGGAACCCGACAATTCCCCGCACCTGAGTTAAAATTGACCCCCCAGTGTTTGCTCTTTTTACTTTTTAAAATTCCACCAAAGTCTCAATCATATCATCTCACACTGACTACTTACTGTATCAGGTCATAATTTCAATTGATTCCATTGGCCTAGAAATAAAACAACAACAACTTGTATTTATATAGCACCTTTAACGTAGTAAAATGTCCCAAACTTCACAGGAGTGTTATAAGATAAGAATTTGACACTGAGCCATGTAAGAAGATATTAGGATAGGTGGCCAAAAGTTTGGTCAAAACCGGGAGCCAATGTAGGTCAGCGAGCACAGGGGTGATGGATCTCATTGCGCCCGTTTTACAGAAACAGGCACAATGAGGGCCATTTGCTGGGACCGACTATTATGTCCGTGTATAATTGAGACACGGACTGCAGGAGTTGGTTATAACAGGTCTTTACTGAATGGAGGCAACCTGGAACTACTATGCAAATGTTACTGCACAGGCTTATATACAGGGGTGGTCACTACTGGTACTGCAGTATACAGGGGCTGCAGAATATAGTTCCTTCTGCAAAGTACATACACTACAATTCCTCCCCTTTTAGCTAAACAGTACATAACATTCGATTAACAATGAAATAACATATTTACAATTACAGTTGCTAGATACATTAGTTGAAGTTAAGCAATTATAAGTTCAGCCTTTGAGGAGGCTTCCTGATTCTGTCTGGATAACGCCTCTTTGGGGTATCAGGTTCTTCTGGCAAGGTTGAGTCGGGATCAATGTCGTTGTTTGGTTCGTCTGCTTCCAATATCACCGATTCTGAGGTAGATGCAATTGGTACTTCGGTTTCATCGCCAGGTGTAACAGATCGTGGTGTGGAGTTGACGTTTCCCAGTGACTCTAGAATCTGGTCAGCATGGCGTCTTACAATGCTCTCTCCAACGTCCACGGTATACATTAGAGGTCCTTGCCGTGTACAGATCGTTCCTGGCTGCCATTTCTCTGTGCGGTAGTCCCGGGCCAAAACTGGTTAACCTATCTTAAAACTCCTGGTCGGCCTTTCATTCATATTCTGAAACTGCCTGTTCTCCACATCTCTTCTGATGTTTGGCTTAACCAAATCCAAGCGGCATCGTAGTCTTCGATTGAAGAACATCATGGCTGGAGTTTGGTTGGTAACCGCATGTGTCGCATTCCGGTAGGCAAACAAGAAGTTATCCACCTTGTGCTGTAGGGGTATATCTTCATTACACATTGCCTTGATAGCCTTCTTGAATGTTTGAATGAACCTCTCGGCCAATCCATTAGTGGCTGGATGATATGGGGCGGATGTGTAATGCTTAACACCATTGTTCTTTAAGAACCTTCGGAACTCTTCAGACACAAACTGTGGTCCATTGTCGGAGCAAATCTGTTCAGGCAGCCCATTCCTGGTGAATATGGTTCGTAAGACTGTGATAGTTTTTTCTGTGGTGGTTGAGGACATTTTTATTACCTCTGGCCACTTTGAATGTGCATCCACCGCAATTAGAAACATCAAGTCCATAAATGGACCAGCAAAATCAATGTGCACCCTTTGCCATGGAGATGAGGGCCATTCCCATGGATGTAGAGGGGCTTGTGGTGGGGCGTTTTGGACCTTCTGGCATCCTGTACAGCTCTTGGTCATCTCTTCGATTTCTCTATCGATTCCCGTCCACCACACAAACGCTCTGGCTAAGTTCTTCATTTTTACCCCTCCCAGATGACCCTCATGAAGCTCATTGAGCACTCTATCCTTCAATTTGGGTGGAATTACTACTCTGGATCCACACATCAAGGTTCCTCTGCACACTGACAGCTGTTCTCTTCTCGGCGAGAATGCTGGCAGCAGTGGTTCGCCATGTGCTGGCCATCCCTTCACCGTTAAATCATAGACCCAGGAGAGTGTCGGGTCATTTCGTGTTTCCTTTTCTATGTTTGCATTCGTCACAGGGAGACATTCGACTATGGTCGAGTGGAATATCTCCACTGGATCCACTGCAAGTTCTTCTTCCACCGTCGGCAACGGTAGGTGCGACAATCCATCAGCATTCCCATGCTGTTTAGTTCCTTTGTACTCGATGTCATATTGGTGTGCCCTTAGTAAAAGGGACCACCTCTGTAGCCGTTGTGCTGTCATTATCGGTAAACCCTTCTGAGGGTTGAAAATGGAGACAAGAGGTAAATTTCTGACCGTGCAGGTAGTGATTGAACTTCTTCACCCCCCACACTAGGCTGAGGGCCTCTCTGTCAATCTGGGCGTAGTTACGCTCGGCTGAAGTTAACGAGCGTGACGCAAAAGCTATCGGCCTCTCTGACCCATCAAGGAATTTATGTGACCGTACCGCCCCAATGCCGTAGGGAGACTCATCACACGCCAGTCTTATCGGTAGTGATGGGTTGTAGTGAGCCAATACTTCTCTTGAAGTGATTAGGTCCTTACTCTTCTGAAAGGCCCGCTTACATTCATCGCTCCATTTCCATGCTACTCCCGTTTGTAGTAGGGCGTTCAGTGGGTGCAGAATTGTGGACAAATTCAGCAAAAACTTATGGTAGTAATTCACCAATCCGAGGAATGACCTCAGTTGCGACACATTTTCAGGCGCTGGAGCCTTAACTACCGCTTCAATTTTGTCAGGGGACTTATGTAACCCCTCTTCATCAATCACGTGGCCACAATACGATATCTGTTTCTTAAAAAACTCACACTTGGGGCGATTGGCCTGTAGTCCATGTTCACGTAGTCTAGTGAGCACCTGCTCTAGGTTGGCAAGGTGTTCACTGTCATCTTCACCTGTCACTAGGATGTCGTCCAAGTAACACTGAGTCCCCGGAATTCCTTGCAGAACTTATTCCATCGCTCTTTGCCATATCGCCGGAGCTGATGCTACTCCGAATACCAGTCGATTATACTGGTAAAGACCTTTGTGAGTGTTTATCGTGAGATACTTCCTAGAGGATTCTTCAACCTCCATCTGCAAATATGCTTGTGCTAGGTCAATTTTTGTAAAACGCTTCCCTCCAGATAGTGAGGCGAAGATATCTTCTATCCTTGGAAGAGGATATTGTACTGTGTGAAGGACTGGGTTCACCGTCACCTTGAAGTCCCCACAGATGCGAACCTTCCTTGGCTCCTCAGACTTATTGTTTAACGTTTTCTTCATGACAGGAACGATGGGTGTCGCCCACTCGCTCCAGTCTACCTTAGATAACATGCCTGCATTCTCCAGATTCTCCAGCTCTGCCTCGACGGCTGGGCAAATTGCATATGGTACCGGTCTTGCTTTGAAAATCTTGGGAATTGCATTCTCTTCTATTTTTATCGAGGCGGTTACACCTTTAAGAGTTCCCAGTTCTTGTTGAAATACCTCTTTGGCGTTAGCTAAGATTGTTGACAATCGTCCAGGAGTGACGTCGTCATCCTTTTTACCAGCCACCGTCAGTGCCTGAATGGAGTGCCAGTCTAAACTTATCTTTCTGATCTATTCACCTCCCAATAACGGTGGTCCACCATCTTGCAGTATGTACAGATACAATTTCTGTATTTCCTTGCCGTTGTATTCGACAGGCACCCTTATTTTTCCTCTGGGGTATACTTTTTGCCCCGTATACGTCTTCAAGACAATGGATGTCTCTTTCAAGGGTATGTGTGAGAATAGCCGCTCGTAGTCTCGTCGATTCATGACGGTTAGAGCTGATCCTGTATCCAATTCCATTTTGACTTGGGACCCTGCTATCGTGAGGGTGACCCAAATGGGTCGGTGAACCTCTTTTGCGATTACGTTGTGAAGTTTGAGACAGCTTAGTCTCTTGTTCCCGGCTTCACTATCGCTCACCTGGTCTTCGGAACTACTGTCCGTCATCTTTTGTACTTTCCTGTACGGTTCCTTAGTAGCCTTTTTGTTGTCGTTGGTCTTCTTCCCAGACCTGCAAACTCGTGCAATGTGTCCCATCTTTCTGCATTGCCTGCATATTTTGTCCTTGGACCAGCAGTCCTTCTGGTCATGGGTTGTTCTGCCGCAGCGATAACATTTTGCAAATCCCCGTGTCATTTCGCGGTGCCGTATTCCTGTGGCTTTTGCTGTATTTCCACAGCTCCCCTTGCTGCTGCTTCATACGATACTGCCATGCTGAAAGCCTTATCTAGCGTCAGCTCTTTCTCTGAGAGTAACATCTTCTGGGTTCCTTCACTCAGGAGTCCACAGACAAATTTGCCCCGTAAGGTATCTGCTAGTCCTGCTCCGAACTGGCAGTGCTTTGATAGCTTGCGTAGTTCCGTAAGGTAATCAGCATTGCTCTCATCTTTATGCTGATTTCTCCTGTGGAATTTAAATCTTTCTGCTATCAGCAGCGGTGTAGGATTTAGGTGTTCATGTAGGATAGCAACAATTTCATTAAAACTCTTCGCCTTCGGTTTGGCTGGAGTAATCAGGTCCCGCAATAGGCCGTACGTTCTTGCGCCCATTAAGTTTAGCAGTACCGATGCCTTTTTCTCATCGGCTACTTCGTTTGCCTCGCAATATACCTCGACTCTTTCCACATACGTGGTCCAGTCTTCTATTGCATTATCGAAGGCAGTGGTATTGCCAGTCTTCGGCATCTTGGAAATCTAAGATGGCGCCTCCCGCGCTTTGCCTTCTTCCCCGATTTAACAAAATGGCGGCTCCCGCGCTTTGCCTTCTTGCCCGCTGGATTAAGATGGCGCCTCCCGCGCTTTCTGTCTTCTCCGCTGTTGCTAGCGCTGTTGCTGGCGTTTTATGCCTTGATGGCGACGCCCTATGTTTTTCGCACACTTCCACCCGTGCTGCTGCTAACGCCGCTCTCCGTGGTTCCCGTGTCAAACTGCAGCTCCTCGCGGCTTTCTGCGCGTTCAATTTTTATTATTTCCCCGTCGTCGGAACAACCCTGCGGGACACTTGCCTCCCTCTTCTCGGGTCTGTACGCTGCCCGGCTTCGTAGCACCGGCCGCGCCCTGTGTGCTCCACCCTCTCTCTCTCTCCTCTTCCCGACAACGTTGCTCGGCCCCGTTGCAAAGCCACCCGCTCGAGCTCTGGACCGCCGCAGCCCAGGAAGAATCAGTGTACTACCTGCCACCAGCCCGATTAG
Source organism: Somniosus microcephalus (assembly GCF_052327205.1). Classification (NCBI taxonomy): domain Eukaryota; kingdom Metazoa; phylum Chordata; class Chondrichthyes; order Squaliformes; family Somniosidae; genus Somniosus; species Somniosus microcephalus. The sequence continues at coordinate 198,658,265 of NC_140987.1, forward strand.
CTGAAGCACCATCGACAGGATAACCAAGCCCCGCTCTCGACAGCCTCTCTTGCAAATCTTCAACTCCGCTGACTCAGAGGCGGATGCCCCGGTCGACGCCCGTTTCTTCTGTTTCTTTCTTCCTTCTGGCCTCGACCTCTGATAACTTCGCTTCAGGGATGGATCCCCATGAGGTGGTGCAGACTGTAGGTAAGTTCGTATCTGCTCGTCGCCAGTATTATGTCCGTGTATAATTGAGACACGGACTGCAGGAGTTGGTTATAACAGGTCTTTACTGAATGGAGGCAACCTGGAACTACTATGCAAATGTTACTACACAGGCTTATATACAGGGGTGGTCACTACTGGTACTGCAGTATACAGGGGCTGCAGTTTATAGTTCCTTCTGCAAAGTACATACACTACACCGACATCCCCCGCCGAAACCGATATTGGGCCAGGCCATTTTTCAGGTACCCTGGCGGCTACCTAAAACAGCCGTTAGGCCCCTTACATCCCTGAGTGAGGGGCCTTCTGCCTGTTTTAGGTCCCCTATGGGAAACTGGACATCGCAGGTTGGAGCAGAAGCCAGGCCTGCTCTGCTCCAGATTCAACAGCGGTCACCACCTAAGGGTAAGTTTTCAAAGCAAAACAAAAATTAAAAACTTTCCTATGGAGCCAGGAGGAGTAGGAATGCTCTCGCAGCTCCACCTTATCCAGAATGGCCCCCCTTTCCCGTTGTCGCTTCACTTCCCCCCAAGACTTACCTTCGGGCCCGGAATTAATCTCCAAATGAGCGAGCTGCCTGTGAAGGCGTGGCAGGAGCCAATAGTTCACCCAGATAACGTTAATGATGTCCTAGGCCCAATTTCGTGTTGGTTTTGGACTTCCCGGTTGGAGAAGGTGTTGCCTGCACTCTACTGATTTAGCTTCTGAAAATGAGCCATATCCAATTTTTAATTCACTGTATTAATGAAAACTGGTCTGATTGTGTTACTGCACACAGACATTCACAGACACATGGAACATTTTTATTAATAAACCTCTATTGTGTTGCTCCATAACATGTTGCCACATGGTTCAAGATACTTGGCAACAGATTTTGACTTCACGATTGAAATGTATCATCTTTCATATATGGTAGAGCTCCTCTTCAGAATATGATCAGTGAAGGAGTAGCATGCACAGATGAAGTCTTATCTTTTGCCGATTCAGGCTCATTTATTAGTAAATCTGGGGCACTGAAGACAGAACATTTTAATAAAGCACTTTATGCTAGGAATTCTGAAATTGACAAATATTTTAATGGAAACCCAATGAAAAGCTCATTTACCTTCTGTTTCAAAGGACTCTGCCTCCACAAACACTTTGTCTTATTTTTCACTTTTTCAAAAATGTACTTTTATGTAGTCAATTAATCAATTTCTGATGATTAAGCTGCTTCTCCCCATCTGGCTGTGTATTACTCTATTTGCAAAAGTTTCATTTAAGTTTAAAGAATTAAGTAAAGACTGATTGGGAAACTAACTCCAGTATTCTAATGCACTGTAACACTCCAGTATTGATTTAGTCAGCTCTTAATGATTTTGTTTACAGTCATTTAAGGTGTACTTAAAATCCACATAAAAAAATGCTGGAGCAGCTATGTTGAGATGCCAAGTACCAGTGGCATGGGTGCGTTATTGCAGAATATCTGGTTGTGGTGATGGGGGAAGAAGAAAGAGGACAGGGAAATCACGGGGGTATGGCAGGGTGCTGAAGAAGGATAGAGGAATAATTCACAAAGGAAACATTAAAAAAATATTTGTACATTAAAAATCGAGGAAGCGAATAAATGGAGCCTTCAGACTTAGGCCTCACTGTAGACATACTGAAGCCCATGTATTGTCTTGGAACTTAGGACACCTAAAGCTCAAGTTTTAGCTACTATTGATAATCAGTCCTCCTGTAATAAATGTATTACAGGAGTTGAAATTTCATTCTGGTATGCATTGTGTCAGCTCATCCAAACCTACTGTTCTACAATTGGAAGCTTTAGCAGTGAAGTGAATAGTAATTGTTGCATTGTTTGGTTGAAAATGGAAAACAAAATAATATTTTATTTCTGGATTAAAATTTTGAAAGTGCAAACTTGCGAAAAGAAATTTAGATTATGTTGGCTGTATTATTTGATGAACTTGCACCATTTTGAATCCTTTATTGTGAACGTCAGTATGCATTGAGGACCCAGAGCACTCCTATTATTGATGTCGCCACTGAGAGCTGCTCAAAACTGAGTTAAACCACTGAATGTCACAGTATGTACATATACATAAAAAAATAAAATGATCCGGAGTGATTTCAAGGTTGCAGTGTCTTTTTGGGTTTCAGATGGCATGTATAAACTGAAAGAACTTCACTCCTAGCTGACGGTGGTATCTGAGCCTCTCAATGAAATTGATGCTCCCAGGTATCAGTTATTCTGTGTAACCTTGCTGTGATCCAAAATTCTCTCTTTCTCTCTCTAACAATATATGTTTGACTCACTGGGGGCCGATTTTCACTTCAGGCACTGTTTGGGCATCCGGTGGGTGGGCTGAGTGCACCACCTGCCCAATGGAGGCCCCAACGATTTGATGATCGGGACTCATTTGCATCTCATTGGCAAGCTGCCTGCGCATTTTTCAGCACCGACGGGCAGCTCGCTTATTAGGACGGTATTATTTTTGGCAGGCGTGGCATGTACTTAAAGCAAGGTGGTTTTCTTTGGTGAATTTCTGTGGTTATTGCTGCTGAACATTCAGCAAGACATGGCATATGCAAGAGGACCCAAGTTTTTGGATGCATCAGTAAAGACTGTGCTGGAACAGATCAGGGCTCAGAGGAACATCTTGTTCCCCTCAAGTGGCGGGAGGCTGCCGAGCTGGATACTACAGCAGGTCTGGAAGAGGCTGTCAGGAAGTGTGAATGTAGCAAGCATCACCCCCAGGACATGGGTGCAATGTTGGATGTAGTTCAATGACCTTACCAGATCAGCAAAGGTGAAAATAAGTTCCTGCTCTGTCTTATTCTATGCATCAGACCTTGCCACTTGAAGGGAACAAGTTGTGCCTCCATGCCCTGACCTGTTCAAGCATGACCTCCAGCGATGCATCTGAAAATTTGGGTGCTCTTGCATATGCCATGTCTCGCTGTCTCGGTGAATGTTCAGCACAACAACCACAGAAAGACCACCTTGCTTGACCAGCCAGCACAGCATTCCAAGAACTCATGTCCTCTGCTCCATATGCTTCTCCTCCAGTCACAACTACACACCACAACTATCCCCTTGCTCATTGCAATCACACATGCGCCTGCTGCTATCCTCACAATAGGCACAGGCAACATTCTGTCTATACTTGGTAATAACAGGAAAGCTTTTTGCTCTTCTCCAAACTGCTTGCATATGTTAGAGTGCAGACAGACAGCTCCTTGTAACTTGTCACCTCTTTATCCTTTCCACTACCTGCTGCTTCTCCCTCTCAGCATTCACACTATATTAAGCTACCTCACACATCTGCACAATCTTTTACAGGAGCCAAACACTAACTCACTCCCCATCTTTCTGCAGCACAAGCTATTGCACAACTCCAGGGAAAGGACCAGAACTGGAAAGCTAGCCTCGTTTTAAGTCCTCACACCAAGCATCAGCACAGAAATCAGAACCCTGGGTGGAAGAGATAGTGAGCTGGAGATGTCCGCACAGGTTGAATCTCACATCAATAGCGAGCAGCAGGTGGCATGAGTGGAAGGCACAGCGATGGACACACTTGGCTGGAGGGCGAGCCCGAATCCAAGCTCTGCTCATGCAGACTTCAGTGGCTCAGCATTTAAGAAGAAGATCTTACAGGTGCATCAACAAATGCTCGAAGCATTCAACAGCCTGCTAAGGAGCTCCCACGTCATGTCTGAGAGCATGGAGGAGTCGCCTCCAGCTTGTGTGGCATTCTGATGCTAGCTGTGAGTGTGTCATCTCACCTGTGGGCGCTGCAGTGCAACTTGCACTCCAGGAGCCCGTGGCTCTGACCTCCACTGTCTCCAACAGCCTGGTAAGGCTGGGGAATCACACAGAGAGGGGCACTGATTTTGTCACAGACCTCCTACAGTCTGCTCTCCTGCAGATCAGTAGAAGTGCTGAGCTGCAGCCCCATGGGAGTGGCAGTGGGGCTGCAGGAGTGGCACATGCTGTGCACTCTCAAGCTGACAGCATGTCTGGTCTCTAGCTACCCCCTTGTCCAATGCTTGCACAGGTGCCAGGAAGGAAGCTGGGCCAGAATGCCCTGGCAGCAGCCGAGATGTGTCAGCGTACAGTTGGACCTTCTTGAGTCCGAGTTCCCAAAGGTTGATGAGCATGAACATCTCAAGGGTCCTCATTTGAGCATCAGCAGCTTTTCACTAGCCATGCTGAAGCCACAGGTGCAGGATCATGTAGGAGCATGATCACTTAAGAAAGACACTACTGGATAACACCTGGCTGATAATGTTGTCTACGGTAGTTCTTGAAGCCATTAAAAAATTGCACCTATGGAAAATCTGATTTTGTATGCAGGTGATTCTGGAGTAGCTGTTGAGCTTGCATTAACAGGTGACATGTATATGAATGTTAGTTAATGGTTGGGAAGTCATCTTTGGAAGGTGGAATAACTAGTGACAGTGCTTGTCATGATTGTTAAAGTGGGAGTTGGGGAGTGGAGGGGGGAGAGGGATTCAAGTGCAGAGCTGGGCTCTGAGGTGATCCCGAACAGCTCTTGCTGCTGGCTTCTGATGCTCTAATGCTTCGGCTTTGTCCTCAAGATCTTCATCATCAGAAGATTGCATGTCTTGTTGCAGTTCCAGCTCCAGTTGTTGTGCATGCTGCAAGTGAAGTTATGCAGCATACAGCATGCCACCAGCATCTGGGAAACGCTTTGGTTCCCCAAGACCTGTCCAGGCGCTGGAAGCATTGCTTTAGGACACCAATGATTTTTTCATTGATGACTGTTGTGTTGACATGGCTCTGATTGTATCTTCTGCCAGCAAGTGAAGGTTTTACAATGGCGTCAACAACCAAGCAGTGAGAGGGTATTGTTTGTCCCCAAGTAGCCATCGCTCCTGCTCAAAAAGTAGCGGTTGAATGACTGCTCCAGGATGTAGGCATTATAGTTCCTCCCAGGAAGGTGTGCACATACCTTCATGATGCAAATGGTATGTTTATTTACTAGCTGCACATTCAGGGGGTGATTTTCAACAGCTCCTTCAGGTGCTAATGAGCTTCCAAGGTGGCCAAGATGGGGTCTTGATCTGAAACGCTGGTTTAGCCCACTTTTAGCGCAAGATGCCATCTTGGTAAAGGAGTTGAAGCACATGCTAGGAACGGCCGCCAGGAGGATCGTTAAGGGGCTGATTGCCACTTTAATTGCTTGCTAGTGCTCATTAACGAGGCTGCACGGCATGTTGGTGGATAGCGCTTGACCTAATGCCCTCTCCTAACAGCGACCAGCTGATTGGGAGTAAACAAGTCATTGCTGAGGATTTTGAATGCTGCTTAAAGGTATATCACCTATTACTGTTCACTTGCTGCTGGAGGTTTGAAGAGGACTTTTGACAACAGCGGGAGACTTTCTGGGACACTTTGTCAAGACTTCTCCAAGAAACTATCAACATTTATTCCGGAAATTCTTTGAGGACTTCACCTAAAAAGAGCGAGTGCTGTGATACTCTACCTTTTTGGACACCTTATAGGAATCACCAGGAGAAAGGGAGTGCTTGGTCACTGGCATCTTGCTAGGGGATCCCCCTTGGTCTGCAGGAGGAATGGAAGGAGGACATGAGGCCAGGCAGAGCAGCACCAGCTGCTGCAGGAGAGAAGAACATGAGAGAGAAGAGGGCGAGATGGGCTCCTTCTCCCCTGCGGGTACAGGGCATCCTTCTTCCTCTGGACTTCCAACACCAGGACCTCCAGTGCCACATCCGAAAACTTGCGCACCCTCTCACTTGGTCCCTGAGTCATCCTGAAACCTGTCACTGTGTGTCAGCCAGCGCACTCCACACCTTCAGTGGAAGTGGCTGTGTGGAGCCCACAAATACTGCTCCACGAAAATTGTGTCTAATCAGCGCTTGAGTGCTAAACCTGCAGGTGTCTGTTTTAGCCCCTCCAGGCAAGTTCAAATTATGGTAATCAGCAATTAGGCCCAAAATTGCGTGCTAAAACCAGGCTTTCACACAGGCATGTCTTATTAGCACAGCACCCATTTAACACCTGTTTTCACCCTTTCACCAAAACAACCCCCTAAACTAATAAAACCCCTTTTGATTCATGTAGGCTGCTGCCTCGTATGGAGGTGCCCTGATGCTACAAGTGTGCAGTTGGGGGAAGCCTGCTATGGCTGCAAAACAAACAATCTAATCCTGTTAGCTCCTTTGTTCATGGGGAAGGGAAATAAGTTAATAACCTTGCTGAACAGGGTGTCCCTCACCTGTATTATGCAGGAATGTACTGCTGATGTTTGCCATGTCACCAGCTGCAGCCTGGAATGAGCCCGAAGTATAGAAATTTATGGCTGTGGTAACCTTCATGGCCATAGGCAAGGCATGCCTACCTGTGAGGGTTGGTTTGAGGTCTTGCTGTAGCAGGTGGCATGGGGCAGCAACAACCTCTGCTGGGGCATAGCCTCCTCAACAATGCCCCTCATTAAGTTGTAGGTACATCACTATGGGTCTATGGCCTAGAAGTTCGGGTGGTTTGTGCCATCTGTTAGCGCCATGAAATGATGACTAAATGGTGGCTGGCGCTCTTCTGCCAGTTGGTGGTGGGTACTGCGGCAGCTGTCATTTTTGGCAGGTCGTCAGCATTGCCGTTACCTACTATCGCCGAGAGTATTTTAATGAGATGGAACATGACGTCAATCGCTGTGCAATGCTGAGTTGATGCCAGCTCATCCATTTTGGAGTTCTCCACTTGCATTGCTGCCCACGTTAATTCATACCAGTATTTGCTGTAACTGAAAGGTCATTCAGCAGCGTTAATGGCCATGAGGAGTCTGGCAGGACTTATGAGGATGGACGTTGGAACTTCAAACACCTCCTTTTGCCAAGGTTCTTCTTTTAAACTTAGTTTTTGCCCATCAGTGGGGGGTGGGGGGGGGGTTTGGGGGAGGGGTGTTGCCTTTTCTGGCAGCTTTCCAGGCGGCCTACAGTGTTTGTGGGTCAGTAAATCAATGGGTGAACTCCATTGCAACGATTGAAAATGATCTGTGATAAGATCACTTTTATCTGCATTCGTGTCATAAACAAACAAAAATCAACAAACATCGGGTGGCAACTAATATTTTTGGAACATGTAAGGCAACTGTTCGGGTCCTTCCTTTCTTCCGTGTTCCCCTACACTTCGAGTGGGAGACTGAGGCAACCTTTGGCCTCCTTCTGAGAGTAGTGCTGCGAAGAGCGCATTGCACAAGCAAATCCCCGCCATGCTGATGATAATGAGCAGGCAGTACCAAAATGCCGGTACTGCCTGCGGCCTCTCAGCCGGTTGCCATTATCCTTGACCACCAATGTTACCATCAGGCTTCCAGCGTTCCCCAATTTCTAGGCCTATATTCCTTCTTTGGTGGACATGGATACCTTCTTGCAGCCTCCTTTCTTGGCTCCACTCCAGCTGCTGCTGCTCTTTCTCCTCCTCCAACCAGAAGGGAGCTGTCAAAACCAATCCAATGCTCCAGACTATTATGAGCCTCTTGAAATGTTATAAGCAATGAAAAAGTCTTCATCTCCCAAATTCCCGACACTGTAAATCATGACAGGCTTGCATCCACATAGATCTGCTGACCCAAAGATTTCCAGGTGAGTGCTTCTTTAAATAGCACTCCAAATGGCCGGTTCCTGGTCCATTCTACTGGGCAAGTGCCTCAGGCTGCAGTAGGCCCACCATTTCATCTGAAAATTGCCTGAAGGTCCTATTTGCATCATAGGACCCACAATTTGCATACTGTAATGAGGTTCCTGTCAGAAACAGGCGGGCACCTGGGCTGCCCTTCTCAGGACCTACATAAAATGGCAGTGGGTGGATTGGGAGTGCAAATGAGGTGGTAAGGTTGATGCTGCAAATTTGAAGCTGCTACTGCCCCGTTTATGCCAGGTGGAGTGAGTTAAATCAGCCCCACTTGCTTTCGTACACTGGAGTGGTTCCTGAATAAATGAAATTGTGCAACCATGCAGTTATAAGTGGATATAAATTCTTTGGCATGTCAGGCTTTCTTTGTATTGCTGAGTTTAAAATATCCATGTTTAATATAAAAAATGTAATATTGGCATAACAGAAATATCCTCATTCAGGACATTTCCTTACCTGTTTTTTTTTTACAAAATCTGATTGCTGTGTAGCAAATTCTTTCTCTTGTGCTGCTATATTTAAATAAATGTTACTTCCAAGTACGTTTATTGGATGCAAATGATCCTGCTATGGCTATAACATTTTCTGAAAATTAATTTCTCTTAACATCGTTCACTCTTTCTAAAATTTCATTCCAATTATTGTTTTTTTAAAGAAAAATCAATGCATATTTCCATTTGCAGTGTTCATTTATTACCATTTCCCAGATTTTAATTTGTCATACTTCTGGAATATTCAGATGAAAATGCGACATTTTGAAAATCATTATAGAAAATCTGTTGAATCATTTTCAAGTCACATGAAAAAGTCTTTTTCTTCCATTAAGTGAATAAAATATCCAGGATGCAAACTGTACAACATCCTGCTATTATGTTAGTGGATGCAAAAGTGAGTTATTGTGTAAGTTTTTTTGTGGGGGCGAAGGTATTCTGTATAAAGGGGTATTTACTGATGGTTTGATTTTATCTGCTATTTATGACAGGACAATAAAAGGGTAAGTAAATCATTATTATATATCCAGAGTGCAGTCTTTCAACAATGGTGCCATAAGAAGGTAGTAAAATTTGAACAGTCCAATGTTTCTGGGCTTTTCACATATATTGTTTATTTCTGTTTGGAAGGATAATCATCTTTCGCATATAGCCAGAAAATGCAATGATTACAGAAAGACCCACCATCATGCTGTGGCTCATTTTGCTTTGGGGACCATAGCATTAGAGAAATATTGTTATGCTTCTTACTTGATCATCTTAACAAGGTCTGGAGGAGGTCTTCTGATGACATTCTTTGAAGGGAGTCAACTAGTGGCATAAAGAAGGGCACAAAAGAACTGACAGGAAATTTGATTTGGCCATAATAGAAATGGGATCAATACATTTTTATCTTCTTCTCTGGCTCTATACCAACCAATACCCATAAACAATAAATACTTTCTAATGCAATGTTGAGTTAAGTGGTACTGTGCCAGATATACATCTTCATGAAATGATGTGCAATAGATAAACAGCTTGCGGGATAAGACTGACACTAATGCTTGATAATATATTGAAGAAGCGTATGTCCATGTGGAGCTTGTCTACAATTGAAAGAATTAATCATGTCTATATAGTCTGTATTGCTGGACAAGTGCCAAGCAAAAAAAAACAACTCTCTAAGTAAAGCACAGTGTAATAACATATATAACTATAGATATAGTACATTACAAATGAAAGATGTTCTTCAATTAAAATCAACATGATACTGCAAGTTGGGTTATTACATTGTATGCAGATTGGAGACCGCAGTTGATCAAAGGAAAGCCCTCATTTTGTTCAGCTCTAAAGTTCTCTATTTGATTAAGATCTTAAATCTCCATCACTGTTGTAGCCTATTGATACTTTATTTTGGACCTCAAAATGAACAACTAATAACAAGTGAAAAGAGAAGGGTACAGTATTGTAGTGATTATGGCTGGAATTTTCTGGTGGGTCAGTGGGCGGGATTAGTGGCAGTTTGGGTGGGAAATTAGATTTTTTTGACAGCAGGCCAGGACCCTGCAGAGCCCGCCGACCCAATTAAACCAATTATTGGGCTGTTGACAGACCCTTAATAATGCTTTTAACCGTACCTTTTCACTTTAACTGCTCGCCCACGAGGTCCACGCTGCGAGGGGACCACGTCTGTGAACCTGAGGAGGGTGTTGAATGGCCATTGCGCCAGCTGATTACTTGACAGCTTCAAACGTACAGTAAAAGCTCCCACTTGACAGATCATCACTTTCCTCAGCCACAAGCTGTTTCTCAGTCCATTTCCAGCACAGATTCTGCAGGCTTTCCACTCTCCATCCACTCTTACCTCATTGGAAGAACTCTCTCACCATTGACAGAATGCTTCTGTCATCTGTACTTCACCTGCCAGCTATTCCATCAACATGGGTGCCCTTTATACTCTCTCACCTTGGTGCTCAGAATCCGACCGCGATCAGCCCCAAACCTGCAGCACCAGGGAAACCGGCAGCACCAACAACAACACCAAACTTCTCCGCAATCACCTGATGCTGCACAGGACAGAGGGCATAAGCACCTGAGCACATTGCTGCCCGGAAGGCCAAGGGTGGCCTCACCATGGCCAGATTTACTTCACTTGATGCTGTACACCCTGGCTGCCACATGATGCAAAAGGTTGGCACCAACCCACACCAACACCATAAAGCATCCCTAGTGTCCAAGCCATTCCTTTCACATTCACCACCATTTCTCACTGTTATGTCTGACATTGGTGATAGGTACTCGATTGCCTTGGCCTGAGCACATGGAGTTTGATAGTGCTATTATCATTGTATTGTGTCTGACATTGGATATAGGTATTCGATTGCTTTTGCCTGTAAGAGTGTGTTTGGATCAGCCATTAAAAGCAACATGAACTGAGCTCTGCTTACGGCCTCTGGATTATCTTTGCAAACGCAACATTTGGCGACGAGGATGGCTGAAATCTCTCTTCCACCACCTCCTCCCTTCCTTGCACTACCCGGTGAGCCCCCAATCCCATGGGTTCGCTGGTTACAGTCCTTTGAAACCTACCTCATTGCTCTTGGACTAGAAAATGTGAGTACAGCATGGAAAAAGGCACTGTTATCCCATTGCTTGGGAGCGGAGGGCCAGCGTGTTCTTGGGACATTATGCGCAGCAGACTCAATTCAAACACATGATGTGGCTGTGGCTCTGTTAAGCACACACTTCTCTGCCCCACAAAGTGCCCTCCTGCGGCGAGTCATTTTTAGACAGCGTCACCAACTCCTCGGCGAGTCAGTGCATCAATACGTGGCGAATTTGAGGGGGTGAGCTAGCTCGTGCAAGTTTGGTGCACTACAAGATGAGATGGTGCGTGATCAACTAATAGAGCACACCAACAACGTGAGAGTGCGTGAAAGACTGTTACTCGAGTCCGACGATCTGTCGTTGTCACAGGCAGTTAACATTGCCTTTCAAGTGGAGTCTGCAGCCGAATGTGCAGCGAAATTAGCACACACACCCAGTGACAGCGTCCTCGGCCCCGACAGCCCTGACACTGTAATGCTCACGCGACGGCAGCAACGCACGCTACCGCGGCAACAGTGTGGAAACTTTGGATCTCGTTCACATGCTACCAGAGCGCAGAATTGCACCGCGCGCGGCCAAGCCTGTCACAATTGTGGAAAACAAAATCACTTTGCCAATGTCTGCCGCTCTGCCCCGGTTGCTACAAATGAACACTCTCAGTCCTCAAGCACTATAATTCACAACGTGAGCTCTGGGCCAGTAGTGGCTTTCAAGTCATGCACAATTAACCTGAATGATGTGTGCATCCCTCTGTTGTTGGATACCAGCGCCAGCGTCTCACTGCTGAATGTGGACACATTCAAATGTTTTTTCAGCTCCCTGCCACTCTCTGCACCCTCCACTGCCCTTTGCGGGTATGGTAATTCAAAAATTGGACTAGTGGGCTCAGTCAACCTCACTGTACGCTATGGAACAAAAGTTTTGCCAGATTTTTGTTTTCATGTGGCACACCAAGGAGCTAACCTGATGGGACTGGATCTTTTCACTGACCTGGGTTTTTCTCTCTTGGACACCGGCGGGTCTGCGATTCTGCACGTCGCCCCACCGTGGCGCCAAACATGGCCAGCACTTTTCGAGGGTCTGGGCTGCCTGACTGCCTTCACCCACCAGCCCATGGTTGACTCCACCGTTACCCCTGTCATTCAGCCACTGCGCCGCATCCCGCTTGCTCTCCGTGACGGGGTCACAGCTGAACTAAAGCAGCTACTGGAAGCTGGCATCATCGAACCAGTTGATGCCTTCCCATGGGTCTCCAACCTGGTGGTCGCAAAGAAAAAGTCAGGTGGTCTACGTATCTGTGTCGACCTTCGAGCAGTGAATAAGGCCGTAATCCCTGACAAATATCCACTGCCCACGTCAGAGGAACTCACAGCGCAGTTCTATGGCTCCATCCTGTTCTCGAAACTGGACCTTCGACAGGGCTATCTACAGGTTCCCCTCCACCCCAGCAGCAGGGACCTCACTGCTTTTGTGACACATGCTGGCGTCTTTCAGTACACCAGGATGCCATTTTGACTTAGCTTGGCACCCAGCTGCTTCCAAAAGGTGATGTCCTCTGTGCTCGCGGGCATTCCTGGGGTGGCCATCTACCTGGATGACATCGTCGTGCATGGGCCCTCGACCTCCACTCACGACGAACGCCGTCACAGAGTGTTCACGGCTCTAGCAAAACACAAGCTCACACTGAATGGCAAAAAGTGTGTCTTTGCTGTTTCAGAGATTGAATTTGTGGGGTTTCGGTTGTCGGCTGACAGTATAGCCCCACTCCAGTCAAACGTGGATGCCATTCACAGCATCCCGGAACCCAGCTCTGCAGCACAGATTGCCTCCTTCCTTGGCATGACTGGGTACTACCTGAAGTTTTTGCCCCAGTACTCAGCCACTACAGCCCCACTGCGCCAGCTCCTGCAAAAGGATGAGCCCTGGGTGTGGTCACAAGCCTGTACGGAAGCTGTTCGCCTCCTCAAATCGCAGCTCACGTCGCCTCCAGTGTGGGCTCACTTTGACATCGCCAGCCCCACCCTCGTCACCTGCGACGCGTCCGCAGCAGCTGTGGGGGCGGTGTTATCGCAGATACAGAATGGAGTGGAGAAACCAATCGCCTTTGCCTCCCGAGCCCTTAGCCCCATTGAACAGAAGTACTCAGTAGGCGAGTGTGAGGCGCTGGCGTGCGTCTGGGCATGTGAGCAGTGGCACCTGTACATGTATGGCCGTGCCTTCACCCTGCGAACTGATCACCAGGCTCTCACTGCCCTGCTGTCGACATCCGGCACGGGCCACAGACCACTGCGTCTACACCGCTGGTCTGACCGCCTCCGCCAGTACAATTTCAGTCTCCAGTTCACACCAGGACGTGACAATGTTGTTGCAGATCTGCTCTCCCGCACTGCCTCTGCCCCAGCCCCACTCGTCGGGTTTGAACATGTGGAACAGGATATCGTTCAGATGCTGCACACACCCCTCCAAACCACAGTCTCTCTCCAGGAACTCAAAGAGGCCTCTGAACAGGATCCGGCCCTCTCCCAGCTGTGCATCTTCATCAGAGATGGCTGGCCTCACAAGGTGCATGAGGAACTGTCTGCCTACTCCAGAGTTAAAGAGGAGCTCTCCTGCTGGAATGACTCCTGTGTTGCACGTGGGCTCTGCACTGTGGTCCCAAGTGCCCTTCGTGCGCGTGTTTTATCCATGGTGCACGAGGGCCACTTGGGCATAGTGAAGCTCAAACAATGATGCCGAGACCTAGTGTGGTGGCCGGGTATTGACAGGGAAATCGAGGCCCTGGTCAAGGACTGTGCAGCCTGCCTTGTAAGTGGCAGGACTGGCCACCAAGTTCCTCCACCCCTGCAACCCCTTGCCTGGCCCTCTCAGCCCTGGGAGCACCTGCAGCTGGACGTCTGCGGGGAGATCCATGGTGTCCCCCACCATCAACGGTTCCTAGTGGTGACCTATGACCTGCACTCAAAATGACCAGATGTCACTGCCGTGGGCTCCGTCACCTCTTGGGTCATCATCGATATCCTTGAATCCCTCTTCTCCTGCTGGGGGCATCCAAAGGCCATCACCACAGACAATGGGCCCCAAATGGTCTCTTCGGAACTCTCCTCTTACCTTGAGAGCAAGGGCATCTGTCACATACGCACAGCATACTACCACCCCGAGTCAAATGGGGGGTGGAGCGTTTTAACCAGACACTGAAAAATGGCCTCAGAGCACACCTATCCCAGGGGTGTGTGTTTGACAAGGCCCTCCTCCACACACTGCTGCACTACAGAGCCTCCCAGCATTCCACTACAGGGATCTCACCCGTATCCCTCATGCTAGGCCGTGAGCTCATGCTGCCCCTTGGCAGGCTCCGCCCCTCGCTAGCTCAGAGCCCTGCTCCACCGGCTCAAGCCACAGTCGCTAGACAGCAGGAGAAGATGAAACTCTGCTTCGACCAGTCGAAGAGGGCCAAGGCGCCCAACATCTCAGTCTCCGATTGGGTCAGAGTCCGCAGGCCTCACCGCAACAATAAGATGGCCTCATTCTGGTCCTCCCCTCTCCAAATCAGCCGCCAACTTGGACCAGCCACTTTCTGCCTCACTGACGGCTCTCGGTGGCATGCCAGCCACCTTCGGAAGGTGCCAGCACCCCCTGATGCGGGATTATACGGATCTAATCCCCAAGCCTTACCCCCAGAGTGGCGGGATGCACATGTGGCTCAGCCAGCCAACCCTCAAGCAGATATTGTGCCTCAGCCTGCTCCTCACCAGTCCCCACCTCGGCCTGCTCTTCACCAGTCCGCACCTCGGCCTGTTTGTACACGTTCTCGCCCTGGCCACCTACAGGACTTTGTCACTACATTTCATGTTTGAAATTCTGTGAGGGGGGAGGAAATGTTATGTCTGACATTGGTGATAGGTACTCAATTGCCTTGGTCTGAGCACATGGAGTTTGATAGTGCTGTTATCGTTGTATTGTGTCTGACATTGGATATAGGTATTCGATTGCTTTTGCCTGTAAGAGTGTGTTTGGATCAGCCATTAAAAGCAACATGAACTGAGCTCTGCTTACGGCCTCTGGATTATCTTTGCAAATGCAACACTCACCATTCACTGCAACTCACTAAGCCACTTCCAAATGTGCACACAAACCTGTCCAAGAACGCAAAGTGTTGAAAATAAAAGCACATTAACAGAAACTTTACATGAACATTGGATAAAACACCCAAGTGGCTACCTTTCTGTGTTGTTAGTTGATATGATTGCACTAGGATGAGGGTGAATGTGAGAGGTGGCTAGTGAGGTGGGGATGTGATAATGTACATAGAGAGTGAGGGCTGGGTGGAGGTGCAAGGTAAGTTAGTGAGAGTAAGGATGTGCAGGGCTAGGGTAGGGAAGGCAGAGTGATGGGGATGTGATAAGAATCACAGGAGGATGAAGGTTACATAGGATTACATGGGATATATGGCACAGAAACAGGCCATTCGGCCCAACCAGTCTATGCCGGCGTTTATGCTCCACATGAACCTCCTCCCATCTTTCCTCATCTAAATCTATCAGTATAACCCTCTATTCCCTTCTCTCTCATATATGCTTGTCCAGCCTCCCCTTAAATGCATCTATACTATTTGCTTCAACCGCACCCTGTGGTAGCGAGTTCCACATTCTCACCACTCATTGGGTAAAGACGTTTCTTCTGAATTCCCTATTGGATTTCTTGGTGACTATCTTATACTGTTGGCCTCTAGTTATGCTCTTCCCCACAAGTGTAAATATTCTCTCTGTATCCACTCTATCAAAATTTTTCATAATTTTAAAGACCTCGATTAGATCACCTCTCAGCCTTCTTTTTTTCAAGAGAAAGAGACCCAGCCTGTTCATCCTTTCCTGATATGTATACCTTCGCATTTCTGGCATCATCCTTGCAAGGTGAGTGTGGCTTTGTCCTAATGTTTTGTGATCTAATGAGATCATTGAAAGGTTTGCGCCACTGCACCCAGGTCCTCCTGATGACATCCATGCTTGTGACTTCCTCTGCAATGTACAAAAAGGCTGTGTTTGTCTCCTGGGGAGGTCTTTTCCGGCCAAGGGAAGGGAAGAGGATCTCCCTGCGTGCTGCGTGCATGGGAGAACCTGGGTGCAGCCCTGCACCTCTGTGCCGTGATTGTCAGTGTTTGCAGCATTTCAATGCTGTAGAACACTGACAACACAAATCTCAAAAGCAAGTTGGCCATGGTCCCTTTAAGGAAACCAGCTGATGACGCGTCATGAATGATGACACCAGACCCACTTCCTCTAATTGGACGGGAAATGCGCTGGGCGGGCTTAACAAGCCCTAACAACGTAAGTTCATTTTAGGCAGCGGGATGGAGCCAGCAGCAGGGCCGCGCTCGCCACCGACATCACCCGCACCGGAACTGTCCTCAGTTACTGGACCAGTAATCTAGAGGCCTGGACTAATAAACCTACAGAGAGCATGTATTCAAATTCCACCATGGTAGTTTGAGAATTTGAATTCAGTTTAAAAAACGTTTGCAAATAAAAAGCTTGTATCAGTAAAAGTGACCCTGAAGCTCTTGGATTGCTGTAAAAATCCAAATGGTTCACTAATGGCCCAGAAATTCGGGTCGGGGGCTTCCCGCGGGTGTAAGCCGCCGACCTGCACTTACCTTGCGCGCCGGCCGTTGAGCTGTGGGCCCCCGTGGAATTCCGATCCTGGGCAAGCTCCAACTGCCGGCGCGCAGTGCTTGCGTATCCCAGGGGCGCAGTTAGTTCGATGCGTCCCCTGGGATCACTTGGGCCATGGGGAGCCAATTGGAGCAGGGAATGCTCCATTCATAAGTTTGACAGGAAGGGCTGTCAAACTTATAAATACTACAAGCCCCAAAACATCACTAAATCTTCAAATAAATTTTAAAAAAACATACATTTTTTAAATAAACTATAAATTACATGAAATAACTATTTTAAACAATAATTTAAATTTTTGAACAAAATAATTTTATTTTCTAACGGGGCTAAAAATAAACTTACCTTTCTTTAAAGTATTTAAAAATAATAAACCTGTGGAAAAAATGTTTTAATTTTAATTAATTCGCCACTTACCTTGTAAAAAGCAGGCCTTACGCCTGCTTATTACATGTCTAACTTCTGGAGACTTACCCTCCCGGGAAACCCTGCAAAAAAAAACGAAGCTCGATGCGCACGCGCTGCCTCTCCTGCATACGCGTTCGACCTCTGAACCCCTTCGTTCAGGGGAACGGAAGTGCCGTTTTCCCACGCATGCGCAGTGCATGCAGGAAACCGGCACTTCCATTGGGCTTACGGGTGAGTACTGGAAAGCCCACAACCACCAGTATGCCACCAACCAGGCCCAGGCACACCTACATGGCAATAACTGAAGGGAACTGACTCGTGTGATCAAACACGTGTCAAACATGTGACTTATGCATTGGGCAGCATAGCCAAAGGGTTCGTCTTCTTTCCCAGTGAAGAGCAACTGTAGTATGACCTTTGGTTGCCCAATGGCACTCCAAGTATAAGGGGGTAATTGATGGTTCCTGCTGCTCCTATGCCACTATCACTTGTTCCTCCTCACCAGTGAATTGACCCATCTAGTGCCACCACATCAAGCTCATCAACTACATCCTCCGGAATGTGGGTATCTGTGCTGGTGCTTGTGAATATCGCTGAGAGACACAGGATGGTGTCTCTTCTGGGCCACTGGAAGTGCTGGCTGGCTGCTTTTCAAGGCCTATAATGAGAGAAAAGGAACAAATGTTAGACAACTTGGTAAATAGAGGATTATCCCTGGAAGAATAAAGAGGGAAGTTAGGTGAAATGTTTTTACCCAGAGGTTTATTAGAACATGGAACACTTTACCACAAGTGGCTATAGAGGCAGACACTATGGCTGGAATTTTCCCCTAAAAAAACAGGTAAGTTTGGAGCGTGGGGGTAGTTAAATTGTTAAAAATGGGATTCCCAACCTGATCCCACCTCCAATCCACCCACTTCCAGTTTTAACGGTTGCGGGTCAGGGGCAGGACAGGGGGCGGGCGACCAACCTGCTCCCTGGGTGCGGTACGTCAATTTAAATATTATAATGAGGCTGGAAGCCTCCATTTTGAATTTAACTGCATGTGGACAGGTTTCACACAATTCGTGAAACCCGTTAGTTAAACAGAGGTGGGGACTGTTGGATCCAGGAGGTAAGTGGCTTTATACCTACCTCCTGGATCCAGGGGCCCTACCTAACCCTTGCCCCACCCCCTGCGATCGAAGACCCCCTCACGCGGCCTCCGATCACCTCTCCAGGCCTCCGATCCCCACCATGAGGCCTCCCCCACACCCCATTGATGATGCTGAGGCTGGCCACAATCCTCCGGTGGCTTGTCCCGATCCTCTCTCCTCCCCTGCCGATGCTCCAGCCTCCCCCCCTCCCCCATCAACTCCCGCTGATCCTCCGCACCCCACCCCCGATCCCTAGCCAACTCCAATCCCCAATCCCTAGCCGACCCCCAACCCCACCCCCCGCTGATGCCCGAGAACGCTGCACTGATCCTTTAGACACAACCTTCGGCCTCCTGCTGAATTTACCGCTGGAAAGAGCGCGTCACACGGGAGCTTCTGTGCTGCACTGATTTAAATCAGCAGGCAGCACCAAAATACCTGCGCACTTTTTGTGGGCGGCCGTTAACTTTGGCCCGCGGTGGCACCGGTTGTTTTCTCGGCCTATAAGTTAAGTGAAACACTAATTTATTTATTTGCTGTTCTTACTTCTGCTTCTAAAAATTTTATTTCTTATTAACCTTGATTTGTAGTTTGTAGCCTGAAATATGCTGTCCATCAGAATGTTATTTATCCATTGGGCAGAGTCAGGAGTGTACAGTGGTAACCGATATTATTTCCAGTGTATAGTTCATTGGTAAAAGGATTCATTGTTCAACCTGTGACCCGCTATCCCAGATTACTTTGTGCACATGATCACATTATGGTTTGGAGTGAGAGCAGGGTCTCCTGTGGAAAAAGACCTTTGCATTGAGCCCAAAAAAGTATCTGTAATGTGTGTGAGTTGGAGCAAGGACATACATTTTTAGTTCCCAAACTTGGTTTATTTTTCTCTTTCTTTTTCTGCACCACACATTATTCTCTGGCTGAGAGATTAATTGAATAATGTGCTCCAATCTTCTAGCAATGTTTCTCCATAATCAGCCGCTGGAAAATACATGAAAGTGGTTCAGAGACACTTATAGAACTAAATAATAGAAATGAAAGCACAGAAGGAGGCCATTTAACCCATCACACATATACCAGCTCATCAATTGGAGCTGTCTATTCTAAACTTATTACTCTGCATCCTTTTATATCCTTCTTTTTCAAATAATTATCCAACTCCATTTTTAATGATGTTATAACCTCTGCATCAATAGCTTTTTATGGTAAAGCAATTCATGTTCTAATAATCCTTGGTGTGAAATTTTTTCTGACATTCCCCCTTTGTTCTTCTAGTGAAAGCAAGGGTAATTTTGACTTTTATTTCCAATGGAAAAGAAAATCAGGCGAGGTGTAAAATGGGCAGTGTAGTGTCCGTGTGTAGATAAAAACACTGAAGACAGGAGTTGGTTCATAAGTATTTACTAAGCAAGTCTGGGAGGGGGGTTCTAAAGGATATACACAATACACAGGCTTATATAGCCCAAGTGGCAATTACCGGCATTACGCACACCTGGGGCTCTTAAAGGCACATACACCACAATTGCTCTTAAAGGCACATACACCACAATTCCTCCCCTTCTAGCTAACTAGTACATCATATTTTAAGTAATTATTAATTACATGTTATATGCAAAATAATATACATTGCTGTATTAATTAATTATAAGTTAGTCTCTCAGGAGGCTTCCTGACTCGGTCCGGATAACGCCTCGGGGGTGTAGTAGTTTCTGGTGGTGTAGTAGGTTCTTCTGGCAAGCCTGATTCAGCTTGAAGGCCAGTGTCGGGTTCATTGGATTCCAGTATCACCGGATCGGAGGTAGATATGGGTATCTCTACTTCATCGTTAGATGTATAGCGTGGTGGTGTAGCTTGTCCCTTTTCGGATGACTTGATGATTTGGTCAGCATGGCGCCTTATTATGCTTTCTCCGATGTCCACGGTATACATCAGTGGTCCTAGTCGTGTGCAGATAGTTCCAGGCTGCCATTTCTCGGTACGGTAGTCCCGGGCCAAAACCGGTTGGCCTATCTGGAAGGCTCTAGTTGGCCTTTCATTCATGCCCTGAAACTGCCGGTTCTCCACGTCCCTTCGGATGTTGGGCTTGACCAAATCCAGCCGGCATCTTAGGTTTCTATTGTAGAACATCATGGCGGGAGTTTGGTTTGTAACCATACGTGTTGCATTCCTATATGCAAATAAGAAGTTATCCACCTTGTGCTGAAGTTTCATGTCTTCATTACCCATGGCCTTTATGGCCTTCTTAAAGGTCTGGACAAACCTTTCAGCCAATCCATTGGTGGCGGGATGGTATGGGGCGGACGTGTAGTGCTTTACCCCATTGTTCTTTAAGAACTTTCTGAAATCTTCGGACACAAATTGCGGTCCATTATCAGAACATATCTGTTCCGGCAGCCCATTCCTGGCAAATATGGTCCTTAATACTGTGATGGTTTTTTCCGTGGTGGTGGAGGACATCTTTATTACCTCCGGCCACTTGGAGTGTGCATCAACTGCGATTAAGAACATTGAGTCCATAAATGGACCAGCAAAGTCGATGTGCACCCTTTGCCAGGGAGATGAGGGCCACTCCCATGGATGTAGAGGGGCCTGTGGCGGAGCATTTTGGACCTTCTGGCATCCTAGGCAGCTCTTGGTCATGTCTTCGATGTCTCCATCGATACCTGGCCACCATACAAACGCCCTAGCCATGTTCTTCATTTTCACTCCACCCAGATGCCCCTCGTGAAGCTCCTTTAGCACTTTATCCTGGAGTTTGGGTGGAATCACCACTCTGGATCCACACATCAAGGTTCCTCGGCACACTGACAGCTGTTCTCTTCTTTGCGAGAATGCTGGCAACAGTGGTTCGCCATGTGCTGGCCATCCCTTCATTGTTAAATCGTAGACCCGTGAGAGAGTAGGGTCATTTCTGGTCTCCCTTTCAATGGCAGAATTTGTCACCGGTAGACATTCCACTATGGTAGAGTGGAATATCTCTACTGGGTCTACTGTAGGTGCCTCTTCTATCGTTGGCAACGGCAGGCGCGATAGACCGTCAGCATTCCCATGCTGTTTTGACCCTTTGGGAATAGTTACACTCAGCTGAGTTCAGTGAGCGTGACGCAAAAGCTGGGGCTTTTATAACTGCTTCAATTTTTTCAGGTGACTTATGCAACCCTTCCTTATTAATTATGTGGCCACAATATGATATCTGATTTTGGAAAAATTCGCACTTGGGGCGATTTGCTCGTAGGCCCCATTCTTTCAGCCTAGTGAGCACCTGCTCCAAATTGGCAAGGTGCTCATTGTCGTTTTCTCCTGTTACAAGGATGTCGTCTAGGTAACACTGAGTCCCCGGAATCCCTTGCAGGACTTGCTCCATAGCTCTTTGCCAGATAGCTGGAGCTGATGCTACTCCAAAAACCAGTCGATTGTACTGGTACAGGCCTTTGTGTGTGTTTATTGTGAGATACTTTGTAGAGGTCTCCTCAACCTCCATCTGTAGATATGCCTGTGCCAAGTCAATTTTTGTGAAACGTTTTCCTCCGGATAGTGAGGCGAAAATATCTTCTATCCTCGGAAGAGGATACTGTACCGTGTGAAGGACCGGGTTTACAGTCACCTTAAAGTCCCCACAGATGCGAATTTTTCTCTGTTCCTCAGAGTTATTTTTCAATGCTTTTTTCATGACTGGAACGATGGGTGTTGCCCATTCGCTCCAATCTATTTTGGATAATACGCCTGCCTTTTCCAAATTCTCCAGCTCTGCCTCGACTGCCGGACGTATTGCGTATGGCACCGGTCTTGCCTTAAAAAATTTTGGAATTGCTGCATCTTCCACTTTTATTGAGGCGGTGATGCCTTTCAAGGTTCCTAGTTTCTCTTGAAACACTTCTTTGGCGTTGGCCAAGATGTCTTTTAATCGTTCAGGTATGATGTCATCATTGTTTTTTTCCTTACTGGCCACCGTCAGTGCCTGAATGGAGTGCCAGTCTAAACATATTTTCCTTATCCATTCACGTCCCAACAACGGTGGACCACCATCTTGTAGAATGTATAAATACAACTTTTGTATTTCTTTGCCGTTGTATACCACAGGCACCTTTATTTTTCCTTTGGGGTATACTTTCTGCCCCGTATATGTTTTTAAGATAATGGATGTGTCTTTTAGAGGTATATGCGAAAATAGCCTCTCATAATCTCGTCGATTTATTACGGTTAGAGCTGATCCTGTATCTAGCTCCATTTTAACTGGGGACCCTGCTATTATGAGGGTAACCCAAATGGTCTGGTAATCTTCATTGGCAATTACATTATGTAATTTGAGAGAGCTTAGTCTCTTGTTCCCGGAGTCGCTATCGCTCCTCTGGTCTTTGGAGCTACTGTCCGTCATCATTTGTACCTTTCTGTGCTTTTCCTTATTGATTCCTTTCCCGTTAGTGGATTTTTTATTTTCAGATCGGCATAGACGTGGAATGTGTCCCATCTTTCCGCATCGCCTGCATGCTTTTTCTTTGAACCAGCAATTCCTCTGGTCATGGTTGGATCTGCCACAGCGATAAAATCTCTCGAAACCCCGTGTCATTTCATGGGTGCCAATGTCCTGTGGCCTTTGCTGTATCTTTGCCACTCCTATTGCACTGAAAGCCTTGTCCAGTGTTAAATCTTTTCCAGAAGATACCTTTTTTTGTGTTTCTACACTTAGGGGATCGCAGATGAATTTGTCTTGCAGAGAATCTGCCAGTCCTGCCTCGAATTGGCAGTGTAGGGTATCAACAATCTCCTCAAAATTCTTGTCCATTGGTTCGGCTGGAGTGATTAAGTTGCGTAACAGCTTGTATGTTTCTGCGCCCATTAGATCCAGAAGCACTGAAGCTTTTTTTTCATCTTCTATTCCATTTGCGGTGCAAAACACCTCCACTCTTTCTACATATGTGGTCCAATCCTCTATCTTGTTATCAAAAACATCAATATTGCCAAAGTTAGGCTCTGTTTCATTATCAAAAGCATCAATATTGCCAGACTTAGGCATTTCAAAAAAAAGATATGGCGCTTCCCGCGCTTTTTTTTTTCTGTAGCAACGATATGGCGCTTCCTGCGCTTTCCCGCCGCTGCTACCGATAACAACGCTGTTTTACTGTGGTTTCCGTTTATTCACTGTTGGAGACTCGTTCCTGACGGAGGTCTAAACGCTGACCTGCTTGCCGCGCCGGCCGTCTCCCGAGTGCACCCTCCCAGTCCGTTATTGCTTGTCTCCGATTTCGCTGCCTGTCTCAGCTGTAGAGCCCGCCGCTGGAGCCCCAGCCTGACGCCCAGGAAGGATTAGCACAGTACCTGCCACCAGCTTGGCCAGCTGGTGAAACCACAGTTTCTATTACTTCCTTGAGTCTTCTGGACGCTGGAGGAATCGATGTCCTTGAGGTGCTGCCGAATTGCAGGTAAGTCCGTTTCCGCTTCGTCGCCACTGTAGTGTCCGTGTGTAGATAAAGACACTGAAGACAGGAGTTGGTTCATAGGTATTTACTAAGCAAGTCTGGGAGGGGGGTTCTAAAGGATATACACAATACACAGGCTTATATAGCCCAAGTGGCAATTACCGGCATTACGCACACCTGGGGCTCTTAAAGGCACATACACCACAATTGCTCTTAAAGGCACATACACCACAGGCAGCCGATTCACTATCACCTGTCTCACCCAACGATAAAAGTTAAAATTGCCATCAACACCCCTTGTTATTGATTCGCCAATCAGTGGAAAGAATCTTTCACTGCTTAACTCCTCAAAACTTTTCACAATTTTGAAAACTCCAGCAATGGCATAACCAATGTCTTGTACACATTCAACATCACTTCCTTGGTTTTATATTTAATGTCTGCTGTCTATACATAAATCTCATTTCTCCTTAAATTACCTTTTTATTTTACCTCACTTCCACCTTTAAAGATCTGCAACCACTAGGTCTCTCTGTACCTCCACTCCGCTAAGAATCTTCACCAGTAATTTCCAGGAGGTTGTCCTGATCTCTTGCAGAAAGCCTGGAGAATCAGCTTAAATAGTCATTTACATTGTTTCTCCAAAGTTTCCACTGATTGTCTGCTGAGATTATGGTGGGTGATCAGAGAATCCCCACAGAAACTCTACCCTATTATCTTTTAGGGTATACTTCCTTTTATTGTTCATTAATCCAAAATGTAGTGGTTCATATTTCTTTGCATTGAACTGCATCTGCCACCTATCTGCCCACTTCCTGAACCTGCCTATATCTTCAGGCAATCTCCTGCATTCTTTCCCACAGTTTGCCATGGGTCCCAAATTTTGTATCATCAACAAACTTCAACAATCCCTCTTGTAGCTATTCCCAAATCCTTTATATATAAATGACAAGCAAATGTGGTCCAACCATAAGAGTTAAGGACACACTAATATCCACATCTCACCAATACAAAAAACATCCATTTGTACATACTCTTTGTTTTCTATGCCCTAACCATTTCTCTATCCATACACCTACTTTCCCTTTAATAAAATATGTCCTAATTTTCATAACAAGTCCTTGATTTGCACTTGCCTTTCCAAATGTTCAACTATTTCAGCCTGTATAATGGAGTCAAGGGTCAATGTTATAAAATTAGTCTCCCAGCAAAGAGCTCGAAGTGCAAATCGGGGAGGAGTCAAGGTTGCAATCTCTGTGATTTTCACTCCATTCAAACTAATCCTGGAGTTCATACCAGGCAGGCAAAACTCTCTAATAAAAACAGAAAATGCTGGAAATACTCAGCAGGTCAGGCAGCATCTGTGGAGAGAGAAACAGAGTTACTGGGCTGGATTTTGTCAAAGGGGGCGCATTGGGGGCGGGACTGCTGATTGTCGGGTTTCAGTCCCGCCCCCAATGACGTCTGGCCAACCCAAAACATTTTTGACACATGAATTGTCAGCGTTTGACAGCTTTGAGAAGCTGTCAAACACTGACAATCTCTGTTCTAAGGCGAGCCCTTGTACTGAAGATTCACCAAGCCTCTCTCCTTAGCAGAAATCAGATGGCTGCTGCATCAGAGAATGCAGCAGCCATACTGCCATCTCTGCTGTTGAGATGAGGCACCTTGGGATCCCCAAGGGTTGAAGCCTGCAGGAAGAAGCAAAGGTAAGTAAACTTTTTCTAACACTTTGCACTCACCTCTCATACTTACCTCTCCACACTTGTACCCGTCACTCACCTCCACAGTGAACTTTTCGACCCCTCTCACCCCTGTAGACCCACTGCTTGCCTCGCTGACCCTGGCAAGGTTCGCAGCTGTCGGGAATCCCGCACTTGCAGGGGTAAAATGGGGATAAGCCTCTTAACTGCCTGCTAACTACCCGTTAATAGACAGTTTTTTATTTTTTATTTGTTCATGGGATCAGGGCGTCGCTAGTAATGCCAGCATTTATTGCCCATTCCTAGTTGCCCTTGAGATGGTGGTGGTGAGCCGCCTTCTTGAACCGCTGCAGTCCATGTGGTGATGGTACTCCCACAGTGCTGTTAGGTGGGGAGTTACAGGATTTTGACCCAGCGACGATGAAGGATCGGCAATATACTTCTAAGTCAGGATGGTGTGTGACTTTGAGGGGAACTTGGAGGTGGTGGTGTTCCCATGCGCCTGCTGCCCTTGTCCTTCTAGGTGGAAGTGGTCGCGGGTTTGGGAGGTGCTGCCATAGAAGCCTTGGTGAGTTGCTGCAGTGTATCTTGTAGATGGTACAGACTGCATCCACGGTACGCTGGTGGTGGAGGGAGTGAATGTTTAAGGTGGTGGATGGGATGCCAATCAAGCGGGCTGCTTTGTCTTGGATGGTGTCAAGCTTCTTGAGTGTTGTTGGAGCTGCACTCATCCAGGCAAGTGGAGGGTATTCCATCACACTCCTTACTTGTGCCTTGTAGATGGTGTAAAGGCTTTGGGGAGTCAGGAGGTGAGACACTCGCCGCAGAATACCTAGCCTCTGATCTGCTCTTGTTGCCACAGTATTTATGTGGCTGGTCCAGTTAAGTTTCTGGTTAATGGTGACCCCCAGGAAGTTGATAGTGGGGGATTCGGCGATGGTAATGCCATTGAATGTCAAGGGGAGGTGGTTAGACTCTCGCTTGTTGAAGATAGTCATTGCCTGGCACTTCTGTGGCTCGAATGTTACCTGCCACTTATCAGCCCAAGACTGAACATTGTCCAGGTCTTGTTGCATGCGGGCATGGACTGTTTCATTATCTGTGGAGTTGTGAATGGCGCTGAACACTGTGCAGTCATCAGCGAACATCCCCATTTCTGACCTTATGTTGGAGGGAAGGTCATTGATGAAGCAGCTGAAGATGGTTGGGCCCAGGACACTGCCCTGAGGAACTCCTGCAGCGATGTCCTGGGGCTATGATGATTGACCTTCAACCACCACAACCATCTTCCTTTTTGCTAGGTATGACTCCAGCCAGTGGAGCGTTTTCACCCTGATTCCCATTGACTTCAGTTTTACTAAGGCTCCTTGATGCCAGACTTGCTCAAATGCTGTCTTGATGTCAAGGACAGTCACTCTCACCTCACCTCTAGAATTCAGCTCCTTTGTTCATGTTTGGACCAAGGCTGTAATGAGGTCGGGAGCTGAGAGGTCTTGGCGGAACCCAAACTGGGCATCTGTCAGTAGGTTATTGGTGAGTAAGTGCCACTTGATAGCACTGTCGATGACACCTTCCATCATTTTGCTGATGATTGAGAGTAGACTGATGGGGCAGTAATTGGCCGGGTTGGATTTGTCCTGCTTTTTGTGGACAGGACATTGGCTGTAATCCCCTTATGGCTCGAGGAGACGGGTCCCTGCGCGAGTTGGGGACCGCCTCCCGGGAAGATGGCACGGAGGCGGGTTGGGTACCTGCTCCCAGTTTCTGCCATTTTCCCGGCAGTCCCACCTCCATACCTGCCTCCGCAGGGCTGGCATAATTTCCCCCAATATTTCAGGTCGATGACCTTTCACCAGAGTCATTCTGATGAAAGGTCATCGACCTGAAATGTTAACTCTGTTTCTCTCTCCATAGATGCTGCCTGACCTTCTGAGTATTTCCAGCATTTTCTGTTTTTATTTTAGATTTCCAGCATCCACAATATTTTGCTTTTGTATTAGGCAGGACTGCCTGTCAGAAGCACAATTTTGTAAAATTGGCCCTTAAAAGTACTTAGAGTTAGAGGTAAGGCTAACTGGCCTATAATTTTGTAACTTGTCTCTTTGCCCTTTCCTAAGCATAGACTCCAATTTTCTTTCCTCCCTGTGAGTAACCACTTTGCCTTCTTTTTGCATCTTCCACTTCATGGCCTGTCCAAGATTGGAAATGTCATCTAGGAATCACAGTAGGAACTAATGTCCTATCACAGCATGATACATATGTTTACCAATACACAATGTCACTACAGAATCATAGAATCATACAGCACAGAGGAGTCCATTCGGCCCATCGTGCCTGTGACAGCTCTTTGAAAGAGCTATCTACTTAGTCCTGCACCCCAGCTCTTTCCTCATTGCCCTGCAATTTTTTCCCCTTTCAATTATTTATCCAATTCCCTGTTGAAAGTTACTATTGAATCTGCTTCCAGGCAGTGCATTCCAGATCATAACAACTCGCTGCGTACAAAAAAAAATTCTCCTCATCTCTCCTCTCGTTCTTTTACCAATTACCTTAAATCTGTGTCCTCTGAATACTGACCCTACTGCCAATGGGAACAGTTTCTCCCTATTTGAGCTGCCATTCCTTTTCAGATAATTGTTCCTTCTTGAATTCTAGCAATCTCATCCCAGCACCAAAAGGTAGCCTCAATAAGACCCCAAAATTGATGCATACGAACCTTGTGCAATTATGCTGCGTTTATCCCAGGTTAGCCCTTTTTTCCTTGACACCCATTTGGAATGGGATCAAGTGAAACACCACGGGAAAAGCAGTTCTTAAATTGCCACAGGCTTTGCATGTATTTTTGATGCAAATTGTTGTTTTTATTCGACTCTCTGCATATTTCTAACATTTTTATTAATAATGTTTATTAATGAGAAATGTTTTGTAGCCCAGTTATGTGTATGGTAGCATAGTCATTATGTTAATGATTAGTAATCTGGATGTCTTAATTAATAATCCAGAGAATGTGAGTTCAAATCCCACCATGTCAGTTTGAGAATTTAGATTCAGTTTAAAAAATCTGGAAATAAAAAACTGGTACCAGTAAAAGTGACCATGAAGCTGTCGGATTGTCATAAAAAAACAACTGGTTCACTAAGGTCCTTTAGGGAAGTAAATCTGCCGTCCTTACCCGGTCTGGTGTATATGCGACTCCAGTCCCACACCAACATGGTTGACTCTGAAGTGGCCACACAGTAGTATCAAACCACAGGTTGGGCCTATACTTATTGGAGTTTAGAAGAATGAGAGGGGATCTTATTGAAACATATAAGATTCTGAGGTGGCTTGACAGGGTAGATGAAAGGAGGATGTTTCCCCTTGTGGGGGAATCTAGAACTAGGGGGCATAATTTCAGAATAAGGGGAAACCCTTTAAAATCGGAAATGAGGAGGAATTTCTTCTCTCAGAGGGTCGTGAATCTTTGGAAGTCTTTTCCCCAGAGAGCTGTGGAGGCTGGGTCATTGAATATATTTAAGGTGGAGATTGACAGATTTTTGAACAATAAGGGAGTCAAGGGTTATGGGGAGTGGGCAGGGAAGTGGAGTTGAGGCCAAGATCAGATCAGCCATGATCTTATTGAACGGCGGAGCAGGCTCAAGGGGCCAAATGACCTACTCCTGCTCCTATGTCTTATGTTCTTATGCTCTACCAGTACTCTACCAGAGTACTGCCACCAGAGCAATACTGTGGCACCTGGCAACATATTCTATGGGGCATTTCCCCAATTGCATTGGATTTGCACCAAATATCTGAAAATTGGTTGGGTTAGAGCATATGCCTGTAAAGGAAACTACTTGATTTTCTTTCCATTACAATTACATTTTCTGGCAGATAACCTGCCCACACTTCAATCGTGCACACCTATGCTTGGACCAATGTGTGCAAGGTGCATATTCAAATAACTAAAATGATTTGAGCTCATTATCTTAGGCAATGTTTGGTCACCACACCACTTGTGCTCCATTGTGCCATTATGACAGGACTGTACAATTTTCCCAATGTACAACAAAAAATTATAATATTTATGCCATACATGTTAGGCTATGCAGTGTCACTGTAACAATTCTGTGGTTAATTTTTGCTTGTTAATACTTGAACAATTATATATTAGGAAAGTATATTGGTTTTAAATGTAAAGTGTATTGGAAGTAAGTATGTTCTTGTTCTGAATTACTGACATTTTGGGTGGTATTAATCTCCTCTATGTGCAACTGGGCAACATAAATGATAAGAAAAATGGGTAGGTGCAATGTAGCTATACACATATATTCCACATTTTGCAATTGATCATTCCATGTTTTGTGACAGATGCAATCAGCTAAGTGACTAACATAGGAAGTGTTTACAGAGGTGTGAGCTAGTAGCACAGGGCTGAGGAAGATGGTGTAATGAATTGCATACACAAAATATTTGAGTTGTTTAAAGCAAAAGTGAGTCATGTGGCATTTACTAAATTCACTAAATAAGGATAACCATTTGTCCTAATCTGTACTACATTTGTTTTAGAGTTGCTTTGTCTCATTTGAACTCAGTCACTGCTATATCTTCAGGCTGCATTGTGACTGCAATGCTGAGTTGTTATTGGGACCATACGCTGCCAGTGCTGTGGATCGAAAGGTACTTAGTAACAGATGCAAAAGCAGACGATTGATTCTCAAAAGCCTCTGTTCCAACCAGAAGAGTAACAGCATCTAATGTACTGTGGTTGTTAGAACACTGTATCATTCAATATTAATCACACCACAAGGCTTTTTACTACATGCATATTAACCCAAATTAAGAACTCTAACATAAATTACCACCTTGAGCGTTAGCAGTATAGAAAAGCATGAGCCTCCCTCCAGGTGTCAACTGTAACATCTTAACTATTAAAACTTTTGCATCTTAAATAAAAGCAGCAAAGCAAGAGGACAGCTTTATAAAGAAATTAATAAATGTAGAATAGATATCTGAGTGTCCACGATGCATCAAAGCACCAATGAATCATTTTAGATGCTTTGTTGGCATGGGCAAAAAAAATGCTTCTAACTACTGCTGCAGTCACGACTGTGTAAGGATCAAATTTAAGACTTGGAAATAGTTTGCAGTTCTCAGGCTTTTGTCAGGAATTTGCTTATATCAGGATTACACGAGCTATATATTATCGAAAAACAATAGTGAAACATACCAAGTTTTTCAAAAGAACAAAGAACAATTTCTACTTCATTGCCAACATAATCATTTCAGCCTTGCACACTTTGTAATGAATAATACATAAGCATTCAAGCTCCACTTCTTCCCAAAAGGAAGTGCCTTTTCTCAGCAGTGTCACAGGATATGAGTGACTAATTCATTATTTAAACATGTCAGTAGTTGCAGTTCTTAAAACCTTTGATTTCCTTTACACTTCTTGAACTGTGTAATAATACATGTACTAATTTTAAGCTATGAACTTCACAATTTATCACACTTTTTACGTGAAGTGATTCTTTTTCATTATTGTGGTAACAACTAACTGCAGCATATACTGTTTCATAAGCTTCATTTATTGATTTTTCTTGTCTGCATTAGATGATTACCTATATAACTGGTTCAGTCAATAAGTCTGGTTGTATAAGCAAGACATTCTAGCCACCTACCCTGAGTGTCTCAGTTAAGTTAAGCTAATGATTTAACAGCACTGACATTTAATGTCAAATTATGACATATACTAGTAATTGGAACTCACTTGGTTAACAGTGCATTTTGGATGAAACTGGGTAGTATAATAATGTATGAAATATCCTGCAAAATGGTTAGTGTTACTTCTATCTTGCATAATAAATAGGAGCTGGTAGCAATCATTGAAAGGATGTAGTACTGGAAGTTTTTATATAGACCTCACTGATTGGGATAAATACTTGGTAACCATGAACAGCCAGGTTTTGCAGCATGGGTTGACTCACTTTGATGTGCCCTTTGAAGCTGTGTGAAGATTTCTGTATTGTGGCCGAAGAATAAGTGAAGGATAGTTCTTTTGTGAAATGAATACTTTATTGGATTTTTGAAATGTTGTGTTATATCAAATAGTACTTAACATAAAGTTCTATACTATATTATAGTTCAGTTTTATAAGGCAATGCTTTATTATTTTAGTTTTGTTTCAAAATGCATTGTGCTGGTATCTTTGTACGTACCATGCTTCAAAGGGAAATTCAGCAGAGAAAGTGTTAATGATCAGTCAATGATGCTTTACTCCTAAACTGTTGTAATCAGACCCGACCTGTAGAACTGTTTTCGATCGTGACAGTAACACTGTACCCAATTCAACACTTCAGACATTGATCCCAACCTGGACACATTGTATTGGATTTGTCACATTGACCAATTAGAATAAGATCAATTCATGATAGTTGTAGCTAATCCCATCTGTATCCAGGCAGAGAGAGAAAGACAGAGAGAGAGAGATTATTTTAAAGGCACAGGACATCAGGGAGTATACTTCTAGCAAAGGGCTACACGCTTGACAGAGATCATGGAGGTCAATTTCTGAGTGTCAGTCATTTAAGGCTTTTTTTGCAGTTTTGTGTGCAATCTGCTCAACTGTTCTTATATATGATTACAGCATTTTTTGTTCAGCATCATCATGACTCCGAGGTGGTGGGAATTTAAACCTTGAAATCAGAGCTCAGCTGCTATAACCACATTTTAGCAGTTTAACAAGCAGGAAATAAGCCTCTTGATTGCTCTTATATACTAGGTGGGTGGTAATCAGAAAATTGCAATGTAATGGCACAGAAAACACAGAAGGCATGTTTTACTAAATTGGAGGTGGTCTTATTCTTAAGGTGGCACTATCCAGGAGGACAACAGCTTAGGAACACAGTAACAGGAGTAGGCCATCAAGCCTGCTCCACCAGTCAATGAGATCATGGCTGATCTGTATCCTAACTCCATCCAACTACCTTGGCTCCGTATCCCTTAATACCCTCATGTTTAAAATTATTAATTGAGCTAGCATCTACTGCATTTGGTAGGAGAGAGTTCCACACTTCTATCACCCTTTGTGCAAAGAAGTGTTTCTTAACTCCTCTCTTGATTGGCTTGGCTCCGATTTTAAGGTTATGTCCCCTTGTCCTAGAATCCCCCAAGAGTAGAAAACATTTCTCTCCATCTACCCTATCAATTCCTTTCAAAATCCTAAAAACCTCAATCAAATCACCCCTTAACTTTCTATATTGCAGGGAATACAAGCTTAGTTAACGTAATCTCTTCTCATAATTTAACCCATGGAACCCAGGTAGCATTCTCGTAAATCTGTGCTGTACTCCTTCCAAGGCCAGTATATCCTTTCTAAGTTACAGTGCCCAGAACTGTACACAGTACTCCAGAGGTGGTCGAACCAGGGCTTTGTATAGCTGTAGCAAAACTTCCTCCCCTTTACATTCTAGCCCTCTAGTTATAAAGGCTGACATCCCATTAGCCTTTTTGATTATTTTTTTGTATCTGACCGCTACAGTTTAGTAATTTGTGTACATGTTCCTAGATTTCACCATTTAAAAGATACTCGGATCTATCCATTTTTGGTCCAAAATGGATGACCTCAAATTACCTGTGTTGAAATCCATCTGCCGGTTTTGCCCACTCACTTAATCTATCAATGTCACTTTGTAATTTTATGCTCCTATCTATATTACTTACTATGCCACCAATCTTTGTGTCATCGGAAAACTTGGATATATAGCTCTCTTTTGTGTTATCTAAGTCAGTAATAAATATAGTGAATAGTCGAAGCCCCAACACCCATTATCCCTACTCTCTGGGCGCGATCTTGACAGCCCTGGGGAGGTGGGTTTGGAGGTGGGACTGCTGGGAAAATGGCAGAATCTGGGGGCGGGTACCCATCCCGCCCCCAACCTGCCTCCATGCCATCTTCCCAGGAGGCGGGTAGCTGACCCACGCCGGGTCCCGTCTCCCGGAGGCGGAAAGGGGATTACAGCCACTTAACTAACAGGCAGGTAAGAGGATTATTCCCATTTTACCCACACAAGTGTGGGCTTCCTGAAGGCTGCGAACCCCGCCAGGGTCACCGAGGCGAGCAGTGGGCTTGCTGGGGTCGGAGGGGTGCAAAAGTGTGCTGTGAAGGTAAGTGATGGGTGCAAGTGTGGAGAGGTAAGTATCTGAGGTAAGTGGAAAGTTGTAAAGTCTGTGAGTTGTTTAGTTAATTAATACACAGACTACCAGAGTAACTTAAAACAGGACTTTACTATTCGAAGGTCAGGGCGAATCTGCCAAATAAATCCTGACACAGCACTTATATACCGGTGTGGTCGCCGTCGGTATTACAGTATACAGAAGCCAACAAAGTAGTGCCACACCTAAAATAGTTCTCTTAAAGGTGAACGGTTACATACAATGGTTTTCTTAAAGGTAGACGGATACATACACTACAATCCTTCCTTTTTAGCTTACAACATACTTAGTCCCCCATTAAACATAACATATATTCAACTTCATGTAAAACAATTCACAGGTATAATCTATGCGGGAAACAGTTTACAGATTCAGTCTCTGCGGGAACAGTTCACAGATTCAGTCTCTGGTCTTGACTTGGTCCGAACAACATCTCTGTGGTGTAGCCGGTTCACATTGCTAGCGTGACTCATCCAATAGTCTTTCCCTTGACTTAACAGCTTGAACTTCCATCCTGCTGAACCAGCAGTGCTGACTTTTACAAACAGCTGGACTGCCTTGGTAATTTTTCCTACTTGCCAACTGATTTGGCTCCCTTCGTAGGGCCCACATGCATGATCTGGTAGAAGTGATAATGATTTAGATGGTTATCACCTTCTGCTTCGTCTTTTTCTTTTCTGCTTCTTGGAGACTCTCGGGGCTCCCTTATCAGCTGCCAGCTGTAGCGCCACCATCTCCCTATGTTCCTTAGACTTTAAGTGCTTCATCCTGATTTCTGCACTTTGGGAGTTTTCATCACAAGCTGGGCAGACCAAGTCCTCGTAATATTCCGTGTCACTCAACAGGTCATGGTAATATTCGGTGTCGTCCTGAACTAGTCTAGCGAGAGGGCCTGCTACTTCTTCCTTACCCAACTGGACGTTAGCCGACTGTTGTTCCCTCCCTAGACATCTTTCCTGAAGAGACTTCTTCATGCGTTCATATTCATCCCGCTCTTCCTGGGTTTCCTGCAAATCCTTCACTAATGACCTCATTTGTGATTTCAATACTTTCCCTTCCATCGGGGATTGATTGATCGGGCTATTCAATCCTTCTACTGGAGCAGCTGTTTCAACATTCTGTTGTTCACATAGACGTGATTCAGTGTACTTTTGGCATCCCAGTAAAATCTGTGTTGCAACCTCAGCTATTTCCATAACTTTTGAGAGCTCCGAACTCCTTCCCTTTGAAGATTGAAGCTCGTGTTCAGATTGTTCCCATTGCAGAGCCTTGTCCCTCAGCATATGAAGGAGTTGGCTGCCTGTTAACTCTTCCACGGGAACACTGTGGATCAGAGTCTTCTCCATTTCATCCACCTTTTCCTCCAATGCTTTCACCTTCTTTTCCTCTTGTACTTTGGCTTTCAGCGCTCGGAGAAGTTGCGCCTTGATGCTCTCTAGCTCATGTTCAGGGGCCATTCTTACAGTCTCTGTGTTTCTTACAGTTTCCTTTTCTTCCACTGAAAGGATTCCCAGTTGAATCTGTTCTTCAAGTTGTTGAACCTCGGTCATTGCCGCCTCATATTTGTCTTGGGTTTCCTTCAATATTTTTATGAGTTCTTGGACATCTTGTCTTTCATGTTCTGCCATGTCTTTCACCTCTAATTTCTCATCTATGGATGGAACTTCTACCGATGAGTCTGTCTTGGCCTTGAGCTCATCAAGAATTTCCTGCAGCCTTTGGACTTCTTGCTCATGTTCAACCTTTAGTTGCTCATATGCTTCTACTGAAACTAGCTTTTCGGAGGTTGCCGAGTTAATCCCCTCCAGGATTGTAGCCTGGGCCTGTTCATACTGTTCCTTCAACTTCTCAAACTCTGCTTGTAAGGAGTCGTAGAGAAGAACGGGAATAAAATCCTGGCTTCCTGAAGATTCCTCTTCATTTGCTCCTTCCTGCAAATATTCTAACTCCTGAACAGCATAAGGGAGATGTGATCGGTAATTGGTCACAATGGCTCTATGGTCGCTCTCTGCTTGAGCTAGCTGCTTCTGTTGTCTTTCCAGATTCTCCCATTCGGTGTCATAGAACTTTTTCATTGTTTTCATCTCTTGTTCGAGATGGTAACTCACTTGTTCTACTTGCTGTCGTAATTTGAAATAAAGTTGAGACCGAGCTCGGTGTTCGTCAGTCATGGATATGTCCGTAAACTGAACAGACTCAGAATTCTCTGTCAAACTATGTTGTCGTTGTTCGGTGGAGTTCTGTTCTGAAACTTTGTTCTTCTCTGGAGCATAAGCCTTTATGCATGCCTTCGTTCTTCCAACCTTAGTCGGCAAGTCCATTTTAGCCTTGTCTTTCATATTTGGGTTGGTCTTATCGTCATCCGTTTCATAAGCTGAGCTGATTGTCTGCACCGAGTCCTCACTCGTTATGGCTTTTAGATAGTGCCATTCCATGTCTATTTTCTTGATCCACTCCCGTCCCAGAAGCTGGTTGTCCTCCCTCAGGTAGTACGTATAAGTTCATTCTTGGGTGTTCTTTACCCCCATCTCTCACCTTGACTCTTATCTTCCCCATGGGGTATACTTTATGCCCCGTGTATGTCTGCAATACGAACTTGGTATCCCTTAAGGGTATATGTGAGAATAGCCTGTGGTAATCCCTTCGATTTATGACTGATAGAGCTGATCCAGTGTCCAACTCCATTTTCACTTGGACTCCAGCTATTTTTAGCATGACCCAGATAGTTTGTAGGTCAGCTTCCTTACTCACATTGTGAATTCTCAGGCTGCCCAGCTCCTGGCCGTTTGGGTCTGAGTCCGAATTCTGTTCGTCTGAACTCTTCTCAGCCACCTTGTGTACCTTGTTGTACTTTTCCTGTGATGGCTTCCTTTGGTTGTTGGTCTTCTTCCCTGACCGGCATACCTTCGCTATGTGACCCAGTTTGCCACATTTCCTACATTCCTGGTTCTTAAACCAGCATTGGTTCTGGTCGTGTGTTGTCTTCCCACAACGATAGCATTTTGTTGTACTCGAGGTAATTTGATCCACACTGAGTGCCGCTGCCTTTAGCTGCATTTCCGCAGTTCCCTTCGCTGCGGCTTCGTGCGATGCTGCAATAAGGACAGCCCTGTCAAGTGTAAGGTCGTTCTCTTCGAGTAGTCGCTTTTGCGTTCCTTCCTTTGACAACCCGCACACGAACTTGTCTCGCAATGCCTCTGTCAGATTCCCTCCAAACTGGCAGTGTTTCGCTAGTCTA
Organism: Somniosus microcephalus; assembly: GCF_052327205.1. Lineage (NCBI taxonomy): Eukaryota > Metazoa > Chordata > Chondrichthyes > Squaliformes > Somniosidae > Somniosus > Somniosus microcephalus. The sequence goes on from NC_140987.1 coordinate 198,694,976, forward strand.
CGCAGTTCGACCAAGTATTCTGTGTTGCTTTCGTCTTTCCTTTGCGTTCTCGCATAGAATTTGAATCGTTCCGCCAACATCAACGGTGTGGGGTTCAAGTGATCCTTCAGAACAGTCACAATATCATCGAAAGTCTGATCCGCCGGTTTAGCTGGTGCTAGTAGATGCTTCAAGAGCCCGTATGTCTTCGCGCCCATCGAGTTTAGCAAGGTTATAGCTTTGTCATCTTCTTCTATTTTATTGGCCTCACAATAGATCTCAATGCGTTCCACATACGTGGCCCAGTCTTCTACCTCGGAATTAGGCATCTCCCTCTCTTCCTGATAACACCACGAATTATTTCTTTAAATTTTCTTTAATTAATTTTTTTTTTCCAAGATGGCGGTTCCCGCGAAAATGGCGGTTTCCCGCGCTTATCTTCTCTCCCCGCCCACTTCAATGGCGGTTTCCCGCTTCTGTCTTCTTCCCCGCCTAATGGCGGCTTCCCGCGTTTCTTCCCTAGCGGGAGGGGTACACTTTCCCCACGGGCGACGGCCGCTGGCTTTCAGGTTCACAGCCTGCGCGTCGGCTTCAGGGCTTTCCCTTTTCTCGGCAGGGCAACCGGCGCTGGGTACACCCCGTTGACGGCGAACAGTTTCAGCCGCTGGGCTGGCTCTCGCTCGGTTCCCCTTGCTCGGGCTCTGTCTCTCTCCCGCTCGCTCGGCTCTACCAGCGCTGGGTACACCCCGTTGACGGAGAACAGTTTCAGCCGCTGGACTGGCTCTCGCTCAGTTCCCCCTTGGTCGGCTCTGCCTCTCCCGCTCACTCGGCTCCCAATCGCGCCTCCCAGCCCTCTCGCAGTCCGGTGCTTCCCTCCCCGGCTGCGGCTGAGTTTATCTCTTCACGCGCCTACGCTCCCGGTCGCAGCGCTTCATGGCTTCGGTCGCTGCCCGGCCTTTTTCGCCGGTCGCGGTCTAGCTGTCTCATGACGCCGTTGCATCCCCCAGCCTGTCTGTACCGCGGCTTCCTTGCTCCACGCTGCCCCAGTCTCAGCGCCTCTGGACCCGACTTCTGTCCGGTTCCTTTCCCCCTCGACCGTGGTCGAGTGCACCGCCCTTATCCTCCGGTTATTCTTTTTACTTTCCCTTACTCACAGTCACCATGGCCGCCTTGCTTCTCATGCTGATCGGCTCACTCCTCACCGTGGCAGAAGGGACAGTCAGTGCCTGTTGCTGATGGAAGTCTTTGTCTCTAACTTCTTCTTCCTTTCTAGTTCTGCAGCCTTGAGTTTTCTCCCAGCAGAACGACGAGGGCGGTTGCCTCTTCTCGACGCTCGTTAACTGCTTCGGAAGTATTGTTGCCGCAGGGTACGATCGGACTCGTCGCCACTGTAAAGTCTGTGAGTTGTTTAGTTAATTAATACACAGACTACCAGAGTAACTTAAAACAGGACTTTACTATTCGAAGGTCAGGGCGAATCTGCCAAATAAATCCTGACACAGCACTTATATACTGGTGTGGTCACCGTCGGTATTACAGTATACAGAAGCCAACAAAGTAGTGCCACACCTAAAATAGTTCTCTTAAAGGTGAACGGTTACATACAATGGTTTTCTTAAAGGTAGACGGATACATACACTACAAAAGTGTTAGAAAAAGTTTACTTACCTTTGTTTCTTCCTGCAGGCTTCACTCGTTGGGGATGTGGAGAGTCTCGCATCTCCGCGGCAGAGATGACAGATGGCTGCTGCATTCTCCAGTGCAACAACCATCTAATTTCTGCTAAAAAAGAGGTTTGATGAGTCTTGAATACAAGAACTCATCAAGCTACAGAGAATGTCAGTGTTTCACAGCTTCACAGAGCTGTCAAATGATGACAATTCATCTGTCAAAAATTTTTGACAGATGAAACATCATATGCTGACATTCTCTGTAACCAGCTTCCCCTTAATTGGCCTGCTAAGCCCGCTGGGCGGGCTTAACAAGGTCAATCAATGGAAAATAGCGTGGGTTGGCCAGAAGTCGATGGAGGCCGGACTAAAACCCGACAAGTGGGAGTCCCGCCTCCAAAAGCTCCCCATTGGTAAAATCCAGCCCTCTGACTTCTACCGCCTAACCAATCACCTAACCAGGTCAATAATTTGCTTTCCATTCCATGAGCTTTAATTTTAGCTAACAGTCTCTTTTGTGGAGCCTTACCGAATGCCTTCCAGAAGTACATATAAACTAAATCCATTGACATCCCCTTGTCTACTACTTTAGTTACTTCCTCAAAAAATTCAATTAGGTTTGTTAGACATGACCTACCCTTTACAATTCCATGTTGACTCTTTCTAATCAGCTCAAATTTCTCTAAGTGCTCGGTCACTCTGTCCTTAATTATAGATTTCATTAACTTCCCCACAACAGATGTTAGACTCACAGGTCTATAATTTTCTAGTTTCTCTCTCACCTTTCTTAAATAATGGAGTTACATTTGTAATTTTCCAATCTAAAAGGACAATCCCTGAATCAAGAGAGCTTTGGAAGATTATGGCTGAAGCATCTGCAATTTCCTCACCTATTTCCTTTAAAGTGCCGGGGTGGAAACCATCAGGTCCTGGGGATTTGCCAGGCTTCAGTGCCATTATCTTTTCCAATACTGTTTTCTTGATTAGGTTAACTTTAGTGAGTTCCAGTCCTTGATTCATTGTTAGTTCCCCTGGAATGTCAGGTATATTATCCTCTTCCTCTAGTGTGAAGACTGACACAAAGGAGGTAAATTTAAGCCCCGAGGTCAGGTTAAAAATTTAAAAATGGGAAACTCAACTCCAACCCACTTCTGGATGTTAAGTCTGTGTGTTCTAGTTGTAATTACTAACACAGACAACAAGATTAAAGTTCAACAGGTCTTTACTGGTTGGAGGTCCTCTTTTTATTTGAACCAAAATTTAAAATTTAAACCAGATCAACTGTAAATAAACAAAAGTTCAACTAAACCTTAATAAATCAAATTAAAATTTGGTGTTCCAAATTGACGATGCACTCCAGCCCCCACGGCGCCCAACGGTCGCGGAAATACTCAAGCGTACCAGCGGACACCGCGTGCTCCATCTCCAGGGCCACCCGGCCGTGAACATGGCCGCGGAAGAGAGGCAGGCAATCCGGCTGGATGACCCCCTCGATCGCCCGCTGCCTGGACCAATTGATTGCTCTTTTAGCCAGGCCCAGGAGCAGGCCCACAAGGAGGTCCTCCAGCCTACCCGCTCCCCTCCGCACCGGGTGACCGTAGATCAAGAGCGTGGGACTGAAGTGCAACCAAAAATCGAGGAGCAGCCCCTTTAAGTAGTGAAAGAGGGGCTGCAACCTCTCACACTCCATATAAACGTGGAAAACGGACTCCTCCAGGCCGCAAAAAATACAGGCGGCCTGGGAGTCCGTGAACCTACTTAAAACCTTATTGCACGGGACCGCTCCGTGCAACACCCTCCAGGCCAAGTCCCCGATGGAACAAGGGAGGACTCCTGTGTAGAGAGCCCTCCATTGGGGACCTCCGCCACCGCCAGTCGGCAAGACGCCACGCCAAGGCGTGTCTGGACGGCAGACGAAGATGGCAAAGTGGAGAGTGTGCAGGAGCAGCCCGTACAGGAAACCCCTCCGCGCAGAATGAAAAGGCACGGAGGGTATTTCCTCGAGACGGCTCAAGTTGTGAGGCGCCGGCTCCCGAGGGGAGTTTCGGGGCCGGGCGCCAATAAGGAATTCCGTCCGGACGGGGGTAAGCTCGGACGGGATCGCCCCACATGCTTGAGCCACCTCGATACACCTAGTGGAATCGGGGCCCAGTGCCACTTTCACCGACTCGATGGCTTCGGCCGCGAGCCGGACGTTGGCCCAGGACAGGCGCCACGCCAGCTCCTCCGGCGCCATCCAGCCCGCTCCTCCGACATCGAGCAGGTCCCCGACTCTGGTCACACCGCCAGCCACAGCCCCACCCTCCGCCAGCCGCCCGAACCCACATTCACGGAGGTGCGGATTCCTGAGCAGCGGCTCCCGAAGGAGAGCCGCCGCTCCTGACGGGGGAGAGCTCCGCCTGGAAGCGACATAGTTCCAAACCCATAGTAGTTCCTGGTAGAAGACAGGCAGGTCCTGCAGGCCGGCACGCCTGCAGCCCACTTTCACAAACGGGAGCTGCGTGTCGTAATTGAGGCCGTGCAGCTGGCGGAAGAAAAACGTCGCCAGCGCACACCATCTCGGAGGATTCTCTACGTACAGGTATCTCTGCAGCGTCTGAAGACGGAAAGTCGCCGCCTGGGTGCGAAGGCACACCAGCGCCTGACCGCCCTCCCTAAGCGGGAGACACAGAACCGCAGCAGAGACCCAGTGCTTCCTTTTGTCCCAGAAGAAGTCGATGAGCTTCTTCTGTATCTTGGCGACAAACGCAGGGGGAGGGATCAAAGTGACCAACCGGTACCACAACATGGCAGCCACCAGCTGGTTTATGACCAGCGCTCGACCCCTGTAGGACAACACTCGGAGCAGTCCTGTCCAGCGTCCTAGGCGAGCGGTGACTTTGGCCTCCAGCTCCTGCCAGTTTGCCGGCCAGGCGTCCTCGGCAGGGCTAAGGTAGACTCCCAAATAGAGGAGGTGCGTGGTGCTCCAGGCGAAAGGCCTGAACTCCTCCGGCAGGGAGTCCACCCGCCACTGACCCACCAGGAGTCCGGAACATTTCTCCCAGTTGATCTTGGCGGAGGATGCGTCCGAGTAAATCTGCTGGCATTCCCGCATCCTCCGCAAGTCAGCGGGATCCGTGACCGTGAGGAGCATGTCATCGGCGTAAGCCGAGAGGACCACCTCCACGCCCGGCCCTTGCAGAGCCAGTCCCGTCAACCTCTTCCGCAAGAGGCGCAGGAATGGCTCCACGCAAATGGCGTATAACTGACCGGACATGGGGCATCCCTGACGCACCCCCCTCCCGAAGCGAAGGGGCGCCGTCAAGGACCCGTTAACTTTAATCAGACACTCTGCGGCAGCGTACAGAAGTCAGATCCGGGCGACGAAATGCGTCCCGAACCCGAATGCGCGCAGAGTCCCGAAAAGATACTCGTGATCCACCCTGTCGAACGCCTTCTCCTGATCCAGGGAGAGGAAGGCGACCGACAGACCAGCCCTCTGGGAGTGGTGGACCAGGTCCCGGACCAGATGGATGTTGTCGTGGATGGTCCGGCCCGGGACCGTGTGGGACTGGTCGGGGTGGATCATGTGGGCCAGCACGGTGCCAAGGCGAGCAGACATAGCCCTGGCAAAGATTTTATAGTCCGTGCTAAGGAGGGAGACCAGTACGCGGACCCTCCCCGAGCGCGCAGCGGGACGAGCTCCGCCCACACCAGGTGGTGGTCCGTGCACGGCACCGGCCGCATGGAAGCCGCCGGAATGCAGGATACGTACGCCCGGGAAATGTAGAGGCGGTCGATTCTGGACCCTCCTCCTCCAGACCTCACGTAAGTGAAGGCGCTGGAGTCGGGATGAAGATTTCGCCAGACGTCCACCAAGTCGAAGGACCCGACCAGGTCCCTCAACTTCTCCATCGCCGGCGGGCATCGCGGGGGACCCGTACGGTCCCTCGCCTCGAGGGTACAGTTAAAATCCCCCCCGAGGATGACGCACTCGCCCACGTCGATGGAGCCCAGAAGAGCGGACACTTCTTCAAAGAAGCGCACTTGCTGCGCACCGGCCTGAGGGCCATACACGTTCACCAGATGGAGTGGCACGCCCCCCAGGCGAACAGTGACCTGGAGCAAGCAGCCCGGCACGTGCTCCTTGACCCCCAAGATCTCCGGCTGAAAATGCGGGGCCAGCAAGATAGCCACCCCGCTGGAATTATTGGAGAGGTGACTCATGCTGACCCCTCCTTGCCACTCCAGGAGCCACGTGGCTTCGTCTCCCGGAACAGTGTGGGTTTCTTGCAGGAAGCACACCGCATACTTCCCGTCCCGAAGGACCGAGAAGTTATTGAATCTGCGGCGCGCCTCCCCGCTGCCGTTGATGTTGAGGCTGGCTATGGTTATCTTCATGTCAGAAGCATAGTGCAACCTCTACCTACAACTAACGGGGGGAGGAAGCGCGGCCGCTAGTCAGCCGCCACCTCCTCAGCAGCCCAGTGAGAAGTGTTCTGAGCCGACGCAGCTCAAGTGGGTTCACACCCTCATCCGCGTCCATGGTCTTAACGGCGGCGCGGACGGAATCAATGAGCAGCGCCAGCTCCGACCACCTGTCGAGGGCCAGCCGGACCTTCCCGCGCCGACCCAGGCACGTGGCCATAAAATCCCGGAGTTCCCTTGCAGGAATGAGGGGAGACTTGGCAAGGGGCACGAGATCGTCCACCGTCTCGTCGGCGCCGGAGTCCGACTCGTCCTCCGTGCCCATCACCGAGTCCCCATCCTCCTCCAGGGGGTCGTCACCAGCGGCCGACCCGCCCACCGCGCAGTGCGCAGCGGACGGCTCGGCCGCAACAGTCGGCCCCGCCTCCGCCCGGATCCCACCCCCAGGATCGGTGGCGGAGGAATTCTCCCTGGGCTCCTCCAGGGGCGCCGGGCCAGAAGACGGCAGCGGCGGTTCGGAGCCCCCCTCCGCCCCAGACGCCAGATCGAACGGAGAAATCGGGGAGAACACAAATCCGAACTCCCCCAGGACGTCCGGCGCCCGAGACACAGCCAGAGGGCCTTCCTCTTCCGCGCCACCGGCCTCTGACCCGGCAGATGGGACGTCTTTGGCTAAATCCTCGACCAGGTCGAGCAGCCCCTGGGAAATGACCGGGCCGCTTTGGGCGAGCTCACTTTCTTCGAACTCGCCCGACCCAGACCCCAGGCCGCCCGACCCGTCGAGGGGTAACGGCATCGATAAATAGTCTATTTCAGCCGTGGGTTGATCCGCGACCCCCCCCACGGGCAGGGTCTCGTCCCCATCCCCGGGAGGCACGTGCTGCACAGACACATCTGCCTCAGCCTCCCGAGGGACAGGCGACCCCTGCCGATCGCCGGTGATGGTGGCAGCGGTGGGGGGGGGTGCAGCACCCGCGGCGGGCGACGACTCCCCCTGTTCGGAGGGACCCTCCTCCTCCTCCCGGTCCCCCTCCTCATCCAGGGTGTCGCGCCTTCTTTTTAGCGCGGAGGGAGCGAGGGAGACCTCCATGTCTGCAAAGGCCTCCTCCTCAACTCCCTCCGGCGGAGCAGGTTTGTCGGGTTCCTCGGGCCCGAGCCCAGCCGCAGGTAATGGCAATACCGCTGCGGCAGTTGCGGCCACAGGCTCGGGCATGAGGCCCCTCCCGCTCGCATCTGCCCCGGTCAACTCCGCGAGGAGCGCGGGTGTAAGGGGCTCAAGGGGCAAGGGCTCGCCATCCACGGGGGGACCCGCCCTAAGGTGTTTTTTCTTTCCCCGCGCCTTTTTTCCGACCGGACACGCTCCCTCCCCCCCGCCGGAGGCCTTGGTGGCATCGGCCCCCGACGTCAACCGCGCATCAGGCGTACTTGACGCGCGGGCAGACCCGGGGGGAGGAGCAGCGGCGGCGCCCGCCTCGGCCGCACGAGATGATCCGGCGGCCTTGGAGGCAGGGCAGTTCCTCCTGATATGCCCCACCTCCTTGCAGGCGTGGCACCGCACACCGTCCGACGTCCAAAAGACGCGATAGGCGGTCCCCTCGTGGAGGACGACGAACGCTCCGTCAGTGTCCTCCTCCCGCGCCAGCTGGATAAACAGCTGGCGCCGGAAGGAGAAGACGTGGCGAAGGCTGGCCTCCCGGAAGCCGAGCGGGATAGGCGTGATCCCCGACCTCACCTCCCCAAGCTGACGCAAATGGGGAAGGAGGAGCTCACCGGGAACATAGGGCGGGACGTTAGAGATGACAATCCTCTGCGCGGTGGCCTCGAGAGGATCCACCGGCAGGAAGGTCCCGCCCACGGTGAGCCCCTTGGTGACGGCCAGGGACACCGCCCGCTCCGACCCCAGGAAGAACACAGCCTTCCCGTACATTTTCGAGGCCGCGACGATGGCTGAGGGGCCGACAACCCCAGCCATGGCTTTGACGCAGGCCTCGATGGTCATAGTGGGGTGAGTGTAGCTCTTCACCCCAAGCTTTTTCGTTATCAGTTTAAATGGTGACGGGGCAGCAGAAGCAGCGGGAGCAGCTGTGGCTGTGGCTGCCGCTCCCGCATAAGTCTTGGCTTGCCCCGCCACCGGCGATGATGTAGTCGCCATTCTGGGGTGCTTTTTTAAGGGCTACACTCACCCCAAGTCACAGGCCTGAAGGTGTTAATGGCCTCAGGTAATATATATATATTTTTGTCCTCTATTGAGCAGAGGGAGCTGATTAAAATGAGGACACAACTCTCCCCTTACTGAATGAAATTGGGGGAGGGGCCCTCTCCCCTCTGCTCAATAGGCAATTAATAAAAGGTGATGGGACTGAGGTGCCTTAGAAAGACAGGCAGAGAGAGATAGAGAGAGAGAGAGAGAGAGGGGGGGGTAGGAAGGAGGGAGACCACAAGGGCAGTGTTGCCACTCAGGATGGTGGGTGGGTGTTGGCAGGGGGGCACTCTCTGATGTAGTTTAAAAGTCTTTGGTGATGGTCTTCTGGCAGGGGGAGAAGATGTCTTCACCTGGAAAAGCTGGAGAAGCCCAGGCTCAGTCCTGCAACAGGTCTTAATGATGTAATTAATGAAATTAGAGACTTCACCTGGTCAGCTCCAGCTCTCCCAGGACAGGCAATAGTAGGGGTGCTAATTAGTGGTGTGTGTGGCCTAGCTTTTAACAAGAGCCACACACACACACACTACACCCCTTGATGGTCCGGCCTTGCTTCTTCTTTTCTCCCCCCACCTAAAATACAAAGTCTTGGGAGAGTGCCCCAAATAACACCCACCTGTAGATGTTTCAACGAGATGAATCTTCCCTCCTTCCAAACAGTTGGTGGTTTTTTTTCCGATGTTTCTCTCCCCTCTCTCCTGAAGTGGAGGCCAATTTGGGGAGGCAGTGATAGAAAAGGCCTCTCCCCGGTTGATGTTGATATAGGCCTCCTTTCTCCTTCTCCTCCTCTGCCCAATCTCTCCAGGCACCTCAGTTGTTTGAAGATGTTGGAGGAGGTGGAGGTGGTGATCTACCTTTCAGCTACTCCTCTTCCTGGTCAGGAGACCACCACTCTCCACTCTCTTGTTTTGGCAGCTCCTTCTCCTCTTGCTGCTTGAGACAGCCAGAAAAGCACACAGGTCTTTACTGGTTGGAGGTCAGGACTAATACTAAATACAATATTACTACACAGTGCTTATATACCGGTGGTCACCACCGGTATTACGTATACAGCAGCCAGAGAAAGTAGTACATCTCTTAAGGTGGAACAGGCTTAAGTTCTCTTAAGGTGGAACAGGTTACATACACCACACTGGTATTAATAGAGGTGGGTCAGGAATCTGCTCTCTGGAGGTGAATGGGTTACTAAAATATTTTAAGGAGGCTGCGTGCCTTCATTTTAACTAAAGTTTGTTTTTAACTTCTGTAGGCCGGGAAACTGGACAGATGAAAGGAGATGAGAAGGACCGGATCCGTGCCTTTATTGCACTACTTGTGGGTCAGGAGGAGCAGAAGTGCTTTCACCGTTGGCCCACCCAGCTTACCTTTTAAACACCCCGTGATCGTCTGACTCCCCTCCCGCCAACCTCCATACCCCCACCCCATGCCAGCGATCGGCCAACCCCAACCCCCCATGATGTTCGATCCTCCCAATATTCAGCTCCCTCCCACCCCGTGATGTTCGATTCCTCCCACAATGTCGGACTTACTTGGCATCCGCTCCCCGGCTGCTTTCCAGCCCGACAGACTGTCAATCTGGCCTATTGATCATTTAAAACAGGTCCTTTGGTTTAATTCAGCAGGACCTGTAGGAAACCCTTACTTCCGGGTTTCCCGTCCGCAAAGCCTCCCCCCACCCCCGCACTCACTTCTGGGCTCCGAGTTATTACTGGGCCCAAAGTAATTATTTACCAAGTCTGCCCTTTCCTTATTTCCATTTTCAATATTACCCACATCTGTTTTTAAAGAGCCCACATTGCCCTTCTCGACCCTTTTTCTTCTAGTATGATTGTGAAAACATTTTGGCCTAGAAATTCAGTTGTTAGCGCCAGCCGCTAGCGCCTTAGGAGGAGGAAAAGTGGGGCTCTAAGCGGCTAGTGCCCGGGCGCGGCACGATCTGCGCCTCTCGCGAAATTGACTTAAGATTTAGTGGCGGCGCAAAACTGTTGCGCCCGCTCAGCTGCGCGCGCAGATCCTGACGTCATTTCATGGTGCAACGCCCTTTGTGCGCCCCGAACCGGAACTTCAGTGGTGCCGCCCTTATGTGCGCCTGGCGCCCCCAGCGACTGGTAGAGGGGAACGGTTCCCAGTCGCTGCGGGGCGCGGGGGGCGCTAATTAAAGGGGACTCCTCCTGCAGTATAATTGGCAGCCATTTTGTTCCACTCCTTCTTTGTGAGAGACGGATATTTGGAGAGAGACAAAGGGAGAAAGCTTTCTGGTTTGACTCAACGCTCGCACAGGTACTTGTGGCTTCAGGCCAGAGCTTTTCACTTGGATTTAACTTTCAGTGCCATAGCCTTGATTCGAAACATATAATGGGGGCTGCAATGGGTGGAAACGTTGGCTTACTTCATTGCATTCAAAGGGCTCAGAGATGCCGTTAGAGTGTGCCAGTCATGGCCAGACGGAGAAGGGCCAACAGGCGTCGGCACAGGAGGCCTTACCCACCCAGGGTATACCGCCAGCAGTTCTCATATCTGAACATGTCTGAGGAGCAGTGTGTTCTGAGGCTGCGATTCAGAAGGGAGGTGGTCACTGAGATCTGCCACCTGCTTTGCAGAGATCTGCAGCCACAGCTGAGGAGCAGGACGTCTCTGTCGGTGGCAGTGAAGGTGACGGTGGCTCCCAACTTCTATGCCACCGGCTCCTTCCAATCCGCTACTGGGGACATTGCCAACATCTCCCAGTTCGCGGTACATTGCTGCATCCGCCAGGTGACCAATGCCCTTTTCAGAAGGAGACGTCAGTTCATCTCCTTCCCCATGACCCTGGACAAGCAGCAAGAGCGTGCAATGGGATTTGCAAGAATAGCGGGCATCCCCATGGTGCAGGGCGCCATTGACTGCATGCATGTGGCTTTGCGGGCACCTCTACAGAATGCCGAGGATTACCGCAACCGGAAGGGCTACCATTCGCTCAACGTGCAGTTGGTGTGTGAACACAGGCAGCTCATACTAGCTGTCAATGCCCGCTTTCCAGGCAGCAGCCACAATGCCTTCATCCTGCGCCAGACTTCTGTGGCAGACATTTTCGAAGCCCAGCCTCACCCACGAGGATGGCTTCTTGGGGACATAGGCTATCCTTTGTGCACCTGGCTGATGACCCCGCTCCGGGCGCCCAGCACCCCTGCTGAAGAGCGATACAATGACAGCCATCAAGCGACCAGGAACATCATTGAGCACACAATCGGCATGCTCAAGCAACGGTTCCGCTGTCTGGATCGTTCCGGGGGAGCCCTACAGTACTCGCCTGAGCGAGAGTCCCATTTCGTTGTAGTGTGCTGCATGCTGCACAACCTGGCTATCCGCAAGACTCAGCCACTGCCAGCAGATATTGGAGGACCATCAGAGGAGGAGGAGGAGGAGGAGGAGGAGGAGCACCAGCACGGGAGGGAGGCACAAAGTGCAAGGGCCGTCCGTCGGTGGCTTATTGCAAGTCGGTTCTAGGCTCCCTCTCAGGGAATGGCTTGTGCCAATGAAAGAAGATGAATGTAGCCGCTCCGCAAGCCCTCAGCCGGTCAAGGCAACAAATACTTCCAATATCAAACATGGACAGTGCGATTGAAGAAATTGTTTTACTGTGCAAACTCTGTGCCCTCCCTGCATGACAAACTAATTCAGAGCAATCCCCCAAAAAACAGTCAGAGACATAACTGGCTCTCACAACCTTCACAAAATGCAAAAAGCAGTTAAACAAAAATGACCATTATCCTTGGCCTTTATAAACAACAAACACAACAGTCTCGGCCTTCATATATAAAAGAACACAACAGTCTCGGCCTCATTTATAAAAGAACACAACAATCTTGGCCTTCATATATAAAAGAACACAACAGTATCGGCCTCATTGATAAAAAAATCATTTGGCCACACCTTCTACTTTTTCCCCTGCGAGGGTGATCCGTCTCGCTTCCGCGAGTGGCCCCTTCCCGCCCTGCAGCTCCTCCTCAATGGGACTCCAGTGGCTGCAGCAAGGCTGGGGGAAGGCTGCTGAGCATCAGATGGTGAGATGACAGATGCCCTTGGGGGTCAGCCTGGACCAGCTCTGGGCCTGGAGTGGCCGGCTGCTGACTGCTCCAACTCTGCTTGGGCGGCAGCAGTCTGTCCTACAGGTGGTGGCAGCTGCAGTGGAGGAGTGACAGTGTTGGCTGCAGGAATGCTGCCAACCTGACAGAGCACAGGCACTCCCTGGTCGCCTGATACACTGGCACTCGCATGGGCTGAAGCGCAGACTGCTGGGCTGCTGCGGCGCGGCAAGTGCCCCGGTGATGGCTGGCCAAACCAGCGAGGGTGGCAGCAGTTAGTGCCCGTGTAGCCCTGGTCTGTGTCTGCATGACACCAGCCAGTGAATGCACGGCACGACTGAGCACTTGGCTGGAAGCCGCCTGTGATGCAGCGAAGTCCTGCAGACTCCTAGCCTGTGCTGCCGCGAAGACCTGCAGACTCCTGGCCTATGCTGCACTGAATTCTTGCAGGCTCCTGGTCTGTGCTGCCCCGAATTCCTGTACACTCCTTGCCAGTGACTCTATGGAGTCAGGCATCCTTGCCACTGCAGCCATGAGCTCAGTGTGCCTGCGCTCAGCCTGGGCGCCAATTTCCGCAAGGAGCCGCAACTTCTCTGCGCTCACCGTAGCAGGACTGGAGGCTGCACTCACCCTCCGGGGAGAAGGCTGCCGAGCTTCCCCACCCCTCCCGCATTGCTGCAGCCCGCTGGGCCCCGGAGCTTCACTCTCCTCCGACCCTTCCCCCCTGCTCCCCTCCAGGGAAGACGTGTCCCCATCATCACCATGGGATGCCTCGGCTGAGGGTGGCACTGATGGTCCGGCTTCCTCTTCCTCCTCCTCGCCCTCCGATTCACTCACAGTGCCAGCTTGAGGGCCTGCCTCCTCACCTGGCGATTCACCATCTGAAAGCAGGGAGGCACAAGAGTTGCTTTAGAGTGAGGACAGGGCGGCAGCGAGGGAGGCATGAGTGCTGCTATGCACTGCATTGGTTTGAGAGTGGCAAAGGATGCTGGTGTGAGGCGCAAGTGGAAAGAGAGAGGTCCAAAAGGCCCTTACCATTGGCGCCCAGAACAGGGTCGGCATCTCCACTGGCGACGGAGCCAATCAGCCGGCCTGATATAATGCGCTCCACACGCTGCTCCAGGTCGCTGAGCTGTTTGAGGTCAGGACGGCCTCCCCCGGTCTGTCGCTGCTGTCTTCGGTTGTGCGCCAGCTTGCCCTGCAAGAGAAAGGACGGCCTCTAAGTACAGTGTGAAGCCCTGATCTTGCCTGCACTGCCTCCCATGGTGGAATAGCCCTGACAGTGTGAAGCCCTCATCTTGCCTGCACTGCCTCCCATGGTGGAATAGCCCTGACAGTGTGAAGCACTGATCTTGCCTGCACTGCCTCCCATGGTGGAATAGCCCTGACAGTGTGTGATGTCCTGATCTTGCCTGCACTGCCTCCCATGGTGGAATAGCCCTGACAGTGTGAAGCCCTGATCTTGCCTGCACTACTTCCCATGGTGGAATAGCCTTGACAGTGTGTGAAGTCTTGATCTTGCCTGCACTGCCTCCCATGGTGGAATAGCCCTGACAGTGTGAAGCCCTGATCTTGCCTGCACTGCCTCCCATGGTGGAATAGCCCTGACAATGTGTGAAGTCCTGAATGTGCAAATGATTTTCATGACAGTCCCATAGCTGCTGGATGAGGGCTGGGCATTAGGGCTTTCAGGTCCCTTTGGCCATAAAGTGAGGTGCACATGCAGGGATGAGGAGGATAATGGAAAGGGTACTCACCCTGACAACCCAAGTGAGGTAGTTGAACTTTTTTCTGCATTGAATTGGAGTCCTGCCAACCATGCTGTTGGAGGTCACCCTGTTTGACACCTCCATCCAGGCTTTTCGATAGTCGCTGGGCAGCGGCCTCCTGCCACTTTCAGGGAAGAGGACAAGGCGCCTGCGCTCCACTGCGCCAACCAGCACCCTCAGGTCACCCTCGCTGAAGCGCTGCGCTCTCTCCCTGGCCTTCTCCATTGTCCTGGGCGTTGAACAGTTCAAGCAGCAGTAGTCAGGCCTTGCTTCAGGGCTGCAGTATGCAGGGCATGGCAGCCAAACAATTCCACCCTCCCCCTTTAAGAGCTGACCGGCGCCAGAGTGTCTGCCTTCAATCAGCAACTCGCCGCACCTGCGCTGCGCCCGCCCTCGGTGGTAGCGCCCCAGCTCGCTGGCTTAGCGCCTTATGATAGTCGTGCATCGCCTGCTTTAGCGCAGCAGCAACCTCTTGGGGCATTGCAACTGAATATCGGTGAAGGAGGCGCAAAGTTGTGCCGGGCGCAAAATTTAGCGAATGCCCGGCTGTAGCGCCCCAAACGTGGCGATACTGAATTTCTAGGCCTTTGTGTTAATCTTGATATACCACGCAAATTTCTTTTCGTATTCCTTTTTGCAGCTTTTACTATCTTTTTTGTCTTACTTTGCTGTTCTTTATATCTCTCCCAGTCCCCTGGATCTACTCTATTCTTTGCACTTTTGTATGCTCTTTCCTTTATTTTTATTTTATCTCTCACCTCTGTTTTATTTAGTAAGTAGAGCTCTTGCCCCTTAGAGGTATATACTGGTCCTGTATTAAGCTATATTTTTTTATTGAACACCTCCCATTGTTCATTTGTAATTTTACCCGATAACTGTTGATGTAACAAAAGAGTCTCACACATCAAGGAACTTTAAAGTAAGCTTTAAGCAACTTATAATTAAACTATATACAAGAGCGGTCTTCACCATGCCTCTAGGTGAAGCCCTTTTACCATACTGAGCAGTTCAGTATTTATACCAGTCCAAACACAGGAAGTGACGTATGCACAGGAAGTGATGTATGCACAGAGTTCACAGTTCACAGTTCACAGGAAGTGATGTGCACATAACTTCCCGGAAGTTATTATTATTATCACATTCTTCCCTCCTGCGAGATTAGAAGGCTGTGGTCTTCCTTTTATTCCGCAGCCGCCGAACGAGGAAGAGTCGCACCCGTTTGGGTTCCCGTCGTAGAGGGTCGCTGGTCCGCTTACATGCTGTTGGCCATTGGTCAGAGTCTGTGTGGCCTGGATTACCCTGTGAAGGGTCGGGGAGATCATGGCTTCGTGTACGAGTCCCAATAGGTGCAGAGTCGGTCTGTCTCTGTTCAGAGGGAGGTGCAGAGCTGGTCTGTGGCGGATCAGTACTTTGGTGCGCGGTACTGGGAGGGTCGCAACTTTGAGTGCGGGGTTCTACCGGCACCAAGCTAGTTGGTGTCAGATCAGGATCCTGGAGAGGGGTACCCGGTAGGTTCCAAGAGGCTCCTGGTAAAATACCATCACTCGATGTCCCACTAGGTCCTGGTGGGCAGGGAGCCAGATCCCGTAATGATACGGTAGATTCTTGGCCGTCGGGATATCGTATGTATGCATAGGTGGGGTTGGCATCGGTTAGTTCAACCTCGTCTATGAGAGGGTCATTTTTAGACGTCCGAACGTATCTTCGGAGTAGTACAGGTCCAGGAGTAGTTAGCCATGACGGGAGGGATGTCCCATAAGATGAGCGACGCTGGAATCCAAAGAACCGCTCATGAGGTGTAGTATTTGTGGCTGTAGAAAGAAGGGACCGTATAGAGTGCAATGCATCCGGAAGCACTGTTTCCCATTGCTGGTTTGGTAGGCCC
This sequence comes from Somniosus microcephalus, assembly GCF_052327205.1. Taxonomy (NCBI): domain Eukaryota; kingdom Metazoa; phylum Chordata; class Chondrichthyes; order Squaliformes; family Somniosidae; genus Somniosus; species Somniosus microcephalus. The sequence continues at coordinate 198,710,950 of NC_140987.1, forward strand.
CGAGATCTTAAAGCAAGATGTACGGAATTCCAGATGATACCGTTATACCTCTCCACCTGCCCATTTCCGATGGGATGATATGGCGTCGTTTTGCTTGTAGCAATTTCCCGTTCTGAGAGGTAGTCCTTGAGTTCCCTTGACATAAAGGATGGACCCCGATCCGAGTGAATGTAAGCCGGCATGCCACAGAGAGAAAATACCTGCTCAAGGCAGCAGATTACTGTGGAGCCAGCATATTGGAGCAGGGGAAGGCAAACGGAAAACGTGAATATTCATCAATCATGGTGAGCAAATATATGTTCCGAGTTGAAGAGGGTACTGGGCCCTTAAAATCGATGCTAAGTCGTTGCATCGGTTGGGTTGCGTGTATGAGCATACCATCTGAGGGGCGGAAGAACTGAGGTTTTAATTCTGCACAAAGCCGGCATTCTGAGCACATTTTCTTTACATCTCCAGTAGAAAAAGGGAGATTCCGTGATCGTACGAAATGTAGCATGCGCGTAACGCCAGGATGATACAATCCATTATGGACATCTATGAGAGTAGAGGACGACATAGTGGAGCAGAATGCTCGTGTGAGGGTATCTGGGGCCACATTCTCCTTGCCAGGTCGATAGTGAATGGTGTAACCAAAAGAGGCCAGTTCCATCCTCCAAAGCTGTATTTTATTATTCTTAATTTTGGTTCGTTTTCGATTATCGAGCATGAAGGCGACTGATCGCTGGTCCGTGATTAATGTAAAGTGCTAGCGAGCTAGGAAATGGTTCCACTTCCGTACCGCCTCTATGATGGCTGTGGCTTCCTTCTCAACCGGAGGATAATGTAGCTCAGCACCTTGCAAGGTCCTGGACATAAATGCTACAGGACGACCTTCCTGATTTAGAGTAGCCGAGATCGCTACCTCCGAGGCATCACATTCGACTATGAAAGGGAGATTCTCATCGATGGAGTGAAGAGCCGCTTTCTCCAACTGTTTTTTGAGAAGGTTAAAGGCTGCAACAGCCGCTGTTTCCAATGGAAATGATCAAGCATGCAGCAAGGGTTGGATTTCATCTGAAAAATGAGGAATCCATTTAGCGTAGTATGCAAACAGACCGACAGCCCGACGTAAAGAAGCCGGATTCTTAGGTGACGGGAGCTCTTGGAGCGGGCGAAGTCTTTCTGTGTCTGGCTTAATGATACCATTGCCTACGCAGTAGCCAAGGATGTTGATGGTCGGTTGCGACTCAACAGATTTAGATTCATTCAGGGTTAAGTTACGGTGATGGAGGGCATCCCGAAATTTTTGGAGGTTGGCGTCGTGTTCCTGTTGATTGTGACCTGCAATAGTAATGTTATCAAGATAGGGAAAAGTGTCCCTTAAGTTTTCCTGCTTAACCAGGCCATCCATTGCCCGTTGGAAGACAGCCACTCCATTAGTAACCCCGAATGGGAGGCGACGAAATTGGTACAGCCGTCCATTAGCCTCAAAGGCCGTGTACTGCTTATCTGAGACCTTCAAGGGTACCTGATGATAGGCACTTTTTAAATCGTAAGTTGAGAACACTTTGTATTCGGCCAGTTTATTAACCATATCATCAATGCGTGGCAATGGGTAGGCGTCCAAGTCAATATATTGATTGATGGTTTGCGAATAATCAATGCATAGTCGTTATTTGTGAGGTTTTAGAGGGTTCTTGACGATGACGATTTGAGCCCGCCAGGGCGACGAACATGGTTCGATGATATCCTCTGCTAAAAGTCGAGAGATTTCAGCCTCAATAAAAGATTGGTCTTCCTGACTAAAGCGCCGCGATTTCGTTATTATTGGTTTGCATCGAGGAAGAATACTGGCAAATAATGAGGGTTCATCAAGTGAAGCTGCTGATAATGCACAAAACGGTAATTTAGACAGTATATTAGAAATAGTAAGTCCAGGTTTGGATCCGCCGAACTCAATGGTGAGTTTCTTATGCTGTTTTTGAAAATCCAGCCCTAAGATGAGATCACTACATAAGTCCTTGAGCACCGAAAGTCGGGTGGAGGGATACATGCGACCATTAAGTGTCATATCAATAATACAAAAGCCGGAGATTCTGGTATTAAGTGATGACTGAGCCATCGCAATTGCCTGGTCCGATGGGAAGATATGTAGTTTCAATTTCGCAACAATCTGTTCTCTATTGAAACTATCAGTACTTCCTGAGTCAATTAAGGCATCTAAGGTATGCCCATTAATTGAAACTTTTGTAGCTGCATGAAACAGGTTCTGTGGGCAAGCAGCTGTAATTGGTATGGTTGCACAGAGAGTGGCTGAAACTCTAGGTGTGCTTCTTCGGGAGAGAGCTCGAGAGGAAGCTTGATAGGTCCTAGCCGGAGCATCTTGATAGGCCCTAATTGGGGCAGTTCAGTAGGCCTTAGCTGGATAGGCCCTCATAGAGGCTCTTGATTGGCAAACTTTTGCAAAGTGTCCCTTTTTATCGCAATGACTGCAGATCGCATTGCGAGCAGGGCAGAATTTCCTAGGGTGAAAAGAATCTCCACAAAAGAAGCATTCCTTTCTAGATTGCCAAGAGGCTGCTAAAGTGGGGTCATACTCCTCTTCTTCATCAGAAGTATCATCAGGATTAGATTCCTTCATGATAGGGTTCACCTGAGGCCACTTGAATCGTCTGGTTGCAGTTACAGCAGCAGATCGAGATCTGGGCAGCTGATAGAGGTCTGCATTTTTCTTTGCCAAATCCAGAGAACAAGCCAGGTCAAAAGCCTTTTGTAGCTCAAGTGTTTTACTTTCCAGTAGACGCTGGCGTATAAATGGAGAGGCAATCCCGCAGATGAAAGCATCACGAATCATTTCTTCGCGGTACAGCTCAGCCGAGGCTGCCTGAAAGTTACAATCTACGCTGAGCCTGCGAAGTTCTTGAAGGAATTTGTTAATCGATTCCCCTGGCCCGTGTTGGGCTGTGGCCAGTAGATGTCTAGCATAGACCTCATTTGCGGTCTTGGCATATAGTTTTTTAAGTGCCCGGATCACCTCATCGTAATTATCTCATTCATCAACATATTCAAACACTGTTGGGGTTACATAGTTGATAAGTATCCTCAGTTTAGTAGAAGCATTCGCTTTACATTCATCAAGAAAATTCTCAAAAGTACGGTACCAATGCTTCCATACCCTGCCAGCTGCTGGTGCGTTTGGGTCCAAGTCCAGACGAGTAGGCATAAGGATGTTTTCCATGATGGGTGGTTCCCTGGATCCTTAACTCCGAGTTTGTCCGAAGGTCTAGTATTTGTGAGTGTAAATACTAAGTTGCTTAAATTGATGTAACAAAAGAGTCTCACATATCAAGGAACTTTAAAGTAAGCTTTAAGCAACTTATAATTAAACTATATACAAGCGCGGTCTTCACCATGCCTCTAGGTGAAGCCCTTTTACCATACTGAGCCGTTCAGTATTTATACTAGTCCAAACACAGGAAGTGACGTATGTACAGGAAGTGATGTATGCACAGAGTTCACAGTTCACAGTTCACAGGAAGTGATGTGCACATAACTTCCCGGAAGTTATTATTATTATCACAACTGTTTTGCCCAGTTTGCTGTTGTCAGTCTTTGTCTCATCCTATTAAAGTTAACCTTAACAAAATCTAGAATCATAGTAACTGTGTTACGTTTCTCCTTTTTAAACTTAACATTGAATTCAATCATATTATGATCACTGTTAGTTAAATGTTCCCTTACTGTTAGATTATTAACTATGCTGGCTCATTACTCATTACTAAATCTCATATGGCCTACCCTCTTGGTGGTTCCAGAACATATTGCTCCAGAAAACTATCTTGAATACACGCAAGAAATTCAATACCTTTCTGACTTGAGCTACTCTGCTCTTCAGCATGGAATCCCTAACCATCACCCCCCACCCCCCATTGCAAATTTAGATGACAGGAACCAAGTCAGAGAGGATTGTTGAACACCATATTCACAACAACAACTAATATTTATATAGTGCCTTTATATATAGTATAGCACATGTCCCATGGTACTTAACAGTTGGGTGTTAGATCAAGCAAGAGTCAGTGAAAAAAGTAGGGGAAGTGGTAAAAGGTGTGTGGAAGAAGTAGATTTCAAGGAAATTTTGACGGTATATTTCTCAGGTGGATTGAAGAGGAAATTCCACTCTGGTGGATGTAGTGCTGGGAGGAGTGGTGGAGCATTGAGGGATCTGGTGGGAATGCGGGCATTAAAAGTAGAAGTAGGGGGGCTGTTGATCAGGTTGAATGATGCACCGATTTTGTAACAGGTGAAGGGTTAAAGGAGAGGGAGTAGGGAGTCCACCAAAAAAGGACTTGGCAGGAGATCTATAAAGGTTTAATGATTAAAAGCAGACTAGCAAGGATAAAGATGCATTCAACTTCTAGGCCAGGATGACCATTAATAGAGGGCCACAGCAACCGAAGTGGTCAAGCCACCAGAAAAACTTGTAGTCATATTTGTTTGGTCTTGACAGTCTAGAGGGAGTGATGGAACCAATACTCTATGTCCTGTTCAACATCATCTTGTTTATTACACCTTATCTAATAATATTACAATAATAGCTGAAAAACACACTTTTACCTAGAATTGATTCTCCTCTCCCTCCTCCTCCTCCCTTGCATACCTTACTCCTAACAAGGTAAATTTCTCTAAGCATCTCCCCTTTCCCCTTTTTATATCCCACATCATCTCCAACACATTCAGTGAGCCTTCCCTCAATCCCCCTGTGAACCCCAACATGTTGTCTACCCTTACCTCAGACACTAATGCAAGAAACTGGTAGAGTTTGTTTGAAGAAATTTGCGTCTGTCTCTTTCTGACTCTTCATCTGCCCTGGCCCCCATGAACCCAGGAAGAGAATAAGGAGCTCTGCAACACAGTGGAGGTCACCACACAGGTACAGGACTTCATCAGCCTCCCCTGTTGATACCTCAGGCTTAGTCTGGAAGTACAGAACCCTAATGTCCTGCTCAACCCCCGAGTTGAGGTTTCTTCCCCACATTCAATTAATTACTAAAGTTGTCGCCTGCAAAACAACGCCTACCTCTGCTTCTACCTAACCCTCCCCCCACTGCTGCTGAAACCCTAATTCATGCATTTGTTAACTTGAGACTTGATTTCTGTAACACTTCTCTTGTTGTCCTTCATCTCCACAAGCTACAACTTATCCAGTATCATGGCCTGTACCACATAACATCCTGCACACCCATCACTAATGTTATTTGAAAGCTCCACCAGCTTCCCCTCCCATGGCAGATTGCTGAAAATATCCTTGTTCTCATTTTTATTCCTTACATGGTCTCACTGAATTTTACTTCTGCCATCTCCTCGAGCCACACACCCGCGAATGCACCTTCCACTCATCCAAATTTAGATCATTTCTTGTACCTCATTTCCTCCTCTTCACTTTCAGCGGCTGCTCTTTCCGGCACTATGGGATGAACTTTCATTTATGATCCTGCCTGAAATCAGACTAGGAAACAGCAGCAAATGGCGAGAAATCTGGCGGTGAGGCCTACCAAAGGCTTAAAATAACAACAGAGAATGCTGGAAAAACTCAGCAGGTCAGGCAACATCCGTGGAGAGAAATTTGAGTTGACGTTTCGGGTTGAAACCCTTCTTCAAAACTGGAAAGAAAATAAAAAGATCGAAGGCAAAGCTGCAATCGAACAAAAGAAGAAAAAGAGACAATAAAAGGTATAAGAAGCCAGATGAGATGGTAATGGGCCCTTTTATTGTCTCCTTTTCTTCTTTTGTTCAATCGCAGCTTTGCCTTCGAACTTTTTATTTTCTTTCCAGTTTTGAAGAAGGGTTTCAACCCGAAACGTCAACTCAAATTTCTCTCCACGGATGTTGCCTGACCTGCTGAGTTTTTCCAGCCTTCTCTGTGTAATGCATATACCTTGAAGGGGGAACTACTTTTTACAGCTCATGTATACTGTAGTACCGACAGTGACTTTGGTGTATGTGCTTTAAGTCAGAACTACTTTTTACAGCTCCTGTATACTGTAGTACCGGCAGTGACCACACCGGTATATAAGCTGTGCGCATGCCTCTGCACCCCAGTCTAGAGATTACCCTCCTCCAGTAAAGACCTGTTATTTGTTTATGTACAGCATCCGTGTAATTATTTATCCACTGAACCACGGATCTAACAGTGGCGACGAGTGTTGATGCGAATCTACCTGCAACATTAAAAAAAATAGTCGAGTCCAGGAACACGGGCGTCGACCGCGAGCAACTGCCCAGCAGTCAGGCAGAGATCCAACTTCGCTGGGGAGGCTGTGGAGAGCCGGGCTTGGTTCCCCAGCCACAATGAGCAGTAAGAGACCGACGACAGGTCCAGAGCAGACCCTTCCCGAGCAGCGGCGGCTGGAGCCGACCGACGGCAGAGAGAGAGAGCCGGGCAGCGTCGAAGGGGTAAGAAAGAGGGTGAAGAGAGCAGGGTGCAGCCGGGGGTTGATCACCGAGCGGCATCAAGGAAAAATACTGCAAACCGCAGAGAGAGAGGGTAAGAAACAGCCGGGTTCTAGACTGAGCGGCGTCGACAAATATCAAGAGAAGGATGCGCAGAGCACAGCCAGGGACCATGGGCTGATCAGGGTCCATGGGGCGAAGCAAGGGGAGACGCCATTGAGCCGCGGAGAAGCAGGGAGAGCGCGGGAGGCGCCATTGAGCAGCGGAGAAGAAGGAAGAGCGTGGGAGACGCCATTTTGCGAAGCCGCAGTGGAGAAGACGGGCGAGCGCGGGAAGGAAGGAAAGCGCGGGAGATGCCATTTTGTGCCAGCGGAGAAGAAGGGGAAGCGCGGGAGGCGCCATTGGTGATAGTTAACGCACAACCAAGGATGCCGAAGAGTGGCAGTATCTCTACGTTCGACAATGAAGTCGAAGATTGGGCGACATATGTGGAATGTATTGAGATGTACTGCAGGGCGAATGAAGTGCCAGATGCTAATAAAGCACTGGTTCTGTTAAATTCCATGGGTGCAAAAACTTATGGGTTACTGCGAAATCTAATAACCCCAGAGAAGCCGGTAAACAAGAATTTTGAAAGCATAGTAGAAATCCTACAGGACCACTTAAACCCCACACCGCTGCTGATAGCAGAACGATTTAAATTCCATAAAAGGAACCAACACAAAGACGAAAGCAATGCTGAGTACCTAACGGAACTGCGCAAGCTATCGAAATACTGCCAGTTTGGAGCGGGACTAGCAGACACATTAAGGGACAAGTTTGTGTGTGGGCTACAAAGTGAAGGAACCCAGAAACGGCTTCTATCAGAAAAGGACCTTACGCTGGACAAAGCTTTCAGTATGGCAGTATCACACGAAGCAGCCGCAATGGGCGCTGAAGAGATACAACGGAGACCGCAAGAATATGGCACCAACGAAATGACCTATGGAACAGGGAAGTGCTATCGCTGCGGCAGAACAACACATGACCAGAAAGATTGTTGGTTCAAGGACCAAGTGTGCAGACAGTGTGGGAAGCAGGACACATAGCAAGAGTCTGCAGGTCTGGGAAGAAAACCAACAGTAAGAAATCTCCGCAGGAGAAGTACAAAAAGGTACACCAGGTGATGGACAGTGGTTCAGACGAACAGAAAAGTGACACAGACTCCGGAATCAAGGAGCTGGGTTGTCTGAAACTACATCATGTAACCGAAATGGAGGATCACCAGACTATCTGGGTTACACTCAAGATAGATGGAGTCCAAGTGGAAATGGAATTGGACACAGGGTCAGCTCTAACAGTCATAAATCAAAGGGACTACAAGCGGCTATTTTCACACATACCCTTGAAAGCTACAGAGATTGTCTTGAAGACGTATACGGGGCAAAAAGTCTAACCCAAAGGAAAAATAAGGGTGAAAGTGACATATAAAGGTCAGGAAATACCTAAAATGGATATATATGTATTGCCAAATGGAGGACCACCACTGCTGGTACGTGAATGGATCCAGAAAATACATTTAGATTGGCATTCCATACAGGCACTGAAGGTGGAGGCCAAAAAGGATGACGACGTCACACCTGGACGACTGTCAAAAATGCTAACTGACGCAAAAGAAGTGTTCCAGGAGGGACGAGGAACACTAAAAGGAATAACAGCAACAATTAAAATAGAGGATAATGCAAGACCAAAGTTTCTGAAGGCCAGACCAGTGCCTTATGCGATCAGACCAGCGGTTGAAGCAGAGCTGGAAGGGTTGGAACGTTCAGGAGTACTGTCCAAAGTGGACTGGAGCGAGTGGGCTACACCCATCGTTCCTGTAATGAAGAGGTCGTTGAGTAATACGCCTGGGGAACCAAAGAAAGTCCGCATCTGTGGGAATTTTAAGGTGACAGTGAACCCAGTCCTTCACACGGTGCAATATCCGCTTCCACGAATTGAGGATATTTTCGCCTCGCTATCTGGTGGTAAACGCTTCACAAAAATTGATCTAGCCCAGGCGTACTTGCAAATGGAGGTAGAAGAAGCTTCGAAACATTACCTTACGATCAACACCCATAAAGGTCTCTATCAATACAACCGGCTGGTGTTTGGAGTAGCCTCGGCTCCGGCTATCTGGCAAAGGGCGATGGATCAGGTCCTGCAAGGGATTCCAGGGACCCAGTGTTATTTGAACGACATCTTAATCACGGGCGAAAATGACGGTGATCACCTCGCTAACTTGGAGAAGGTGCTCGCCAGATTAAAGGAATATGGGCTACGAGCTAATCGCCACAAGTGCGAGTTTTTCCAGAAACAGATCTCTTATTGCGGCCACGTCATCGATGAAGAGGGGTTACATAAGTCCCGACAAGATAGACGCAGTAGTCAAGGCTCCAGCACCGGAAAATGTGTCACAACTGAGGTCGTTCCTCGGGCTGGTAAACTATTACCACAAGTTCTTACCAAATTTGTCTATGGTATTACACCCGCTGAACACCCTACTGCAAACAGGGGTACCATGGAAGTGGGATGACGAACGTAGACGAGCTTTCCAGAAGTGTAAAGAATTGATCACATCAAAAGAGGTGTTGGCCCATTTCAACCCAGCACTACCAATTCGTTTGGCATGTGATGCATCACCCTACGGCATTGGAGCGGTGCTGTCGCACAAATTCCCGGATGGTTTGGAGAGGCCAATAGCCTTTGCGTCTCGGTCACTAACTTCAGCCGAGCGCCCAGATTGACAGGGAGGCCCTCAGCCTAGTATGGGGAGTAAAAAAATTCAACCACTATCTGCATGGACAGAAGTTCACCTTGCTGACTGACCACCAACCACTTGTCTCCATCTTTAATCCTAAGAAGGGCATGCCAGTAATGACTGCACAGCGGTTACAAAGATGGTTCCTGTTTCTAGGGGCGAATCAATATGAAATAGAATATAAAGGCACGAGACAGCATGGGAACGCTGATGGGCTATCACGCCTGCCACTGCCTACTGTGGAGGAAGCACCAGCAGTGGACCCTATCGAGATATTTTATTCGTCGATAATTGAACGATTGCCAGTAACAAACGCGGATATAGAGAAGGAGACCCGCAATGATCCGACGCTGTCACGGGTATATGAATTGACGGTGAGGGGATGGCCAACACATGGCGACTCACTGTTGCCAGCATTCTCATCCAGAAGAGAACAGCTGTCAGTATGCCAGGGGACAGTGATGTGTGGATCCAGAGTGGTGATTCCACCCAAGTTAAGGGAGAGAGTGCTAAATGAGCTACATGAAGGTCATCTGGGGGGAGTGAAAATGAAAAGCCCAGCTAGGGCTTATGTGTGGTGGCCGGGAATCGATCAACAAATCGAAGACCTAACTAAGAGCTGCTTAGGATGCCAGAAGGTCCAAAATGCACCACCACATGCCCCTCTACACCCATGGGAGTGGCCCTCCTCTCCATGGCAACGGGTGCACATTGATTTTGCTGGTCCATTCATGGACTCAATGTTCTTAATAGCAGTGGATGCTCATTCAAAGTGGCCTGAGGTGATAAAGTTGTCTTCAACCACTACAGAGAAAACGATTGCAGTTCTACAGACCATATTTGCCAGAAACGGGTTGCCAGAGCAGATCTGCTCTGATAATGGACCACAGTTTGTGTCCGACGAGTTCCAAAGATTCATGAAAAGGAATGGGGTAAGGCATTACACATCCGCCCTGTATCATCCAGCCACCAATGGATTGGCTGAGAGATTCGTACAAACCTTTAAGAAGGTGATAAAGGCCATGTGCGACGAGGAAATTCCACTACAGCATAAGATGGACAATTTCTTATTAGCCTACCGAAACGCGACACATGCAGTTACCAACCAGACCCCGGCCATGATGTTCTTTAACCGAAGGTTGAGATCTCGTCTGGACTTGCTCAGACCAAATGTGCGAAGAAATGTTGAGGACAAACAATTCCAGCACATCAACGAGAAGCCGACCAGGAGCTTCAATGTAGGGCAACCAGTCTTGGCCCGGGACTATCGAACAGAGGAGTGGCATCCCGGAACGATATGTACAAGGCAGGGGCCATTAATGTACACAGTGGATGTCGGGGAGAACATTGTGAGACGCCACGTCGATCAGATCTTAGCATCACAGGAATGCGTGAACCCCATGTCTCGAGTGCCTGGGGATGAACCCGACATACAGGTAGTATCTACTTCAGACCCAGTAGCAGTGGTACCCGATGAACTACCCAATGAGGGGGGGTCAGAATTGCCTCTGCACCAAGAACAAGAACCTCCGGAAAGGCGCTATCCCGAAAGGGTCAGGAAGCCGCCCCAAAGACTGAATCTATAAGTGGACTTTTGTTATTGAATGTACATGTATAAATGTAATTGTTATTTGAATATTAAGGGGGTATTATTAATCTAAAAAGGGTGGAATTGTAGTGTATGTGCTTTAAGTCAGAACTACTTTTTACAGCTCCTGTATACTGTAGTACCGGCAGTGACCACACCGGTATATAAGCTGTGCGCAAGCCTCTGTACCCCAGTCTAGAGATTACCCTCCTCCAGTAAAGACCTGTTATTTGTTTATGTACAGCATCCGTGTAATTATTTATCCACTGAACCACGGATCTAACAGTGACCACACCTGTATATAGCACTGAGTAGTAATCTGTACAATCAGTTCCAATGTGAGCCACGTTGAGTAAACACCTGTTGTACCATTTCTCCTGCGGTCTGTGTCTTATTATACACAGACACAACATTGGCGACGAGGCAAGTTCGAACCTACCTGCAACTCTGCATCACCTCCCGGGGATTCGTTCCTGGAGATCAGTGGATTGGAGGTCAAGGCCAGAGACTCAGGTGTCGACCACGGGCAACCGCCCAGTCATCCAGCAGAGACTCGAGAATTGCGGGGGAGGCTGTCGAGAGCCAGGCTTGGCTTTCCAGTCGAGGGGTGGTCCAGCGAAACGGGCTGGCAACAGGTAGTGCGCAGACCCTTCCCGGACAGCGGCGGGCTAGAGCCCGACCGAGCGGCACAGCAAAGGGCCGAGCAGCGTCGATGGGGGAGAGAGAGAGAGGACAGAGCGCACAGGGTGCAGCCGGTGTTCAGGGGCCGAGCAGCGTCGAAGAGAGGGAGAGAGTGACGCGCAGAAACCCGCGAGGCGCCGCCATTGCCACGAGGACCGCCGAGAGTGGCGTTGGCAGCAGCGCAGGAGAAGCGCACAAAACCTACAGGGCGCCGCCATTGCCACGAGAACCACCGGGAGCGGCGTTGGCAGCAGCGGGGGAGGAAGGAAAGCGCGGGAGATGCCATTTTAAGCCATTGGGAGACGCCATTTTAAACCACACCCAAAATGCCGAAGAGTGCCAGTATCACCGCATTTGACAATGAAGTCGAAGATTGGACTACATATGTCGAACGAATAGAGGTGTACTGCAAGGCAAATGAGGTATCAGATGACAAGAAAGCGTCGGTATTGTTAAATTTAATGGGTGCAAAGACATATGGGCCTAGAAATTGGGTTTTGGCTTAGCCAGGGCTTTAGCGCCAGAAATGAGTGCCGGCGCTAAGTCCCCTGCGCGCGCCAAAAATTCAGTGGCGCCGCGCCCAAACGGCTGCCGGCGCTACTGAAGGGTCTTAGCGCCTGGAAAAGGGCGCTAACTGCCGTTTCGCGCTGGAATTCCGGCGCTGCGGCACCCGATGCGGTGCGGCAGGCTGGGGAAGTGCAGGCATCCTCCTTCCGTTAAGGAGGAGCTGCCTGCACCCGGCCGCGGCCCGCGCAAATCTGCTTAAAAATGAGCCCGGCACCTCGGACAAGTGCCGGGCTTGCATCTGTTCCGGGGCGGGGGGGAGAGAAGTCCGGGGAGGGAGCTGCGGGCAGGCGGCCGGCGGGAAAGCGGCCGGCCGCCACGGGGCCTTTAATGCGCCGGCGCTAACCGCAGTAAGGCACCTCTGACAAAACGCTGGTTGCGGCTGCCACGGGCGAGGCGGCCGCAACTCAATTTCGGAGTTCGGGCGGGTTACCACGGCAACCGGGACGCTGCGCACACCGATGACGTCATCGGTGCCGGCGCAGCGCTACCGGAGCAACGCCGATTTAGGGCCCCAGGGAATTTCACTACTGGCCATAACTCCGGCGCAAGGCCCTCTAGCGCCTCAAATGAGGCGCTAAGGCTACTGAATTTTCAGCCAATGGTTTATTACGAAATCTAGTAACCCCAACGAAGCCAATGGAAAAGAGTTTTGAAGACATAGTAACGATACTACAGGGACATTTAAACCCCACACCGCTGCTGATAGCAGAAAGATTCCAGTTTCACAAACGGAACCAGCATAAGGATGAAAGCAATGCTGATTATTTAACAGAACTGCGCAAACTATCGAAACACTGCCAGTTTGGAACGGGACTGGCAGATACCTTAAGGGACAAGTTTGTGTGTGGGCTTCAAAGTGAAGGAACCCAGAAATGGCTTTTATCTGAAAAGGACCTTACGCTGGAAAAGGCTTTCAGCATTGCGGTATCATATGAAGCAGCAGCACGGGGCGCTGCAGAGATACAACAGAGACTGCAAGAATATGGCACAAACGAAATGTCATATGGAACAGAGAAGTGCTGTCGCTGCGGCAGAACAACACATGACCAGAATGATTGCTGGTTCAAAGACAAAGTGTGCAGACAGTGTGGAAAAGTAGGACACATAGCACGAGTCTGCAGGTCGGGAAAGAAAACCAGCAATAAGAAACCTACCAAAGGAAAGTACCAGAAGGTACATAAGATGACGGAGAATAGTTCAGACGAACAAAAGAGTGATAACGACTCCGAAAGCAGGGAACTGAGTTGTCTGAAACTACATAATGTGATCATAACGGAGGATCACCGAACCATTTGGGTCACTCTCAAGATAGCAGGAGTCCAGGTAAAGATGGAATTGGACACAGGATCAGCCCTAACAGTCATAAACCGACGGGACTACGATCGGCTATTCTCACACATACCCTTGAGAGACACAAAAATTATTTTGAAGACGTACACGGGGCAAAAGGTCTACCCCAAAGGAAAAATAAGGGTGACCGTTATATATAACGGTAAGGAAACACCAAAACTAGACCTGTATGTATTGCAAGATGGAGGACCACCATTACTGGGACGTGAATGGATCCGGAAAATACAACTGGATTGGCATTCCATACAGGCACTGACTGTGGCTGACAAAAAGGATGACGACGTCACACCTGGGCGTCTATCAAAGGTCCTAACTGATGCAAAAGAAGTGTTCCAGCAAGGACTCGGAACGCTAAAAGGCATGACAGCGACGATTAAAATTGGAGAAAACGCAAGCCCAAAATTTTCTAAGGCCAGACCGGTACCTTATGCGATCCGCCCAGCTGTCGAAGCAGAGCTGGAGAGTCTGGAACATTCAGGGGTACTGTCCAAGGTAGACTGGAGCGAGTGGGCTACACCCATCGTCCCTGTGATGAAAAAGTCATTGAGCAGCCGCCTGGGGAACCAAGGAAGGTTCGCATCTGTGGGGACTTTAAGGTAACAGTGAACCCGGTCCTTCACACCGTACAATATCCACTTCCGCGGATTGAAGATATTTTCGCCTCGCTATCTGGAGGGAAACGCTTCACTAAGATTGATCTGGCCCAGGCGTAGCTGCAAATGGAGGTAGAAGAAGCATCAAAAAAATACCTCACAATCAACACCCATAAAGGTCTCTACCAATACAACCGGCTGGTATTCAGGGTAGCATCAGCTTCGGCTATTTGGCAGAGGGCAATGGAACAAGTCCTGCAAGGGATCCCAGGGACCCAGTGTTATTTGGATGACATCCTGGTCACGGGCGAAAATGACAGTGATCACCTTGCCAACCTGGAGCAGGTGCTCACTAGATTGCAGGAATATGAGCTCCGAGCTAACCGCCCCAAATGCGAGTTTTTTAGAACACAGATCTCATATTGTGGCCAAGTTATCGATAAAGAGGGGTTACATAAGTCCCCAGAGAAGATTGAGGCAGTAGTCAAGGCTCCAGCACCGGAAAATGTGTCACAACTGAGGTCGTTCCTCGGGCTGGTAAACTACTGCCATAAGTTCTTGCCAAATTTTTCTACAATACTACACCCACGGAACACCCTACTGCAAACTGGGGTGCCATGGAAGTGGAGTGATGAATGTAGACGAGCTTTCCAGAAGAGCAAAACACTAATCACATCGAAAGAGGTATTGGCCCATTACAACCCAGCATTACCAATTCGGTTGGCATGTGATGCATCACCCTACGGCATTGGAGCGGTGCTGTCGCACAAATTCTCGGACGGCTCAGAGAGGCCAATAGCCTTTGCGTCACGATCACTAACCTCAGCCGAGCGTAACTATGCCCAGATAGACAGGGAGGCCCTCAGCCCAGTGTGGGGAGTGAAAAAGTTCAATCATTATCATCACGGGCAGAAATTCACCTTGCTGACTGATCACCAGCCTCTTGTCTCCATTTTTAATCCGAAGAAGGGCGTTCCGGTGATGACTGCGCAATGGCTACAAAGATGGTCACTTTTTCTAGGGGCGCACCACTATGAGATTGAATATAAGGGCATGAAACAGCATGGAAATGCTGATGGGCTATCACGCCTGCCACTGCCTACTGCAGAGGAAGCAGCAGCAGTGGATCCTGTCGAAATATTCCATTAGACTATAGTTGAATACCTACCGGTAACTAACGCTTGTATCGAAAAGGAAACCCGAAATGACCCGACACTGTCTCGGGTATATGATTTGACGGTGAAGAGATGGCCAGCACATTGCGACTCACTGTTGCCAGCATTCTCGACAAGGAGAGAACAGCTGTCAGTGTGCCGGGGGACCTTGATGTGTGGATCCCGAGTGGTAATTCCACCCAAGTTAAGGGATAGAGTGCTCAATGAGCTTCATGAGGGTCATCTGGGAGGGGTAAAAATGAAAAGCCTAGCCAGGGCTTATGTGTGGTGGCCGGGAATTGATAAACAAATCGAGGACCTGACCAAGAGCTGCTCAGGATGCCAGAAAGTCCACAATGCACCACCACAGGCCTCTCTGCACCCATGGGAGTGGCCCTCATGTCCATGGCAACGAGTGCATATTGATTTTGCTGGTCCATTCATGGACTCAATGTTTTTAATAGCCGTGGATGCGCACTCGAAATGGCCTGAGGTCATCAAAATGTCCTCCACCACCACGGAGAAAACTATTGCAGTCCTACGGACCATTTTTGCCAGGAATGGCTTGCCAGAACAGATTTGCTCCGACAACGGACCACAGTTTGTGTCCGAAGAGTTCTGGAGGTTCTTGAAAAAGAATGGGGTAAGGCATTACACATCCACCCCGTATCATCCAGCCACAAATGGATTGGCTGAGAGGTTCGTACAAACTTTTAAGAAGGCAATAAAGGCTATGTACAATGACAACATTCCGCTGCAGCACAAGGTGGAAAATTTCCTGTTCGCCTAACGGAATGCGACACATGCAGTCACCAACCAGGCCCCAGCCATGATGTTATTTAACCGAAGGTTAAGATCTCGCCTGGATTTGCTCAGACCAAACGTACGAAGAGATGTTGAGAGTAAGCAATTCCAGCACATCCATGAGAAGCCAACAAGGAGCTTCAATGTAGGGCAACCAGTCTTGGCCCGCGACTACCGAACAGAAAAATGGCAGCCAGGAACAATATGTACACGGCAGGGCCCACTAATATACACAGTGGACGTTGGGGAAAGCATCGTGAGACGCCATGCTGACCAGATGCTAGAGTCACAGGAACAAGTCAACCCCATGCCTCACCCATACGTACCTGGTGATGAACCCAACGTACAGGTCGCATCTACCCCAGAAACAATAGCATCGGAAGCTGATGAACCAACCGACGACAGGGGGCCAGAATCGCCTCAGCACCAAGAGCAAGACACTCGGGAAAGGCGCTATCCAGAAAGGATCAGGAAGCCTCCCCAAAGACTGAATATATAAATAGACTATTTTCAGCTAATGTTGCATGTTAAAAGTGTTAATTGTAATTAGTTTGATATTTAATTGTTAAATGAGTGTTATGGTACTGTTAATCTAAAAGGGGAGGAATTGTAATGTATATACCTTTAAGGGGGGAACTACTTTTTACAGCTCATGTATACTGTAGTACCGGCAGTGACCACACCTGTATACAGCACTGAGTAGTAATCTGTACAGTCAGTTCCAATGTGAGCCACGTTGAGTAAACACCTGTTGTACCATTTCTCCTGCAGTCTATGTCTTATTATACACAGACACAACACTCTGTTGTTAATTTGGATTTCCAGCATCTGCAGTTTTTTGCTATCCTACCAAAGGCTCACCGTCCTAAGCTCTAGAAACATAGAAACAAAAGAAGATAGGAGCAGGAGTAGGCCATTTGGCCCCTCGAGCCTGCTCCGCCATTTAATGAAGATTATGGCTGATCATCCAAATTCAGTACTCTGTCCCTGCTTCCTCCCCATATCCCTTGATCCCTTTAGCCTTAAGAAATATATCTAACTCCTTCTTGAATATATTTAATGAATTGGCCTCAACTGTCTTCTATGGTAGAGAATTCCACAGGTTCACCACTCTCTGGGTGAAGAAATTCCTCATCATCTCAGTCCTAAATGGTTTACCCCTTATCCTTAGATGTGACCCTTGTTTCTGGACTCCCCTGCCATCGGGAACATCCTTCTTGCATCTAGTCTGTCTAGTCCTGTTAGAATTTTATAAGTTTCAATGAGATCCCCTCTCATTCTTCTAAACTCTAACGAATATAAGCCTAATCGACCCAATCTCTCTTCATACGTCATTCCTGCCATCCCAGGTGTCAGTCTGGTGAATCTTCGCTGCACTCCCTCCATGGCAAGAACATCCTTCCTCAGATAAGGCGACCAAAACTGCACACAATACTCAAGGTGTGGTCTCGCCAAGGCCCTGTACAACTGCAGCAAGACATCCTTGTTCCTGTACTCGAATCCTCTCGCTATGAAGGCCACCATACCATTTGTCTTCTTAACCACCTGCTGCACCTGCTTACCTTCAGTGACTGGTGCACAAGGACACTCAGGTCTCGTTGCACTTCTCCTTTTCCCAATCTATTGCCGTTCAGATAATAATCTGTCTTCCTGTTTTTGCCACCAAAGTGGATAACCTCGCATTTATCCACATTATACTGTATCTGCCATGCATCTGCTCAATCACCCAACCTGTCCAAATCATACTGGAGTTTCTCTGCATCCTCCTCACAGCACACACGCCCACCCAGCTTTATGTCATCTGCAAACTTGGAGATATTACATCTAGTTCCCTCATCTAGATCATTAATATATATTGTGAATAGCTGGGGTCCTAGCACCGATCCCTGCGGTACCCCGCTAGTCATTGCCTGCCACTTGGAAAAAGACCCGTTTATTCCAACTCTTTGCTTCCTGTCTGCCAACCAGTTCTCTATCCAAGTCAGTACCTTGCCCCCAATCCCATGTGCTTTAACTTTGCACGTCAATCTTGTAGTGTATGTAACCGTCTACCTTTAAGAGACTATTGTATGTAACCGTTCACCTTTAAGAGAACTATTTTAGGTGTGGCACTACTTGTTTGGCTTCTGTATATGGTAATACCGACGGTGACCACACCGGTATATAAGTGCTGTGGCATGATTTATAGGGCAGATTCGCCCTGACCTTCGAATAGTAAAGTCCTGTTGTATGTTACTCCTGAAGTCTGTGTCGTAATTAACTGCACAACCCACAGACTTTACAGTGGCGACGAGTTCGATCGTACCCTGCGGCAACAATAATTTCAAAGCAACGAAAGAGCGTCGAAAAGAGGCAACCGCCCTCGTCATTCGGCTGGGAGAAAACTCAAGGCTGCAGCAATAGAAAGGAGGAAGACTTTAGCGACAAAAACTTCCATCAGCAACAGGCACTGACTGTCCCTTCTGCCACGGTGACTGTGAGTAAGGGAAAGTGAAAAGAATAGCCGGAGGATAAGGGCTGGGCACTCGACCACGGTCGAGGGGGAAAAGGAGCCGGACAAAAAGTCGGGTCCAACGGCGTCATGAGAGACCGCGACCGGCGGGAAAAGCCGGGCGGTGACCGAAGCCACGAAGCGCTGCGACCGGGAGCGTAGGCGCGGGAAGAGAGAAACTCAGCCGCAGCCGGGGAGAGAAGCACCGGACTGCGAGAGGGCTGTGAGGCGCGATTGGGGTCCGAGCGAGCGGGAGAGGCAGAGCCGACCAAGAGAGACTGCGCGAGAGCCAGTCCAGTGGCTGAACTGTCCTCCGTCAACGGGGTGTAACCAGCGCCGGTAGAGCCGAGCGAGCGGGAGAGAGGCAGAGCCGAGCAAGGGGAACTGTGCGAGAGCCAGTCCAGCGGCTGAACTGTCCTCCGTCAACGGGGTGTACCCAGCGCCGGTAGAGCCGAGCGAGTGGGAGAGAGACAGAGCCGAGCAAGGGGAACTGTGCGAGAGCCAGCCCAGCGGCTGAACCTGTTCGCCGTCAACGGGGTACCCAGAGCCGGTCGCACTGCCATAAAATTTAAAAAAAGGGAAAGCCAGCGGCCGCCGCCCGTGGGGAAAGTGTACCCCTCCCGCCAGGGAAGAAACGCGGGAAGCCGCCATTAAGCGGGGAAGAAGACAGAAGCGGGAAACTGCCATTGAAGTGGGCGGGGAGAGAAGATAAGAGCGGGAAACCGCCATTTTCGTGGGAAAACCGCCATCTTAGAAAAAAAAAGAAATAATAATTTAAAGAAATACTTGTGTTGTTCCCAAAGAGAGGAAGATGCCTAAGCGTGGTAACATCAACGATTTTAATTCCGAGGTAGAAGACTGGGCCACGTACGTGGAACGCATTGAGATCTATTGTGAGTCCAATAAAATAGAAGAAGATGACAAAGCTATAACCTTGCTGAACTCGATGGGCGCAAAGACATACGGGCTCTTGAAGCATCTACTAGCACCAGCTAAACCGGCGGATCAGACTTTCGATGATATTGTGGCTGTCCTGAAGGACCACTTGAACCCTACACCGTTGATGTTGGCGGAACGATTCAAATTCTATGCAAGAACGCAACGGAAAGACGAAAGCAACGCAGAATACTTGGTCGAACTGCGTAGACTAGCGAAATACTGCCAGTTTGGAGGGAATCTGACAGAGGCATTGCGAAACAAGTTCGTGTGCGGGTTGGCAAAGGAAGGAACGCAAAAGCGACTACTCGAAGAGAACGACCTTACACTTGACAGGGCTGTCCTTATTGCAGCATCGCACGAAGCCGCAGCGAAGGGAACTGCAGAAATGCAGCTAAAGACAGCAGCACTAAGTGTGGATCAAATTACCTCGACAACAACAAAATGCTATCGTTGTGGGAAGACAACACACGACCAGAACCAATGCTGGTTTAAGAACCAGGAATGTAGGAAATGTGGCAAACTGGGTCACATAGCTAAGGTATGCCGGTCAGGGAAGAAGACCAACAACCAAAGGACCAACAACCAAAGGAAGCCATCACAGGAAAAGTACAACAAGGTACACAAGGTGGCTGAGAAGAGTTCAGACGAACAGAATTCAGACTCAGACCCAAACGGCCAGGAGCTGGGTAGTCTGAGAATTCACAAGGTGAGTAAGGAAGCTGACCTACAAACTATCTGGGTCATGCTAAAAATAGCTGGAATCCAAGTGAAAATGGAGTTGGACACTGGATCAGCTCTATCAGTCATAAATCGAAGGGATTACCACCGGCTATTCTCACATATACCCTTAAGAGATACCAAGTTCGTATTGCAGACATACACGGGGCATAAAGTATACCCCATGGGAAAGATAAGAGTCAAAGTGAGAGATAGGGGTAAAGAACACCCAAGAATGAACTTATACGTACTACATGAGGGAGGACCACCACTTCTAGGACGGGAGTTGATCAAGAAAATAGACATGGAATGGCACTATCTAAAAGCCATAACGAGTGAGGACTCGGTGCAGACAATCAGCTCAGATTCTGAAACGGATGACGATAAGACCAACCCAAATATGAAAGACAAGGCTGAAATGGACTTGCCGACGAAGGTTGGAAAAACGAAGGCATGCATAAAGGCTTATGCTCCAGAGAAGAACAAAGTTTCAGAACAGAACTCCACCGAACAACGACAACCTAGTTCGACAGAAAATTCTGAGCCTGTTCAAGTTACGGACATATCCATGACGGAAGAACACCGAGCTCGGACTCAAACTTATTTCAAATTACGACAACAATTAGAACAATTGAGTTACTGTCTCGTACAAGAGATGAAAACAATGAAAAAGTTCTATGACACCGAATGGGAGAATCTGGAAAGACAACAGAAGCAGCTAGCTCAAGCAGAGAGCGACCATAGAGCCATCGTGACCAATTACCGATCACATCTCCCTTATGCTGTTCAGGAGTTAGAATATTTGCAGGAAGAAGCAAATGAAGAGGAATCTTCAGGAAGCCAGGATTTTATTCCAGTTCTTCTCTATGACTCCTTACAAGCAGAGTGTGAGAAGTTGAAAGAACAGTATGAACAGGCCCAGGCTACAATTCTGGAAGGGGTTAACTCGGCAACCTCCGAAAAGCTAGTTTCAGTGGAAGCATATGAGCAATTGAAGGTTGAACATGAGCAAGAAGTCCAAAGGCTGCAGGAAATTCTTGATGAGCTCAAGGCCAAGACAGACTCATCGGTAGAAGTTCCATCCATAGATGAGAAATTAGAGGTGAAAGACATGGCAGAAGCTGAAAGACAAGATGTACAAGAACTCATAAAAATATTAAAGGAAACCCAAGACAAATATGGGGCGGCAATGACCGAGATTCAACAACTTGAAGAACAGATTCAACTGGGAATCCGTTCAGTGGAAGAAAAGGGAACTGTAAGAAACACAGAGACTGTAAGAATGGCCTCTGAACATGAGCTAGAGAGCATCAAGGCGCAACTTCTCCGAGCGCTGGAAGCCAAAGTACAAGAGGAAAAGAATGTGAAAGCATTGGAGGGAAAGGTGGATGAAATGGAGAAGACTCTGATCCACAGTGTTCCCGTGGAAGAGTTAACGGTCAGCCAACTCCTTCATATGCTGAAGGACAAGACTCTACAATGGGAACAATCTGAACACGAGCTTCAATCTTCAAAGGGAAGGAGTTCGGAGCTCTCAAAAGTTATGGAAATAGCTGAGGTTGCAACACAGATTTTACAGGGATGCCAAAATTACGCTGAATCACGTCAATGTGAACAGCAGAATGTTGAAACAGCTGCTCCAGTAGAAGGATTGAATAGCCTGATCAATCAATCCCCGAGGGAAGGGGAAGTGTTGAAATCACAAACGAGGTCATTAGTGAAGGATTGGCAGGAAACCCAGGAGGAGCGGGATGAATATGAACGCATGAAGAAGTCTCTTCAGGAAAGATGTCTAGGGAGGGAACAACAGTCGGCTAACATCTAGTTGGGTACGGAAGAAGTAGCAGGCCCTCTCGCTAGACTAGCTCAGGACGACACCGAATATTACCATGACCTGTTGAGTGACACTGAATATTACGAGGATCTGGTCTGCCCAGCTTGTGATGAAAACTCCCAAAGTGCAGAAATCAGGATGAAGCACTTAAAGTCTAAGGAACATAGAGAGATGGTGGCGCTACAGCTGGCAGCTGATAAGGGAGCCCCGAGAGCCTCCAAGAAGCAGAAAAGAAAAAGAAGAAGCAGAAGATGATAACCATCAAAATCATTATCACTCCTACCAGATCATGCACGTGGGCCCTACAAAGGGAGATAAATCAGTTGGAAAGTAAGGAAAATTACCAAGGCAATACAGCTGTTTGTAAAAGTCAGCATTGCTGGTTCAGCAGGACGGGAGTTCAAGCTGTTACGTCAAGGGGAAGACTAGTGGAGGAGTCACGCTAGCAATGTGAACCGGCTACACCACAGCGATGTTGTTCGGACCGAGTCAAGACTAGAGACTGAATCTATACACTGTTCCCACAGAGACTGAACCTGTGAAATGTTTCCCACAGAGACTATATCTGTAAATTGTTTACCTGAAGTTGAATATATGTATGTTAATGAGAAATAGTATGTTGTAAGCTAAAAAGGGAGGATTGTAGTGTATGTAACCGTCTACCTTTAAGAGACTATTGTATGTAACCGTTCACCTTTAAGAGAACTATTTTAGGTGTGGCACTACTTGTTTGGCTTCTGTATACGGTAATACTGACGGTGACCACACCGGTATATAAGTGCTGTGGCATGATTTATAGGGCAGATTCGCCCTGACCTTCGAATAGTAAAGTCCTGTTGTATGTTACTCCTGAAGTCTGTGTCGTAATTAACTGCACAACCCACAGACGTACAAATCTCTTATGCAGGACCTTTTCGAAAGCCTTCTGAAAGTCCAAATACACCACATCCACTGGTTCTCCCTTATCTATTCTATCAGTTACATCCTCAAAAAATTCCAGTAGATTAATCAAGCATGATTTACCTTTTGTAAATCCATGTTGACTTTGTCCAATCCTGTCACTGTTTTCCAAGTGCTCTGCTATTACATCCTTTATAATGGACTCCAGCATTTTCCCCACTACTGATGTCAGGCTTACCGGTCTATAATTCCACGTTTTCTCTCTACCACCTTTTTTAAATAGTGGGGTTACATTAGCTACCCTCCAATCCATGGGAACTATTCCAGAGTCTATAGAATTTTGGAAGATGACCAGAAATGCATCTACTATTTCTAGGGCCACTTCCTTAAGTACCCTAGGATGTAGATTATCAGGCCCTGGGGATTTATTGGCCTTCAATGCTGTCAATTTCCCTAACACCATTTCCCTACAAATAATGATTTCATTCAATTCCTCCCTCTCATTAGACCCTATGTTCCCCGACATCTCTGGGAGGTTATTTGTGTCCTCCTTTGTGAAGACAGAACCAAAGTATGTATTTAATTGGTCTGCCATTTCTTTGTTTCCCGTTATAAATTCCCCTGATTCTGACTGCAAGGGACCTACGCTTGACTTCACCAATCTTTTTCTCTTCACATATCTATAGAAGCTTTTACAGTCAGTTTTTGTGTTCCCTGCAAGCTTACTCTCATATTCTATTGTCCCCCTCTTAATTAATCCCTTTGTCCTCCTTTGCTGAATCCTAAACTGCTCCCAATCCTCAGGTTTGCTGCTTTTTCTGGCCAATTGATATGTCCTCTCCTTGGATCTTATGCTATCCCTAATTTCCCTTGTTAGCCACGGTTGAGTTACCTTTTTTGTTTTACTTTTATGCCAAACAGGGATGAACAAATTCTGTAGTTCATCCATGCGATCTTTAAATGTTTGCCATTGCCTATCCACCGTCAACCCTTTAAGTAACATTCCCCAATCTATCCTAGCCAACTCGTGCCTCATACCATCGTATTTTCCTTTATTTAAATTCAGGACCCTAGTCTCTGAGTCAACTACTTCACTCTCCTTCTTAATGAAGAATTCTATCATATTATGATCACTCCTCCCCAAGGGGCCTCGCAGAACAACATTGCTAATTAATTCTTTCTCATTACATAATACCCAGTCTAAGATGGCCAGATCTCTAGTTGGTTCCTCAACATATTGGTCCAGGAAACCATCCCGTATACACTCTAGGAATTCCTCCTCCACAGTATTGTTACTAATTTGGTTAGCTCAACCTATATGTAGATTAAAGTCACCCATGATAACTGCTGTGCCCTTATTGCACGTGTCTCTAATTTCCCATTTAATGCCATCCCCAACCTCAGCATTACTGTTTTGGGGTCTGTATACAACTCCCACTAACGTTTTCTGCCCCTTGTTATTTGTCAGCTCTACCCATACAGATTCCACATCATCAGAGCTAATATCCTTCCTTACTATTGTGTTAATCTCCTCTTTAACCAGCAATGCTACCCCACCTCCTTTTCCTTTTTGCCTGTCCTTCCTGAATATTGAATACCCCTGGATGTTGAATTCCCAGCCTTGGTCACCCTGGAGCCATGTCTCCGTAATTCCAATTACATCATGGCCCAGAAATTCAGGTCCCAATGCATGAGTACGGACGGAGTACTCACGCGTGGACCTGATGGAAGTGCCGGTTTCTTGCATGCACTACGCATGCGCAGGAAACCGGCATTTCCGATCCTCTGAACCAAGGGGTTCAGAGGTTGAACGCGTGCATGCAGGAGTCTGTGCGTGCACGTTGAACTTCCTTTTTTTTTTACAGGTTTGCCCGTGCGTGAAGGCCTCTACTTTTTGCACATCTTAAAACCAGGCGTAAGGACTTCATTTTAAAAGGTAAGTGGTCAATTAATTAAAATTAGAACATTTTTTCCACAGGTTTATTATTTTTAAATACTTTACAGTAAGGTAAGTGTATTTTTAGCCCCGATTTTTTTATTAAATTATTTTTTTCAAAAATTTAAATTATTGTTTAAAGCAGTTATTTAATGTTATTTATAGTTGATTTAAATAGTGTGATGTTTTTTTCAAATTTATTTTAAGGTTAAGTACTGTTTTGGGCGCCCGGAGTTTTCATGTGTTTGACAGTTCTTTCTGTCAAACTCATGAATGGACTTTTGCATCCTCCGATTGGTTGCCCAGTGCTCACGTGATCCCAGCCAACGCATCACACTAAGTACGCCGCTGGATCACGCAAGCACAGCGTGCCGGGAGCTGGACCGGGCCACAGACAGGAAATCCACGCAGGCCCAGGCCTCAACTGTCGGCGCGCTAGGTAAGTGTAGGTCGGGGGCTTGCACCCGCGGGAAGCCCCTGACACGAATTTCTGGGCCCATATCCATTTGCCTCTATTTGCACAGCTAATTCATCCACCTTATTACGACTGCTCTTCGTATTAAGACACAAAGCCTTCAGGCTTGTTTTTTTAACACTCTTAGTCCTTTTAGAATTATTATTTACTGTAGCTCTGTTTAATTTACACCCTTAATTTCTCTGCCTTCCACTTTTGCTTTTCTCCTTCCTGTCTTTTGTTTCTATCCTTGCTTCACTTTCCTCTGTCTTCCTGCACAGGTTCCCAACCCCCTGCCATTTTAGTTTAAACCCTCCCCAACACCACCAGCAAACACTCCCCCTAGGACATCAGTCCCGGTCCCGCCCAGGTGCAAACCGTCCAG
Organism: Somniosus microcephalus; assembly: GCF_052327205.1. Lineage (NCBI taxonomy): Eukaryota > Metazoa > Chordata > Chondrichthyes > Squaliformes > Somniosidae > Somniosus > Somniosus microcephalus. The sequence goes on from NC_140987.1 coordinate 198,736,554, forward strand.
TTTGCACTGGTCCCACCTCCCCCAGAACCGGTTCCAATGTCCCAGAAATTTGAATCCCTCCCCCTTGCACAATTCCTCTAGCCATGTATTCATCTGAAATATCCTTGTATTACTACTCTGACTAGCATGTGGCACTGGTAGCAATCTTGAGATTACTACCTTTGAGGTCCTATTTTTTAATTTACCTCCTAACTCCCTATATTCAGCTTTTAGGACCTCATCCCATTTTTTACCTATATCGTTGGTACCTATATGCACCACGACAACTGGTTGTTCACCTACCCCCTCCAGAATGCCCTGCAGCCACCCTGAGACATCCTTGACCCTTGCACCAGGGAGGCATCATACCATCCTGGAGTCTCGTTAGCGGCCGCAGAAACGCCTATCTATTCCCCATACAATAGAATCCCCTATCACTATAGCTCTCCCACTCTTTTTCCTCCCGTCCTGTGCAGCAGAACCATCCATGGTGCCAGGAAGTTGGCTGCTGCTGCCTTCCCCCGATAAGCTATCTCCCTCAACGATATCCAAAGTGGTATATCTGTTTGAGAGGGGGAATGGCCACAGGGGACCCCTGCACTACCTGCATGCGCCTACTACTCTGCCTGGTGGTCACCCATTCCCTTCCTGCCTGTGCAGCCCTTTACCTGCGGTGTGACCAACTCCCTAAACGTGCTATCCATGATGTCCTCAGCATCGCAAATGCCCCAGTATGTATCTATTCGCAGCTCCAGCGCTGCAATGCGGTCTGTCAGTAGCTACAGCTGGATACACTTCCCGCACACATGCTCGTCAGGGACACAGGAAGTGTCCCTGATTTTCCACATAGCGCAGGAGGAGCAGGCCACAGGGTCGAGCTGTCCTGCCATGACTTACCCTTTAATTAATTTAAATTAAATTAAATCAATCAATACCACTAATTACACTACAATTAAACGATATACTCAAGGGCCCTTGGTTACTATCACTCCCCGATACACAACAGAGTCCTTAGAAACTACAACCACAAAAATTAAGGCATTCTAAATTTTATAAACAATTAATCTTAACTGTTAAACTATAGAATAGTATAAATACTCACCTGGCTGTACTCACCCAATCAGCTGCTTCCTCTTGCCCGCGTCACTTTTTGAATCATGATGTGGCTCCGGAACGCCGCCGCCGGTCTGTGAGATTGGTAAGCCTCTGTAAAAAAGCCCGCGAAAGTGAGTTTAAGGAATCACTGTACCATTGCTCTCTGCTGCTCCCGGTACTGGCCTCTGTAAAAATGCCCGCAAAAGTTAGTTTAAGTACTCACTGAACCATCGCTCTCTGCTCCTCCTGGCACTGGCCTCTATAAAAAAGCCCGCGAAAGTGAGTTTAAGTACTCACTGTACCGTCGCTCTCTGCTCCTCCCGACACCGGCCTCTCTCCTCCTACCCATTCTGGGCCAGCTACCAACTGTCCCTTCCCCACCCACTGCAGGCAGTTTACCATTATGTAACAATACAAAATAAATACATGCTACAGTTCCTTGCATCAGTGTTACATATCTCTCTTAACTAAAACAAGATGACTTCTAACTGTTCTGCCAGTATTTCTAACCTCATAACTCCAATTTTAACTTGGGGCCGTTTGGGGCAAGTGGGATGTAGGATGAGAGGGAAACCCCCATGGATTCCTTGGTGTGAGGCCTGTGACATTCATGGATTCCTTGGTGTGAGGCCTGTGACATTCATGGATTCCTTGGTGTGAGGCCTGTGACATTCATGGATTCCTTGGTGTGAGGCCCGTGACAGTCATGGATTCCTTGGTGTGAGGCCCGTGACAGTCATGGATTCCTTGGTGTGAGGCCCATGACATTTTAATTCCTAGCCATCATTTATATTCCCCTGCACTGCCTCCGGGGACCCACGGTAATGGTCTCTGGCAAGGTAAGTGAGGATTTGGGGTGTCCAAGTTGATAGTGGCCGGAGAAGGTGTAGAGATTTGGCCAATTAGTAGCTTATCTCTAGTCTTTCAAATGGTCAGGATTGACTGCAAACCAATATGGTGGGTATATTGGCCTAGAAATTCACTTGGGCGCGGGCAGCTCGCTCGCGCCCAAAAGTTAGCGCTGGGCGGGGAGGCATTAGCGCACGCTGTATATTCGTCTTCTGCGCCCCAATTCGGAAGCGGGCGCTATACCAGGGTGTGCCCGCCTCCGTTTGGGGCGCTGCAACTGAATATCGGCGCGCTAGTTGCCGCAGCGCCACCCGATGCGGTGCGGCAGGCTGCGGTACTGCAGGCCGCCTCCTTCTCTTAAGGGGGAGGTGCCTGCAACAGCCGGAGCCCCGATCGCGAGTGCCGGCAAAAGAGCCCGGCACAACGGAGAAGTGCCGGGCTCCACGGAAACTAGCCGGCAATGTCGCGGGGGGGGTGGAGGAGGCCGGGGAAGGAGGTGCGGGCAGGCAGCCGCCGAAAAAGCGGCCGGCCGCACCTTCTGCTTTAAAGCGCCCCACTATGGCAGCAGGACGGCCCCGTTTTCTGTTCGCTGTTTGCGCCCGCTTCGGAGGAGGCGGCCGCAAATAAATATGGGGATCGGCGCGGTTTCGGGGCGTTATGGGCCACCGCGCACACTGATGACGTCATCGGTCCCGGCGCAGCGCTAACGGCTACCGCCGCCAATACCGCTGCACTCAATTTCCGCGCTACCACCCCGCCGGCGCAAAAGACCTCTTTAGGCGCTAAGTGGGCGCAAGGCCCACTGAATTTCTAGGCCATTGTATTTAATCAGAGTTTAAGATGGAATATGACATGTTAGTTATACAGCAAAAACATACGACCGTGACAAGTAGCTGGTACCATGCCTATTCTAAGATGGATACTTTAGCCTCCTCAAATTCCTTTCATTCTATGTCTTTTCCTAATTAACTTTTAATTATCTTTGCAAGCAGTTCTGCTAAATAAACTCCAAATTCTATCTGTAGAGATTATAATATGGTTATTAGTAATAATGGAAGAAGCATACGTTTGGTCTTCACTGGCCAAATTAAAGATACATTAACAAAGTCAAAACCCTAACTTACAAACAACAGATAATTAGCCTGGCAGGGGCATCCTATGGGTTCCCGTGTGGAATGTTTATGCCTCACCTAATCTAACTGATTAAAAAGACTGTCTCAAATTCTAATACGAGTTTTCCAGGAAAAAGAAACTTAATCAATCCCCTTACTTGTCTCAAGCCGAAACATAAAATAATTTAAACACAGTATTATTTGTGTAGCCATATACATTGTTAGGCACCCCTAGTTTCTGTAAGATTCGCAAAATTCCCACATTCCCCCAAGGTTATTAATAAAAGGGACCCTGCATGGACATTTTAAAAAGGGTACCCAAAAGATGGTGTCCGCACCTCGTGACCAAAAGCCTGCAAGATTTTTTTTTAAAGCTTGGACTCTGTGGCAGCGCAAGCAGCTTTTGGGGAAATCGAAACCTAAAATGCAGTTTCCGTGGAATAGGTCTTTGTATTTTGGAAAGCAGACAGCAATCATTGAATATGCATTAAGCCAGATCGTGGCAGATCAAAACCACTTGAGGCCATCAAGTTATCTGCATAAATAATCGGAAACAGCTTATGGAAGCCATCAAGGCTGGCCAGGCCAATTAGAATGCATTAATAATACAGTCTGGATGCCAGGCCATTAGGTGCGATAAACGGCCATCTAAAAACAATTAGTTTAGATTGCTATAATTATTTAAAACAGCCCGCCAAAATTGGAACAATGAACTAACCTGATTTGGTGCGCAGATAAGGGCCATTCGAAAGGAGTATAACTGTGGGCCCCGGGTCGCAATCACTCTCTTGGCTCTGGCCCTGGTCTCTTGACTCTTGTCGGGCTTGGGGCTGCCGCCGCTCGCACTCATGCCCTGGCCTCGTGGCGGGTTCTCTCCTCGCTCCCCGTAGCAGAATTTCAACAACTAAGGACATCCATACCAATTGCAGGGGAGGGGAATGAGACCCGAGTCCCTAGTCATCCAGGACACCCAGGCCGCAAAGAGGGGCGAGACGAAACTGAGTGGGCAGCCCAGGGCTTGTATGGTAACCGAACGAGACGAGATGAATTGAGACGAAGAGTAAGGTAGACCCGACAAAGAGCAGAGAAGGGCAGCAGAAGATGTATTAATTAAAAACCCGAGCGCCGAGTTATAAGCTGACGCTCGGGGAAGGAAGTATCTGAGGACAGTGAGACGAAGTTGGTTGGGCGAACCTTGCAATTAAGCTGGCGCTTGAGGGCAAGCCTCTCATTGAACATTGCGAATAAACGCAGGTGTCCACGCCATGACGAATAGGTTGGCCTTCTAAGCTTGGGTAGTAAAATCTAAGCAGTAAAAACTGCTAATCGTCTCATTGACGTAACGTTAACGCCGACGACCGCCCGAGGGAGAAGAAGAGGAGAACCCATCGCGACGAGTCGACAACGGCAGCAAAGGAGAAGAAGGTGTGTCGCAGCAGCAGCTCCAGCACCGCGCCCCTGAAGACCACGTGGCGACGGGGTACCTAAGAGGACAGAAAGCCAAACCTCAAAATTTGCATTCGTCAAACAGTTGGCTTGGTTTTGGATTGGTGAGCATGAATTCTGGCCCCTCATAGCTTAATCTAGTTAGGTATAGGGGGTGGGATAAGGATAAGGGGATTGTTAAAGTAATTGTTTTTCCCTCGATGTGCCGTGTGTTCCCCATTCCCTGTATAAGAATAGTTATTTTGTAATTTGCCTGTATTTTATACTAGTGACTTCTCATAAGACTGTTTTATTTTCTGTTTAATAAAATCTTGGTTTTCTTACATCCAAACCACTTGTCTACTTGAGTCTTTCTGTATCGCCGCCTGTACCTAAGTCCGGTGTCTAGAACCCAGGGGTGTGGGAGCGATTCGAACCACTCACCAACAGTCAGGGGTGTTGTGTTGGTACCTTTCTACCTAGACACAATTTAGGACTCAGAACTCAGAGATTCAAACATGAAGTGCTTTATTGGAAGGAAAAGGAAGTTCTGGAACGTTCCGAACAAAGAGAGCTGAACTTAACCGAGAGAATACCCAACCACTTATCTCCTGTGACAGCGCCACCACAGATGGGAGGAGAACACACAATGGAACACACAATACATAACATTTCCTCCCCTCTTAAATGGAAGGTCCACATTATTCCTCAATAGGTAAGTTACTTTCAATACACTCAACTAACCTAAGGTCGAGGTAGACTGCCTCAAACCCTAACTTTACCCTGGGGTTTATTCTGCCCCAGTCTTGTGGGTAAGTCACTAAGCCTACAGATCCAAGCGTCTTGGAGGCCGCCGCTCTCTGACAGGATATCGGCGGTCATCGCTGGCTTCCACAGCAGTAGGCATTGACACAGGCCTGGATGGAGAAGGTGCCTGTGTCAGTTGAAAGTCAGGAGTTTGCACAGGTGGAACAGTCTCTTTGACTTCCTGTGTTGGAGAAGAGCATTGTGGCAAAGGATGCTGGTTTGCGGTATCATTCGGAAACAGTTCAGGTCAACCAGCCATTGGAGCCTCTGTGGCTGTCTCTGCTCCTAGCAACAGTTGATCTGTGTGTCTTCTCCAGACGACGTCCTCAGCAGTCTCAACCGTGGGGCATAACTGACTGGGCGCACGCGCCACACCCGCCACCCCCTACATTTCTAACAAAGGGAGGAGGAAGCCTGGGGGAGAGGAGGCCCAAGGTTTCCTTGCTGGGCCAGGAAGAGCACACCTCGTCCTCCTGTGCCAAAATGAACCTTAAGAAAATGTAAAACAATTAACCTTCCTGGGCCTCATCTGGCCCCATGCTGATTACTGCCAGTTTTTGCTGGCGTGTCTGATGCTATGAAGGCCTCCCGATCCAGGGAGATAAAATTGCATTGTGGCACTGATGACGTCTTGGGGCCGTGACTCTCCCATTTAAAAAACCTGCCTGGAGCGGGCAGCCTTTACAAAATCGGAATCTCCCGCCAGTTAACCTGGAGGGAGGTGGGAATATAGCGGGATCATAACGCAATCTCCCCGCCACCGCCCCCCCACCCCCACCATTGCCATTTTAACTACCCGCCCTGTTTTCACCGCATGGGCTGGGTTAAAATTGGGCTTTCTCTTTAAGACCTAAGCCGCGATTTTCCCAGCGGAGGCGGGTTGGAGTTAGGTTGGAGGTGGGATGGAGTCGGGTTGGCTGCTCGGCGGGTTCTGGTCCCACTGTTGGTTTCAGCCGCTCTGAAGTAACTATTTTGCCTTAACTGGGCTTATTAAGCCTGCCTTGCGCGTTACCCGGCCCAATCAGTGGGTTCGGGTCTGCTGCTTGCCTCTGCTGATGTCTTCGATTCAGGTGCATTTAAGGGGCCCATGTAGCCTTCGGGTTTCATTAGCTTTCTGATGCTCCTGAAAACTAGTCTTTACAAGATGACTGCCGCAAGAGCAAAGGCTGCTCCTCGCTTTGATGATGACCCCCTCCATGATCTTGTGGAGGGAGTAAGAGGGCGCAAGGAGGTTCTGTTCCCGCCCAATGGCCGGACGAAGCCTCCTCAGTGCAGAAAGGCAGCCTGGCTGCAAATTGCTGAGGAGGTAAGCACAAGGTCGTTGTGTTCATGCACCTGGGTCCAGTGCCGAAAACGGTTCAATGATCTGCTACGCTCAGCAAAAGTGAGTATAACATCACACTTACCTTCAATCTGCTTCCCATCTGTTCTCATCACCAGCACTCTGCATTGTCAACCTACTCCTGCACATCCCACTTTACCCTTACATCCCTTGTACCCTTAACCATCCCACTCTCTCCATGTACAGAATCACTTCACTATTCTACTATGCACCCCTCACACTCGCTCTCACTGTTATGCAATGACAACAACTAGCAATGCACAGGGAGGCACCTTGGTATTGGCACCTCACTCCATCTTTGTCTCCCTCAAAGCATCTATGCTATGGATTCTTTATACTCACTCCATCAATCGCGCTGAAACTCCACTTGTGTCCCTCATTGCAGGAAAAAAGAGTCCACAATAAGAGGGAGAGGTAGAGGACAGGAGGAGGCCCACCTTCGATGGCGCATTTAACAAACGCTGAGGAGGCTGCTATTGAGATCATTGGCGGTGCAGAGGAGCTGGAAGTGGGGGACGGAGAGACGGGCGCAGTAGAGCAAGCTGATGACAGAATAGATTTGCAACACTCTCATTTAGGTTTCATGATTGACTGATATTGCATCTGATGTTCATACAGATTGACTTCTGATCATCTGCACAATAGGATGTGTCTGCTACCTACATATCACATGTCTAACTCATGCCTTTACTCTCCCACAGGACCATCGAGAGCCCCCCTCCCCACTGTCCAGGAGGAAGAGCCGGACGACTCCTCAGAGAAACCTGCAGCCTCTGAGGGAGCAGCGTCGCCAGAAATCAGTGCACCCAGCACCAACGCAGATGCGCACACCTTGGTGGGTCCTTCGCGACACAGAGTAGTGTTGTCACCTGGTGTATCACAGCTCACAAGTGAGCATCAGCAGATGGTGGAGACAGCGACAGCAGTGGAGAGTCCTCGTCAGATGCCGCAGGGTGCTTCTAGCACTGCCAGCTGCATGTAGACGCTGTGCCTCTAGGGCCATCCAGAAAGAGAGCGGTGCTGGAACTTCAGGAACGAGTACAGGGTTTGCATCCATGGTAACTGTGAGTGTGCAGAGAGTGGAGGAGGCCGTCTCAAACATGAGCAATGCAATGGTGCACGCAATGGCGAATGAACGTGCCACCATGGAAAGGATGGCAACCTCCATGGAGGACATAAATCACCAGGCTTAAATGAACATGGTGACTCTTCTAAATAGATGGTCTGCTATGGAGGATAGATGGGTGTCTATTGAAGAGAGGAACCAGAGGTACATGGACGTCCCCATTATGAGGACTGTCAGTACAGAGATGGGTCCTCATGGCCCCACTGATCTGCAGCAAGGTGCTCTCCAGCCACTTGCTAGCAGTGAAATGCGGGTGACCCATGAGAGGGATGTTGGTGGCCGACAATAAGGAAGTGTGGGCTCCTCTCCAAGTGTTCACACACCCATGCCACTGCGGAGCCCTTGGTCAGAGCCCCAGATTCCTCACCCAACTGAGATGGCCGTCTCAGCCCTTGCACAGCCGCAGGAGGAGCAGACTGTTACAGAGCCCTCCCAGGCTCCCAAACTCAGAGGATACCCACCAAAGGCATCTAAGGAGGTGCAGCATAGAAGTGAACAAGGTGCCTCTACATCTGCTGAAGCCACAGGGGAAGCACCACGTAGAAGCATGCGTAAGAAAAAGTTAACACACAAATAGTCACAAGGGTAGTCACTTGGGTGTTTTGATCTCATACAAAGTAACGTGTGTCATCGTGATTTCAATTGTATTAAAGAAATGCGATGGCAAAGATTCAAAGAGTTGGCCTATGTGTGCTCAGAAAGGGAAGTTGCACAGTGAGGGGTCAGGGTGCCTTTCATCTGTAATGATGGTGGTGAGAGTGATAGGAAACCAGTTTATTGTACAGATGCTGTATGGTGTATTAAGAAGATTGGCCAGACATTCATTTCCATGTGCCAGCCACATGTGGTTGATGCGTAAACTTACGCGAATCTGGCATGGATTAGTGTATCCTTTGCCTCACGGCCAGCAATGTGGTTGCTTGTTTGTGGAATTCGTACGTGCTCCTCTGCAAGGTGTATCTCATCTGCCGCCTCCTCCTCCACCTCCTCCTCCTCCTCCTCCACTTCCGAGAAGGCTGTGCACTGAGCCACTTGTTCCTCAGGCAGCAGTAAGCCACGCTGCTGTGCGATGTTGTGCAGGGCACAGCAGACCACGATGATTCTGGGGACCCTGGCTGGTGAGTACTGTAGGGCTCCACCAGATCTGTCGAGGCATCTGAATCGCATTTTGAGCAAGCCGATGGTTTGCTCTATGATGCTTCTGGTGGAAACATGGTTCACATTGTACCGCTCCTCAGCTTCGTTTGATGGCCTCCTCATCGGTGTCATTAGCCACTTTTTCAGGGGATACCCAATGTCTCCAAGTAGCCATCCGGAAAGTTGCATTGGCGGATTGAAGAGCTGAGGCACAGTAGACTGCCGCAGGATAAACGAGTCATGGTAACTGCCAGGAAACTTGGCGCAAACATGCGTAATGTTCTTCATGTGGTTACACATCAGCTGGACGTTAAGGGAGTGGAAGCCCTTGCGGTTGACAAATACAACTGGGCTGTGATGGGGTGCCCTAATGGCCACATGTGTGCAGTCTATGACACCTTGCACCCTTGGGAAGCCTGCCATATTTGCAAAGCCAACCGCATGCGCAGTTACACTTACTTCATCTGTGGAGAAGTGGATGTAATTGTGCGACTTTGCAAAGAGGGCATCGGTAACCTGCATGATGCAAGTGTGTGCGGCTGACTGGGAGATGCCACTGATGTCTGCTGCTGATCCCTGGAAGGTCCCCGAAGCAAAGAAGTTGAGTGCGGTGGTGACTTTGACAGCTTTGAGTGTCCACTCGCTCCTCTGGCCTCCAGGTGTTGGTGCAGCATTGTGCAGATGTCAGCGACTACCTCTCACCAAAGTCTCAGCCTCCTTTGGCACTGCTGCTCAGTCATGTTGAGGAAGCTCATCCTCGGCCTGTAAACCCTGTGTTGGGGGTATCTCCTGCGGCGAGGTGCAGCCCTGCGCTGATGCCCTCTGCCCTGTGCAGCATCAGGTGGGTGAGGAGGAGGTTGGTGCTCCTGTTGTTGCTGCTGCTGTTGTGCCTGGTTCTGCTGCTGTCACGGCTGCTCTTTCCCCGATTCTGAGGACCAGAATGAAAGGGCATAAATGGTTCCTATTCCGCTGGTATATACCTCAGTTGAGGAAGAGATGTTATAAGCGCTCAGTCAATGCGGCAAGAGGGTATTCCAAGGAGGTCACAGTGCATATGGATCTCAGCTTAAACACTCAAGCTCAATAGACCTGCAAAATGTGTTCCAAAACCTCAAAACACAAAGTTCTGGCGTCTGAAAGTCAGCCATGTTACAGTCCACTTTTATGCTGCAGGAGCAGCTGTCAACAATTCAGGTAGTTGCTGAACCCTGCACACTCAGCTGGCGTGTTTGTCGCAATACGGGCAACACGCTGAAAATGTAGTAAAATAGGAAGAGCCAGTAAAAAAGGGATTATCTAGGCAGTTAACAAGCTGTTAACTGCCATAAGTGCCTCTCCCACTGTTTGGTGTCGGGTCTGATCGGGACTCACAGACCCGACACTTTGCGAAGTAGCGTGGAGGCGGGATAGCGGTGGGTTCGTAACCCGCCATCATTCATTTGGATTTTAACTCCCGACCCGCCTCCAAACCCACCCTCTGAGCGCTGGCAAAACCACGGCCTTAATGCCTGTACAGTCGGCTCTGTCACAAAGCCTCTCTCTGTGCTTACACGTGTCCTGTTTCTGTGTTTTTTCTCTTGTTGTTCAGTCAGGAAAAAGGATCAAAAACTTTCTAATATGATAGTTGTGCAGTGTCTTTCAATTGCTGAAAAAGAGTAATGTAATGCTTATTTATAGTCTACTAGCTGGAGTGCCCGGCGGTGCTGAGGCTTTTTCGAGGGCATGTTGTTGTTGGAAGAGAGAGAGAGAGCGGCTGGGGGGAAGAGAGAGAGCGACTGGGGGGAAGAGAGAGCGATTGGGGGGAAGAGAGAGCGACTGGGAGGAAGAGAGAGAAAGCGACTGGGGGAAGAGAGAGAGAGCGACTGGGGGAAGAGAGAGAGAGCGACTGGGGGAAGAGAGAGAGCGACTGGGGGAAGAGAGGGAGCGACTGGGGGGAAGAGAGAGAGCGACTGGGGGGAAGAGAGAGAGCGACTGGGGGAAGAGAGAGAGCGACTGGGGGAAGAGAGAGAGCGACTGGGTGGAAGAGAGAGAGCGGCTGGGGGGAAGGGGGGGAAGAAGAGGGGGGAAGGGGAGGG